>NC_080545.1:26803635-27536181 GCF_028640845.1 Ahaetulla prasina | reverse complement strand
CCCATAGATGCTATAGTATGTATATAATATTCCTACTCCTATAGACATATCTATTCACTAGGTGTTGAATAAGTAAAAGCACAATTCTAAGATTCTGTTACTATATATATAATAGTATAACTTTTTGGGAGTTACTTTCTTGGCCTGGTAGCCATAGCACGACTGACATAAATCTTCTAAATCTAATTGCCCCTCCCTCTATTTCTGTGAACCAAGAAGGTGCTTTCTGAGTCATTTCCTCCTCCACTCAAATTTTATTTATTTATTTATTTATTTATTTATTTATTTATTTATTTATTTATTTATTTATTTATTTATTTATTTATTTATTTATTTATTTTGTAAGACACAACAATATATATAAGTTTAAGCATGAAATAACCACACAAATTGAATACAACCAAAAGGAACATTAGGACAGGAATGGTAGGCACGCTGGTGCTCTTATGCACGCCCCTTATAGACCTCTTAGGAATGGGGTGAGGTCAACAGTAGACAGTCTTTGGTTAAAGTTTTGGGGATTTTGGGATGAGACCACTGAGTCAGGTAGTGCATTCCAGGCATTAACAACTTTGTTACTGAAGTCATATTTTCTAGAATCAAGATTGGAGCGGTTCACTTTAAGTTTAAATCTCTTGTCTGCTTGTGTATTGTTGTGGTTGAAGCTGAAGTAGTCTTCGACAGGAAGGACATTGTAGCAGATAATTTTATGGGTTATGCTTAGGTCATGCTGAGGGCCCTGGGCCAGTGGTGGGTTTTAATTTTTTTTAATACCGGTTCTGTGGGCGTGGCTTGGTGGGCGTGGCGGGGAAGGGTACTGTAAAATCTCCATTTCCTACCGATCAGCTGGGACTCGGAAAGCAGAGAATAGATGGGGGTGGGGCCAGTCAGAATTTTTACTACTGGTTTTCCGAACTACTCAAAATTTCCACTACCGGTTCTCCAGAACTGGTCAGAACCTTCTGAAGCCCACCTCTGCTTTGGGCCCAAGTCAAGCTTTTTAGCTCGTTGCTTTCATAGCCAATCTATCTGGCTTATCTCCATCAGTCATCTTATTGTATAGAGATGGCCAGAATTAATAGAGCTTTGAGGACCTTCTGCATATTGGACCAAGATGTTAGAGGACCCTGGTAAACTGTTAAAGGGAGTCTTTATTATATTCAGCCCCAGGTATATATTCAGAATAGAATAGAATAGAATAGAATTTTTTATTGGCCAAGTGTGATTGGACACACAATTTGACTTGGTGCATATGCTCTCAGTGTACATAAAAGAAAAGATATGTTCATCAAGAATCATAAGGTGCAACATTTGTTGATACTTATAGGGTGCAATAAGCAATCAGGAAATATCAATATAAATCGTAAGGATACAAGCAACAAAGTTACAGTCATACAGTCATAAGTGGAAGGAGATGGGTGATGGGAACGATGAGAAGATTAATAATAATGCAGACTTAGTAACTAGATTGACAGTGTTGAGGGAATTATTTGTTTAGCAGAGTGATGGCGTTTGGGAAAAAACTGTTCTTGTTTCTAGTTGTTCTTGTGTGGAGTGCTCTGTAGCATCGTTTTGAGGGTAGGAGTTAAAACAGTTTATGTTGCGGATGTGAGCTTATTCAGGATTAGTCCAGGATTCAGCTTATAAATGATTTGTTATATTTGTCAATTTTTCTTCAAGCTTTATTCTTTATTTGTAGAAAATTCCAAACTATAAATACAGCACAAAAATACAGAATAATAATAGAAAACAAAACAAGACATACCTTTCCCCAGCAAAAAGCAACCAATTTTAGCAATTTACAATACTAAAGGATTAGGGTTAAAACTAGAGATATAACAAAAAAGTTAAGCTTATAGATAGCTACTATTTATAAAAAATACCACACATATATTTGTACCTCAGTACTCATGTTAATTGGTTCCAGGATGCCAAAAACAATGAGTACTAAACACATTTTTCCAATAAGAAATAATGTAAATAAACTTAATGCAATATATAAAAAGATAGGGTTGTATATCATTACTTTACAATGTATTATTTAATACTTAGATTAAATAAAATAAAAACTTTGCCTATATTGATGAGAAAAAAGGCACAAAAAAACACAAAATGACCACAGAAGCTAAAGACAGCAAGGGAATGTGCACAGGGCAAGAGCTACCACATGACCAATGTGTGACACTTTGTTTCGGTTGGTAAAGATAGCAAAGTCATGAGGCAACTGACATTGACAAGTTCTAACTTGCACATCAAGTACTAAACAAACGATGAATACCAGGAGAGCATTTTTTTTGTCAAAATGCATTGACTATCACAGGGGTCTCCAAGCTTGGCAACTTTAAGTCTGGTGGACTTCAACTTCCAGAAGTCCACCAGACTTAAAGTTGCCAAGCTTGGAGACCCCTGGACTATCAAATTTAATGAGTTTCAGAGCAGATGAGTACTAAGATATGACTGTAATATTACACTGAGATCAAATAAAAAGAATATATATATTCTTTTCTCCCGCATAAAATTGGAAGTGTCTTGTCGACGAAGTCTCATTCGTCATCTTCAGGCTAGTGTTATCAGCTTCGTAGAAGCACAAAGCTGATAACACCATCCTGAAGATGACAAATGAGACTTCGTTGAAACATCGCCAAGACACTTCCAATTTTACGCGGGAGAAAACCCGAATAACCAAAGACCTACATACAAACACCCGCGAAAACCTCAGAAAACACACACACACACACACACACATATATATATGAAACATATGACACTTTTTTTTCAGAAATAAAAATATTCTGAGAACCAATTCTACTTCAGATTCATTTCACCATTGCCCTTTTACCTAGTAGAACTAGCAACCAACTCATTATTGGAGATCAAATCAGAGCTGAGTCCACATTACTTCTAGGTCAACCCACTTCCTGTAGAGCAAAACTAAAGAATAGGCTTGCATTCTACCACAAATACGTCCTTGATTTCATATGGTATATTTCTAATAGTCTATAATTTCCTTTATTTCTAATAGTCATATTCAATTGTTTCAAGGTAATCCAAGTGTTTCACTGATTTAGAATGAGTTTACTGTTGAGTTAAAGAGGGAGAGAGAAAATCCAAAGGAAATTGATCAAGTTGGAAATGTCTTGACTGTCTTCTGGCTCTGCTGACACTAGAAAGCCTCAGACAATTACAAACATACCTTACACATGTACAAACAAAAAGCCCTCCCTTTACAATTTACAGACGGGTTGATAATTTACTTTGCTTGATTATATAGTTCAGGCATTCTGTTTTTACAGTTAATGTATTTCAGTCACTCCACGGCAACCTTGTTACTTTACTGAAATGTGAGGTCATTGTAACACCGGGCCTGTCTTAATTTTGCAAATGTGGTGATTGGACTGTGTTTAAGTGGCATGTCATGACTGGGTTTCTTTCAAGGAATTTTACAGTAGATAAAATAATAAAACAGTAGGGCCTTCATGTTACAGAAGGAATCTCAAGAAAACTAAAAGTTGGGCTAATACTTGGAGAGAAATCTATATTCCATTGTAAGTAAAACTATATGACTTCAGTAAGGATCTTCGTTACTCAGTTTAAGTCTTCTTAATCACATTGGCTAAAGTGAAAAACCTGGATATAAATTTAATTTTCCCCCCACTTTGGGCAGTGTTAAGGAAGTATCCACATACCAATAGCCTCCTGCTTTTGCAAGCCATGTTTGGAGGAACTGGGCTCCCTCTAGATGCTTAATAACTAAAAATAGTGAAAGAAATTTTGATATGAGGCAGAATATTCCACAACTTCCTGTCCCTGAGACAAAACCTATAGTAATGTAACAAGTAATTGCTGGTCTTACTTGACGTATCAAATATGCTGTCTTGAGTGATGTCTTCAATCCGTTTAATGATAGAGCCAGCCCTAAGTGTAATGGTATTTCAACACAATATAAGGTATGGAATACAACTGCATGGTCTATATAAATTCATCTGTGTGAGTGCATGAATTTATTTATTTATTTATTTATTATTTATTTGTCAAATACAACAACATATGTAAGTATAAGCATGAAATAACCATACGAATTGGATACAATTAAAGGGAACATTAGGACAGGAACGGTAGGCATGCTGGTGCTCTTATGCACCCCTCTATCACATTGGTCCACATATTGGTCCACATATTGGTCCTCTATCACACATTTGCCTGCCTGTTTCTTATTGCAAATTTCAGCTACGGTTAGTTTTGTGTATTTTTATCTCCCTCAATCCAGATATATGGAGTGTTTTAACTTGGTACTTTTGGTTTCCACTTAATGGGACAGATCAGTTTGAAAACGGAGTGGAGAATGATATATATATAAAAAGGATTTAATCTGACCTTCTATAGAACACTTACTTCTAGTCCTGTGATACTAATCAACCAAGGGCATAAGTTATTACCACTCATTCTATAAGAGAAATGTCCTATAAGAAATTTTGCAGAGTGATTTAAAATGGATAAAAAGAAATGTGTTTTTGTAGATGAAAAAATAGACTTTTAAATGGATTTATATACTAATGATGAACTTCTTATTGCCAGGTATATAAAGTGTTATTAAAATGAATCAGGATGATGAATGTATTAAAGACTATACGATTAAATGGACAAAATGTAATATTATGCTTAATCAACAGGAAAATATATAAGGGAATAAAATATAAAGGAATATCAAATAAGTGTTGGAAAAGTAAGCAGTGTGAAGGTACTTTTTACTCTCTCTAATGGACATCTAAAAATGCCAACAATTATTGGGACCAGATTTGTTATTAGATTCAGAAGATACCATAAATGGATGTATAGATGAAACCAAAAGTTTTACTTTTAAGTATAATGTGTAAGCAGATTAAAAGAAAACAAGGGACTTCTTGCATGAGAAAAATAAAAATGAAAATTTGATTTTAGATCTGTTATGAAATATTGCCTGTTTATTTTAGTTTTAGTTTATGTTAGTTTTGTGTGTGTGTGTGTGTGTGTGTGTGTTTACATATATGGTATATATGTTTAGATTTAAATTTAGAGTGAGAGGTTATTTTATTATGTATTGATTACTTAGTTTGTATACTTTTTATATAATGCTTTTGTGTTTTTTTAACTTAGAGTAAAAGGTTATTTAAATATTTTATTATATATTTGCATTTCTATAGAAGAATGTTTGAAAATTCTTTTTCATTTTTTCTTGTAGCTTCTAAACTTTTTTCTCTTTTTGAGCCCTGTGCCTCATATTTTTTCCTTTTCTGTTATTTTTTATTTTATTATTTTAACTTAATAAAGCTGTTTTAAATAAACAAATAATGCAGAATGTTCTGTCTATATCTTTTGTTTCCTTGATTTTAATTCTTTTAATTTAGTATATTGTCTAAAATTTTCTATCATTTTTGTACATCCATATCAGATCCAGCAAAAATTAACCATCTAATAGTTCAGTAATGGGTTTCAGTGGTTGCCAGTACAAAAGAGAGATCTATTGAAGGCTGGAAGGCTGAAGGATGGAAAGGATCCGCTTCCATAGCACCACCAATAGATGGGAGACTAGGAACTTGGTCATTAACTTGGTCACATAAATGTTTTTGATTATGGTAAGACAAACTGAAAGCTGTTTATTGAATCTGATGAAGAAAAATGGTTATTACTATAGTCATAAAATTTAATCAGTTGGTAGGGAAGGTTCTCCAATCTTTAATTAATCTTGAAGGATCAGAATAGAAAAAAAGACCCAACTTCATGATTACTGACTGGCAAAAAGAGTCACTTGAGAGAGAGATGGGGCATATCAATTTAATACCTAACCTTCAGCTATGGAAGCTGAATAGATTTTTGCCTGTGTATATTGTCCTGATCTTTTGAAGGAAATACAGGATATATATGTATATAATAAATAAACATCCTGTGAATTAAAAAAATGTAATTAAATACTAAGCATAGAGGAAGTGATTATCCCTGCTGGGAATGTTAGCTTAACTCCTGTCCTCCAGTTACTGCACCTTTTACTGTATTTCAATTAACATTAGGGGGAAAAAAATACTGTATCTTTAGGGTTTGGGCGATTTTTGTCAATATCACAACTGACAAAGGCAGTAGCCTTTGAGGTGGCCTCAAAATAGGAAAGTCATCAGTCACGGCAGTACAATGTTCAAATCTTACCCCTTTTCTATATCTACTAGTGTAATCACAGGTGGGTTTCAGCAGGTTCTAACCAGTTCTGGAGAACCAGTAGTAGAAATTTTGAGTAGTTCAGAGAATTCTGACTGGCCCCGCCCCCGTCTATTCTTTGCCTCCCAAGTCCCAGCTGGAAATGGAAATTTTACAGTAACCTTCCCCTGGAGTGGGGATGTCGTGTCCCACTCCTCCGCTGACGGCCGGGTCAGGGAAATCCGAATCAGGCGTGCCTCTGCAGCTCTGCCAAAGTCCTAGCAAAGTCCTCAGGGCAGGCAGGAGACCAGAAAGTGACTTCAGCAAGATAAGGTAGACTTTGCCTGACTCAGAGAATGCCAGAAAGCAGGTCCTTTATATAGGCCATGGGGTGTGGCTCCATGACTCAGCACTTATCCAAGCCTGCCCCTCCCTTCCTTCTGTTGCCTCCATCTATCAAGTCTTCTGACGCGAGGGTCACTCCAGTCTGCAGCTGTTGGCAATTGACCTCCCTCAGGCTCACATGCTGTGGAGGAGGGGGAGGGGTCTAGTTGCTCCGTTTGCCTGGGCATGGAGCCAGAGCTGGGGGCTGGAGATACTTCCTCCTCTTCAGCCTGTCTGGGCATGGAGCCAGGGCTGGGGCCAGGAGGCATACTAGGACATTCCTCCGTGTTCGGAAGCAGATAAGAAGGCCCCGGATGTGGTGAGATCGGACGAGACACAACAGGGGAGAGAATGGGGATTTTGCAGTATCCTTCCCCTGCCACGCCCACCAAGCCACGCCCGCCAAACCATGCAATGCCCACCAAGCCACACCCACACAACTGGTAGTAAAAAAATTTGAAACCCACCACTGAGTGTAATTCATAAATTCATAGGCATGGGTATTTGGCTGTACTGTTGTGATCACTGATTTCTCTGTTTTGACGTTTTCCCCTCCTTGGATACCACTGAATTAAGGAAGACTTAAGTTTTGTCTTGCGCACCCCGGTTCATAATTTTTGAAAACCAGCAGTGTGAATATCCATTACATCATTATGGGTAGTCCTCGGCTTACAACAGTTTGTTTCGTGACCATTTGAACACAGTGACTTATGACCCTTTTTCACCCTTACAACCATGGTAACATTCTCATAGTCACATGACCGAAATTTGGATGCTTGGCAGCTGACTGATATTTATGACAGTTGCAGTGTCCCAGGGTCATGTGATCACCTTTTGAGACCTTCTGACAAACAAAGTCAATGGGGAAATCAGATACACTTAACAACCATGTTAGTAACTTAACAACTGCAATGATTCACTTAACAACCATGGTAAGAAAGGTTGTAAAATGGGGCAACATTTGCTTAACAACTGTCTCGCTTAGGGACAGAAATTTTGTGCTCAATTGTGGCTGTAAGTTGAGGACTACCTGTAATGTAACATGCAGTTTGAACTTCAGAGCCTGTGCTATTGCGCTGAGATTTTTTGCTGTGGAAGCTGCACTTGGCAAAGCTCCTGCTAATGCTTCATAATAAAAGGTTTGAAAGCAATTTCTCCTCCAGTGGAACTAAAGAGCAGTGGCATCCACAGGAGGGGGAAACATTGCAGGTGGATTAGTTTAGGTGTATATGTAAACTTTTTAAAGAGAACTTAAAAAACTAACATGGAATAAAGAAAACATAGAAATGGAGATAAAGAGGCAAAAAAAAAACAAAGTGCAGAAAAAAAGGATAAAAAGAAACAGAAACCTTTCTGATTCCCTTTGCAGAAAATACAAGTATTACTTTACTTTACCTCTTACTTTACTTTATAAGAAAACTTCACTTTTTCTATTATCCATTTTTTTCCTAATCATAAAGAAGTATCATATAATAAGCCATAAATGTACTTTTCCCAATTTCATGCTAAAACTCAGTAAGAGTTATCCAGGTATCCATTCTTCCTATTCTTTAAATATTAATATAATTTTATTTAAATGATCTGATTTTCCATCTACCACTCAAGAAAAAGGGAAATAAATAATAATTTGTTAATACTATTTCGGTTCACAAAAAGAAGAGTTCTAGTCTTAATTAATTGCCAACTACAGTTCCCGGCCCTTCATTTTAAACGAGGATAGAAGCTATACAGAATAAGTTCCACGGTTTGGCTCCCCCCCCTGTTGTGCCTCGTCCGCTTTCCCCACAGCCGGGCCCGTCTTATCTGCTTCCGAACGCTGAGGAATGTCCTAGCATGCCTCCCGGCCCCAGCCCTGGCTCCATGTCCAGTCAGGCCGAGGAAGAAGAAGTGCCTCCAGCCCCCAGCCCTGGCTCCATGCCCAGGCAAACGGAGCAACTAGACCTCTCCCCCTCCCCCACAGCATGTGAGCCTGAGGAAGGTCAATTACCAACAGCTGCAGACTGGAGTGACCCTCGCTTCAGGAGAATTGATAGGTGGCGTCAACAGAAGGAAGGGAGGGGCAGGCCTGGATAAGTGCTGAGTCATGGAGCCACACCCCATGGCCTACATAAAGGATCTGCTTTCTGGCTTTCTCTGAGTCAGGCAAAGTCTACCTTATCTTGCTGAAGTCACTTTCTGGTCTCCTGCCTGCCTTGAGAACTTTGCTAGGACTTTGGCAGAGCTGCAGAGGCACGCCTGATTCAGATTTCCCTGACCGGGCCGTCAGCGGAGGAGTGGGACACGACACCCCCTTGCTTTCTCTAGCCTACCTGTCATGGCTCAGTGGAGCTAGCAGTAGGCAGAGGTGCGGCTAGAGGTTGCTCAAAGAGGTGGAATCAGGCTGTTGTCCGGTGGAATCCCACACACACACTTCCTTCTTCCCTAACAGAAGGTCCTGTGCTCTGGCAAAACTCCCATGCTCTCCAGACTGTTGGTCTTTCTGAGGTTAGGAAATGCACAGAGGAAGCAAGATCCACCTGTGATTGGGAGAAGGGCCCTCTTACTCATACACATGCAGGCATACACATATTTCCCATGCTTTCCCATGCTTTAAAATTAAAATTTAGAGGTACTCACCTTCTTTCCAAGCAGCCTTTGGGCTCAACACTCAAAACCCCTTTAAAACCTAGTTCCAAATGGCCAAGGTCCAAGAAAACTTACCCACAGACTCAATGGGTCTGCTGCTAGCAAGGGAGGCTTACCTATTGGTTAGGTTAGCTTGGAGTCCCATTTGTGGGGACCAAATTGTTGGAAGAAATCTCCATCTGGGTTCAGTTCCAAGTGGGGAAAAAGACACTGGAAACATAGAGACTGCTTGGAAAGATGGTTTAATGGTGGTCAGGATCACATGGCTTGAATTCCTGAACAGAAAGGGGACGAGGTGCTGAGCGCGCCCTGGCTTTATGCTTTCTCTGAGCTTTGAACTTCCTGGGGCACAGGAAGAGTATCCTGATTGGTTTTCAGACTCCCAGGGAGTGGGGGTCTTAGCTAGCCTTGCTGGCTGATGTAATCTTTCCAGGTGCCATGTGGTGAGTTTCTGTTGCTAGATGGGTCCTATTGTGTTGCAGATGATGGTCCCATTGACAAAGGTGGGAAGAATGAGTTTCTGTCTCTGACCCATTGACAAAGGTGGCGGAGGCACAAAGCTGCAGGGAGCTGCTTTGTCCTTAAAACACGTTTCTCCATTTCTAATCCAGAGAAATATAATATTCTGCCTTTTTAATATTTTCTAAAATATTTCATTCTTCTAGGAGGGGGGTGGGGGCTAACTTCCTACAGTACACTAATTCTTTTTCTTTTCTTCTTTTAGGACAAGTTCAGGCAAGAGATGAGAAAGTTTTGTGGAGTTTCCTTGTATTTCCTATTTGTGGCTGAGCCAAAGTGCTTCAGCAGTAATCTTCTGTTTTGACTCTTCTTTGGCACTAGAACTTGTTTACCTGCTTGTAAGTTTGGATGAGGGGAGAAAGTATAAATAAGCATGGTTTAAAGCATCAAACTGGAACTAGATCCCAAAATATGAACAACTGTTAGCTGCAGTATTTGCTTTGCTACCTGAGTTAATTCGGGGCTGCAAAAAGAGAGGGAAAAAGAGACAGAAAGAAAAAGAAGAAAGCAAAAAATAGAAGTGGAAGCATAGTGAGTAGAAAAATATAAAATCAAATTAACTTGATACCTGGTGACATCAAGGAAATATCTATATTATTATTCTGATTCTATGGAGTAAAGAAATAACGATCAGTAGAAAATCATTATGCTTCACAATATGTATTCTATGCCACAGCACAGAAGAATGTACCATATTTTTTGGACTGTAAGACACACCGGAGTATAAGACACACCAAGATTTTCCAAGAGGAAAACAAGAAAAAAAATAGTTTTTCCCCTTCCCACCCCCAGGAGCACTCTGCAGGCTGCCCAAACCCTCTGCGCGTCCCATTTTGACTTCAGTAAGGATCTTTGTTACTCAATTTAAGTCTTTTTAATCATATTGGATAAAATAAAGAAAAACTGAATATAAATTTAATATTTTATTTTCATTTTCAAATGTTTGGGCAGTGTTAAGGAAATAGCCACATACTAATAACCTCCTGCTTTTGTGAGCCATGTTTTGGATGAACTGGGCTTCCTCCAGATGTGTGGGAGTCATCTGTCAGAATTCTCATTGATAGTCAAATCTGGTGGCATCTAAGTTTAAAAATGGACCATTGATTAGATTCACTATGGAGGTAACACATCCACAAGACTCAACTAACTAACCTTTAGCTATGGAAGCTGAATAGATTTTTGCCTGTACATATTGTCCTGATCTTTTGAAGGAAATACAGGATATATATTAAATAAACATCCTGTGAATTAAAAAAATGTAATTAAATACTAAGCATAGAGGAAGTGATTATCCCTGCAGGGAATGTTAGCTGAACTCCTGTCCTCCAGTTACCGCACCTTTTACTGTATTTCGATTAACATTAGGGGAAAAATTACTGTATCTTCAGGGTTTGGGTGATTTTTGTCAATATCACAACTGACAAAGGCAGTAGCATCTATGGGAGGTGGCCTCAAAATAGGAAAGTCAGCAGTTATAGCAGTACAATATTCAAATTCTACCCATTTTCTATATCTACTTGGGTGCCACTGAATTAAGGAAGACTTAAGTTTTCTCTTGTGCATCCCAGTTCATACTTTTTGAAAACCAGCAGTGTAAATATCCATTACATCATTACAGATAGTCCTCGACTTACAACAGTTTGTGTAATGATGTTTAGAAATTCAGGTTTAGGTTTCTACATTCAGCTTTTCAGAATACCCAGAACAAGCATGTCAGTGAAGACTCTACCACCACCATTCTTACAATAAAAGAAGAAATATTAATATAATTTTATTTACATGATTTGATTTTCCATCTACCACTCAGGAAAAAGGAAAATAAATAATAACTTGTTAAATACTATTTCTGTTCACAATAGGAAGAGTTCTAATCTTAATTAGTTGCCAACTACAGTTCCCAGCCCTTAATTTTTAACTGGGATAGAAGCTCTACAGGATAAAGTACACTAATTCTTTTTCTTTTATTTTTTTCACGGCAAGTTCAGGCAAGACATGAGAAAGTTTTGTGGAGTTTCCTTGTGCTTCCTATTTGTGGCTGAGCCAAAGTGCTTCAGCAGTAATCTTCTGTTTTGACTGTTCTTTGGCACTTGAAATTGTTTTATGTATGATGGTCCTGAAAGCTGCCAAGATTAACCTAAAGAGACTGAGGCTTCAACTCCTCTGTGTAAGCAAATGAAGTATACAAATATCAGATACAGTAAAATTAAAAACTGGTTGCAGCAGCATATTTTGATTTGATGTAACAGCAAATCACGTGTCGAATGAAGCACTTAGGGTGAATCAATTAGGTAATGGAAGCAGTACTACAAAGACAATGCTATATTTGAGAGAACGAAGAAGTGTCATGAGCATTATTCTATGGAGTTACTTTAGAATTTTATCTAATATTAGATAAAGTATTTAGATTCCCTGAAGAAATCCATCAAAATATAACCAGCCCTTTTCTCTGGCTTTTCCAACTACTCAAAGGTCAGCCAGATCTTCTGTCCTGTGTGCCTCTGTTTGATCAGGGTGTGGAATTCTATGTTCTGTTTATATTCATCCATGTTCTCTGGTAGGAAGGAGAGATTTAGAACAAGCATCCATTGAGTGATGCTTGCTGTCCTGGGTTTCAGGCAGTGAACATTTCCAGAACTTGATGGAAATACTTGAAAATGAATCAACAAGAATGTGCGCCCTGCCCCTAAACTACTTGCCTCATTAAATTCTGGGCCAGGGGATTTGAACAAATTGCACAAATTATGCAAATTAATCACATTTGCTTATACGGCATGTTTGCTTATTTGCTTAATTTTATGTTGGTTTCAGAAAGGCAGAAAAGCTATGATTATTAGAGAAATTTTAAACATGTTCATTTCTGTACCCAATAAAAGTTACCCTGAGGTAAGATGGGCAGTCTATACATTTATAATACTAAAATAAAATAAAATAAAATGTTTCTTCCTTTTTCTGTAATATTGCAGAGAATAATGCACATGAAGAGTAAACTCTTGCTCTATCATGAGAAACAGTATTATGTATTCAACAGGCCAGAAATACTTGTCAGAAATTCTGAATGGGTTATGAATTCAATCTTTAAAGTAGATTCAAGAAAATTTGACCAAATGTAAGAGGACACAGGGATGCGGTGGCTCAGGGGCTAAGATGCTGAGCTTGTTGATCGAAAGGTCGGCAGTTCAGCGGTTCGAATCCCTAGTGATGCCACGTAATGGAGTGAGCTCCTGTTACTTGTTCCAGCTTCTGCCAACCTAGCAGTTCGAAAGCATGTAAAAAATGCAAGTAGAAAAAATAGGGACCACCTGATGGCATGGGCAGTCTATACATTTATAATACTAAAATAAAATAAAATAAAATGTTTCTTCCTTTTTCTGTAATATTGCAGAGAGGGACTCCTCAGGGTGCCATCTATCATGAGAAACAGTATTATGTATTCAACAGGCCAGAAATACTTGTCAGAAATTCTGAATGGGTTATGAATTCAATCTTTAAAGTAGATTCAAGAAAATTTGACCAAATGTAAGAGGACACAGGGGGTAGTGTTTTAATGTGTTTTAATGGGTTTTAATGGGTTTTTAGTTCCAAATTTTAATTCTGGCCAATTTTAATAAGTTTTTTAATTGTATTTTTTAATCTGTATTTATAGTATTGTATTTTTATTTGGCTGTGAACCGCCCTGAGTCCTTCGGGAGAAGGGCGGTATACAAATGTAAATAATAAATAAATAAAATAAATAAATAAGGTAATAGCGTTCCGTGCACCTTTGGCATTGAGTCATGCTGGCCACATGCCCACAGAGACGTCTTTGGAAAGAACTAGCTCTTCGGTTTTGAAACGGAGATGAGTACCGCTCCCTAGACACAGGAACGACTAGCACGTATGTGCGAGGGGAACCTTTACCTTTAAGAGGACACACCAAGCTAAATATGAATATTTATAGATAAATTCTCAACTCCCTGTTTATAATACAATAATGACATACTATATCTCAACTCACTATGAAGACTAAAAAGCAATGGATAAAGTGCTACTGTCAGATTAGGGTTGACTTTCCAATTAGTACTGAAGAGGTTGTAGAAAAAATGCTTTTAAAGGGTTCTAACGAACCCTTTAAAGGGGGTGGTGAGGGGCAGGGATTTTTGCTACTGGTTCTCCGAACCACCCGCCACCATAGCTACAGGATCAGGTGATCTGGTCCGAACTGGGAGCATTTCACCTCTGGCTGGAATCCTCTATGAGACAAGCTAGTCCTTAACTACACAAAGCTTTCCCAAATAGCTCAAAATGTAGCCATCTTGACAATGCAATCTAGGAGTCAGAGATCAATGGTGGATGGAACGCCTACTACTGATGGGTGATGGTTGTGATAACATAGCAAGGGGTTCAGGTCCTTAGGAAGTACATAAGATTTAAGCTGAAATAGGTTTGAGCTCTTACATTTTCTATAATATTATAGCTCAAACCTAGCTCTTACATTTTCTATAATATTATTATATATTTTTTTAAAATATAGGAAGAACATTATACTTTTCCTATTTTTCATAGCAGACAAAAATCTTGAAGCACATTAATGAGCAAAGAAATGTACTGTTTATAACTTCTTTCAAAAATATAGATGCTACTTTTATTTTCATCATCTACTAAATGGTACTACTTTCTCAATTTAAAATACAGTGATTTGTCAGAAAAATATTTAATTTTTTTTTGAAATTTGGCTACTCTGGAAGTCTGTTGAAGAACAATAAACTATTATCATCCCATTTAACTCTCCAGAGACAGTAACAAATGGATATAAATGGGCTTTACTTCTGCAATAATGCAGTAAAATATATTACATCACCTGTTTGCTGGTATATTTTGTCTTTTTCCATTTTTATTATATTGTGGTGAGTCTTAATATATTCTATTATACTCTTTTTATTTGTTTCCTCAAGAGGAATAATTTCCACCAAATATATACTAATGCCTGGCAATTGTATTTTGAGCTTCTGTTGACTTACTTTGAAATGATTAAAAATTTAGAAATTTGTATAAATCTATATGTAAACTTTAAAAAAGTTCCAAGATAAAGCGGGATAGATTTGATGGCTGATGCAGTGATTCATGTGCAAAACCAAAATGAATTACTATATAGGGGTATGCATGGGGATGATTTAAATTGAAGTCTATGTACTTAAAATCAGCGTCAAATCCCTATAAAGTTTATTTTTATTGGTAAATGGCCAAAATAAAGTTTCTGTCCATCTGCTTATGATGTTTCAGTGTTGCAGTTCTCGGGTCGGCGATGTTCCTTTTATTTTGGATGTTATCATTCAAGGAAGACATAAAAGGTTCATTTGCAATACACTTGCACACAAATTGAAAACTGTAGTTTAGTGATTATGGCACCAAGTTAGAAATTGGGAGACCAAAGCCATCTGGGTGATTTTGGGCCAGTCTCTCTCAGGTCAACTCATCTCAAGAGTTGTGGGTAAAATAGGAGTAGGAGTAGGAAACAGCATTTAGACTTATATACCGTACACAGTGCTTTAGAGCCCACTTTAAAAGTTTTACAGAGTCAGCATATTGCTCCCAACAATCTGGGTCCTCATTTCACCAACCTTGGAAGAATGAAAGGCTGAGTGAACCTTGAACTGGTGAGATTCAAACTTCTAACGTATCCTTATGTACTACTGTAGAGGGATGCGGTGGCTCAGTGGCTAAGATGCTGAGCTTGTTGATCGAAAGGTCGGCAGTTCAGCAGTTCAAATCCCTAGTGCCATGTAACGGAGTGAGCTCCCGTTACTTGTCCCAGCTTCTGCCAACCTAGCAGTTTCAAAAGCACGTAAAAATGCACGTAGAAAAATAGGGACCACCTTTGGTGGGAAGGTAATAGCGTTCTGCGCACCTTTGGTGTTTAGTCATGTCGGCCACATGACCACAGAGACATCTTTGGACAGAACTGGCTCTTCGGCTTTGAAATGGAGATGAGCAACGCCCCCTAGAGTTGGGAATGACTAGCACATATGTGCAGGGGAACCTTTACCTTTTATGTACTACTGTATATATTGCATATAAATAAATCTCCTTTCTCTTAAACCTCTAAAATTTGCTTCATTCACGCTCAGATCTGATTCCTTTTCTCAAGGACATTCACATATGCAGCTGATTCTCGACTTATGACATGATTCTCACCATGGCTCATGTATCAGATATATTTTCCTCCTTCAGTTATTTATAAAAATAACAAGGCAGATCTTTTTTTTAAAAAAAATGGAAAACAAATATCTTCTTGAGTGTGCTTGAATGCAACAATTTTTTAATGATTATTTCTATTGATGTTCAATCTATTGGGACCTGTTTCAAATGTGGGAACATTTTTTGATATTGACCAAAAAGAATTATATTTGTTTCTATGTGGTAGAACAATGGGAACTGTATAGGTACATTGTCTGTAAACTAGGTTTTTTTTTTAAAAAAAACCAGCACTCTCAAGTTAGTGTTAACTTCTCACAATTTCCGGAATATATCCCTGCAATTTTTTGGACAAGATTTTAGAAGTTGTTTGTTGCTTTCTTTTTCCCAGGCTTAAGAAAGAGGGGACTGGTCCAAGGTCCCTCAGCTGGTTCCATGCCTAAGGAAAAACTCCTGGTTTCTCAGTTTCTTAAATTGGTTTCTTGACCACTATACTCAACTGGGTCTTTAACATTTTTTTTAAAATTTGCATTTATATCCCGCCCTTCAGACTCAGGGCGGCTTACACTATGTTAGCAATAGTCTTCATCCTATTTGTATATTTATATACAAAGTCAACTTATTGCCCCCAACAATCTGGGTCCTCATTTTACCTACCTTATAAAGGATGGAAGGCTGAGTCAACCTTGGGCCTGGTGGGACTGGAACCTGCAGTAATTGCAAGCAGCTGCTGTTAATAATAGACTGCATTAGCAGTCTGAGCCACAGAGGCCCCTGTCTCTGTGGCTCAGTCATTAATTACTTATATTCAATTATTTCACACCAATTAAAAAAAGGTTCCAATGGAGGTTTTCCATTCTGTTCTGCAATTTATGGATGATGGAAATAGATGTTGTTTCCTCTTTGAGACAATCATTTTATTTATCCACTTCAATCAATCAATCAATCAATCAATCAAGTTCTTCTGATTCTCAGAAATACAGATCATTCTGTTGACACCTTAGCATTTATACACTTAAAGAGTCAATAGATTCTAACAGGAATCTTACTAAGCAGCATTCCAGTCTTTGTGGAAAGGAAAACATTTCTGTTTGCTCTGGAAAATGTAATTGTACCTGCAATGGTAGCTTAAAATGAGTTAACAGGTGACAGCAAGCTTAATTCAGCATAGCTTCAAAACTACTTAAACAGTTACCTCTCAATAGAATAGTATTATCAGGAAGAAGTATCATCATATCCATTTTATGCTGGTTTCAGATTTGGCTGCAGATCAAAATAGAAAATTAGAATAGAATAGAATAGAATAGAATATAGAATAGAGCTGGAAGGGACCTTGGAGGTCTTCTAGTCCAACCCCCTGCTCAAGCAGGAGAACCTATACTATTTCAGATAAGTGGCTGACTAGTCTCTTCTTAAAAACTCCAGTGATGGAGCGCCCACGATTTCTGAAGGTAAGATATTCCATTTGTCATTTGTCCTCACTATTATTATCCTATGAAATATAACTTCATTCAGGTCAAGGGTGGCTCATGAGATATTTGTGAAGTGTTGATACATTACCTCCTTTACCCAGGTATTCTCTTAATGTGAATACCCTTGTTTTGCAGATTTCTTTTGAGCACTGAAAGCATTAAAAACAATCTTAGTAGCACCATATATTAACTTCAGGTGGATTCTTCCAATAGTTTCAGGGGGAAATAAGAAGGTAGTTCTAAGCACAAACTGGATCCAGACGCTTATCTGATTCAAAATGCCATTCTCTTTGCAAATACAACATATACATAAATACATAAAGCAAGGACTGCATGTTCAGAATTTCATTCTAGGGTTTGCATCACATACTATTGAGAGGTGGATCAGAAGGAAATGGTGGGAAACATCAGATTGAACATTAAGGGGAGATCATTTTTTCTTTCTCTCTGGCATCTTCTTTTCTCCACTTTCCACTCCTCCTCCCTTTTTTCTCTCTCCCTACCCTATAACAGGGTCTGCACTTCCAATTCCTGAAAAAACTGTTGAAGCTTCACTCTCGCCCCTTTGTCTAGCAAGGAACAAATATTACTTATTAGGCATTTGTAATTTTTACCAGGATGGATTGTGGTTTTGCAAAGTGGGTGAAACTTTATAGGCAATGTCATGGGTTTTTCTTTTTCTTTTTTTGTAATTTTTTTTTATTTTTTTGACATACATAAAAACATCTTTAATACAAATACAAACCGTGCGTCGGTTAGTTGGTTACAAATCTTTTGTGCTATTTCACCATATTCATAACATACAATTTATCTAATTTTACATTTTACCAATCTAATATATATCGAAGTATTTTGGTCAATTAATCATTTATTTAACTATAAGTGTTTCTTCCCTCATTTCCTATAAAATGTTCTAAATTTTATGTTAATTATATTGCATCATTCATTTCATCATCTTAAATCAGTATGTGTCTTGACAGTTCTTACTTTATAGAAACCTCTATCAAACTTCATTAACATATTTTTTCATCTAACCATTGATAAAATAAATCCCATATCTTATAATATTGTTTATCTTCCTGTTCTCTAATTTCAAATGTCAATTTACTCATTTCAGCACATTCCATTATTTTCTTAATGACTTCATCTTGCGTTGGTATTTTCTCATTTTTCCAATTTTTAGCAAACACAGTTCTAGCCACTGTTACTAGGGTTTTGCTTTTTGAATTTGTTCATTGAATTGCACCTCACTTACATGAAAATAATATTGCCAAGATGGAATGAAGTATGCCAAATTTTTAAAAAAGCAGTTCAATGATTTTAAAACCAAATTCCTTTGGTTGAGGAGGAAAGAGAAAAATAGAATGACGGGCAACAAGGTGGATGGGCACAGTTACAGTTGCAATGAATGCACCATTGGAGACTTGAAAGAACATGCTAGGGATAGAATGGAATGGAAGGGAAGGGAAGGGAAGGGAAGGAAAGGGAAGAGAAGAGAAGAGAAGAGAAGAGAAGAGAAGAGAAGAGAAGAGAAGAGAAGAGAAGAGAAGAGAAGCTGGAAGAGATCTTGGAGATCTTCTAATCCAGCCCCTTGCTCAAGCAGGAGAATTTATACTGTTTCAGATAAGTGGCTCTCTAGTTTCTTCTTAAAAACCTCCAGTGATGGAGCCCCCACGATTTCTGAAGGCAAGCTATTCAACTCGTTAATTGTCCTCACTATTAGGAAGTTTCTCCTTAATTCCAGGTTGCTTCTCTCTTTGGTTAGTTTCTAACCATTGTTTCTTGTCCTGCCCTCTGGTGCGTTGGAGAATCTTTTTTTGTGGCAGCCCCTTAAATATTGGAATACTGCTGTCATGTCTCCCCTAATTCTTCTTTACCAAAGCCAAACCCAAATCCTGCAACCATTCTTCATTTGTTTTAGTCTCCAGGCCTTTGATCATCTTAGTTGGTCTTCTCTGAACTTTTTCCAGGTTTTAACATCTTTTTTGTAGTATTGTGACCAAAATTGCTGCAGTATTCCAGGTGCGGTCTTACTAGGTTTTTCTAAATACTTCACATGATCTTGATTCAATGCCTCTGTTCATATGACCCAGGATTGTCTTAGCTTTTTTGGCTGCTGCTTAACACTGCTGGCTCATATTCAAGTGATCATCCACTAGGACTCCAAGGTCCAACTCACAGTTACTGTTTTTGAGCCAAGTATCACCTAATCTGTACTTATACCTTTGATTTTTCCTGCCTAAATGTAAAACTTTGCATTTCTCCACATTAACATTCATTTTGCTGGATAGGGCCTATTGTTCAAGTTTGTCAATACCTTTTTGGATCCTGACTTTGTCTTCTGGGGTATTGGCTATTCCTACCAGTTTAGTGTCATCTGCAAATTTGATGAGTTCTCCTTCTATTCCCTCATTTAAGTCATTTATGAAGATATTGGGTCTAAGGCGGAGTATTGGGCCTAAGATGGAGTCTTGTCAGTGGTGGCATTCAAGTAATTTAACAACCGGTTCTCTGCCATAGTGATTTTCTTCCAACAACCAGTTTGTTAAACTGCTCAGAAAGTTAACAACCGGATCTCCCGAAGTGGTGCAAACTGGCTGAATCCCACCACTGAGCCTTGTGGTACCCCATTACTTATTTCTCTCCATGTGGATGTAATACCATTAAGGAGTACTTGTTGAGTACTCCATGCTCAATAGTAGTAACTGTGAGAGGGATCTTGGAGTCCTAGTGGACAACCATTTAGCTATGAGCCAGCAGTGTGCAGCAGCTGCCAAAAAAGCCAACACAGTTTTGGGCTGCATAAACAGAGGGATAGAATCAAGATCATGTGAAGTGTTAATACCACTTTATAATGCCTTGGTGAGGCCACACTTGGAATATTGCGTTCCATTTTGGTTGCCACGATATAAAAAAGATGTTGAGACTTTAGAAAGAGTGCAGAGAAGAGCAACAAAGATGATTAGGGGACTGGAGGCTAAAACATATGAAGAACGGTTGCAGGAACTGGGTATGTCTAGTTTAATGAAAAGAAGGACTAGGGGAAACATGATAGCAGTGTTCCAATATCTCAGGGGCTGCCACAAAGAAGAGGGAATCAAACTATTCTCCAGAGCACCTGAGGGTAGAACAAGAAGCAATGGGTGGAAATTAATCAAGGAGAGAAGCAACTTAGAACTAAGGAGAAATTTCCTGACAGTTAGACCAATCAATAAGTGGAACAACTTGCCTGCAGAAGTTGTGAATGCTCCAACACTGGAAATTTTTAAGAAAATGTTGGATAGCCATTTGTCTGAAATGGGGTAGGGTTTCCTGCCTGGGCAGGGGGTTGAACTAGAAGACCTCCAAGGTCCCTTCCAACTCTGTTATTATGTTATGTTATGTTATGAGTATGGTTTGCCAGCCAGGTACAAATCCATTTGGCAGTGGTGTTGTCTATTCCACATTTTTCTAGCTTATCAAGAAGTAGGTTGTGGTTTACTTTGTCGAATGCCTTTCTGAAATCTAAGTATACTATGTCCACAGCATTTTGCTGGTCTATTAATTTAGTCACTTTATCAAAGAATTAAATAAGATTGGTTTGGCATGATCCGTTTTTAACAAACCCATGCTGGATACTAGTTATACCTTTATTTGCTTCCAGTTGTTCACAGATCTGTTTCTTGATCATCTTTTCCAGGATCTTCCCAAGTATTGATACTAGACTGATTGGGTGGTAGTTTCCTAGGTCTATTTTTTCCCTTCTTGAAGATGGGAACCCATATTAGCCCCTTTCCAATCCTCAGATACCTCCCTAGTGCTCCAGGATTTTTAAGATATGGTACAATGGTTCTGAGATAAAATCTGCCAGCTTGTTTAGAATTCTGGGATGTAATCTGTCAGGTCTCAGTGATTTATATTCGTCAAAGTCAGATAGGTGTTTTCTTACCATTTTCTTGTTTATTTTAATTTTTATTTCTAGTTTGTCTTTTACAGTATTTTTTTGGTATGTTCAGCTATAATTTCTTTTTGTGCTGAGACTGATGCAAAGAACGAGTTAAGCAGCTCTGCTTTCTCCCTTCTGCCTGTTACTTCCTTTCCATCTTGTCTCTTTAGTGGACCTACTGTTTCCTTCAATTTTTTTTCTTGTTATTAATATGTTGAAAAAAACTTTTTTCAGGTATAATTTTTATAGAATAGAATATAAGTAATAATTAGATGAAAAGATTAGAGATGGTATTACTATGTACGCTCAATAATATCATTGGCATTAAAATGGAACATTGAAATATTGAATAACTACTCTAAAACAAACATGTATATCAATAATAGGATTATATAAATTTGATTAATGTAACTATTATTATTATTATTATTATTATCTTTTATTCAATACACATGAAACTCAGTCAACTGATCATTTAAAAATGTGTCACAAATACCATTGACTGGTGCTAATGGTTGATACGGGTTGCTGCCAGTGTCCTAGGTATCAATCAAATTGTTGATGATGATGTTAATTGCTGTTTGTATCAAAATGAATTATACCCAGAGGCCACACTATTCATGTATTGATATTGATGTATATTTAAAAATAAAAATCCAATAAAATCTTTTTAAAAAAGCCCACTTTTTAAATTATCTTTGACTTTTATTGCAACTTTTTCTTCATTCTGAGTCTTTGCTTTCCTGAATTCATCTTTGCATGCTCTGGCTATCTGCTGATAATGAGCCTTAGTTATGTGTTTGTACCTGAGAATACATGAGGCTCATCTGAATATCACACCAAAAACCATTATGGAAAGTAAACTAACTTTAAAACCTGTTGCAAATTAGTGCTTACACACTGCACAAGGCCAACAATGTCCTGCTGACAGCTATCACCAGCCCAGATTTGATCTTAAATAGCAATGAAAAAAATTTCACAAGAAGTCTAAATAAGGCCGTTATAGCTGCTTTTTTTTTTTTTTTGACAGAGCATGCAAAATAAAATCTTATTTTACAATTTTTGGCTTGGCAGAAATTTGAACATGCTTATTCTCCCCTCTTAAATGTAAGGTTTTTGATACTAAAATTTGCAAGCTTTTCATAACCCACACATACAGGAAAAAAAGATGTCACAACTGAACGGAATTTGGGATGTCATTTCCTTGGTAAAATTTTACTTGGGTGGCCAGAGTTCTGTAGAGCAGAGAAAACTTCACGAAGGATATAATTCTTATACTATAATACTTATGGTAAAACAGGAAGAACCTGTCAACATTTCCATTTTGAGCTAAATAAATAAATCAGAATAAAAGCCGAAGTTTTATGGCTGAAAGTTTCCTTCTTATAAAAAATATGTGATCATTTAAAAAAAAGTCTATATTTTAGAAGGCTGAATTAAGTCCTATTTCTTTCTGCTAGATTTATATATAAGTAGATGTTAATTAATTTAAAATAGAATTTTTAGAATAGAATAGAATTTTTTATTGGCCAAGTGTGATTGGATACACAAAGAATTTGTCTTGGTGCATATGCTCTCAGTGTACATAAAAGAAAAGATACCGTCATCAAGGTATAACACTTACAACACTTAATGATAGTCATAGGCTACAATTAAGCAATCGGGAAACAATCAATTACAGTATAAATCATAGGATACAAACAACAAAGTTACAGTCATAAGTGGAAGGAGATGGATGATGGGAACGATGAAAAGATTAATAGTAGTGCAGATTTAGTAAATAGTTTGACAGTGTTGAGGGAATTATTTGTTCAGCAGAGTGATGGCATTCGGGGAAAAAACACCCTTAATTATTAATCTCTATTGAAAGAATGAAATAGTATTTCAATATTTGATGGTCTAGATTGGCTTTTCTTGTTAAAGAACCTTTTGTTAAACTTTCCTATAGTGCTTATTACTCTAAGTGAAGGCTTTTAAAACAAACCATTACCTTCTTGTTCTTTTTCAGAGCTTGTTTTGCTAGAAGCTTGCTAGAAAATTCAGAATATGGAATTATAAAAAGACAAACTGGATGTCAAGAAATAGGATAATTTTGGAATGTTCAAAAAGTTTAATAATATTCAGTTCCTCCAGTTTATAAGCAGTCATAATCTAGCATGCTAGTAACTTATTTTTAGGAAGTTTTACAGCTGTATAATTTTCCACTTCCAGTGGCAGAAAATTTAAATAAATTAACGGACAGCTCTTACTTGTTTTTTTTTAATGTATTATTTAAATTGGAGTTAGGAGAAGACTGCTCCCATAGTAGCAAATGCTGTTTTAATTACATGTAATTACTTATGTCATACTTTATTGCATCTATCCCTGAAGGCTTGAGAGACTGAACATGTGCTAGGAAGGAAGAGTGGAAATAAAGAAATGTTGAATGATCTATGTCCTTATGTCTCATCCTGACTTACTGGCAAGTATGCTGGCAGAGTCACTGTCTTGTCTGTATATTGGTGGTGGAGGAGGAGGAAGAGAAGAAAATCTCTCTCTCTCTCCCTCCCTCCCTCTTTCTCCCCACGTTTGTAACCAACAAAGTGGATATATTATGGTGCAGATGAGCATAAATGACAACAATATACATTTATACAATTACTATTAAAGGGAAAAGTACTAGTCTTTCAGCACCACCTTCTGGAATAGCATGAAAATGTAAAAACAATACTTATCGCAAACTATAGAAGCATTTAGGATACTCTGCTCTCACCATTTAGCCACTGGTTTATCTCCTATGCATAATTTAAGACACAAGAACAATGACCACAAGGATCATCCTAACTGGAATAGAGCAACTTTGGTTGATTTAAAGTTTTATGTACTTTGAGAGATGAAATTTCCATTCCTTGTGATCAAATCAGGATTTTACTTGTTTAAGGTAAAGGTAAAGGTTCCCCCACACATGCGTGCTAGTCGTTCCCAACTCTGGGGGCGGTGCTCATCTCCGTTTCAAAGCCAAAGAGCCAGCGCTGTCCGAAGACATTTCTGTGGTCATGTGGCCAGCATGACCGTTTACTATGTATAAAAGGACAGAGTTTCATATAAATGTAGTAGCTCTTCTTAATTGTTCTGCCAAGGATTTCTTCTTACTACTGATCAATAGATAAGTGAAATAGTCTCAAGCTTCTGTGGGCTTAGAGACCTACAGTTGAAAACTTAACCAAGTTTTGTAATAGAACATCATTACAGGCTTTCAGTCGTCCTATGACACCATCAGTTATTGATCTATACCGTAATTAATCTCTTAATATGGGCCATAAAAGCTGTGGCAGAGAACTGGACACAGACTTCACAAAGAAAAAAATGGCTGTGGTTGATAATTTAATTGTAATAGCCTATTAAAGCACATACCATGGTGCCCTGAACAAAATATCTAGTTATCAAGCTTTTAGTAACATTTCTGTGATTTGAAAAGGAGATATTTCTCCCAGTTTTTAAAGACTTATTCCACAACAAACATTAACAACTAAGCTTTCAAAGTGCTGTAAAATTTTGTCACGACTTTTGAGTACCTCTAATGTTTGAAAAATGAAAGTTGAAAAGTTCTCTAAAAGCTTTCTTTGTCTTGGTATTCATGAAGATTGCATGAAGCACTTATAGGAACACAGATAATTCTTAAAATGTAATAAATGGACTAAATTATCTGCATGTCCCATTGAAATAAATGGGAAGTTCTGGTGCTGCAGTGGTTAGAATGCAGTACTGCAGGCTACTTCTGCTGGCTGCCTGCAAATTAGCAGTTCGAATCTTACCAGGCTCAAGGTTGACTCAGCCTTCCATCCTTCCAAGGTCAATAAAATGAGGACCCAGATTGTTGGGAGCGATATGCTGACTCTCTAAATTGCTTACTACTCTGTGAAGTAGTATATATTACTAAGTGCTATTACTATTGCTATCTTTGTTCCATTCTCTCAAATTCATTTCAGGGTGGTGTGGTCAAAACATGCTCCCAAAGCATCAATCTTAAACCATTAAAAGCAAATGGCTTTTATTTTTTTTACTCAAAATGGATATACATTAAAGCACCCTACACGTAGGTCCTTGCTGTGCTATTAGTGGGTGCCAGCCCACTTATACTGTGAAAAGGAATTATTCATTTTTTGCAGAGGAGAAAAGCAAATATCAAAGTGCACAGTAGTAGCTTCCTACTACTACTACTATGACTACTACTATGACTACTACTACTACTACAATTACTACTACTACTGTTTGCTAATGGCAGTTTCAATTGTGCCAGAAAAGCTGGAAGCAAGAACTTCAGGATACGTGTGATTTCTCTAATATGGTAAAAGGTTCAGTTCTAGGCAATTCAATTGTAGCACTATTATTATTTATTAGAATTATGTTGTGTCTTGCCCGCCCTCAGAGCAGCCGGGGCCTTCTTACCTGCTCCCGAACACTGAGGAATGTATGCCTCCCGGCCCAAGTCCTGGCTCCATGCCCACACAAACTGCAGAAGAAGGAGCATCTCCCGGCCCCAGCCCTGACTCCATGCCCAGGCAAACGGAGCAGCTAGACCCCTCCCCCTCCTCCACAGCATGTGAGCCTGAGGAGGGTTTATTCCCAACAGCTGCTGATTGGTGTGACCCTCTCATCAGAAGGCTGGATAGGCGGAGGCAACAGAAGGAAGGGAGGGGCAGGCCTTAATGAGTGCTGAGTCATGGAGCCACACCCCATGGCCTATATAAAGGATCTGCTTTCTGGCAGTCTCTGAGTCAGGCAAAAGTCAAACTTATCTTGCTGAAGTCACTTACTGGTCTCCTGCCTGCTCTGAGGACTTTGCTAGGACTTTGGGCAGAGCTGCAGAGGCAAGCCTGATTCGGATTTCCCTGACCCGGCCGTCAGCGGAGGAGTGGGACACGACAGAATTATGTGCCAAACAGTGGCTATTTACCAATTATTTAAAGATGAAAAATAAGGAAGGAAAAAAAGAAAGAAAGATAGAAATGGAAAGATAACAAATGAGGCAGAGACAAAAAAAAATCTAGGATAAAAGGAAGCTTCAAACATCCCCAACAAAGGCTTGGGTCTTCCAACCCCTTTAAAACACCAGCAAGGTTGTGGATGGTGACTATTCAGATCTCAGTAGGAATTTCATTCCATGAAAATCACTATGTTGGTTTTCATGAAAATCCCTTGATTGACACATGCTCTTGTGTAAAGTTCAATCCTGCTCAGTTTCAAGGGCATAGGGAATTTTATAGGTGGATGGACAAAGTAAAAGAAATTCCTTCTCATAGTTTGAGAAGGAAAACCGACAAAAAATACTAACACTGTAGATCAGGGCTATGCAACCTTGGCAGCTTTCAGTCCTGGCTGGGGAATTCTGGCAGTTGAAGTCCATAAATCTTAAAGTTGGATGCCTGTGCTTGTAGGTGTATGCTTTGTTAAATACACACAAAATATCATTAAAATAGGTAGAATAGCTTAGAAACTGAATACCTGTAAACACTTAAGAAAGAATATTGTTGTTCTTAATATTATTTGCAGACATGACTTCTCTTACTGTGAGATCCTTCCCAGCAGAGTTCAGACACATAGGTGCATGGGTTTCACTGAGCGTTATGCAAAACTGTCAGTTCGGGCAGGGTTGACAATTAATCTAGAGTTAGTGCAGACCCTTATATAACTTGACTGGTATACATAGATTGTGAAGAATTAAGAACTAATAGAATGCCAAATGGAATGGAACAGCATTTCCTTTATCTCCAATATGCAAGATACAAATTCAATGTCAACATACAAAGAAGACAGTAGGTTGTGGCTGCATGGATTGTAATGATATTTGCTTATAAATGTGATTATGGTACCTTTGACATTATGTATTAGGTTAGATGCTAATATGAAGACAAAGATTTCCATATTCTTTGATGTGTTTTGGCTTTGCTCTGCTGTGTATTTTATTACTCCTGGATAGTTTATTTGTTTTACTGGGTTTGTACTATGTGACTCCTGATTGTGTCAGACCTCCCAAAGCAGCAATAAAAAGGCAGGATTCAGAGGGGCCTTCTCTTCCAGATAAGCAGATTTTAATTATTTCATTCAAAAATGTTTTCTAGTTGTAGAACTGAAAAATCTACAGTATACTTTGCTTTACCGTTTAGTTTCTTCCCTCCATTTGCATCTTTTTCTATTACCAGTATGCATATGGATATTAATAAAATGCTATTGATCATCTCTCGGCATTTTAACATTAGCCTAAGCTTTCATCAATGCTTACAGCATTTTACAGTTGTGCACATGGGTTTATTTTAATCACTAAAGCCCTACACAAACAATCTAGAAACTTTGTATCTTCACACTAATTGTCTTTAAACAAAAATCTGCTCACACACACTGGGGACATGTTGATACAGGCATCTCATGCATTGGTTGCAATTATATAGATGAGCTCTAGATGGCAGTAAAATCCCAGAGTTTCCTGTATATTTCTGTGGAACCTGCAGAAGTTTAGATTTTTTTTTGTTAACCAACCTATGGTGTATCTAAAATAAATATTATTAATTAATTTCATAATCATTTTTACAGTGGAAATGTGTTTATGAATAGCATGATATTGGAGAAAATAAAAGTTCTGGCAAATTGCACATAGACAATTTTTGCACAGTCAGCTCAAGAATAATAATATAATAAGAATTCCAATATTTTACTGTGCTTGGAAACAAGGCTTAGTTAATCAAGAACATGCACTCTTAGAAGAAATTCAATATATTTCTACAAGTGAAGGATAATCAGGATTCAAGTATAATGCAAGCATGATTTGTAGCTGCATTTCTTCTTGGCATATTTTCAGACAAAGAACAATATTCAAAAGAAGAATATTTCAACACATCAAATATAAAACAATGAAAAAAAACCCCTAAAACATATATTAAAAAGCTGGAAGCAATAATAGCGTAAGGGAGACCCCAGGAGTTTCCTGGAAGCCTTGGCTTTTGTTAACAATTTGATTGCTCAGTAGAAAGATAATAATCTCCTGCCCAGACAAACATGATGACCTCCTGCCCAGAGATTAAGATTAAGATTTAACGATTGGTGCTATGTGTCCTAGCTTCTATTTATTATATGGACACCATTGTAACAATACATATAAAACAGATTTAATTTCCACTGTATGTGGAAATATAGTATGATATTCCTAGAGATACCAGTTGTTGCCTTTAAGGGTAATTTGCTTATTTGGTTGAAGGTGAAGAATTATCTATGTTAAATGTAATAAAAGTTATTGGGAATGGAGCAGGGAGGTTATCATTAAACTGTAATGGATCATTGAGCTGCTTGTGGATCTAAGTCTTGGATACTCCACTGAAGAGTAAGGACGGCTTCAGCTAATGCTGGGAAAGTAGAATCTCAGTAAAGTAGATCAAGACATTTTAGGGAAGATTCAATCTAGAAGATTCTATCTAGAAAGGTAAGGTGGACCCTCCAAAATTTCTTCAATCAGTATCAGATGACCCTGAAGGAGATGCTACCTGATACCAGCTGAATATAGGAGTTAAGCATGGAATAAAGAACCTGTGTTTTAGACTTTAAGAACTTCTGGTTTAACATTTTTATTGGGTTATAAGATAAAATAAGATACAAAATACAAGAGTAAATAGGAAAATGGTGGGGAGAAAGAGGGATAAGAGAAGTGAAGAAAGATAAGAAAAAAAAGAAAAGAAAAAGAAACATTGACTTCCGATGCCCTCTGTTGCAGTAAAATAAGGCACTAGCATCAAACTTTTTGTTTTTTCATAATAATATGAACAAGCCATTTCTATAAAGATAGCCTTTAAGAACTTCTAACTTAGAAACTTTTTTATAAATATATAACATGATGCCATATAGCATTGATGCAAATACTTTGTTGTGGTGGCAGTGTTGTAGCTAATAAGATTAATCTGTGACATGATGATTACTAACTGAAAACTTTTCCCAGCACTCTACTATGATCATTTTCAAATATAATTGCCAATGGTAATTTTTGACAGTCCCTCTGGCTATGTCCCAGTGGCTAAGTCCCAGTGTCCAGTTTGCTGTTTAGAAAGGTATGTAGAGCAGCAACAGCAGAAATGAGAATATTTCCCAAGTCTTTTGCATCTTTCACATTCTGTTAACCCTCTGAAGTAGTCCAGATTGCAACCAGGACTATTAAATCCTGTATTATTGTATTGTTACATTAACAAAAAAAAGTTGCAATGCTGAAATTCCCTCCTCCCCTTTTATTATCCAGAAAACCAGAGAGGGTGCTTTCTGAAATGCTTCCCACACTCTCCTTTGTTCTGTGGGTTGAGATATTTTTTTACATGCTTATTCTAAAAACTCTGATGCTCCCTAGGTCATTTCTGGATAGCATTACACACTTATCATTACATAGATTAAGCCTGGAAGAATAAGTGAGTGGGCAGAAATGTCAGTGATAAGGAGATATGTCTTTTCCAAGATCATCAACTGCATCATCTCCAGCCCTTGAACCCAGAGCTGTCACATCACTGAGATGAGAGACTTATTGGTTGGTCAATAATACGTTGCATGCATTATCAAATGATTTCAATGATATTTGTACAAATTTTGTACTATTTATAACCATTCTTGTCATTTCTTAATTTAAAGCTTTAGTGTGTGTGTGTGTGTGTGTGTGTGTGTATTGCTAATATATATCTTGCCTTCAGAAAGTTGATCTTATATTTGTTATGTCATAGCAAATTAAATTGTTATACAAAAGCCCTTGTTTTGTTTTGTGAATCAGTGAATGAATGATTTGAACTCATTGACCCAGATTTCTCTTCTCATACGCTCAAGAGGAAAACCTAGTAAATCCATTTCAAGAATATTTATGGAAATACAATTATTTTTTCTTCATTTCCCCTAATTTGGGAAAGCTTACATCTGCACCTATGCATATAGGATCGGATCGGATCGAATTGAATTGAATTGAATCGAATCAAATTGATTTTTTTATTGGCCAAGTGCGATTGGAGACACAAGGAATTTGTCTTGGTGCATATGTTCTCAGTGTACATAAAAGAAAAGATACGTTCATCAAGAATCATAAAGTACAAAATTAATGGTAGTTATAGGGTACAAATAAGCAATCAGGAAACAATCAATATCAATATAAATCATAAGGATACAAGCAACAAAGTTACAGTCATATCAAATTCATGTTTACTTTGGATTCTTTTGAGGTTTCTTTGTTTCTCAGACAATGTGCTCAGAAGTCTCTTATAATTTGGTAATTGTGCCTGAAGCTTTACCACTGTATCCTCATGCTAGTACTAAGGTTTGTGGAACATTGAATCAAAACATTCTCAATTGTCCTCTGTAAACTGCAAATTGCTGGGGCATGCAAATAGAAACAATTGTCACACTATTCCTATCTGGTTCTCACTAGGCAAAGTAAAACTCAGGCACTTATGGGAATATTAACCTATTACTGGTGTTGGGGTCTAGGTAAATGCTTAAACTCATAGAATCCTCTGGTTGGTATTGATTTGAATTGCAAAGACCCATTACACATAATGGAAGCTTGGGTCCACTCTGGAGCATTGAGAGTTAAAAAAGAAAAGATGAAGAGATCCACTCCAATTACATGACACACTGATCTGCACTACAAAATAATGTATTATCTTTCCTATTTCTACACCTTTTCCCAGGAATTCAAATGTTCCTGATAGGTTTTCATTGCTTTCTTGGTTGGGATACCATCTAAACTAGAAGGTGTAATGTGTAAAATCATAGACATTCTTGTGGATCATCAATAATAATAAATACTGTGTGTGTTTCAAGTAAATTGTTAGGAATTAGCTTATATTATAAATGTATTGGGAAATGTAAATGGAAGTAAGTTTTTTCTCTCTTCTAATAAACTAGCATCATTTATTAAAGTGGAATTTAGGAAAATTCATGCCTCATCAAAATAATTCACATAACACATAGATGTGGAATTGACTGACATCAGATATGTATAATAGACTTGTTAACTGCTTGCCAATTTTCCAAATCATGGGCAATATATCTTAATACCACTTAGAACTTCTAGCCCAAATTTGCAAGCTTCTTGAGTGCCTATGTTTGGTCACTTTATGCTTTCAGATGCTCATTTAGATGGGCAAATATAACATTCTTTATATGTTCTTAACAAAGCTCCTGCTTTTAACAGACTTATTTTAAATATTGCAAACCTGATTAAAAATACATACAATAAAGGCTTTCAGCACTTTAAAAAACAATCCAGGCATAACAAGTTGAGTTATTCCTCAGTTTTTCTTCATTCACTCCACTATAATAAAATACACAGATTAATAAACTGATCGGTCATACTTATTTGTGGGGTTATACAAATCAATTTTACAAATTGAAAATCTCCTGGAAATACTTTTACTTCTTTTAGGAGGCTTCAGCACAAGCTTCACCTCATTAATTTCTGAAGCCCTCTTTTTGTGCTCCAGCTATGGAGCCAAAATATTTCTGCATGATTTCTTTTTAGGTCACTCATATAAGTGGGAAAATGATGTGTCACCTTTGAAAGTTTAACTGAGCATGACCATGAGATATTGACTGAGCAGTTTTTACCAATTTAATGATAATATATAATGGAATCATTCGGGTTTAAAGTAGTGCAACAGATTTGCAATTTTCAGTTTAAAAAGAACAAGAAAAATGTACCTGTTATGATGTACAATAATTATTTATATTGCTCACCTAACTTTAACATGAACCCCAAATATAGCACATTAAAAAAATAGTTTCAATAGATATACATATAAAAAAGACAAGAGTAAACATGCTCTTAAGAATACATGTTTAAAATTTGCGATGCCTGGATGTTCTTGCACAAAAATGCCTGTTTTGGACTATAGTCTTGATACATTAAAGTAAATATAAGGATTATTAATATATAGTTCAATGTATATTTTTCAAAAATAAATGTTTAGTATTGCATCCTGTCATCTGATTCTATCACATAATAACTGTATGGTTGTTTAAACTGGTTTCTACTTGCAATGATGTCTACAATTTATCTATGGAGAGAAGGCTAAACACAATGGTGGGATTCACATAATTTAACAACCGGTTCTCTGTCCTGATTTCTTCCAACAACCAGTTTGCCAAACTGCTCAGAAAGTTAACAACCGGTTCTCCCAAAGTGCGAACTGGCTGAATTCCACCACTGGCTAAACACCACATAGTATAACACTACCACACTATACAGCAAATACCTCACACTAAACAGCACAATCCCTATTTGGATGCAGTAGTGCCTAAACCATAAGAATTGTCATTCCAAGAAGGGCTACGGGAGAGTCAGCATAAGTGCACAAATTCCAGCAGGGTTGTGTACAGATAGAGCATTTTAACAGTGGAAGAAAGCAAGAAAATTGAAAATGTCCCTCACACAGGGAATAAAATTGAATCTCTTTCATGGTTCAGCTTGGAAAATATTTGTACAGGTTATTATCATTAAAATTAAAAATAAAAACACGAGGGGAAAAAATCTCAAACCATGCTTAATTTCAGATTTTAACAGATGACTTTCAAAGGCTCCATATTTCTTAAGTGAATTTGAGCTGAATCTTTGAGGGTTATAAAACCATGTATTAAACAAATAAGTGAGGGTTCTTTGAAGAACATCACTAAGTAGGTGATCAGCCCTTCCTTTGACTTGCTGATAAATCATAAAATACAGATGCTTCAGAATTCCTACTGAGGCAATAAATCATGGATCGTTTCACTATAGTAGCAACATCATTATATGGAAGGCATCCAAATTCCCACTCGATTTTTTTGATTTGTGTGATTATTTCTCTTACAGTGGTTCCTGAAATTTGACACCAGAAAGGATGCACAGGTCACAAAGCTCAGCTTCATAATTAAGACAGAGTTGAACAGCAAAAGTATTAAAAATACATACAATAAAGGCTTCAGCACTTTAAAAAACAATCCAGGCATAACAAGTTGAGTTATTCCTCAGTTTTTCTTCATTCACTCCACTATAATAAAATACACAGATTAATAAACTGATCGGTCATACTTATTTGTGGGGTTATACAAATCAATTTTACAAATTGAAAATCTCCTGGAAATACTTTTACTTCTTTTAGGAGGCTTCAGCACAAGCTTCACCTCATTAATTTCTGAAGCCCTCTTTTTGTGCTCCAGCTATGGAGCCAAAATATTTCTGCATGATTTCTTTTTAGGTCACTCATATAAGTGGGAAAATGATGTGTCACCTTTGAAAGTTTAACTGAGCATGACCATGAGATATTGACTGAGCAGTTTTTACCAATTTAATGATAATATATAATGGAATCATTCGGGTTTAAAGTAGTGCAACAGATTTGCAATTTTCAGTTTAAAAAGAACAAGAAAAATGTACCTGTTATGATGTACAATAATTATTTATATTGCTCACCTAACTTTAACATGAACCCCAAATATAGCACATTAAAAAAAATAGTTTCAATAGATATACATATAAAAAAGACAAGAGTAAACATGCTCTTAAGAATACATGTTTAAAATTTGCGATGCCTGGATGTTCTTGCACAAAAATGCCTGTTTTGGACTATAGTCTTGATACATTAAAGTAAATATAAGGATTATTAATATATAGTTCAATGTATATTTTTCAAAAATAAGTGTTTAGTATTGCATCCTGTCATCTGATTCTATCACATAATAACTGTACGGTTGTTTAAACTGGTTTCTACTTGCAATGATGTCTACAATTTATCTATGGAGAGAAGGCTAAACACAATGGTGGGATTCACATAATTTAACAACCGGTTCTCTGTCCTGATTTCTTCCAACAACCAGTTTGCCAAACTGCTCAGAAAGTTAACAACCGGTTCTCCCAAAGTGCGAACTGGCTGAATTCCACCACTGGCTAAACACCACATAGTATAACACTACCACACTAAACAGCAAATACCTCACACTAAACAGTACAATCCCTATTTGGATGCAGTAGTGCCTAAACCATAAGAATTGTCATTCCAAGAAGGGCTACGGGAGAGTCAGCATAAGTGCACAAATTCCAGCAGGGTTGTGTACAGATAGAGCATTTTAACAGTGGAAGAAAGCAAGAAAATTGAAAATGTCCCTCACACAGGGAATAAAATTGAATCTCTTTCATGGTTCAGCTTGGAAAATATTTGTACAGGTTATTATCATTAAAATTAAAAATAAAAACACGAGGGGAAAAAATCTCAAACCATGCTTAATTTCAGATTTTAACAGATGACTTTCAAAGGCTCCATATTTCTTAAGTGAATTTGAGCTGAATCTTTGAGGGTTATAAAACCATGTATTAAACAAATAAGTGAGGGTTCTTTGAAGAACATCACTAAGTAGGTGATCAGCCCTTCCTTTGACTTGCTGATAAATCATAAAATACAGATGCTTCAGAATTCCTACTGAGGCAATAAATCATGGATCGTTTCACTATAGTAGCAACATCATTATATGGAAGGCATCCAAATTCCCACTCGATTTTTTTGATTTGTGTGATTATTTCTCTTACAGTGGTTCCTGAAATTTGACACCAGAAAGGATGCACAGGTCACAAAGCTCAGCTTCATAATTAAGACAGAGTTGAACAGCAAAAGTATTAAAAATACATAAAATGTGTGCATTAGGGAAATGCTTGCACAGGAAAGAAAAAAAATGAAAGAAAAATGTTTTTTCTAAGCACGCATGCTACAAAAACTGCATACAAAGTAAACATATATGGGTAAATACTCATAAAAAGTACGCGTTTTTGTGAAGAGTTCCCTGTCCAAATTCAAATGCTTTGCAACTGACTCATATTTATGACAGTTGTAGTGTTCTGGGGTCATGTGATCACCTTTTGCCACCTTCTGACAAGATTCAGAAGGGAATCTTGGGAAGCCAGATTCACTTAACAACTGTGCTAACTTAACAACTACAGTGATTCTCTTAACAACGGTGGCAAAAAAGGTTGTAAAACGGGACAAAATACACTTAACTAGCAACAGAAATACACTTAGCAACATAAATGTTGGGCTCAATGTCATTGTAAGTCGAGAATTACCCTATTTTTTGGAGTATAAGATGCTCTGGAGTATAAGACGGACATTAGTTTTTGTGGAGGAAAACAAGAAAAAAAATTCTGCCTCTGCCTACCAGCATCCATGTATTCATCTGACTAGCATCCTTGCAGCAAACAGCCAACAGCCTGGTTAGCTTCAGCACATTATAGCAGCCTGATTCAGCATGAACAGCTGATTGGCGGTTGAATCGGCCTCCCAGTTACTGTCAATCAGCTGTTCCAGTTACTGTCAATCAGCTGTTCTCTACACGTCACATTTTTGTCCAGTTCCAGGCACCACTGATCCCTGTTGCCTGTAACCGGCCGACAATGTGACATATGGAGGCCAAAAACATGATGTGTGGAGGCCATAAATGCAATGTGCGGAGTGGCGATGTACTGTGGAGATCCCTGCAGCCTGGAATGGGTCTAAAATGGAATGTGTGGAGGCTGAAAATGTGATGTGTGGAGGCCAAAAACAGCTGAAGGGTGGGGGCCGGCAGGTGGACGGGGCTTCGGCAACATTTGGTGTATAAGACACACAGACATTTCCACCCACTTTTATTGGGGGAGGGGAAAGTGTGTCTTATACTCTGAAAATATGGTAGCTATAATGCATATTTGTTTATTTATTTGTTTGTTTACTTCACTTTTTATTTTTCTCAATTCAAAGTAGTGTACATACCTAATGTTCTGTCACTGGATCACATCTGAATTCCCACATCTGTATATGCTACATCACACCAGTTGCATTGGCCTTTGGATTCTTACAAAAGTCCCTTGGACCTAATATCATAACATATGTTCATCTGACTATTAGCCACCACTAAGTGTAGACAGGATACACTTTGGGTAAACTAGTCTTAGGTTGCATCAACTGAGGGATAGAATCACGATCACATGAAGTGTTAATACCACTTTATAATGCCTTGATAAGACCACACTTGGAATATTGCATCCAATTTTGGCCATCATGATATAAAAATGTTGAGACTCTAGAAAGAGTGCAGAGAAGAGCAACCAAGATGATTAGGGTACTGGAGGCTAAATCATATGAAAAACAGTTGTAGGAATTAGGTATGTCTTGTTTAATGAAACGAAGGACTAGAGGTGACACGAGAGCAATGTTCCACTATCTAAGGGTTGCCACAAAGAAGAGAGGGTTTCTTTTATTCTCCTAAGCGTCTGAAGGCAGAACAAGAAGCAATGGATGGAAACTAACCAATGGAGAGAACCAACCTAGAACTAAGGAGAAATTGTTCCTGAAAGTTAGAACATTTAATTGGTGGAATGACTTGTCTCCAGAAGCTGCTAATTCTCCAACACTAGAGATTTTTAAGAAGAGATTGGACAACCATTGGTATAGGACAGTGATGGCACTCAGTGCCGAAAAGGGAGACCACACATGTGTGTGAGGCACCAAGTGCCAAAAAGGGAGCACTTCACATGCACACTTCACGCGTATGTTCATCTGGGCTGAGACCAGGAATAGAAGTTGCCCAGCAGTGTGCATGCACTGGAGAAGGTACTTGTGGTTTCTTCAGGTTACTGCTGGCAAGTCTTCAGGTTATTGCTGCGCATGCACACACACTGATCAGCTTGCAAGCACGCGCTGGAAAATGTACTTCCAGTTTCCGATGCATGCATGCGCATGTCAGCCAGCCAGTCTTCAAGTTACTGCCACGCATGCGCACGCACCAAACAGCTGGTCTCACCGCACATGCTCACATCAGAAAATGGAAGACCAGTTTCCGGCACTGACGCAAGCACAAAGGCCAGCTGATCATCGTACGCACATGTGCATGAGAAACCCAGAATAGGAACGGGCGATGCCGCGCGTGCCAGGCAACATGGCGCCGTGTGCCACTTTGGGCATGCGTGGTTTGCCATCACGGGTATAGGATTTGCTGCTCGAGCAGGGGGTTGAATTAGAAGACCTCTCAGGTCCCTTCCAAATCTGTTATTCTTTTATTCTGGGTTGAGTGTATATAGAAACACTTCTTATTTTTCCAGTGATGCTGCAAGAAAGAAAAATTGAAATAAAATATTTTATAGATGTTCTGGACCTATAATTGTCTGTCTTGAAAGGTATATTATCCATTCACTTTCTCATTTGATAGCATTTGATAACTACATTTTGCATTATGAATTATTGCCGTATAATAGTAAAGGGATTGGGCCATATGAAATTCTTCTAGTGATAAGCAGTAATCCTTCCTCCCAGTTGACTGTAACCATTCTACAGCATTCAGTTTTACCACCACCAATTTTGCTATAAGATATCAGCAAGGAGTCTGCAGCTATTGAATGTTTAGTTTCCCAGTCTATCCTGAATGTAAATCACTGTTTCTCAACCTTAGCAACTTTAAGATACATGGACTTCAATTTCCAGAATTCCCCAGGGAAGTCATAGCAAAGTCTAATGGGAGTCTGAAGCCCCCATATCTTAAAATTGCTGAGAACTACTACTGTAGATCAAGGAAGGATATAGATGGAATATTCAAAAATTGTTTTGAGACAGACCACCAACTATTTTTTTTCTAGGTATTCCCTATATATAAATATTCAAACATACACAATCCTATAAAGGGTCTGCCACCCATCCTAATCTAAGGATGGGAAATACCTGGGGGAAATGTCCAGGTATTCAAAGACTTTTTAAATAATCTCTAATAAAGTGGAACTTTGAGGAACTTCAAGCCTCAGAGTCTTCTTTCGTTGGGGGTGTTACTTGGAACCCTGACATTTGCACTGGGAACCATATGGATCTCTGGAGGTTGCTTCTTTTAGAGAGCAGATGCTGTAACTGAGAAGGCCTGCTTCCTGGATTGTACTTGATTACTTGATTGATAGGAGCCTGAAGAAGGCTACTTTTTCTCATCATACAAAGTCTGATTGGAAATAGATGGTCTTCATTAACCAAGCCCTATGCTTTGCCATTGAAAACACTACCAACTAGATCAGCAGTATCAAACTTGATTTCATTGAGGGCTACATCAGGGTTGTGTTTGACCTTGGGGGGCTGGAGTGGGTGTGGCCAGGGTGGGCATGACCAGTTTGACATCACTCGTGTTGGGGGCACCTGTGGTGGCTTAAGCACTCTGCCGGTGAAAATGGGCTACCGAGCTCCGTTTTCAGCTGCAACGGCATCCTGCAATCGTCTGCCAGTAAAAACAGAGCTTGGGAGGGATGCACGTGGCCCTCCCGAGCTCTGTTTTCATTGGCAGAGGCACCATGGGCCAGTCCTTTGCTGTTTCCAGAGTGGCCCAGTGGGCCGGATTTAAGCATCCTGCGGGCCTGATTTAAGCATCCTGAACTAGATAGTAACTAACTATCATCCAGAAGCCAAGTGGCTATCACTGCAACTCAAGAGTAGAAAGGTACATTATTATCTGCACCACTGCACTGTGGATCAGCTATAGCCATTGCTATAGGCCCATACTGACTACCTGAAAAGCCTCCTGGTTCAGGGACAAATACAGTTGGTACAACAGATAGATTGTGCAAGAATCTTCCTGCCCCTTGCTACCACCTATCCTGAACAGGAACTTTGAGTCTAAGAAAAAAAAATCTAGATTGTATACCAGTGCTGAATTGGGAATATCCGCAGTCAATAATTTTGCCAGAATTAAATCTGAACCCATTTCTCCCTATACAGAGCCTTGTAGCCTCCTGAAGGCAGAAAGAAACATGACTTTGCCAGAGACACACAAGGACTGTTACCTAAAGTGGCTGAAGCATAATTTCTTGGTCTGGGCTATCTAGTGGGGTTGACATCTCCAGACACTAGGACATTGGCAGTGTATTTTGGTCAGCCAGTAAATACATGTAAAGTCAAGTATCATCTGTAATCATGGTTGATCTTGTCCAGTTTCCTCAGATAGATATTAGAATGAGAAGGTTGAGCTGCAGGCATCTCACAAATGAGGCCTTGGATCTGATTGTCAAACCAACTGGAACTGGCCACAAAGAAAGAAGAATCTTTACAAAGTAGTTCCCTCCCCACCTCCCACATCCTTGGAGGCAGTCCAGAAGAACATAATGATAAATATCAAAAGATCCTGACAAATCAAGGAGAACCTGGACAATACTATCATTCCTATCTCATGATTAATGCTGTCTCCATGCTATGCTCTGATGTGAAACTTGAGTGTCAGGGTCTGAAAGGACATCAAATTGATGACCTAAATTAAGGGCGCTGAGAAGATAAATGGTTGCAGTATGCTACTTGTATTGCTATTTTTCTAAGCTGCTTGTACTGCATGCCCTTTTCTGCCAATGTTCTTTCCCTATTGTTTTCATCACCAAGATTCTATCTATGTTTCACCAAAGTTCTCTAAAGATGAGGTTAAACTGAAGTGACTTCATACAAGATGTTTAAGAAAGTTGTGTCTTCTTCTCACACTGTGACTAACATAGTGTTATACATGAGCATATAATGATAAATTGCAGAATTAATCTAATCTGATGTTTCAGCATATCTTTGTAAGTAAAATGGAGTACCAGTTTCGGTTGCTCATCTACTTCAAGGGGAATGTTTTGAGTGATAACATCAGAGTAATTTATTTTAGTTAATTTATGGAATAAGATGCCAACGTTCATGTTTACCTATTTTTCAATACACTTTGAAAATATAGAACAGTTAAAAATTTGGATGGGGTGGGGAAAAGCTACAGGTTCCATGTAAATGTTGACACAAGCAAACCATTAATAAGGATTTGATAATTAAGAGCTAATTTATTATAGTTCTGTTATGTTTAGCAATTATTATATATTTTATAGGAAGCGAGAAAATTCACACATCTAGGGATTAAAGTGTACAGTATCCTGAAGTATTTTGTATGATCAGAACATTCTAATCTGAGAAATACATAAATTGGGAAATAGTACATACTCAGCTGAGAAATTGGTAGGAGAACAAAGATAATAGCAACCTTCCAGGGGTGAAATTCAGCAGGTTCTGACATGCTCTGGAGAATCGGTAGCGGAAATTTTGAGTAGTTTGGAGAAACAGCAAATACCACCTCTGGCTGGCCCCAGAGAGGGGTGGTAATGGAGATTTTGCAATATCCTTCCCCTGGAGTGGGGTGGTAATAGAGATTTTGCAGTATCCTTCCCCTGCCATGCCCACCAAGCCATGCCCACCAAGCCACACCATGCCCACCAAGCCATGCCAACAGAACCGGTATTTTTAAAAAAATTGAATTTCACCACTGAATCCTCCTCACCATGAACCCTACTCAGCAGCTAGTCTTATGATCTTTAGAGCAGGGCTTGGTGTAAATCTCCAGCTCTACACTTCACATGGCTTAATTCAACTGCTTGGCTCAAACTGACTTTATTCAGAAGCTCAATATGGTCTCCTTAAATAAAAAATCCTTATTGCAGATAGAATGAGACCACATTAAATAGTATTCCCTTTTAAACAAGAGTCTTATTTTTCTCATACAATTAAGATCGGGGAAGTAGTCAAGTGAAGGGCCCTATGGAAGACAGGTGGTAGCAGAACTAATTACAAACCAGCAGCATCAGAGTAGAAATAGGTTAAAGCCAATGGGCTTCTTGGAGAAGAGACATGCCTTTCATCCTCTGGGCACAGTTGGACCACTGAACTCTAATTTTATTAAAGATCTGATCTGGTTTAGCTAGATAAAACTCTTTATTACAATTAGACTCGCCCCTTCTGTTCAACATCTATATGAAGCCGCTGGGTGAGATCATCAGTGGCTTCGGTGTGAGGTACCAGCTGTACGCGGATGACACCCAGCTGTACTTTTCCACACCGGGCCACCCCAACGAAGCTATCGAAGTGCTGTCCCGATGTCTGGAAGCCATACGGGTCTGGATGGGGAGAAACAGGCTCAAGCTCAATCCCTCCAAGACAGAGTGGCTGTGGATGCCGGCATCCCGGTACAGTCAGCTGAGTCCACGGCTGACTGTTGGGAGCGAGTCATTGGCCCCGATGGAGAGGGTGCGCAACTTAGGCGTCCTCCTGGATGAACGGCTGTCTCTGGAAGATCATTTGACGGCCGTCTCCAGGAGAGCGTTCTACCAGGTTCGCCTGGTGCGCCAGTTGCGCCCCTTTCTAGACCGGGATGCCCTATGCACGGTCACTCACGCCCTCGTGACGTCTCGCCTGGATTACTGCAATGCTCTCTACATGGGGCTCCCCTTGAAGGGCATCCGGAGGCTGCAGTTAGTCCAGAATGCGGCTGCGCGGGTGATAGAGGGAGCCCCTCGTGGCTCCCGTATGACACCTATCCTGCGCAGACTGCACTGGCTATCTGTGGCCTTCCGGGTGCGCTTCAAGGTCTTGGTAACCACCTTTAAAGCGCTCCATGGCATAGGGCCGGGTTATTTACGGGACCGCCTACTGCTACCGAATACCTCTCACCGACCCGTGCGCTCTCACAGAGAGGGACTCCTCAGGGTGCCGTCAGCGAGGCAGTGTCGTCTGGCGACGCCCTGGGGAAGGGCCTTCTCTGTGGGGGCTCCCACCCTCTGGAACGTACTACCCCCAGGACTTCGTCAACTTCCGGACCTCTGAACCTTCCGTCGCGAGCTTAAAACACACTTATTCATCTGCGCAGGACTGGATTAGATTTTAAATTTATTGGTTTTAAATGGGTTTTAAATGGGTTTTATTTTTTATATTGTTTTTAAACATTCGGCCTTTTAGAATAAGTTTTTTAATCGTTATTTTAATCTGTATTTATGTGTTTTTATTTGCCTGTGAACCGCCCTGAGTCCTTCGGGAGATAGGGCGGTATATAAATACGATTAATAAAAATAATAATAATAAAAGACTGAAACCACATTTCATTGAATAATGGTCTAAACCAGGGGTCTCCAACCTTGGTCCCTTTAAGACTTGTGGACTTCAACTCCCAGAGTTCCTCAGCCAGCTTTGCTGGCAGGCCAGTTATTCTAAGTTTGTCTAAGTTATTCTAAGATGGGTTTTTTTGTAATAAAGCAGTTGAAAACACCTTTTTAAAATCCTCAGATAAATGGTTAAGTTTTCAAAACATTTTCAACATTGAGTATTTATTAATTTGGCTTCCCAAAGTAAATAGACAGTCAGCTCTTTATTTTTAAATGAGGCATTAGATCATAGAAATTCAACAATCCTAGCTTTGGAGAATATCTGACTCATAATTTGTAGTCATTCTAATATCTCTTATAACATTGGGCCAGAAGAGCACAATCTGTGTACAGTCTGATCCCTTCTGTGTACAGCTCACCAATGTCTTCAAGAGTGATTGTGTGGGATTTATTCATCAATGTTAATTGCCTTTTTCAATTGTAACTCTTGGTTAGAGGCAGAAAGAAAATCTTGATTTCCATAATGACTGCTGTTTTGCTTCAGCTATTACATTGCCCAAATCAGTATCTCAAATCCCTTCAAGCCATATGAGGCAGGGTTCTCCAACCTTGGTCCCTTTAAGGCTTGTGGACTTCAACTCCCAGAGTTCCTCAGCCAGCTTTGCCAGCTTTGTTTAAAAGCCAGCTTTGCTTAAAAGGTTGGAGACCCCTGATATGAGGGGTTCATCATTTCAGTTTAAAAATGTCATATAGATTTTTGACATTATTCCTTTTAGTTGTGCCAAATAATTTCATACTAAATTCTTGAAGATTTATTTATTACATTGATTTGTTGACCATCAATTATCAAATGACTCTGCAAAGATAATGCAGGGATAAGTTCCAACTCCGAACTACTACTTTATCCAGTCATTGAAGCAGTAGGCGTGAACTTAAATGGACTCCAGAGGATGGTAGAGGATAGGAAGGCCTGGAGGAACGTTGTCCATGGGGTCGTGATGTGTCAGACACGACTTCATAACTATCAACAACAACTTTATCCAGTTCTGCATTAATTTAGTGCTCAATCGTGTTCTTACCATGTTGCCTGGTATTGGTATAACAATCATTTATCCCATAAAAGTTGTAATTTCTCGGACTTCCGGTTTGGCTCCGCTTCGTGAAGAAGCAGCTATGATTTAGCTGCTAACTCCCTAGTCTGTAAAGCTGTCAGGACATCGTAAATCTGGGTCCGACAGCTTGGAATTCTTTCCTTCGGGCAAAGAAGGAAAGATGAGCAATTAGGTTGAGGTTGAGATGCCCTAATAAGCTTTTAAAGCTTGCGGGAAGTTCTCCTTCTATAACCTGATAAGCTCCTGGCTGGGTGAGGCATTTGCCTTTATGGCAAACAAACGAAGCGTCCAATTTCCACGGCAGGAATTGATTTATGATGGATTGTAACGTGGACGGAGCAGAAACTGGAGTTCTAGCATTTGTTTGTAAGAAGACTGTAAGCCCCTGAGGATTTATTTGCTGCGAAGATAGGAGAGAAGAAAGCAAATGGCGGTTTTGTGGAATGTGTGTACTGAAAACGAAAGTAGAAATGCTTACTAACGGCTAGTGTCGAAATAGAAAAAAGAAGATACATAGAAATATACTGAGTAAATGGAAGACATGAGAATTTTATGATTTATATCTTTTCTTTTTCTTTGGGATTATAGTGATTTAGAAGAAAAGTTTTTTGAATTTTTTTTTTCTAAATATTTTTTTTTCTCTTGGTCTGTTATTAAGTTATATTTTTTTTAAAAAAAATGGCTTTTAAGCAAATAGTGCCAAAAGTGTGTTGAAATAGAAGATACATAGGAAGATACTGACTAAATGGAAGAAATGAGAATCTTATGATTTATATTTTTTCTTCTTCTTTGGGATTATAGTGATTTAGAAGATAAGTTTTTTTGAAACTTTCTTTTCTAATTTTTTTTCTTTCTTTTTCTTGGACTATTATTAAGTTATCCTTTTTTTAAAAAAAAATGGCTTTTAAGCAAATAGTGCCAAAAGTCATTAAAAACTTTGAAATTTCTTCAGCTCAGATTCAAAAATTAAAAGAAGAAATCAAAAAGGAAGTAAGAAACTCTTTACAGGAGTTTTTGGAGAGTTACTTTTTAGAAATAGATCAAAAATTTGACGAAATAGAGAAAGAGATGTTGGATTTCAAGGAAGTGGTGGAAGAGCAGAAGAGGGAAATGAAAATGGTAAAGGATGTAATTGCGCAAATATTAAGCTCTTGTATTCAGATGCAGGATGATCTTGCAGAAATTAATAAAGCTAATTTAGAGTTGCAAAGGAAAATAGAAGAAATTCAAAAAAATCAAAACAATTGGAACTTAGATAATAAGATGGAAGATATAAAGGCAAAGGTAGATAGGGCAGATGAAGAAAGAGTAATATTACAATATAGATTAATGGAATATGCTATAAGGGTGAGGGGGTTGAAACAAAATAGGAAGGAAAATTTAAAGGAGATTTTTACGCAAGCCTTTGCTCTGATAAAAGGTGTGGAGCCAGAAGATTTTGAGACTAATATTGAAAGAATTTATCGTGTTAATTCTTGGTGGGCAAGACAAAATAGAGTACCTAGGGATGTGGTTATTTATTTTACAACTAAAAAGGTTAGGTATGAAATTTTGCAAGCCTTTTATAAAAATAAATTTCAGATATTGGGACAAGATATAAAAATGATGAAGGAAATTCCTCCTAAAATGTTAAGAAACAGAAGAGAATTTGCTTTTTTGGTGGATGAGTTTAAGAAATATCAGATATATTTTAGATGGGAAGTCCCAATGGGTTTGTCAGTGAATTTTAGAGGTAGAAAGTATTTTCTTAATTCAGTTATGAAAGCGAGACATTTTTATATTAATGTTTTAAAGAGTGGGAATCCTTTGTTGTTAGATGCTAAGTTAACTGGTTTGGAAATGATGGAAAATAGAATGGGAGAGGGGAGGAATGTTTAAGATGTGAATAGGATGATTATGGTTAATTTTTGGAATTGATTTGTTTAGGATATAAATTATAGGATTTTTGTTATTTGCTATTTGTATGGTATAAATCTATGGGATGATATTACTCAATTGTGAAGGATGGAAAGTGAAATTTATGAATTTAGATAATGTGGATGTAATGATTTTAACTGTTTACTGTTATATTGTGGATGTAGTCTAAATGATTATTTGCTTGATATTTGATTGATGGAGTAGTATTGGAAGACTGAATATTAAATCTTATGACAATTGAAGAAATATATAAGTGATGAAAATTTGAACTTGAGAAGCTGGATTGTAATTTAAGAAATGGACTTATGAAATTTGAAGGAATATACAAGTGGAAAAAATTTGAATTTTAGAAGATGGACTAATTTTTAAAATGGACTGTAAGAAGAATGGACATTAAATGTTATGGCAATTGAAGAAATATATAAGTGATAAAAATTTGAGTTCGAGAAGATGGACTGTAATTTGAGAAATGGACTTATGAAATTTGAAGGAATATACAAGTGGAAAAAAAAATTGAATTTGAGAAGATGGATTAATTTTAAAAATGGACTGTAAGAAGAAGTAATATGTGAAGTTGGTATTGTTTCTTTTCTTTTCTTTTCTTTTCGTTTTTTATTATTCTTTCCTATCTTTTTATTTTTATTGTGAGGGGATTTATAGTTTTAAATTTTTTAAGGTGGGAGGTTATGTATATTTTGTATACTTTAGCTTGTGATTGTTGGTCATAATACCCGGTATTTGCTCTGGGAAGACTGGGGGGGGAAGGGGAGGAGGGGGGAAGGGGGGGGGAAATGAATCAACAAGTGATACATGGATTGATTATTAATGTACAGTAATTTTTGAAGATATGAAATTAAAAAATTTAAAATGATATTGGGGATGCTCGACTGCCATTTCAGGAAGAAAAGGAGAGAGGAGTAGAAGGAGGGAAGAAAGTAGGTAGGAAAGTGTAGAGAAGGAGGAGGGGAATAAGAGGGTTAGATAGGGTGGAAGAAGGGAGGAGTGGAGAAGGAGGAGAGGAAGTAGTAAAGTGAAGGAGATGAAGGATGGGAAAGTAGTAGAGGGTAGAGAGGGAGGTTGTGTAGTAAGGAAGTGGCAGTCGGGCAGGCCTGAATCAGTAATAAATAAAAATTAATGATTAATGATGGATAATAGTTTGTACATAAATATGATATTGAAAAATGGAAATAAAAAATTATTTAAAAGACAAAAGTTGTAATTTCTCAATAATTTTAATTATGTTAATTCATTTCGATTCTCCCACTTGGAAAAAAAAAACGTTAGCTGTGCTAAAAGGGAGACTAAAACCACATTAAATTGTCCTCTGTCAATACAAAGGTCTAATCCCATTTTTTATTCAAGGCAGTTTAAGCCCATAGCTTTTTCTTGCCTTTCTTATGTTTAAAGGAGTCTTTACATTATATTTTATGGTTTTGGTTGGCATCTCTTCTCTGAAAACTTTGGCTCTTGCTGCTTACAGTAATAGCTAATGAGGGTGGGGCTCTATTTGTGTTGATATAGAAATTATATTGCAATTATTTTACTTGAATTAATATATTAATTTCACCTGTCTAACTAATTAGATGAGCATTACATTAAACACCCTTTAAATATGGTAATAAATAATTGATTAATTCAACTTTGGTTACCTTTTAAGAAATAGTATGAAAATCTAGCTGACCACCATATCTATGAGTTGCTGTCTTTTCTTATCATCACTGTACTTTTCCTGTTCTTCTTTCCCTCCCTCAAGGAACTAAAAGTATCAGAAAAACTGCATATTATGTGTCATCTATGGATTAAATGCCTGGCAACTTGGATATTACTGAAGAGATTTAATGGAGTTCATGTTATGCAGACCAAAGCTCCGATGTATCCTAACGAACCTTTCCTTGTGTTCTGGAATGCACCTACTACCCAATGTCAACTGCGCTATAAGGTGGATTTAGATCTCAAGACTTTTCACATTGTACCAAACGCCAATGAGTCTTTAAGTGGGTCTTCTGTGACAATATTTTATCCCACCCAGCTGGGGGTCTATCCCCATATTGATGACCATGGGCATTTCCTCCATGGGATTATACCGCAAAATGAAAGCCTCACCAAACATCTCAATAAAACAAAATCGGATATCACCCGTATGATCCCACTGAAGACATTTCATGGACTTGGAGTCATTGACTGGGAAAACTGGAGACCCCAGTGGGATAGAAACTGGGGTAGTAAAAATGTTTACAGAACCAGATCTATTCAATTTTCTAGAGAGTTGCATCCAGACTTGTCTGAAGCTGCAATAAAGAGATTAGCTAAGCAAGAATATGAAAAAGCTGGGAAGAGTTTCATGAGAGATACACTTTTACTAGCTGAAGATATGCGACCAGGTGGATACTGGGGCTACTATCTATATCCAGATTGCTATAATTATGATTATAAGAAAAAACCTGAACAATACACAGGCAAATGTCCAAATATTGAAATTTCACGGAATGATCAACTACTTTGGCTATGGAGAGAAAGTACTGCCCTTTTCCCTTCTATATATCTTGAAATCATATTGAAATCAAGTGCAAATGCTTTGAAATTTGTGCACCATCGCCTTGAGGAATCAATGCGCATTGCTTCCATGGCTAGGAAAGATTATGCCTTGCCTGTTTTTGTATATGCCAGACCATTTTATGCATATACCTTTGAACCTTTAACAGAGGTAAGGTATTGGGGTGTATGAATCTCAGAATCAATCTGTTGACAGCTACACATTTATTAGAGTTCTATCTGGTTCATACCCATTAGCATGTTTTATTTTCTCCTTTTGAACACTGGCATAGGAGAAGTCCAACATGGGTAAATTTGTTGCATGTCAGATTCTTCATGTAATCAGGAATCCTGACTGGTTAGAATCCTTAATGTTAAAGGATCCTAAGTAAATAGGGTAGGACTATTTTACATCATTATCAGCCACATGATCATGGGAAAGGAATAGTCAGCAGGTGAAATCCCACATCCCTCAGGTGTTCCTTCAACTGCGTGTATGTATAAATTGACAACTGGAATGTTACTCTATGACACAAATATGAGTATGCATAACGTTCAACCCTATTTTCCTAAGTCAATGTACTATTTTAGGCTTGAATTACATAGTGGCAAGGCTGATCTTAAATAGTTTATGTCTGTTACATAGCAGCTGAGCCCTGCATAGACTATAGTGGCATTTCCCCCCTTCTTTTCCTTCTAATGTATAACATTTTATTTTGTTAGCAACAGCCTCCGTAACAATCATTTTAAGAATCCCAATACCACATTTCAAAATCACTAGTGCACTTATTGTTTCAGGAATCAGATTTTTTTGGGAGATATACTCTCAGCAGAGAATTATAGTCAATTTTCTGAACACAGCATTTGAATTTAAAGGAATCTCTACCATACTGTAGTATAAAGTCGACATATTTAGCATACTGTCACTCAGGAGTTTCCTAATTTGGCAACTTTCTGGGTGGGGAATTCTGGAAGTTGAAGTGCGTAAGTCTTAAAGTTGCCAAGTTAGGAGAAAGCTGCTCTGACTTGATAATCTGAAAAAGTCTCATACCTGAGAAACCACATAATATTTTTTTTACTGAGAGTATCCGAGGTGGATTTCAGTAGGTTCTGATCAGTTCTGGAGAACCGGTAGTGGACATTTTGAGTAGTTCGGAGAACTGGTAGTAAACATTCTGACTGGCCCTGCCCCCATCTATTCTCTGCCTCCCAAGGCCCAGCTGATCAGGACGAAATGGGGATTTTGCTGTAACCTTCCTCCCTGCCACACCCACTAAGCCATGCCCACCAAGTCATGTCACACCCACCAAGCCACACCCACAGAACCAGTAGTTGGCATCATTGTTGACTTTTAGCCAGGCATTTGATAGCACTATGAAAGAGTATTCTTTCCCAGGGTGCTAAATTTGCTTGCAGTTGGGCCAAATAGGTCTTCTGCTTAAATGGTTTTTAATCACAAATACACCCCTCCAAATAAGAGGTAGAGGAAATGACTGTTTATTATCAGTGTATGGTGCTCTATTAAAATATCCCTATTCATTGCCTTACTTTTCAGGAAGACTTGGTGGCTACAATTGGTGAAACAGCAGCCATGGGGGCAGCAGGAATGGTCTTTTGGGGAAGCATGCAATATGCCAGTACTATTGTAAGTTAGTGTGGGTGAACAAAATGCCCATAAGCCATATTCATTAGAATTCTTGAGACCCTTCCCTTCCTTTTATGTCAACATTTATAGCTTGTAATAAGTGGTCCAGGAATGGATATAGAGTTAGGATTTCTTAGGGGATTATCAGCCATGTCCAATCACAGGGTGAAAACATCTTATTAAGTACAATAACTACCCTCAATTTCTGCAATAATATTCAGAAAGCAATTAATGGAATGAAGAGATTTGTAGCATCATTATTCTAATGTCTTCACTGGCACAGAAAAATAAATATGGAAATTACTCAAGTGTACTTTACCTAAGAAATCACATTATTTTTCTGCCCTTTGTTAGTAATGAATAGACAACTGGATCACATGTTACTGGTGACACCAGTCCTAAAACCTGATCATTCCTCTTTTATTAACTGAACCAATTGATAAAAAGGATAAACTTTCTGCCACCCATCCAAAAATGTATTCTCAGATAAGAGTAATAAAAAGGAGCAGAAGGAAAAAGAAGACACGGTGCTTAAGATCACTCTTTTAACTTATTCAAGAGCATTGGTTTCCCTGTGCTAGTAGCAGTGAAAGAGCAATGGTCTACAGTAGAAAAGGCATCAGTTATTGCCTGCACAATTATTTTTATGATGAGAATGTCCCTATGGCTATTCACACACCAGTATGTGTATTGGTAAGACTGTAGTGTGAAGTTATGTGCATTTGTAATAATATGTGCTTAATTAATAATAGATTCAAGGTGTTGATTATGACCTTTAAAACCCTACATGCCATGGGGCCAGGCTACCTACAGAACCGTCTTCTTCCCGTTACATCAGCCTGTCCCGCCCAGTCAGGCAGGGAAGGTATGTTGCAGACCCCGTCAGTTAAAGAATTCAGACTGGTGGGGTTTAGGAAGAGAGCTTCCTCTGCTATGGCCTCCACCTTGTGGACTATTCTACTCCCAGAGGTGAGGCAGGCCCCCTCTCCTGACCTTCCGAATAGTAGTTAAAACATGACTCTGTCTGTGACCTCATGGGGGAGCCCAGAGGAACATGCAGCTGTGGGGCTGGTTGGTGCAGTGAGACCCTTCCCTTCACTTTTTACACAGGGTTTAATCATCCTTGTTTCCTTTTAAGTTTTCCTCTCTGAGTTCCTCTCGGAAGGAGATGAGTGATTCAAAAATGTGATAAATAAATAAATAAATAAATAAATAAATAAATGTGTGTGTGTGTGTGCGTATGTTTGTATATATGCATGTATATGAATTTAATGACATGTTTTTTTGAATAGCTACTTCTGCACACATCTGTAGCCTGATGGTAGTTTTCTACAATCTTTAGCCCAGAGAAATAGATGTGGCTTTCTGGATACAAAAGCTATTTAAATGGCATTAATGATAAAAGAAAGTTGTAATGAATCTAATTTCAAATAAAGATATAATTGAATAGACATGGAATTCTTGGTAGCTATATCACATATATATATATATTTGTTTTCTGAGGTTTTCACGGGTGTTTGTATATAAGTCTTTGGTTGTTCGGGTTTTCTCCCGTGTAAAATTGGAAGTGTCTTGGCGACGTTTCGACGAAGTCTCATTCGTCATCTTCAGGCTTCAGCTTCGTGCTTCTGGGAGCAAGAAGCACGAAGCTGAAGCCTGAAGATGACAAATGAGACTTCGTCGAAACGTCACCAAGACACTTCCAATTTTACGTGGGAGAAACCTGAATAACACACACACACACACACACACACACACACACACACACACACACACACACAAAGTCATTGTCTTATAGGTGGCTTCCTATAGTTTAGAGGCTATAGGAACAAATATAAATCCTAGGCTGTAAAATGTTTACCGTTCTACATGCCATCATTTTCTGCATATGTATTTCTGCTTATAAATTTATATCCCAACAGTTATCAACCTTTGCCATTGCCTCTTTTTTTGTCAGACTTTGAATGCAAGGAGAAAGGAGCTGGTTCCTTTGGAAAGAAATGGGGTGGGTGGAAATAGATCTTGACTGGCACTACCAAAATCCAGCCACAGATGTTTTCTGTTTTTCAAGCTTTGCTTTTCCAATACTTAGTTCCAAGTGGGTTAGAATTTAATAATAGTAAAGTAAGATGAACTTTTCAGGATTGTTTTAAATATGACAGAATGCTTTTTTGGATCTTCTGAACAATTATCAATGAAGGTCTTAAATCATGAAGTATGCCCAATTCTCTGGATATAAGCTCCAGTGAATTCAATTGGACTAATTCCCGAGTAGGAATTTTATATTCTATAGTAATACAAAAATCAATTATCATTCTTTGTTTTATTTTAGGAAGCCTGTCAAAGAGTGAAAGACTACATGAATAGTGCATTTGGACGTTATATCATTAATGTGACTTCTGCAGCCAAGATTTGCAGCCATGTTCTTTGCAATAAAAAGGGAAGATGTGTTCGTAAACATAGTGATTCAAATGCCTATTTACACTTGTTTCCTGAAAGTTTTAGGATCATGGTGCATGCCAATGCAACAGAGAGGAAAGTGATTGTGAAAGGAAAACTGGAGTTGGAGAATTTTAGGTACTTAAGAGATAAGTTTAAGTGTCAGTGTTACCAAGGCTGGAAAGGACTGTACTGTGAAGAGCATTCTATAAGAGAAGGAGATTAAATATAAGGAAATTAAATGCATTGATGTGTCTTTTATTTATTCCCAAACAAAGCAAAATTGTCACACAGTTCACAAGACAAAGATATCCAACTGAGAGCAGCAATTCTATTAGATCTTCTGAAGACTTACAAATAGGTACAACTTTTAAGTTTCTAAAAAAATTAAGATGCTGTAATTAAAAATTAAGGAAAAAAAGGACGCAGGTGGTTGTGTAATGTGCTTTGGAAAAAAGGATAGACATGACTGGTTTTCAAATCTTGGGTCTACCTAATTAAGACATTTGCTTCCTTTTTTCCTGCATTCCACTTGGAGTGGTCTTTGCTTACATCTAATATTTCTTATTCAGAATCTCCAAAACTGTACTTAGGAATGAATTCTTGTTACAATTGCAGCCACATTTTTTTACTTCTAAACTCCTCTCACTCCCCACTCCCCATGTTAAAGTATTGTGGTGGATGAAAACTTCCTGGGAATTTGAAAGCTTGGACTAATTTTTTAATCTTTAGTATTTCAATCCACTTCAGCACTGGTTCTGAATACCTTATCAGAATTTATGGGCTAATTTATTCACTAGCAGCCAGATTTCAACTTTTGTAGCAACTTCCTCCAGAGAGGGCAGAGGGTACAGGCAAAAATATGGGGCTTATTTCTGAGGGAAGAGAAGAATGAGTGGGTTGTGGGGGAGAGAATCAAAATGGTTGTCTTATGCCAGAAAATAAGGTTCCATTTCTTCAATGCCTTTAAGTGGTGATTTCCTTCATAATAGGGATTAAAAAAGAAATCAGTACTTTAAGGTTATGCAAGACTTAAAGCACTATGTTGTTCCCTTGACCAATAGCTCAGAATCAATCTTTCCCAAAGGCCACATACTCTAACTTTGTCCTCTTCAGAGATGCAATGACATCACCAGCCTTGCTACTTCAGTTCTTGGAGATCAAAGTTTTATTTATAGGTGATTTCCTGAATACAAAGCAAAGGAAGTTTCTTGTTCAACAGTTAAGTAGTTGACTGTCTCATATACATTTCAGAATGGCAAAATACCTCTCTAATTAATTGTACTAACTTATAATATTTTTTTAAAAAAATATAATAATGATTTAAATATATACACATAGTCAGGCTGCTTGTCAATATCTTTTACAGGTATTTGGTATTCTGTGGTCTATCTTGAACAATATACACATTCCCTTCCTAATTTTGTCATGATGTAAATATATTTCTGGTTGCTGTGATTATTAATTTTTGAAGGAGATGGATTGATTCATTGATTAATTCATTCATTCATAAACTGATTAAGCATTTGACTTCAAATAATGTACACAAGACATAGGACAGAGGTGTCATACTGGCAGTCTGCGGGTTGGATGCATCATGCACAGGCCATGCCAACCCCCAGCTCTGTGAAGGGAAAAAAAATGTCATGATACGTCACGTGATGGCAATGTGATGTAGCAAGTTTGACACCCATGACATAGGACAATATAGCAATAAAATATACAATCATATGAATCCAGTAAAACTACATTGTTAACAAGTAAGCTACTTTGTTATCAATGAAGAGACCTGCCAACTTGTCATTTGACAGAAAGAGAAGAAGAAGAAAAGAAGAGAGAGAAGGAGAAGAAGAAGATCTCTGCCCTTATTTACTTTGGAACTATATTGTTTATAGATGAGTAATAGTTTAGCTGTTAGAATTCTTGCAATTCCATTGCTTCTCAAGGATCTTGTTAAAGACACCATGCAAGAATTATGCATGGAAAAGAAATCAGAAATTACTACCAAGCCTGGCCTACAAACAGACTCAGTTCCATGCAAATGGGGACCAGTCTTCTTATGTTGTTAAATTTGTTTTTTGATTTATACATTTGAAGAATTATTTAGATATGTACTTGCATGCTGCCTCGGTCACCAAAATAATTTTTAGCAACTTTCCTAAGAGGATTCAAAACAAGGAAATGATAAAAGCCAAAACTATATGCCACTGTTCATTATGACTACTTTCCAGGATGTTAGGTGTTATATTTAATGTTTTTTTTAAAAATTTACATTTATATCCCGCCCTTCTCCGAAGACTCAGGGCGGCTTACAGTGTGTAAGGCAATAGTCTCATTCTATTTGTATATTTACAAAGTCAACTTATTGCCCCCCCAACAATCTGGGTCCTCATTTTACCTACCTTAAAAAGGATGGAAGGCTGAGTCAACCTTGGACCTGGTGGGACTAGAACCTGCAGTAATTGCAGGCAGCTGTGTTTTAATAACAGGCTTCTTACAGCCTGAGCCACACCACGGCCCTTTTTTTTGTTATAACATTCCCTGTTAGACATTTAAAATGACCATTTATTAGAAGAGTGAATTTTGCTCTTGATATGCATCTATCTTCAGCTTATATCTAATCAATAGGATATGTTTTACTAAAACAACTTTTGCTAATTCAAATAATAATAAAAATGCTGGAAGAATTTATGAACAGTACACCTTTTGTTAATTCTTTTTTGTTATCTGATTTTTTAAATTTGCGGATGTTCTAAACAAGTATGGGCATACATTTTAATTCATAGCCAACATTTGCAAAGGAATATATTCTTTGTGTTTTTTGTACCTCCAAGAATAAAATCAGGGTATCTAAAAATCTCTATGTGCTAAAGTAATTAAATAAATAAGCATCATCCACACAACCTTATATATGAACAATTGAGAAATTTCATGATTTTGGAGAGTTAATGTAAAACTTATTACCCGTCCTGTTATGCTCTCTTACTCTCTCTTTTTTGTATGCATTTCATAAGCTTTTATATAATAGATTTGCCAAAAATCTTCTGTGGTATTATTGCATTCAATACCTGCTTTTTTCTTTAGATGTTTTCATGAGCATCCATACTTGCTGTTTTCCCTTATGAACAAACTTTTATATGCTTAGCATTTATGTATTTTATTCATAACAATGTCTGATATTTTTTCTTGTTTCTTACCAAATGTACTAAGAGATCTATAATGTCTTTGTTTTAAATCAGGGGTGCACCATATATAGCTCTCCAAATATTGTAAATTGAAATGTAGGAAAGGAAAGCCAAGAACAGTTTCCCACAATTATAGTCTCACAGGTTACCATGAATTGAGATCAGGACTACATGACATACCCATGTTCTGCATGAAATTTAAAATAAGGCCAGAATCAATTTGAAGATGAAATCTGTACCAATATCACACACACACACACACACACACACACGTATACACACACACAGAGAGAGAGAGAGAGAGAGAGAGAGAGAGAGAAGAATTATTATAATACAAATGATGCTTACAGTTCCTCATTGTGTTAAGTTCATGATTATTAGGAAGCAAATACTGGATTCAATAGAAAATGAATCAAGGGTAAAGAGATGGATGGATGGGTGGATGGATGGATGGATGGATGAATGGATGGAACTTCTTTGTGTCCAAATTCCCAAAGCATTGCTCTTCAGTAATTGCAGGACATTGATGACCTTTCCCCCCCCCCTTTTTTTAAATTTGCATTTATATTCCGCCCTTCTCCGAAGACTCAGGGCGGCTTACACTATGTTAGCAATAGTCTTCATCCTATTTGTATATTTATATACAAAATCAACTTATTGCCCCCAACAATCTGGGTCCTCATTTTACCTACCTTATAAAGGATGGAAGGCTGAGTCAACCTTGGGCCTGGTGGGACTAGAACCTGCAGTAATTGTAAGCAGCTGTGTTAATAACAGACTGTCTTAGCAGTCTGAGCCACAGAGGCCCACTTTTTCTTAAAACTGCTGGTGGGATCTCTCTTCAGAGTCTCATACGTAGTAATGTTCTTCAGAAAACTGTTCACCTAGGCATTGTAGTCATCTGTGTTCAGGATAACTGTGCATTTTTCTTTATCAGCTGCAGCTGGCAAGATGGTGATATTCAGGTCACTTCCTAGTGATATCACTTCTTTACTTGAGCAGTGAATTCTTGAACTGTGAGGCTGGAAGGGGATGTTTTGGCACTGTTAAGGGTTGCAGATACCTTCATCCCAGTGGTGAAATCCAGCCGGATCTATCCGGCTCACACAAACCGGTAGTACCCGTGGTGGCAGGCTCTGCCTGCCCGCTGGGATGTCATTACATCCCATTTTTGACCCTCTGCGCATGCACAGAAGGCTCCCATGTGCTCCTGTTCTTGAACCAGTAGCGAAGGTAAGTGGATTTCACTGCTGCTTAATTGTTCTGCCTCTGGTTCTGCCAGTTTGTTGTTCCTGATGGCTGACTCTGTAACTATTGGTAACTATTCTGGTGTTACTGCAAAATCCAGTCCTTTGGATAAAACATTCTTTTCTGTTTGAGTAAACTCTCTGTCAGACTGATTTCTCACCCAAGAAATCTCAATTAGTTCTCTGAGATATGTCACTGTCCTTTCTCATCTCGGTTGGGTCTTCTTTTTTTTGTGTTTTTCATGTCTAAACTGCAAGGTACAAAACTTGCCTTTCTGTTGTTCTTTGCTCTTGTGTTGTGCTAGTTCTGCATTCTTTGTAAATTCTATGACCTCCTCCAATACATCTGTTGCTAGAAGTGATTTAAATTCTTGGAGTCTGTGTTTCACGCTCTCTTCCAAAAACTAAATGGTAAAAATCTATCTTACTCTTTCATTGAGAAGCTGGAGCTATGCTTTCTGCAGGATGTTTTCTGCACTGTGTCTTTTCATTGGCTAATACAAGATTTTGGGGATGACTTTGTGTTGTCTGAATCTCAAATTGAAGTACAAACGGTTTCTGTAGTCTGCAAGTTTTCTGGAAATCCGTTTGCCCTCCTGCACAATTCAAAGGATGTTCATCCAGTTCATGGTTGTCCCAAAGGTGCTTTTCAAAAGGCAACTGAACTTCCTTGTTTTTTTTCCTTGAAAATTTTTTGCTTCTCATCCAAGAAGCTTCTTCAGTTTTGACTGAATGGTAGGAAATAGAAGGATTTATATTCTTTGAAGTCATCTGGTCATTAGCATTCTGAAAGTCAGTTTTTAGCTCTCTGAGAGTCCTTGAGGCCACCTGGGGATTTATCTGTGCCCTCAGGGTCACCTGAATCAGTGCAAATGGGTGTGGAACCTTCTTGGGACTGCTGAAAGGACTTTGTTGTAGACAGGAGACAGGTGGTGCTGTTCAATTTTAACACAGATGGCTTCTTTGATCCCTCTTTCAAACTAATGGTCTTCTCTGTCCAAAATGTGGATTTTGCAGTCTCAAAAAAATTGATCTCTCTCCCTCCCTCCCCCCCCTCTCTCTCTGTGTGTGTAAAGGCAATTTAAAGACAGATACAGAATAGATGAGTAGATAGATTAATAGATACATAAGTATCATACTAAAATTACACAGCTTGCTTCAATTATTTCTAAGCTGTGGTTTATTGTTTAAACAAAGGCTTGAGTCTAGATTCTAGAACAGGGGTCTCCAACCTTGGTCCCTTTAAGACTTGTGGACTTCAACTCCCAGAGTCCCTCAGCCAGCAAAGCTGGCTGAGGGACTCTGGGAGTTGAAGTCCACAAGTCTTAAAGGGACCAAGGTTGGAGACCCCTGCTCTAGAATATAAAAGTCATATATCCCAGTCTTGTCAATCTGTTCCTTCAAGTTGACCAGTTTCATTCACTGAATCTGACAAAGTCTCAAAAGTTTGGGGAGAGGGAGGGGGAGGAGATGAAAAAAAACCAAAATGCTGTAATATTTCAATGCTACTTGGAAATATGTCCAAGGAGCTTAATTGGATTCACTTTTGAGAAGAAGTGCTTAGGACTTGTCTGTATGAGTCTAGCACATAACAGAATTGCAATGAATATTATAAGGTAGTAATGGCTAGTTTAAACCAAAGCATTTACGTGGGACTCACTTCAGTTAAATAGAGATTTAGCACAAACTTCCAGTTTTACTTGTTGCCCTGAGTCACCCTATAATGACATGTTTTCTGGAAAGCAGACCAAAAATGTTTTGACATTCTGCTTCTCTCTGCATGGAACAACTTGCATACTGATGGCACACTGGAAGGTAATCATAATTATATTTTTTCTCATCTAAAATGTTATGTTCATTCTTTTTGGAAGAAACTGAAATGTCTTGACATTTATGATATTTATTTTGTTTGCCTAATATAACTTCAGTGCCAACTGCTGACATATAAACTGTTGGATGAACTAAATTAATTTGACTACGTGAAGATAACCAATGACTGCCATTTCTTGGTAATGCATAGTTAATCCAAATATTTCTTTAGAATTGTAATATAAATGCAATTTATTCTTTATGAGGGATTATATTCTTAAATCCTAGGGGCATTCCAATAGAACTGCAAAAGGCTTTTTCATGGTAATGCATCTTGCAAAGTGTACAACTCCTGCCCCATGAATTAGACATTTAAATTAGATATACTCTTATGGACTAATATTCTTTTTAGTAAGTAATATCTTTTAAATTTTATTTAGAAAGAATATTAGATAATTTCAAAACCTGTAAACTGTAACCCTAGAAAATACATTTTCCCTGCACATAATATTTGTGATTTGTCATGAAAAATTTACAAATGGAAACATTAAACTGTTGAATTAAAACTATCTGCCCACCGGGAATAGTTTCCAATTTGGGCTTTTAGCCAATTGTTTCTTCTCATTAGAAATTCTATTTTACTGTCTCCACATTTTCCATTTTTCTTTCTTAACATTCTGTGGCTACCCACTGTGGTAAATTCTCATTAGTTCTTATTTTGTCTTGCCTCATTAGATTTTTCTATTTGTGTTTCTACACATTTTGCAAGCTACACCCCCCCACACACACCCTCATTTCACAGTTGCCTCATTTTGGCTCCATTCTGATTGGTCCTCATAACCTGGTATCATTATTAGAAGAAATGATTAATTCTTCTGTATAAATGATTCAACTGTTTAGAGGTGGAGAATGAAATATCACTAGTATACAATTTATAATTTAATGACAAATTAAATTCAGAACATTATCATATATTCAAATTGTGACTGATATTTTATCTGTGTTTCCTCTGAACAAATTATAAGGGAAATTCCTTACTCAGTATATATTCCTGCATTCCTAATTTTTCTGATTTTGCTGTAAGTATATTTAGTACTATAAATAGCACTGTAATCATCCCGTAAGTACTTCCAAAGATTATTCAGAAATAGATTTCTTTGATATTTCAATTATTACTTTATCATGTTACCTTCTGCTGCAAGAAGATTTTTTTTTTATTCTACCTTATCTTCACAACCTTTTAAGGAATAATATGCTGAGATTAATTTGCCTAGGATGAATGATACCATGACAATTGGGAAGGTATTTCAAGCTAGGTCTCTGTTTTTGAATCTGACAACACAGCACTTTAAGTATAAACCAGATGGATCATGCTTACTTTTTGTTCTGTTGTGAGATAATGGATTCACCTTTGTTCATTGCTTTTTAATATTTTTAATATATTAATGGTACAAACTAATCTAGGGGCAGATTCCCTTGTTACGTTGCTCTTTTATTGAAATAGGCACTGTGCTGGTATCCCTGTGGAAAGATACTGGGTTTCTGGAGAAGGTCAAGATGGCCGTCACAGCCATCAAAGCTCAAGGGGTGTAGCTAATCATACTCAAATGACTGCCATCCTTAATTTTTTTTACCTTTCTGACCCCTGCCCCCCCTGCCCCCCCTGCCCCAGTGGACCTCACCAGTATTGACAATGCACTCTGTCTACTTAGTTCTGAATACTACTAAGTGGAAGTCTACTCAAACGTTGATCCATGAGTTCAGTTGGGGGTTCCTTAATTTTACTGCTAGGAGTTTCATTTAGGAATGAATGATTCTTATAGACTTTATGTGGTTCAATTGTTTTCTAGAGTTAGTCCTCTTTTATTGTTGAGGTAATAAATCTGGGCTATTTCAAAGGTGAACAGAAATAACATGTCAGTGTTTCAAGATAACGGTGCTTCACATACTTCAAATAATACTTCAGATACTTCAAATAACAGTCCTTCAAAGCCCTGTTCTTAGAATACAATAAATCTAGTCAAGCCAGTTTACAAGTAGTTCCAGCAGAAGACAAATACAGTAATCAGGTTCACCCACCATGGTGGAAAAACAGAGTCCTCATTAGTTTTCTGCAAGAAAACTTTCACTGGAAAAAGTACTGACAATTTCTCATGACATCACTGTCCCTTCCCATTGACCAGACAGGCACTATGATCAATGTTTGGGTGATTTTTTTCTTCCATGGTGCCATTCTTTGGCAGTGATTTTTGTAGTGGAGAAGCTCACTTTCTCTTTTTCTCCAGATCCTTTTCTCCAGCTTCAGGATACAAAAACAGGTCAAGTGAGTAGATGTGAATGTTGTAATCACTGCATGGTATTAGTGAAATGTTTTATATAACTGTGTCTGTTTTGCATATCTTATTGGTTATTAGTCAATTTGCTCAATGTTGGTATTCCCATACTGTATTTATCTCCCTACTGACACAGTCAAATCTGTTATGGGCACAGGGCCAAACAACGCAGTGTAATCTAATTTAAATTCAACAAATCCTATAGTTAGAAAATGTTTTTTTAAAGATTGTAATCTTAAACAGAGCTTTTGGTACTTTGCTACCATCTTTGCAGTCCAGATCTGATTGTACCAGTCTTAAGCGCTACAAAATGTTCGATATTATTTACTCATTATTGCAAATATCACTAATTCAATAACTTTAGTAATAATTTGGTCAAATATGAGACACAAATTCTTCCAGCAAGGAGCTATGGGCAGAGGTGAGTTCTGACCAGTTCTGGAGAACTGGTAGCGGAAATTTTGAGTAGTTCGGAGAACCGGTAGTAAAAATTCTGACTGGCCCCGCCCCCATCTATTCTCTGCCTCCCAAGTCTCAGCTGATTGGGAGGAAATGGGGATTTTGCAGTAACTTTCCCCTGGAGTGGAGTGGGAATGGAGATTTTACAGTATCCTTCCCAAGCCATGCCCACCAAGCCATGCCACACTGACCAAGCCACACCCACAGAACCGGTAGTAAAAAAAATTGAAACCCACCACTGGCTATGGGGATAATAGATCTTGTATAAGACACAGAAGTGAAATTTAATTAGAATATTTCGGATTTAGCCAAATTATATTTTCTAGGTTGCATATAAATGTTAAAAGTAAAAATAAACCAATTGCAACTGTTTTTATTTTTAAATTTCTTTTGAAGTGCAGGCTAATAAGCAGAAATACATAAATTAGATTCTATAAAATTCCATGATTTAATGCTGTATTCAATTTAGAATCACAATTATCAGACTCAAAGATTAATTATTTTGATATGAATTAGCCAGCTTTATGTAGTAAAGTATCAGGCTAGAAACTGAGAAAAGATGATTGTTTGGCCTGCCTTAGGCACAAAGCCAGCTGGGTGGCCTTGGGCAGCCTAAGCCAGCCACTCTTGGCCGTAGGAAGCAAGCAATGGCAAACCACTTTGAAAATCGTGCCAAGAAAGTTGCTGGAACTAGTCCAGGGGTGAAGACTTCCTTGAAGGAATAAAGTATTAAAACTAAAATTTAAAGTAAATACATTAAGTTATAGAGATAGATATCTATTATATCTCTGAAGTCTGTCTTTCCTGCCTTGTCCATATATGGAAGGAAACACTTGACTTACAGATCATCCTCTAATCTTTCTAAAGCTATTTGATCTGACCACTTAAATGAAGATTTGGTCTGGAGTGGACATATCTGTTGGTCAAATCTCATCTGATAGTAATTATTCTCAAATTTCATACAACTCTAGTGAACGAGAATATGGCTTCTTTTTATCTTAGCATCAGGGGTAAAATTTGTTACTATCAGTTCTGTGGGCGTGGCTTGGTGGGGGTAATGTGACTGGGTGGGCATGGCCAACTTTTTTTTTTTAACTTTTAAAAACATTTTTTCTACAACCTCTTCAGCCGAAGAAGTTGTAAAAAAAATGCTTTGAAAAGCCTGTGATGATCAGGCAACTCAGCTGGGATCGCCAGAGGAAAAAAAGCTTTGAAAGGGTTCTGACGATCCCAGCTGAGTTGCCTGATCCCCAGAACCCTTTAAAAGCACTTTTTTTAACAGCCTCTTCAGTGGAAGAGATTGTAAAAAAATGCTGTGAAAGGGTTCTGACGATCCCAGCTGAGTTGTTTGATTGACAGAACTCTTTCAAAGCATTTTTTTATAGCCTCTTCGGCTGAAGAGCTTGTAGAAAAAATGCTTTGAAAAGATTCTGCCAATTCCAGATGAGCCATGTGATCATCACAGGCTTTTTTTTTATTTTTAAAAGCATTTTTTCAGCCAAAGAAAAAATGCTTTTAAAAGTAAAAAAAAACCTCTGATGATCGTGCGGCTCAGCTGGGCATGTGGGGGAAGCGGGGGGCAGAGATTTTTGCTACCCGCCACCATCGCTACCGGATCAGGTGATCCGGTCCGAACAGGGAGTATTTCACTCCTGCTTAGCATCATATGTGAGCTAAGCCATTATGATTTGTAAACTTTGGTTTATTGCTTCATGTTATAGATAAACCAAGCTGTTATTACTTCTTTAACAAATCTTAGTTACAATGGCATAGTGCATGTGCAAAGTATATTTTTTGATTTAGGGATGATTTATTCCTAAATTAATGTCTTGATGAAGCTGCAACACAGTTGAGGTAAAAAAGGGATGGGGGAAGATTTTATTATATAATTTCAGAGTATTGAATCATTACATTATTTTTTGTTTGAATTGTCATTTTCCTCTAAATATTACTTGTATTGAAGTACTGTCTTAAAACTTTATTTAATGGGATAATGGGATTCATCTTCTCCCCAAGGAGGTCACATATCCTTTTAGGTCAAAACAAAAGCCATTTCCTATCAATCTGTGCCAGCTTCAGAGAGTGGGAGCCTTTGCAACACAGGTTTACTAAAAATAAACTGGAAATTATAGTTTTGTACACAGAGAATGAATGCCTGGACACAATTTAGTACTTAAAAAAGCCCCAAATCTTCACCATGACATCATTGTTCTAGCTCAAGTTAAAAGATCCATGCGTGGAAGAAGACTCCCACTCTGACTTGTTGGATTAGGAACCTTAAACTTCATTGTGGAAGTTCATTTGCAAGTGACATTGTTTTTAACCGGATGGCTTCCTGAGTGACCTCTTGTTCAGCATCCCATTCTAAGGTGATACCTCCCTATTTTAGATTACATCTGGATCAGGAAAGGTCCTAGTTATTGTAGACTCAGCGAATCCATATCATAAAAGCCTTCTGAACATTTAATTTCAATCAGAATATTTCTGATGTGGCTTTACCTTTTCCACTTCGCACACTACCATAATCATATATGTAAGTCTAAAGCTTGCAGTCAATGGCAAATACGCATTGGTCTCTTTGTGTCTTCCCCATCTGTCTTTCCAGATTGTGAATTAATTAAAAAAAATTTTTTTTACCTTTTCTCTCTAAAATAAAAAAGTAAAATATAAAATAAAATAAGCAATAACAATAATAGATGCCTTCAGATAATTTCAGATCCCAGTACATGTATTCAGGAACTCTTCTTGCAAGTGCTTTCTTCCAAGAATATGTTGACTTCCAAGATTAACCAATAAACTGTTTCTAGTTAGACTGCCCAAGGACTAACAAGACCTGAATCTCCTTTATACCTGGGATCAGCTAAGAATAGCTAGATGAGGCTATCTGCTGATACTCATGGCCCTATCTTTTTCTGTTTCCTCTCCCTCTTCCACCATTCACATTTATTTTGTTGCCAAGAAAACTTGTATTCTCCAAAACTTGAATTTAACTAAGATTATTTTATTGAGATTATTCCTCTCCTTATTTCTTTAGGGGACTCCGTGATTATCACAACAGTTTTCCTGGTTTTTCTTTCTTGCTAGTATTTGACTGATTTTTTTTACCTCAGTAATTCTTTCATTTCCTTGGAAAGGGAAGCATATAGTATACGGGAAAACAATGACAATCACAATTGTATGATTGATTGATTGATTGATTTTCTATAGCTGCCTAATTCAACCAACTGACTCTGAGAGTCTTACATTTCTAAAATTCTAAAACAAAATAATTTAAACGATTAAAACAATAAAAACATCTACAAAAGAAATAAGTAGAAACAGCAGCTGTGATGATTAATCAACTAATGTTCACAAATAGCAGAAATGAAATAATCTGGAAGGTATATTATTATATTATATTATATTATATTATATTATATTATATTATATTATATTATATTATATTATATTATATTATATTATATTATATTAATTATTATATTATATTATATTATATTTATTATTATATTATATTATATTATTAACTTTTCCTTTCCTAAATCAATTGCACGGATATCATTCCTGACTTTATCCAGATTAAGATGAGCAGTTTTTTAATCTTCAACATTTTTAGACATATAACCCATGCACGTTGACATGATTAGACCTTTTCTTCCAGACCCAACAGATTTCTGCAGGGTTTTTTTTTTCTTTAAACTTTCCCCATTCCCCTTCCCTGTGGGCTATATCAGCACCACTTGTTTTGGCTAAGACAAATGTGGCCATTCCAGTTTGACAGCTCCTGAAAATTTTTCAACAGTGAATAATGTGCAAAGATGCCTTGAGCTTTACAGCTGCAATGACTTTAATGTGCTAATCATCAAATGCCACTATGACAGAATTGATGTGAAGAACATTGCTGGTCCATGTCTCTTGAAAACCTTACACTAATTGAATTTGGGAATAATGGAAAGATGTTGCCAACCTTTGGGTCATTTTTGCAAACTCCTGCTAACTAAAAATAAGAAGCTAAATTGTAATAGACAAAAAAAAAGTGGCATATTCAGAAGGAAATTTTAAAAAGCTCATGTTTGCTTATGCAGTTTATGTGTGCCTAGATTTCAATAATGGCCTATATTTCAAGTCTGAATCCTGAAGATGTCAATTGTTCAGAGTAATTTACATCATACATTCAAGTTTAAATTGTCAACATTTTCTGTTGGTAATAGATCTTTAACAACTTTAATATAAAATCTAGAGAGGGAGAAGATTAAGAGCTGCATTTGACTTTTGAGTATTATGTCACTTATCACACAGGTAGTCCTTAATTTATAGCCATAATTTGGAATTTTTGTTGATAAGCAAGGTATCTTATTGAATTGTGCCCAAATTTATGACTCTTTTGCCATGGTTGTTAAGTGAATCACTGCAGTTATTAAGTGAGCCCTGGGGTTGTTAAATCAATCTGGCTTTGCCCACTGACTACTGCTTGTTGAAAGTGGCTGGGAAGGTTGCACATGGCACTCACATGACCCTGGGAGGCTGCAATTGTCATAAATACAGGCCAACCATTTTTATCCTGTGACCCTGGGGTTGCTGCAAAGGTCGTAAGAGTGAGGACCATATTTAAATCACATTTGTCAATGCCATTGTAACTTTGAACGGTCATGGTCATTCGTTGAATGGATGGAAGGCGAGGATTCCCTTTACTTGTGAAACTCGACACTATTATGCAAATAAAATGTATGGGATCAAATAAAAGAATGCATCTGACTGAATTGTAATTTAATTTACTGCATTTACTATGAATGTTCTCTACATAGTTAATGGATTTGCCACATGTAAAGGCGAGCGTTTAATACTGTCTGGTTCTTTGATACTTTCCTAAAAACTGAAAGTATTTCTATCCAAGAATGAGACTTACAAAATATTCTTAAGCAGAATTTATTGAAATGACAAAGATAAGTTTATAAGAACTTCAGCAACTGAACTATTTGTCACTCATAATCAATTTATTCCCTAATGTACCTGGGGGAAGACTTTTTATATTGTCTTGTAAAAGGAGCTGGAATTTTCTTCCGATAATAGAAGAGTTTGTGGATAACCATTTCCTGAATCTTTGCATTACATCTTGAAATATTTGCAGAGGTTTTGAGGATTACCCTAAGGAGTTAGTAGGCCACAAGAGCACATGAAGTTTTTGATTAGGCATCTCAAATATATAGAAACAGTGCAACTTTTTTTCCTTTCGTGATTACAGGAACTATTTTCTACTGGCCACAGTTCTACAATCTTTGAGACTGAAGTTGTTTACCTTTCTGATTAGAAATGTGAGGAATTGAATCTTTGCTCTTGTAGATGATACTGCATTTCATGGATTCATAGTCTCTCTCTCTATATATATATATCTGAAAATCGGTTTCATTAACACATACAATTTGCTTTTATAAATGTTATAAAGCATAAACACACAAACACACACATACACATAGTCCTCGACTTATTACCAAAATTGAGCCCAAACCTATGTTGCTGAAGTCGCAAAAGCTGATCACATGAACCCCAGGACACTGCAACCATCATAAATATGAATCAGTTGCTAAGCATGTGGATTTTGATAGTGTGACGAAGGGGATGCTACAATGGTCATAAGTGTGAAAAATGATCATAAGTCACTTTTTCACCATTGTAACTTTGAATGGCCTCTAAATGAACTCTTGTAAGTCAAGGAATATATAATACACACACACACACACACACACAAATATACATACATACATGCATACATACATGTATACATATGTGTGTGTATGTATATGTATATGTATATTAATCCTCTTGATGTCAAGGCTTATTCTACTCCTCTTGACATAATAGTAGATCCTCAATAGAGATAAGTGGTCATTTTAAAAATGATTGTTTTCTGTTTTAAAACCTACTATTGAAATGCCATATATTTTTAAACTACGCTTTTAAACAAAGCATTCCAGGCCAGTGTTTGGTATACACCTAAATTAACACAAAACCACAAACTGAACTTTTCTTTAAATAGCTTTGTTTTATTTTAAAGGTGCTTGAAATAGAATCCCAATGATTGAAAGTGGCAAAGGAGAACGTCTGCAGTTCTACTGAATTAAATTCAGTTAAGTTAAACATAAAAAGCATAGTATTTCTTTAGAGTGAGATGTTTTTGATCACAACCTTAAAATCATGGTTATATATTTATGGACAATGACCAATGATCTTGTAACACCCATTGATTTCTTATGCAACATGGTTTTATTCACATGCAGAGTAAAAAACTCAAGCTTCCTATAGGTAGAACAGTTGTCCCATATCTCAACTGCAAACTCTGTAACATGATACCAAAGAGATACAGAAACCACTAACACTTGGGCATCTAGTGAAGCAGGATTAGGCACCATAGTGTTATAATGTAGAAATCTATAAATCACCTATTCTGAATCACTGTTTAAGACCTAAAATTACTTGTTGTGATGTTTTTGTGTTGGTTGTGCTGTATTAGGTTGCATGGTCAGGCCTTTTTGATAAAGTTGGATGGGTATCCATTTTGTTGGAAGATTTTGCATAGACATTTATATAGATGATGGAAACATAATTTCCAACAAGGTGTCTGGCAACCTTAACAAAAAAACACCTTTTATAATGTTTTCATACATCAAAAACATCCCAGAAACCACCAACAGACCAGTACAACCACATTGCATCACCATAGCACACATACTAACTAAAACTCTCCAAAACATCCCAAAAGACTTAGCAGCCCCAGAAGAAAAAAGAGGAGTCATCTAAAGCAAGAAGTGTAAGGTCTGTAATAGCGGCTATGTAGGACAAATAGGTAGAAGAGTAGCATGAATACCAACGAGCAGTCAGAAGACATAATGGAAATTCTTTAGTTTCACAACACATGGACAAACTTAACTGGGAAATTGTGACCATCCTAGACCAAGCCAAGTCCCAAAACACTAGAGCAGGGGTCCCCAAATTTGGCAGCTTTAAGACTTGTGGACTTCAACTCCCAGAATTCTCCAGGCAGCAGAGCTGGTTGGAGAATTCTGGGAGTTGAAGTCCACAAGTCTTAAAGCTGCCAAGTTTGGGGACCCCTGCACTAGAGAATTCCTAGAAGTCTGGATTTGGGTAAATTGACCATCAGCAGATACATAAAGATAAACAGGATACACATACCATTCAAAAGAGATAATCAAAAGATCAAAAAGGAAACAAAAAGTCTTCTCACCAGCAAAAAATTCCTCACTAGCTGATGAACAGAGATTAACACCAAGATTTATATTAGACCAACAATCAAGAAATAAACAATGCCCCAGTCAAAGAACTATCAACTCAGACAAAAAAGCTAAACAGTAAACAATAGCCTGTTCAAGGAATTACCAAGACCTCTCCCACCAAACCTGTCTGGGAAAGTCACCAGTATATAATATGAGAGCACACCCCACTCCAGTACTGAGTTGCCCCCGGTTCGGACCAGTTCGGAAGAACTGGTAGTAAAACCGGCGGGAGGCTCCGCCCACTGACCCGGATGTCATCAGGAAGCTTCTGTGCATGTGCGCAGCCCCGTTGCGAACTGGTAGTAAAGGTAAGTAGAACTCACCCTTGCCCCAATCCCTTCTAGCACTAATTATGTTACCTAGTTTGGTAATGAAGTATCTGCAAGAAAACAACCAAGTTCAGAGAGCGCCACAGAACCCACAGTTCAGTCTAAGGGCTACAAATATTTCCTTCCCTTGGAGTTGATGACTACAAGCAAGGTAAAGGTAAAGATTAAAAACAGGAGAATTATATATTGTGCAGCTCATAAAAAATTATTAAAAATGAAAAATAGATGGATTTTTTTTCAGAATGTTGTTATGCTGATAGAAAAGTAATAGAAAGTTTACTTAAAAAGCAGGAAGTCCAATTATAAAAGCATACTTCTACTTATTTAGTTATACGGGAGTAAAAACTGGGTATGTAAGAAAAACTGTGTGAATACAGTGGATATTTGTTATTTAAGAAGTGTGTGTAGTAAAACAAGAACTGATCAGCTCAAAAATGAACGAATGTGGAAGGAATATAAATGGGAGTGACAAGTATAAATATGTATTATATAGAATGAATCAGCACTGAACTGCAGAACAGGAAGAATGAACGAGTTGAGAGGAAGACTCGGGAGGTTTTCTTGCCAGAAAGAGAAGTGAAAAAGTCAAAGTACAGAAGATAATTTATTCAATGTAAGGATAGGGGCGGAAGCAAAGATACTGACAAGGATAGAAAAAAGCCAAGAGAGCCAGTTTGTTATAGTGTTAAGGCACCAGGCAAGAAACTGGGAACTTGGGAGTTCTAGTTTCTTGCCTTTGCCATGAAAGCCAACTGGGTGCTTTCTTTATCTCAACCCAACTTACCTCACAGGGTTGTTGCTGTGGGGAAAATAGGAGGAGGAAGTTGTGTTGAATATATTCACTTCCTTGAGTTATTTTAAAAATAATAACGGTTGGATAAAATGTATGAATAAAATAAATATATTGGGTGGGGTTGTATACATTTGGCTGGTTTGGCTCAATTTCCTTTCCTTTTCTTCCGTCATGTCTTAATTTCTTTGCATTACTCTGTCTTATTTCAGTGCCTTGCTTCTGCATAACATTACTTGCCCCCTTAAAGAATAAAATGATGAGACTAAATGTTTTTAATAACTCGAGGATTTTTTTCCCCTTAACATTAACAGTACAGTACTTGAGCAAAATGGTTCAGTTGAGAGCAGCATATGTAGAACTGATTGGGGTAGATTGTGGGGTGATACCGAAATATAACTTTATCCTATTTTATTTATCTATATATTAAATTATTGTATTTTCTTCCAATTTCATTTTAAACATTATTTTTTTCCAATTTCATTTTAAATTGTATTTTATCCAATTCCATTTTAAATTGTTTTTATCAGATTTTAGTAATAGTGTCTGGAACTCTACACTTTGATATGGGCCCAAGGGCTAATCAATAAAGTAAACTAACTATAAAAGTTAAAATCATTTTCTATTTCCTAGCAGGTCCATTCTACGTTCTGGTTACAGATGTCATTTATGTGGAGTTCTGCTTTGGCGCTGAAGTCTGCTCAGCTTCCTGTGTTTCGACGGATGCCTTTCATAGCTGCCTGGAACGCACCGACAGATCATTGCTCCATCAGATATAATATCACAATCAGTTTAAGAATGTTCCACGTGATTGGAAGTCCATTTGCCAAAGCAAGGGGACAGAACGTGACCATATTTTATGTCAACAGGCTGGGATATTATCCCTGGTACACATCACAAGAAATCCCAATCAACGGTGGCCTCCCTCAGAATTTCAGCTTGCAAACACACCTGCAGAAAGCTAATCAAGATATTAACTACTATATTCCCGATAAGGATTTCACTGGGTTGGCAGTCATAGACTGGGAACACTGGAGACCCCAGTGGGAGCGTAACTGGAACACCAAAAATATTTACAAGAGACAGTCGAGGAAACTAATTTCCAAACTGCAGGAGAATATTTCTGCAAACGCTCTCGAACGTTTAGCTAAATTTTCTTTCGAAAAATGTGCTAAGGCTTTCATGAAAGAAACAATTGAACTGGGGATTAAAAGCAGGCCCAAGGGACTTTGGGGATATTACTTATATCCTGACTGCCACAATTACAATTTCCATGCGCAGAACTATACTGGCTCATGTCCAGAAAATGAACTCATGAGGAATAATGAACTGTTGTGGTTGTGGAATAGCAGTGCAGCATTATATCCCTCCATTGGCATTAAGAAATCCCTCGGAAGCAGTGAAAACACATTACGCTTTTCACAGTTTAGAGTGAAAGAATCCATGAGGATTTCCTTTATGACCTCACATGATTATTCTCTCCCAGTATTTGTATACACTCGATTAGACTATAGAGACCAGCCTTTGTTATTTCTTTCTATGGTAAGCTCTCTGGAGACCATCCATTTTGTGGCTTCTGTAGAACAAACGCACCACTGCTGTGGACCAGTGGAACTCTTAAATCGGGAAGAGCTAATTCACATTTAACATCAGTCAAGGACACCCAAGGGCATTTGGTTGGCCACTATGGGCAAATAATACTGGATTAAATAAGACCTTGCTCTGATCCAGCAAGTTTCTTTTTAGGTTCTAAAAAATACAGGATAAATTCTCTCTCTCCTTCACTGTCTTCAATTTCCCAGCTAACTAACCACATCCCTATCACTACATTCCTATCATTCCTGTCTCCTTCTTACACCTTCAGACAATTACCCAACATCCTACTGTCAGTGAGATCTTTCCTTTCCTAATACAACTCCTAGATTTGATTAATGGCCATTTACTCTAGTTGGAGTGGAAAATCTGTGAATTAAGTTGCAAAGAGTCATTGGATTTGGTGGAGGTGCAAGTTAAATAAATACATGTTTATTCATGGCGTTGAATCTATTTGAATGTCGAGTAAGAGAAGCATAATGTCAAAATATCTGGAATGCTGCAACTATTATAATCATCACTAACCCTCAATTCATTTTTCTTCTAAGCCAACATTTCTTCATAGTAAAAAAAAGTTTCTTGGCATCTCAATATCACAACATACCTTTGTGTCCAGACACCTTATATCTGAAGAATTATTTACTTTTTCCCTTTTAATTGACTGTTCTCACTCCACTTGCCCAACTAATGACCCAGGATTTGTTTATTTGTTTATATAATTTATGCTTTCATTTGAATATTTATTTAAACATTTATAAATCTCAGGTTTGGTGTTCTATATTTGAAGTCAACCCAGCATGAAATGAATATACTATATGCACAAAACAAACTTAATCACATCGGTTAAAGACCTTAGGGCTTCATCTGCACAATGTATAAAGTCTGGCAAATTTCATCCCCCCCTCCCTCCCTCCCTCTCCCTCCTTCCCTCCCTCCCTCCCTCTTGTGTGTGTGTATTAGTATCTCTAGTTGGTTAGTGTATGGTTCATTGTATTGTTACATTTTGTTCCGAGCCTTTTTTCTCTCTCTAATAACATAAATACAGCCGAATACATAAAATGCAACCTTAGAAGACAGAAATAGGACTGTTGAAAAACTAATATCTGATCTCATGTTTTGAAAGAGCAAGATTTTTCTAGACAAAAAATATTTGTGCAGGGTCTATCTTATCTTCAAACTGGCATGCTGAAATTGAAATAACAAAATATCCTTACTACAGATATAAAACTGAAGATGAAGCACATTAAAACATGAATATTTGCAACAATTAGTTACAAATTCTTCTGAAAGTTTGGCTACTCAGAATGGGATACCTCATAATGATGCTGTTAATGTGCCTGTTTTTAATGACCCCAGTGATGATATACAATAATTGATTGATAATATTTTCTTCTGTTCCTGTATAGCAAGATCTTGTAAGCACAATTGGTGAGAGTGCTGCCTTGGGAGCTGCAGGAATTGTTATTTGGGGAGACATGAATTTAACATCATCAGAGGTAAATTAAAGTCATTGTTTTAAAATCTTCAACTTGTCTAAAAACCCTCCTTTTGACCCGACATTCTTTAATATAGTAGACTCACTTTTTATCTATCCATTTTTTCTTATGCAAGATCAGATTATGAGTAGGAGAACATTTGAAGAATGTTTGAAGGAACATTTGGCAAAAACCTATAACTTTCTTTCAAAGCTTTGGAAAGTAAGGTTATGTAGGTTTTTTAAATATATAAATATATTTATGATATAGACATGGCGTTGGACAGCCTTCCCATGATTTGCATATTTCTTCTTTCTTGCAGTCCAATTGCACAAAGGTGAAGGAATTCATTGCTTCTAAATTAAGTCCCTACATCACCAATGTAACCAAAGCTGCGGAGGTGTGCAGCCAGCATCTGTGCCAGAATAATGGAAGGTGCATACGAAGAAATTGGAAAGCTTTGGATTATCTTCATTTAAATCCTCAGAATTTTCAAATCAAAACTTCAAAGAACGGAATTACTGTGACAGGGGTAGCATCTTCAACTGACCTTCAAACAATGGCAGAGAAGTTCACTTGCCATTGTTATCAAGGATTTGAAGGTGCTGATTGCAGGAAAATCAAAACTTTTGGCTGGCAACCAGGGTACTCTGTCAATTTAATCTCATCCAGAATAGTAATTATGATAAACTTGGTTTCCTTAAACTTTTTAATTGTTGAGATTTCTTTTTGACAATGGCAAAGTAATAATTTCCCATAAGATCTGTTGCTCCTGAAGAGCAATAGAAGTGTAAAGACAGTTATCATATGAATTCTTATTTCCAGGCATAAGGTTGTAGACACACATAAAATCATAGTTTAACACACCTTGATACAGTGATCTTGGCCTGCAACAGGCAAACTTCTGCATCGGTTTATGTCGCTTGTATAATGGTGTCACTAAATAGTTTGCATCCTACTTGACATAGTGATGCAAATAACATTGCTATGCTAATGATATAATCTCTGCAATTACATACTTTAATATTTAATGCAGGGGTGTCCAAACTTGGCCCCTTGAAGAGTGGTGGACTTCAACTCCCAGAATTCCCTAGCCAGTATGAGCTATAAATATGAGCAAGTTGCTGGCTGGGGAATTCTGGAAGTTGAAATCCACCACTCTTCAAGGGGCCAAGTTTTGGCATCCCTGATTTAATGGATGTTGCCTAGAATAATACATCCCCCACTCCACCGCTTTCAATCCATTAAAATGAGATGTCATTCTATAGGTGAAAACTTGAAACTAATGTATGCAGTAGTTTGCTTTTGCAAGCTAGCTTTTCAGTGCTTTCCTACTAATGCAAACATAAAAATTGGCAGGTGCATTTTGTACAACCTGGTTTTATTCCAATGTCACAGCTGTCAAAAGCAGTGAAGTCTCAAGCATCTTTCACATAATCATCAGCTTTGGTCCACTCTTACGCTAAGCAAGGGGTGTCAAACTCGTGGCCCATGACCCAGATGCGATACATGCTGGCCCCACCCCTGCCCGGTTTAGTGAAAGGGAAAAAGGTCCCAATATGTCACGTTATGCCTCTGTGACGACATGAGTTTGACACCCCTGCTCTAAGCATTACGTTTGCAATACCCAGTAAATGTCATCATCATCCCCTCTTTAATCTGGCCAACAATTCTTCCCGCTGGCAAGAGGACAGTGCTCAAAAAGGCAGTTTATTTTATTGGGGAGAGAAGCACTTCCAAAAGGCCCTAGAATTCACCTGCAATGAAGTAATATATTGCTTATTCAGATACATGCTTACCTACACAGCATTGTAGGTGGCCAAGTATCATTTATAGGAAGCAGTGTCAAAATACAAGGCAATCCCCTTGGTGTGACAAGCAGGCATGCTACATGACTCTGGTGCTTTATAAAAATAGAATGAGGAAGGTAGACTTCATTGGCCATTTCCAAATAAGGTGACTTTTTTCTGAATTATGAAACCAATCCTTCCTTTTTTAAAATTTCATTTTAATTTGATCTCCAGACACCTACACAGATGAGGCAAATAAAAGGAGAGCAAATAATTCAGTGTTAATTCCAGATGAGGCATTTATCCTGAGTCAAGCGCGCCTAAAGTAAATGGCAGAATAGAGATATGGATCATCTCAATTGCCAATGCCTTTTTACCCATCACCCTGGACTTCTCCAATCCCATTCTCAGTGCAAACATTTTCAGCTAAGCTTAGACTTACACAGGAGCTCTGCTAATGTTCCCATCACTTGTAGGTTTCTAGGCTTCTAGAATTTAGAAGAAGCTTCTAAGAATCTAAGACATATAAGAAGTAAGGTGCAATTATTAGAAAGGGAGGTGGTAGCAACATGGGGGGATAGATATGGTTATTTGTTGCTTTTGTGGTTGGTTGCATGGTCAGCCAGATGTTTAGACCTATCAAGTCCTTCCCAAGGACCTGGGATAGGCAGATGTTGTTGTTTCATGGTGTTACGGTTATTGAATGATGGATTGATGATGCTTTAAGTTTAAAGAGCAAAATGGATGCCTTAAACCTTGCAGATACACACTCCTGGTTTAAAGCATGAAACCTCTATGCACCTCTGAGACTCATGATCAGTTTAATTAATGGATTAATTAACTAAAGCTTAATTATGACAGGCAATTATTATACTCTTGTATTATGAATTAACATTATTATTTGATGGGAATGAAATGGATTAGTGTGAGTAAGGAAATTATAATAAACCTTGGTTCAATTGACTGGAGGAGGCAATTAGTAATTAGTAAAAGAGCATTATCGTGCTACAGGACACATAAACCAAGCATTTTTATTTATTTATTTACCAGGAAGTAGGAAAGCTTTTCTGTAAGAAATTAGATTAACCCGCCCAAATAAGGAAAGTGGAACAGTTGTTTCAGTACCCATGTGGATCTAATGATATACAGTATAGTGCCATTTTGCAGTTGGCAGCATTACTTTACTCTGTTTTGTCAAGAGGATAAAACACAAAATGATAAGTCTTTTCCTGCTAAATAACACTCATTAGCATAACAAGCATGAAATATAAGCAATTACTTTAACAGGTCTACGTTAATGTATGAAGAAGACATAACTGCAAAAAAAGCTATCATGTATATTATAAATAATAGTACAAAATCAAGACAAGAATATTACATACCATATATCACATTTTAAACTCCATAGTTATAGTATTGTTTTAATTCAATAACACAATAGTGCAATAAAGACTAGGGCATGGGCTCTCCAACCTTGGCAACTTTAAGACTTGTGGACTTCAACTCCCAGAGTTCCTCAGCCAGCAAAGCTCTGGGAGTTGAAGTCCACAAGTCTTAAAGTTGCCAAGGTTGGAGACCCCTGAGCTATACTGTTAAAATATAGAGCCTTTCCTCACTTGTACCCAGTCACAGCACAAACACATCTTGACAGCACCTTCTTTTTTCCTACTATGTCCCCAGGATGTTACCTTTACTTCATTCCTAGCCCATGAGTGAGACTAATTTAAGTCATTGTTGGCTGTAGTAGCATTCAAATAAAGTGTTCCTCTTTATTCCAACATTACTATAGGGCAGGGATCTCCAGCCTTGGCAACTTTAAGACTTGTGGACTTCAACTCCCAGAATTCCTCAGCCAGCTTTGCTGGCTGAGGGATTCTGGGAGTTGAAGTCCACAAGAATTAAAGTTGTCAAGGTTGGAGACCCCTGCTAAAGGGCGCAAACATCCAGACCTTGCATGTAAACATGTAAACCTTGCATGTAAGCATGTAAACATGTAAACCTTGCTCTAACATCTGTAGTCATGAAAACCTTTGAAAGGCTAGTGCTTTCCTACCTGAAAACCATCACGAATCCGCTCTTAGACCCCTTGCAATTTGCATACCGAGCAAATAGATCAACAGATGATGCTGTTAATATGGCTCTGCACTACAACCTACAACATCTTGAGTCTCCAAAGACCTATGCAAGGGTCCTTTTTGTAGACTTTAGTTCAGCATTCAATACCATCATTCCAGACATTCTTCTAACTAAGCTAAACCAGCTACAGGTACCGGAACAGACTTGTAAGTGGATCACAAGCTTCCTAACAAACAGGAAGCAGCAGGTGAAGCTAAGCAAGATCACATCAAATACCTGTACAATTAGCACAGGGGCCCCCAAGGCTGTGTGCTCTCCCCACTTCTCTTCTCTCTGTATACCAATGACTGCATCTCCAATGATCCATTTGTTAAGCTACTGAAGTTCGCAGATGACACAACAGTGATTGGTCTCATTCGAGACAATGACGAATCCGCATATAGACGAGAGGTCGAACGACTAGCCTTGTGGTGCAACCAAAACAATCTGGAACTGAACACACTCAAAACCGTAGAAATGGTGGTAGACTTTAGGAAAAACCCTTCCATACTTCCACCTCTCACAATACTTGACAACACAGTATCAACAGTAGAAACCTTCAAATTTCTGGGTTCTATCATATCGCAAGATCTCAAATGGACAGCTAACATCAAAACATCATTAAATAAGGACAACAAAGAATGTTCTTTCTGCGCCAACTCAGTAAGCTCAAACTGCACAAGGAGCTGCTGATCCAATTCTACAGAGGAATTATTGAGTCTGTCATTTGCACCTCTATAACTGTCTGGTTCGGTTCTGCAACCCAACAAGAAAAACACAGACTTCAGAGGATAATTAGAACTGCAGAAAAAATAATTGCTACCAACTTGCCTTCCATTGAGGACCTGTATACTGCACGAATCAAGAAGAGGGCCGTGAAAATATTTGCAGATCCTCGCATCCTGGACATAAACTGTTTCAACTCCTACCCTCAAAACGACGCTATAGAGCACTGCACACCAGAACAACTAGACACAAGAACAGTTTTTTCCCGAAGGCCATCACTCTGCTAAACAAATAATTCCCTCAACACTGTCAGACTATTTACTGAATCTGCACTACTATTAATCGTTTCATAGTTCCCATCACCAATCTCTTTCCACTTATGACTGTATGACTGTAACTTGTTGCTGGCAATCCTTATGATTTATATTGATATATTGATCATCAATTGTGTTGTAAATGTTGTACCTTGATGAACGTATCTTTTCTTTTATGGACACTGAGAGCATATGCACCAAGACAAATTCCTTGTGTGTCCAATCACACTTGGCCAATAAAAAATTCTATTCTATTCTATTCTAAAGAGTTTGAAAGTAGCTACTTTATTGTTCAATGCCTATCCCATGGGAATCATGCTGGACCTATAACTTTCACCTGGGAAATATTAGATAAGGTTCAAAGGCATTTGGGGATGGGAATGACCTTGCCCTCTTGTGTTTACATAATGACTCCAAAGTAATTTCCTGTTTGAACCCTCCCAACTAAGATGGTTGGTCTCCAACAATGACCCAATATAGTCTCAAAACATGTAACATTTGGTACACTTTATCCTACTTCCGAAAGAAGTCAGACTGCTATAGGGGCTTAAAACAGAAGAAATAAAGGCAGGGTAAGGATTGGCAATGGGGACAGATTTCATATTGGTATTGTTTTCTTCCGGTTTAGGAGCAAGGTTCTAGTGGCTCTTCTTTGAGTTGGAAAATTGACGATGTCTTTGTCTTTTTCAGGGTTCTCTGAATTCATGAGTTGGTTCTAATTCTTCAAACCTGGGTAGGTGGGTCAGTGGCTAAGGTGCTGAGCTTGTCGGTCAGAAAGGTCGGTAGCTCAGTCAGTGGTTAGAATCCCTAGTAAAGGTCTCCTGCATGAGCAGGGAGTTGGACTAGATGACCTCCAAGGTCCCTTCCAACTCTGTTACTGTTATAAAATGTTAAGTCTGGTTAGGCATCCATATAACCATTATTTGGTTTTGGTGGTAGAGAAAGAGCAAACAGGCACAAGAAACTGTGGGAAGGAAACAGGAGACAGTTGTGGGCTAGGTGAGAAGAGACAACACAACCCAGATGTGAGAAGATGGCATTACAAAGAGAGCCTGTCTTAATTTACTCACTGAAACTCTGGCTGGTCATGAGCTCTTAGAGTTTTCAAGAATCTGGTTTTATACTACACTAGCATTTAAGAGATCTGCCTGACATCCATGCCACTTTTATTTCCTCAGTCTTTTTTATTTATTTATTTATTATTTATTTATTTTGTCAAACACAACAGTATATATAAGTATAAGCATGAAATAACCATATGAATTGGATACAATCAAAGGGAACATTAGGACAGGAACGGTAGGTATGCTGGTGCTCTTATGTACGCCCCTTATAGACCTCTTAGGAATGGGGTGAGGTCAATAGTAGATAGTCTTTGGTTAAAACTTTGGGAATTTTGGGAAGAGACCACAGAGTCAGGTAGTGCATTCCAGGCATTAACAACTCTGTTACTGAAGTCATATTTTCTGCAGTCAAGATTGGAGCGGTTCACATTAAGTTTAAATCTATTGTGTGCTCGTGTATTATTGCGATTGAAGCTGAAGTAGTCTTTGACAGGAGAGACATTGTAGCAGATGATTTTATCAGTTATACTCAGTTATGCCGAAGGCGGTGGAGTTCTAAATTTTCTAAACCCAGGATTTCAAGTCTGGTGGCATAAGGTATTTTATTGTATTCAGAGGAGTGGAGAACTCTTGTAAAATATTTCTGGACACGCTCAATTGTATTAATGTCCGAAATGAGATGTGGGTTCCAGACAGGCGAGCTGTATTCAAGAATTGGTCTTGCAAATGTTTTGTATGCTCTGGTTAGTAGTGTAATCTTTCTGGAGAAGAAGCTTGTCCAGCTGTGGGAGTCTTTGCAGAGTACAGCAGTCAATAGCATGATTTATATTAACTGAAGTTCAGATAGGAGCTTTTTGGTGTCAAAGTGACCTTAGGGTAGAATTGGAATGGGCTTTATTTTAGTTTTAGAGCATATAATATTATATTTACATAATATATGAGGAACTGTCTCACCCCAATGGTATTGACCCCAGTGCACCTGCATCAGCTACAGTCTCTGTTGGTCAAGGAATTCTGGCTGGTGGTGTCCAGGAGAACAGCCTTTTCTGTCATGGCTCCTGCCCTTTGGAATATCATGCTCCCCAAGGTGAGATCTGCACCCTTTTGGCCTCCTGAAAGGGCCTAAATATCTAAGCTCTGCCAATTGGCTTGGGGCTCCAATGGGATCGTGTCATTCTGGAGGTGGTTAATGCACCAAGATAAGACCCCACTGTGTGCATCTTGCTGCCTTCTTTGCCACATTGGCTAATTTTAAAGACAGTTTTACTGTTATTATTTATTATTTTAAAGTTTTAATGTTTTATCTTGTTGTTTTTATTGATTATAAGCCACCCAGAGTCACTTTTATGTGTGGCATAGAAGTTTAATAAATAAATACAAACAAACAAACAAACAAAAAATATAGTTCTCTCCTAGCTTATGGTGGAAGGAATGATGCTGACAATTTTCAGCAATGATGGCTGAAAGAGATCTGAGCCCACACAAAAAGGGTTTTAAGTGTTTTTTGTGGTCCTGGGACTTCAGATGCCCATAGCTGAACTAAGGATGCTGCTATAATCTTAGCTTCATCCAGATAGTCTTTATCTAAACATCCTAACCCGTGTGGAAGCATATATAAATTTGTTTGTATATACAAAATCTTTGCTCACTTGCAGATAGTTGCAATGCAACTTCCATCTTCTGGAAGTTAATGTTGCTTGAGTAAACCTAATGAAAGACAAATAAGCTACACCTGGATAGGACCTTTCCTTTCCCTTCTTAGGTCCAGAATCTGAAGACTGGTGCAAGAAGCATGCACTTTAAAATGAAAGAAGTGTGACTCTCATGATCTATTTTAAGTTTTGGAAAGATGTTCCTTTCTCCCGTGGCATTATCCAGCATTTAATCTTTATCATTTACAATCAATTGGAGGTCATTTGCTGGCTTTTATTGCCAAATTCCTTGCTAATCTATTTTCTATTTCTTTGGCTTTGCTTGCAGAAAAATCAGGTAATTTTGATTATATTCCATTGTCTATGGCATGGGATTGTTGCTACAAAGATCCATATACCCCATTTAGCTGGAAGTAAGCCCTATCATAATCCATGGGCCTTATTCCTAAGTAGGCCTGTGTAGGCTAGCGTCCTAAAACACGGAAAACAGATAACAGAAAACAAACCTTTCATAGCCTTGTCGAGTTTTGTGCAGATTTCCACAACCTAGATCTGGTACAAAAAATGATCATCTTTCTTTCAGCTGGACACATGTACTTTAAACGATTTATAGAGAAAATTCAGAGTAAGAATGGTTATTTCTCATCTACTTAATTAAATTAAATCTTCTTACCAATTAAGACTGAAACCAATTAATATACTTATTACATACTTATACTCATATATATGCTTATATATTATATAGCTATTTCATTTCATGTTAATGCCTATATATACTGATATGACAAAATAAAATAAATAAAAATAAATAAAATAAGATACCCTAAGTTATACTCAGCTGGAGGAATAGAACTGCTATATAAAACTATTTTACAATCAACCACTAGGCGGTAGCAAAGAGATACATATAAGGAATTTGAAGAACAACTTTTTAATTTAGATTTGTTAAAATTGTCTTGAAAAGGCATGACTATACTGATGATTTTGTAGATTCCTTCCTAGCCACTATATTTATTAGTATATTTACAAATAACTTTGCGCCGAGAATATTTTAGACTAACAGAATAAAAATTAAAATATAAAATCTCAGTACAAAAATCAACAAGTAAAATCAACAAGTTAAAATGAACTCAAAAGACCGTCAGTTAATCTAGCAAAGTGAACACAAAGTGAAAATATGACTAGAGTTAGTGAGATTTCAACTTTAAAACTCACGTGATTCAGGATATCTCTGGGGAAGTAAAATACAACAAACAATAAACCTCTTTTCTTTTTCATGTGGAGAAATTTAAAAAGGGTTTTGTGTCAAAAGACACCAACATTGAGAAGAACTTTTCATAATGAGGTACTATGTCAAGGCTGATAAATAATAGTAGTAGTAGTAGTAGTAGTAGTAGTAATAATAATAATAATGATGATGATGATGATGATGATGATGATGATGATGATGATGGTGATGATGATGATAATAATAAAGGTAAGAATATCTACTTCAGTAGACATTGCTAGGCAATTTGATGGCAGTGTTTTGCTTTTATAAATTATTTAACCTTCTCTATTCCATGCCTGGAAACTCTCGTGGCCCCCAATCCTGGATTTTCTATATGATGTTGTTATTTATTTTCAACTCAAATATCCAGTGAGTTCCCAGATGGCCAAAACTGTATTCTCTATATTCTTACTTTCACCACAGTGTCTCTTTTAAAGACAATAAATATCTCTCTGTGTTCAGGAACTGTTGTCCTTGTGTGCAGGCACTGTGTGCAGGAACAGTTGTCCTTGTGTGCAAGAAATGTTGTGTAATATTAATGATTAATAGCTCATCTGGAGGAGATGAATACTCTGAATATTTGAAGAGACTATGATCCAGCCAGCTTCTCTTGAAGAGTATTGGCTTGCACTCAGAATATCTCTAGTGATTTTCAAACACGTCTTTTGTCTCTGAAGAAAAGTGACAAAGATCACTTTTACTTTTTACTGCCAGCCTGCAGCATGGCAGGGATTATACGGAGATGAGGGGGGGAAAAGCGTAACTAAAAGAAAAAGAATGGCGGGTTTCAATGACATACTCCTGCTCTGGCTCCATCTGGCTTGTAAACATGAGCAGAAGGATGTTGCTCACTCTTCATTTAAAGCATCCTAGTTCTCCAACTTGTCTCCCCAAGAGATTTTAGTTGGCAGAGTTTCATTTGGCAATTCAGATACTCTTTATATTGAATAGCTTTTTGATTTTTAAACTAGGAAGTCTGGTCATTTCATTGTCCCTTGATAATTCCAGTAAGGTGTCTACTTTGAGACTTGTTTTTCAGATGTAGTGGTTTAGTTTAGTTTAGTTTAGTTTATTTAGATTTTTATACAGCCCTTCTCCCGAAGGACTCAGGGCGGTGTACAGCCAGATTAAAACAATAATATACAAAATTAAAATAACAATTAAAATACATATTCAAAGATGGCTGAAAATTAAAACCGTCAAATTGACCTATACTAAAATACCCCAATCTAAAATTATTAAAAAACCAGAAATTTGTGGTTGGGCTATTATGTCTTATATTTTACTGAATTTTATTGCATATTACCCCTACGGTTTTGTTTTGGTGCCACACAGACATTAACTATCGTAATAAAGTAGTATTTTTAGAAGCAAACTAACATACTCACTCAGCAACAAAAATATTACATTGAATTATGATATTCTTGGGATGTTACAGAGATTTTCCTGTGACACGAGGTCACAGTTGATTTAACATTTACCATTCCTGGTTCTTCTAAATGACTAAATACATTTCATTTTCTGAATGGGTAGAACTATAGAAGTAGATCCTTTTCTGAGATTTTTGTACGCTAGGGGAGAAAAGGATGCTATGGCAATAAATAAATACAAATGTACAATAATTTGAAAAAAAGAAAAAAATAGAAATTGAATCTTTTCTGGATGTTTGCAGATGTGTAATCTATATAGAAATTAAGGTCAGGTTCTGTATTAGGTATTATGTAAAGTGAAATTTTCTTGCTGGGTAGAATGCTCTATTAGGCTATGCATTCTATTCAGACACAAAATTCCATCTGGTTTTAAAATTTCCTTCTTTACCAAAAAGTAATTGTCTGCCTGCCTGTCTGCCTGTCTGCCCCCCGTCTCTCTCATCCATCTGTCTGTCTGTCTGTCTGTCTGTCTGTCTGTCTGTCTATCTATCTATCTATCTATCTATCTATCTATCTATCTATCTATCTATCTATCTATCTATCTATCTATCTATCTATCTATCACCTCTAAAATTATTCCTGCTTTGCTGTCCAGTCTCACACAGTTCAAACAGATCCTTAGCATCCAAAGATAATTTGGGTAATATAAATGGCAGGAAAAGGAAAACAATGAAAAACTTCACTCAATTAATTTGTCTTACCAACTTGAGCCAATTTGTACAAGACTGATTTATCCCTACCCAGCCCACCTTTTGATTTAATTTGAGGGTCTTTTCATTCTTTTTCTCATCCATTCCACTTCATCATATACTGTAAATAATGAAATAGGCATTCTTTCTCTGTCTCCCCCAATGGGGAGATTGAGAATATGTTGATGCATACACTCACTCAAAGTGCAAATGACCATCTCAGATACATTATGCGCATATGGGCGCATTATGCAAAGATTTAGCTTTCTTGAGAAGTCGTTCTCACTACTCATTACTTGAGTAGTGCTGGGAAAGGGGAAGGAAAAAGTAGATGACCAGCAGGAACTATATGGAATCAACCACAGTATTAATAAGTGCTGCATTGGAAGATTTGGAGAGCCCTGTTGGGAGCAGATCATCCTAAAGACCATCTGTCTATGTGGTCATCAAGAGTCAATACCAACTCGATTGCACATGATCAGCAAATATTTTATGTGCAAAATATTGTTTTGCACATAAAACAATATAACGGAACTATTCACATGGCAAATAAATATTTTAAATGTTTGAGATAGACAGAAAGATGAGAGATACATAGATATTAGTTATTATTACAGTCATTGACCAACTAAATAATAATTTAATGTTACAAACATTATAAAGCCCCATTTTCCAAGACTACTATAATTCAAAATTATTTTTGAATCCAAAACTTTCTGGCTTTATCATGCCACCAAGCATGATAAAAGTTGTTGCTTGCTATTGTTGATCTTCCAGAAATATTATTTGTGTCCAGAAACTTGATCCATTTCATAGAGTGCTTTGTGATCATTCTAGAGTTTTATACCAAGCAGTTCCCTTACATCTTCAATATTTTTTCCCAACAGCTAGGGATTTTTTAAAATCAACCACAAATTATCTCTACGAAAAGAACTTATTACATTGTCTAACCCTGTTTTGCAATAAACACTGTATTTATTGAACTTGCTGTAAATTTTGTTATGTACTATTATTATGCTGGTCTACAACCAAAATTAAATAAATACACATATTTATCCTGAATATTATTCTGTATTGTAACTCTTACTTACAGCTTACTTCTTTACTCCTTTTAGAAAACTCCAGACACTATCTTATCTTCCTATCTTCCTTTATTTATTATAGAATAATAAATAAATTATTCTATATACGTATTCTATATTTAATGTAATACCTTAAATAAATAAGGTATTATATTAAAACTAATATTTTAAAATAATTCTTTGTAAACTCTTGTATGTTATAGAATAATTGTAAAGTTTTGTGTTGTTATTTTTTCTAAGAACCATGTTATTATGTACTTTTATCATATACCTTAGTTCTTTGTTATTTACAGATCAGTGATGGAAATAAACACATCAGAGTCCCCTTAGACAGAATAAATTAGGATTGGGAGAATAAGGGATTTTTCTTTAGGAATGAAAAACCAGACAAGCCTAGATACCCTACTGGAAATAATTATAGGCATCCTATATGGTTGACAAGGTTGATCAACTCCTATAGGTAACAAAGGAAAATCAAATCCATAAGCTTCTTCTCTGTTTTGTGACAAGAGCCATAATGAGCTCCAGTAATGGAAGATCAGCGCAAACGGAATACACAGGTCATGGAATTATGGCTGTAACTTGTGCTAGTTATTTAGTGATCACAATGTGACTGCATCCAATTTTATTTATTTATTTCTGTGTCAGTCGTTAAGCAAACGTTGTTTTTAAGTGAATGCTGCAGTCATTAAGCAAATCCACTGACTGCTATCTCAGCCACAGCAAGAAGAAGCAGCAGCCTAAACATGGCCGCTACAAAGCTCGGACAACTGAAGAATAACAGCTAAGACTGGCTTAGGAGAGAAGAAGGTGAGCCGTGGTGGAACTGGGGGAGAGGATTTTTCTTTGTTTTAAATTATCCCAAGAAATAATTCAAAACTATTTGCCCAGAACTAAGTGTTAAAGCGGCACCTAAGCTTTTTGGGGCACCCTGAAGAAATACCTAACCGGAAATGAAAGGTGCAGGAGAATAAAGGAGATTCTGAAATAAATAGAAAAGTGACTCCTAAACTGGAAAGAAACGGTACTGGGAAGGCATTTTTAAATATGGGAATTATCTATATATAAAACTTACTCTGCTTTTATATTTTATATTATATCTATCTATCTATCTATCTATCTATCTATCTATCTATCTATCTATCTATCTATCTATCTATCTATCTATCTATCTATCTAGTGGTTCGAATCCCTAGTGCCACATAACGGGGTGAGCTCCCGTTACTTGTCCCAGCTTCTGCCAACCTAGCAGTTCGAAAGCACGTAAAAAAATGCAAGTAGGAAAATATGGACCACCTTTGATGGGAAAGTAACAGTGTTCCATGCACCTTTGGCATTTAGTCATGCTGGCCACATGACCACGGAGACATCTTTGGACAGTGCTGGCTCTTTGGCTTTGAAACAGAGATGAGCATTGCCTCCTAGAGTCAGGAACAACTAGCACTTATGTACGAGGGGAACCTTTACCTTTTTATATATATAGCTGGCTGAGGAACTCTGGGAGTTGAAGTCCACAAGTCTTAAAGTTGCCAAGGTTGGAGACCAATGTATTGGAGGGGTCCTGTAGAGGACTGAATTTGCAAAGGTGACATTTGATAAAAAGAATGTAATAATGAGAAATAGGTGGAATACTTGAATAATGATCAATTATAACCTAATATAGATGTGTATTGTTATTAGAAATAAACTGATTGAATGTAATAATAATGTTTAATCTGATTAGTTTTACTTGTATTGGAATGAATGGTGCCCAGGTGCCAAACTGTTCACGCATTGATTTGACAGTTTTATAAAAATAAAAAAATATTTAAAAAAAAAAAGCAAATCCATTGACTGCAATGGCCATTTTTTGCCAGAATCTGGAAGTAAATACCAGTTTCAGGGGAAAAAAGTCACAAATTGCAATCATGTAACTGTGGAACTCTGCAAACAGTCATAAACAAAGACTACTTGCCGACTGCCAAAAATGTGATCATGTGACTGTGAGTGACGGTTGGCCATCAAAATTTGAATCTAGATTGCAAGTAACCTCCCATTTTAATTATGAATGGTTACTAAGTAACTGGTTGTAAGTTGAGGACTACCAATATATCGATACAGAGTTAGATACAAATACAGATATGGATGATAAGATACAGAAAAGACATACATGTAGATATACTGTACATACACACACACACACACACACACACACACACACACACACATTACATACATACATGCATACATACATTGCTGGTATCCTTGCGATTTATATTGACTGTTTCCTAATATGATTGGATTGCTTATTTGTACCCTATGACTATCATTAAGTGTTGTACCTTATGATTCTTGACGAATGTATCTTTTCTTTTATGTACACTGAGACAAATGCACCAAACACAAATTCCTTGTGTGTCCAATCACACTTGGCCAATAATGAAATCTATCTATCTATTCTATCTATTAGCAGCCCAGTTGATTTTTAATATGAGGAGGCTAAAGGTAAGGGCTGACTCTTTTTTAAAAATTGATGTGAGGATTGTAATTGGTTGCAAAGGGAGACAAAATATAAATAATAAATACCATAGAGAGATTGCGGCTGTCTTGTTGAGTGTCCCTTCTCATAGTTCCTTATTAACTCTTCCTTCTTTGCAAAGTTGTCTTTCCCTCACATAATCACCTCAGATTTTTGTCACAAATACCTCAATCTATCCTTCCTCTTCAGACACACAGGGAACTAGACTCAACAGTGTCATTATTTCTATGTGTGCCAACAGCTACTTGGAAAGATGAGAATAATCCTTTAATTCAAGATTCTTGCTGCAAAAGAAAAACATCCTTTACATTTTGAAAGCTACCACAATTATTCCATGAACATAGACTGAAGTTCCTCATTTATTGAGAGATTTATATTAATGTTCACATGAGTAATGTGCTCTTACATTCTTTTTGAAAGTATCAGAACCAGACATATTCACTATCTTCAGACAGGTATATTATCTGTGTTTCTCCTTTATTTTAAAGCTGAAAATTTTAAATCTTTTATTTTGAATCTACTTCACACTAATGGTAAGTATATCAGCTGTTATTCTGATAGAGAAGCAAAACTGGAATCCAAGCGATCTTCACTTTCTCTCATTGAAAATCCATTTGTAAATCAAAAATTGTACTGAAAGTTACTGTGTGGTAACCAATAAATTTGACAAATAAATAAATAATCCTACACTAGGTATTACCTATATCTTTACAATACCCAAATTTTATGGGGCCCGTGTTTTCAAATCCATAAACATGGAAATTCTCTTTTCATAAAGGTGTTGTGGCAATTTTGTAAGCTGAAGTTTGTGATATAATTGAAAAATACTAAGCTCTGTTTTATTTGTAAAGCAGAGCTTAGAGAGTTTGTAAAACAGAGCTGCCCTGGGAGTTAAAAGACTTGTGGTTTCTATCTTTCGAAGATATTTACAGTACTTGCAAGCTATTTCCCAATTAGGTGGCAAAAGGAAGGAATAGTCACCTCTTTTTTCATTCTAGTGAAGGAACTGCTTGATGAACAGAATAGGAATAGCTAAATCTGAACTCAGTAATATCCCACAGGAAAAACAAACAAACATTTATTCAGTGGTCCAAAACTCTTCCAAAAGTTTATTGGTTATTTCATGACTGAAAAATGGAAGGAGCAAGAGAGAAAGAATTAAGAGGAAGGAGGTTTTCCTTCCTGTTTTTTTAAAAATAATTAAACCCACATCCTCTCTTTGCCTAATCCTATCAGACCCATATTGAGCTTCCTTGCCCAAGACAAGGCCCTCTGCAATCCTATCTAAACAACGAAAGAAGCCTCCTCACAGTTCATAACTCACAGCCAAGGCAGGCCCTACCAAAGCAATTGCAACCAAATGAAACCCAACCTCCCATCCTCCTTCTTCGTTCATGACCTCAACATTCCTTCTTCTTCAACAATGGACTTTCTCATCTCTGCGGTCTGCCTAAAGGCTCATTTTTAGAACTAACCCTAAGACCTCCCTAGCTTCCCCAAACTGGCCAAGCAATCAGATTCAGAGAATTCCCCACCTTGTTGCCATCAATGCGTATAAAAATCTTTGCTTGCTCATAGTTTGGGTCCCTTTTTCTTCTAAAGGAGGCCTCAATAATTATTGCAGAAAACAGTATTGTTCTCAGTACTCTACTTCTTCGTCATGGATCCATTACAGATTCTAAACTTTTTCTTCTTGTTTAATTTTCTTTTCTCCAAATGTCAAACCAAATCAGTTTTATTCCCAGAAGTGCTCCCCAGGCTGGTCGTCCTTTAATAAGAAAAAGTAGGTGTGGAAAGGTCTTTCATCATCAGTAAGAAGGAAAACACCCCTTCTCTGCTGCAAGAATAAAAAATAAACAAACATCCAAAGAGAATAGCCATCCATAATAAAAGATGTACTAATTACTGGAGATGTATCACATTTTTCTCTAGAACCAACCACTCTGATCTTATATTTGCTGTTGCCACCTTAGCTGGATGTCTAACCCTCAGAACTAAAAAAGCTTCTTGGATGAGAAGCGAAACATCTTCAAAGAAAAACCAGAAAGGCCAGTCCAGTGGTGGGTTACTACCGGTTCGCACCAGTTCGGGAGGACCAGTAGCGGTAATTTCAGCTAGTTCGGAGAACTGTTAGTAATTGCTGGCTGGCCACGCCCCTGAACCGGTTCCACTCACTCATCCCAGCCACCAGACTCGCTTGCCCTGCCCCCGTCCATCCACTTACACTGTGTGGGTCCTCCGCATGCTCAGCTCAGCCGCACGATCATTAGAGGTATTTTTTTTTACTTTTAAAAGCATTTTTTCTTTGGCCGAAAAATCACTTTTTCTAGTGCTGTTGTAACTTCAAATGGTTATTAAACAAATGGTGGTAAGCTGAGTACTACTATGGGAAGTTAGCACACACTCCTCTCCTAGGAAAATGAGATATTTGGGGAAATATCAAAAGGGCAGAATATTTTCCCTAAAAGGGAGGCAGAAACTCAGCCCCCAGCTTTGTTAATGGGCCATTAAGGCCTGGGCCAGTGTATTCTACATAGCAAAGATCTATCTCCTTCTAGCAGAGCCATAATAGGAATTGCCCAAAGCCTCTTCATTACATCATTATCCAGCAAGGCTCAACCAAGCTTGGGACTCAGAAAAGCCTACAGAGTTGCCCCTGCGTGGCCCCATGGGATTCTGACAACCAATCAGAATACAAGCTCAAATTCAACCCCAACAGAGGGCATAAAACCCAGGGACTCTCAGCATCTCTTCCCTTTTTCTCCTTCACCCAACATCATCAAGGCATGTGATCCTGTCCACCATTAAAAACCATCTTTCCAAGCAGTTTTCATGTAGCCAGTGTCTTTTCCCCCACTTGGAACTGAACCCGGATGGATATTTCTTCTAACACTACAATTTTTTTTACTACCGGTTCTGTGGGCATGGCTTGGTGGGCGTGGTTTGGTAGGCATGACAGGGGAAGAGAATAGATGGGGGCGGGGCCAGTCAGAATTTTTACTACCGGTTCTCTGAACTATTCAAAATTTTCGCTACCGGTTTTTCCAGAACTGGTCAGAATGTGGTAAAACCCACCTCTGATCTCAAGGTAGAAGACGAATTTTGTAACACACATTTTCCTGTCTTTGCCTATGACAGTAATTCTATTGCGATCTGCTCTAGTTTCAGTTTTCTGTATTAGACTGGTGGGCAGATGGCTTGTTTTTAATTTCATCACAGACCAAGGGAAAAACAGCAACCCCATTTAATGAATAGGATTATAGCACACAGTGAAAATCAATAGCAATTCTTTCCTACACTGTTTAATAAAGCAGTTTTCTTCCGATGCTTCGCTATCCCTACATATCTCCCTTATAATATTACAAAACAAGGCTACAGAAGGCAACATTATTATTTAATAATTTTTAAAAAGCTTACAAAAGATGCTGCTATCTTATAAAATCACAACAAAATTTGCAACTGAATCTCACATATCTGTGGAGGCTTTCACCTGAAAAACTTAGAATATATTCCAGAAATAGAGATACTATACTGACGAAGGAAAAATGAAGAGGAAATTCAAGTTTTGCTTTCAAGGAGAGGAAGATCATCGCAAATAATTCTTGTTTCACTTCTGCTAGTAAAATTAACTGTCAGGCCTGTTGGATTCAGTTTGCAAAGTTTGTATTTGCAAGTGACACAATTTAAAAAGAAAGGTAGATTCCATTTTTCCTACTTTTCATGATAGTAGGAAATAATATCTTAAGCTTTATAAAGACATTGTCTTAATAAGGACTTGGGCTGCTTTTTTCATGATGGTGTAACTGCCTTCCTTTTATTGTTTTTCAATATATTTATAAATTAAGACCAGTGAATGTTATGTTGTAGAACATGTAGACCAGGGGTATTAAACTCAAGGCCTGGGGGCTGGATCTGGCCCATAGGGCCAACCTGGAAACAGCAAAGGACTGGCCTGCAGTGCCTCTGCCAGTAAAAATGGATCTTGGGAGGGCCACATGCAACCGTTTTCACTGGCAGAGGGTTGCAGGAGGCCATCCCAGCCGAAAATGGAGCTCAGGAGCCCATTTTTGCCGGTAGAGTGCTTGGGCCAGCGTAGGCGCCCCCAACATGAGTGATGTTGAGCTGGCCATGCCCACCCTGGCCACGCCTTCCCGCTCTCCCCCAACAGAATCCTGATGCGGCCCTCAATGAAATCAAGTTTGACACCCCTGATGTAGACCAAATTGCTACTATTCTATGTCTATGTACAGGTGAAACTCAAAAAATTAGAATAATCATCAAAATTATGACAAATCAAGGCGTGAACTATCTCGCTTTGCATGTAATGAGTCTATCTCATATATAAGTTTTACCTTTTAAGCTGCATTACTGAAATAAATGAACTTTTGCACGATATTTGAGTTTCACCTGTATCTTAAATTTTATAATATAAGGAGTTTCTCTTATTTTTCTAAAAAAAGATATAAGTGGCAGCAATTAGGTGAAAAAATGACTTTTCAAGAGATAACCACATTATGGAAGATCTTGAGATATATAGCTTGTTCTGATTTTTGAATGACTTAAATAGTTTCAGACCTGTCTTTCTTGCTGCAATGACAAATAAAAGCAAAGAGTAAGCTTGATCCAGAAACATAATTATTGAAATATTAATTAAATTTCTGAAAAATACATAATTAAAAACTATAATGATTCAGAGCTTAGTTTCTGCAATCTCTTTTAATTTGTGCATTAGTGTAAGGTATATGCATAATATATACATTATAATTTGGTAGCAGTTTAGATTAAAAAACACTTTCAGCAATAAAAGATATTAATTTTTCAATACTAGGATGCAAGTCGTGGCCCATCCCAGGGAAAAAGAGAGAGAGAATAGCAATTAAGATAAACCTTAATTCTGTTGCTAAATCCACAATTGTTATAGATTATTGGTTTATTTATTTTTGCAAAATGGGATTTTCAAATGGTTTTGATGGAAATTGGGCTCTGGATTATTACAGGTCTTGCTCATGAAGTCATTTTAGATAACGATGGAATTTTTTAAAAAATAAAATAAAAATTATGGCATCAGGGCTACAACCCTAATGGTTATGTGGAAGGAACATTATTATGGTTCATTGAACTGGCTGCCTGAATGAGCATACTATAAGGTTTTGCTGGAAAAATCACCCAGGAAATTAGGTAGCATATAAAAAGGTTGGTCAACCTGCAGAACCAATACCCACAAAATAGAATTTTATTTATATAAAGTAAAATTAATGAATTTAGGATTATAATAAAGACCAGCAGTAGACTCATCAATAGCATGCCAACCTTAATTTAAACAACAGGGAAGAAAATGAATTTGTATGTGTGTATATATAGATTCCTCTATAGATTCTATAGGTTGGAAATTGGTAAAAAAAGAAAAAGAAAGGATGCCCAATTTGATGTCCTCCAATTAAAGTAAACAAAAGTGCAAGCATTTTATTTATTTATGATAAATAAACATGACAGTTTTGGTTACAGGGATTTATTTTTTACATGCTAAATACCCACTGTTTAATAATCTTGAAGTTCAATAAACCATGTTTAAGGAATCTAACTTTTTTCAGTTTATTAGTTAAATACCAGCCTTATCTCCTGGGCTAATGTCTAGATCAGGGGCGTCAAACTCCATTTCATTGAGGGCCACATGAAGGTTGTGGTTGACCACAGTGGAAGGCAGGGTAGATGTGGCTGGAGTGAGGCGTGGCCAGTTTCCCTTCCTCCCTCTTTCCCATTCACATCTCCCTCCCTCCTTTCCTTTCACCCCTTCCTTCTTCTCATTTCCATCTCCTTCCTTCCTTCTGCCCCTTTCTCCTTCTCTCCTTCTTATTCCCATCTTTCTCTCCTTCCTTCCTTCCTTCCTTCCTTCCTTCCTTCCTTCCTTCCTTCCTTCCTTCCTTTCTTCCTTCCTTCCTTCCTTCCCTGGGCCGGGGATGAAGCACTGGGGGCTGGTCCTTTTCATGTCTCAAGGGCATTCCCGCAGGCCACATCGCAGTCCAAATCCAGCCCACGGGCCTCTCTCCCCCCCTCCCTCTTACTCTCTCTTTCTCTCTCCCCCACCCCCATTCTCCCTCCTGTTAAATCAGTGCTTTTTCACTGGTTATACCAGAGGTTCCCAATCTTTTTCGCCCGCGGCTCCCCCGGAAATCCGACCTGCAACTGCGCATGCGCACCAGACGCCCCAGAAATGGCGCATCAGCGCCAGACCCAGCGGGCGCAGATATTCCGCGGCACCCCCATGACGATAGCGCGGCTCCCTGGGGAGCCGCGGCTCACACTTTGGGAATCACTGGGTTATACTATTGTAGATCCCACTACGGCAATCATTTGCCATAGATAAATTGCCCTACAGCAGCCATTTTACAAGAGGAGCCATTACATGGTCCCAATATTCAAAATAAGGTCAGCTGTCCAAAAGTTGGGGATGTTGTCAATTAATATGTTGTATATAAGTTAGGGTTATGAAAACTGCAGTGCTTTCTGAATAATTGTCACATTGGAGGCATACATCTTCAGAACAGTACCTGAACAATCACTGTCTAATTACTTCTTTTGTGCAAATAGTGGCAGACAATTAATTGGGGGTAGCAAAGAACAGATTTCGCTAATTTGTTCTAGCAATAAAAATTACTATGTAAGAAGAGAGAAGTTGACTGGACTGAAAGAGATTGAGAATAGGCCAAGATGGTGACATTATTTGCTCAGATTGAAAAAGCTCAGATCTGGAACTGGATATTTTTATTTTTTCCTTGACATAACTTACTTCAGGGACAGACTAAAAGGCTTCATTTACAGTATACATGAGAATTGTTCGGATTATGTCTTGAACTCTCCTACACATGTTTTAATTAAACATAGATTCGTACTTTTGTTTTGATGCACAAATAACTGGTTTTAATGCAAGGTTTTAGTCACTAATTTCAATGGAACGGTGTATATAGAAATATTTATTTATTTAACCAGGGGTTAATAATGTAGCACAATTCTACTCATGTCTACTAGATGGGGGAGAGGGAGGGAGGGAGGGAGGAAGGGAGGAAGGAAGGAAGGAAAGAAAGAAAGAACCCATACAAACACAAATTCACATTTTAAATAGCACATTTTTCTGTATATGTGCACATATGAAATATGTTGAGATCATCTAAGTTCATGTAAGAACACCAAGATTTGGGGTTAGCATGTGAAAGTTCCTGGATCTACGTTTGTCATAATTGAATGTATTTAAAGATACATCTCTGGTTTAGAAAACTAAATTATGCAATGGAACTCACTGCCTGAAAAAAAATGTAGTTCAGTGACAGAAACTGAAAATGGGTGAAAATGATCAATTGACATATCTCTAATGGCATCATCATGTTGCAGTTTTACTTTGAAAAGATGCTTTGCTTGAGACTTGATCAAATGAATTCCCTCCAGGATTATCACCTCAATCCAACTGCCTACCACTTCTTTTCACCAACATAATAGTTTTCTTATTTAGTTTAATCACACAGACATACAAATGACACCAATCTCAATTAAAAGATTAGAATTAAAATACAAACTCAAGAACTCACAATATCAGAATCCATACTCTAATGCCATCTAGATACAATATTCTTTTCACTGTGCCACTATTCAAAATGGGTAAATAGAGTGCATCAAAGAAAACCAATATAATTTCCATAAAGTACAATAAATCACTTAATGAAATCTTTGTCACCACTTCTTACTTCATTTTACCTAAAAGGTAATAGGAATCTTACTATTTAGGCATTATTATTTGGGCTTCTTAGACCAAATATGTCCCCTTTCTCTCTTTCTTTCAGGCTGGAAACGTTTGACTGCTTTTCAGTAAGATGTAAAAATTTCTTATCTTTCTGTTTTTTCTTCTTCTCCCTTCCTGCATGGTCTTTCCCCAACAAAAAACAAAGACAGAGACTATTATTTACCAGTATTATTTTTGCTTCAGAGGGTAATATGGTATTTTTTCAGCAAAGTTTTCATGAAAGGTAATATTCAGTTGGCTTTGAAAGAAAAATTGGCAACTTTCCTGAGCATCCCTTCCTTCCTTTTCAGATTTTCTTTTGAAATCCTTTCATTTGTAGTCATTTGCATAAATGCATGTGTGTGTTTTCAAAAAACTAACCCATGGAGAAGCTTTGCTTTAAAATTTGATGAGGTGTCAGTTTTAGATATTTGCATTGTTAAATGTATTATTATAAACCGGAAATGAAATGAGCTCTTTTGTCATGATTGGGGCAAAAAAAAAAAGAGGAAAAAGCTGGGAGAATTGTAATGATCTTAATAGCTTTGGAGCCTCAAAATGTCATATATTTTCTCTTAAATGAAAAGCTCTTCTTTTGTCAGGAGGGAGAGCGGATTTGTGTTTAACCTGCCCAAGAAAATTTAAAGCATTCTGTGCCAAAGGAGATATAAATAAAGAGTTTATCACCTCATCACATGAAAATAGAATTTTTTTATTATCTTGGATCTATTAAATGTCTTTTCCCCAGTTGTTTCCAAAGATAGCACCCATAAGAGATGTAATAGCCCACAGAGTGGTTGTTTAAAAATAGCTTTGTCTGAAATGGCTTCAGAGTCTCTGTATCATGAATAATGTAGGTTCTGCTAGGAGAGTCACACTTTTGTGACTGCTGACTCTGTGCTTTCAATTTCACTTGCTAGGACTCACAGAAAATCAAGAGGCCCATCCTCAAGACTGCACCAAGACAATTGAAATTAATTAGGAATCACCCCATCAGGAATAATTATCTCTGCCCCATAGAGCTGAATATGATGGTAGCGCTTCAGAGGTGAAATCCACATTTTTTTACTACCAGTTTGGTGGGTGTGGCTTGGTAGGCATGTCAGGGGAAGGATACTGCAAAATCCCCATTCCCACCCCCACTCCAGGAAAAGGATACTGCAAAATCCCCATTCCCACCCCACTCCTGGGAGAAGGATATTGCAAAATCTCCATTCCCACCCCACTCTGGGGCCAGCCAGACGTGATATTTGCTGGTTTTCTGAACTACTCAAAATTTCCGTTGCCGGTTCTCCAGAACCTGCTGGATTTTACCCCTGTTTGGTTGGACAGGACTTCTTGTGTTGGCAATAATGAAATAGCAACCAACACCTCTAGCTGCGGTCATAACAGCAATAGTAAAAAAAAAGAAAAATGAGTGAGAACTTTATAAGAGGTAAGAAAAGAATTTTACTATCTTATCTAAGCATCACTATGATCAATGGATGGAAAAGAAAATGGCATTAAACCAACACAAAAGGAACTTCTTTGCTTTTAGAGGAACTTTTTTTTGTAAATCTTTTATAGAGAAAGAAAGAGAGAGAAACATAAAGATTGGGTGAATTACAAAAAAGAAAATTGTTTAGAATAAAGGAGAGTTGCTTCATTTCTGATATAATAAAGGTACAAAAGAGATGGCTCACACTCATCCTTTTGTTAAAATGCCATTATCAAAGAAGTGCCATTGTAACTCAAACAGTCTCTTGTACTAACAGAAAGATATCATTTACTACATGGACCTTTCTAGTGTTGAATGCAATCCTGTATTTATTTAGTTTCATAGCGCTACAAGATATTAAGACCATGAAAACACTTACCTAGGTTACTTGTAGGTCTTGGCATTTTCGGATCTTTTCCCATGTAAGGTTGAGAGTATTTTGGCAACATTTCGACGAGGTCTCATTCATCATCTTCAGGCTGGTGTCTTTGGCTTCGTGCTTCTCGAGCAAAGAGTGGTCAGAGCTGCTGTCTCTCTATAAATACTGGTGGGGAGGTGGGGACTGTTGCTCTGAGCGGGTTGGTTGCCTGTGTGGTTGCATCTGATTGGTAGATGGAGTGGGTGTTTGCAGATTGGTCGAGGTGGGGAGTGTTGCTGTGAGCAGGTTGGTTAGCTCTGTGGTTGCATCCTGATTGGTAGATGGAGTGGGTGTTTGCAGATTGATCAGCTGTTTCATAGCATCCTGTGTGGGTGTGGTCTGGTCTTTTGTTCCTGAGCTTTGGTGTTGTGGCCTCTGAAGTTCTGTGATGTGATGTCTTGAGAAGATGGCTGCGATGCAGTATCCCGGGCTCTGGTTTGGCTCCGAGTCCAAGGTCCTGTCATGTGTTCCTGGTGTGTGTCAGACTGCTTTGTGTGGGGATCGGAGAGGGGTGCAGCAGCCAGTGGTGTCAGCATGGTCTGGCTTCTGGATGATGGTTGTGTGGTCTGTGGGATGGGTTTGGGTTTGAATCTGGTAAGGATGATTGGTGGTGGCGTTGTGTGTTGTCCTGGGTCCGGGGTCAATTTTTGTGGCTGGGACTTGTTTGTTAACCAAGGCTGGTTTCCAGATGTCTGGTAGGCGGGAGGTGTCGTCCCGTTTGTTCATATTGTGGGGGTGTTTCTCTATTTCAATGGCTTCCATAATTATTCCTTGTTATAGTGTTCAGTTTTGGAGATTAATTAATTCAGTTTTGGAGATTAATTCCTTCAAAATCAGTTTCATGTCCTGTGGTTTTAAGGTGCTGGAAAAGGGAGGAGGTTTTTTCTTCTTTTCTGACTGCATTTTTGTGTTCTGCGATGTGTGCATTTATTCTCCTATTAGTTTGTCCAATGTATGTGGCTGGGCAGATTTTGCATGGTATTTCATAGACTCCTTGGTTTTCTAGATGGATCTTGTCTTTGGGGTTTCTTAAGATGTTGGCTATTTTTTGGTCTGTGCAGAAAGCTGTCTTGATGTTGTGTTTGTGGAGAATTTTGCTGATTTTATCTGTGGTGCCTTTGATGTACGGGAGGACGGCAATGCTGTTGTCTTGTTCTGTGTCTTGGTTCTCGTTCTGTGTCTCTCTTTGGATTAGGCTGGTAATTGTGTTTCTTTGGTATCCGTTGGAGATTAATACGTTTGTGAGAGTGTGTAATTCAATTTTCAGGTGGTTTTTGTCGGCTAGGCGTTTGGTCCTGGAGATGAGAGTCTTGGCTGCGGAGCTGATCTGTGCAGAGTGGTGATGTGATTGTGTGTTTAAGTGGCAGTTGGTGTGTGCTTTTTTCTGGTAGATGGTGTGTTCTAGGGAGCCTGGGATGGTGTGTCCTAGGGAGCCAGGTACATCATATTAGTTTGCAAAGTAGGTAATAACACTTTTGTAACCAAAAACAACAACAACAAAAAAAAAAACCTGGATGGGAGAAGCAATTGATTCTTCAACCAGAATATTTTTGATAATATAAAAATGAAAGGAAATGTTTACTTTTAAAGAATGAGGTAGGATACCAAATTGACAAGGTGATATAATCAATGATTCTAATGAAAATGATTGCTATCGTTTATGCTATTTTGCAAACTTCAGATAAAAAATATTATACATTTTTCCTACCCCAGGGATATGAAAAATTAGCAGAGCCAATGATAAAGATTTCTGGGAACTATAGTTCAGCAACATTTGAATGGAGAATTATAGACCGTTATCAGCAGAACATATACCTGGATGTGGAAGAGTTTAGGGATCAATCATCAATATGTCATAACTGAAGTGTCTAATTCCTCTGCCTTGGTCCTATTAGACCTCTCAGCGGCTTTTGATACCATCGACCATGGTATCTTGCTGCACCGGTTGGAGAGATTGGGGGTGGAAGGCACCGTTCATCGGTGGTTCTCCTCCTATCTCTCTGATCAGTCGCAGACGGTGTTGACGTCAGGGGGGCAGAGGTCGGCCCCGAGGCGCCTCACATATGGGGTGCTGCAGGGGTCGATTCTCTCGCCCCTCCTGTTCAACATCTATATAAAGCCGCTGGGTGAGATCATCAGTGGCTTCGGTGTGAGGTACCAGCTGTACGCTGATGATACTCAGCTGTACTTTTCCACACCGGGCCACCCCAACGAAGCTATCGAAGTGCTGTCCCTGTGCCTGGAAGCCGTACGGGTCTGGATGGAGAGAAACAGGCTCAAGCTCAATCCCTCCAAGACGGAGTGGCTGTGGATGCCGGCATCCCGGTACAGTCAGCTGCTGCCGCGGCTGACTGTTGGGGGCGAGTCATTGGCCCCAATGGAGAGGGTGCGCAACTTGGCCGTTCTCCTGGATGGATGGCTGTCCTTTTAAGACCATTTGACAGCCGTCTCCAGGAGAGCTTTTTACCAGGTTCGCCTGGTTCGCCAGTTGCGCCTCTTTCTAGACCGGGATGCCCTATGCACGGTCACTCACGCTCTCGTGACATCTCGTCTGGATTACTGCAATGCTCTCTACATGGGGCTCCCCTTGAGGAGCACCCAGAGACTCCAGTTAGTTCAGAATGCTGCTGCACGGGTGATAGAGGGAGCCCCTCGTGGCTCCCATGTGACACCTCTCCTGCGCAGACTGCACTGGCTACCTGTGGCCTTCCGGGTGTGCTTCAAGGTTTTGGTAATTATCTTCAAAGCGCTTCATGGCATAGGGCCGGGTTACTTACGGGACCGTCTGCTGCCACCGATTGCCTCTCACCGACCCGTGCGCTCTCACAGGGAGGGACTCCTCAGAGTGCTGTCAGCCAGGCAGTGCCGACTGGTGACACCCAGGGGAAGGGCCTTTTCTGTGGGGGCTCCCACCCTCTGGAACGAACTTCCCCCAGGACTTCGCCAACTTCCTGACCTTCGAACCTTCCGCCGCGAGCTTAAGACACATCTATTTATTTGCGCAGGACTGGACTAGAATTTTTAAATTTTGAATTTGGTTTTAATGGGGTTTTATTATTTGTATTTCTATTTTAAACATTCGGCCTTATTTAATAAGTTTTTTAATTGTTGTTTTATCCTGTATTTATATATATGTTTTATTCTGGCTGTAAACCGCCCTGAGTCCCTAGGGAGATAGGGCGGTATAAAAATGCGAAAAATAAATAAATAAATAAATAAATGCAGAGGTCTTCAAACTTGGCAGCTTTAAGACTTGTGGACTTCAACTCTCAGAATTCTCCAGCCAGCTATGCTTTGCTAGTCTAATGTGATACAATTTTCTGGGAAAGTGACTACCCAGTGAACATGTAATTCAACAAATCTTATCTATAGAAATCTTATAAAAGATTGAAAACCAAGGACAAGATTTTTCCCTAATTCACTTTTCAAAGCTGGCTTTCCTTAGCATAACCACCAAGCTTGCCTCTCCTGCAATATTTGTACACGGTAATTTTTTCAGTGCGTTGCTTTTATTCTTTTTAATTTAGTTTTTATTTTGCCCTTATTTTCTTTTTAATCCTTCATTTCTATAACTATGGGAAGCCACTATGGATTTTTTAAAGTCACATATATTACCTTAATGCATCTGTTAATAACACATTAGTAATCTGGAAGTCCCATGCATTCTGAGGACATTAAACCAGGAACTGTCATTTATAATATACAGTCTATGAAGGATTATTTTAATTATTTTACTAAAGACTCTTCTTGCCTTTGAATAACCCCCTCTTTAAGCAATAAGATAGTTCAAAAATACTGCTAATTTGTCAAATGCTTCAATGGGTTAAGCTATTCTCTTTAAAGTTCATTTTTGTTTTCTTCTCCTCTTTTGCTTCTTTGGTCTTCTTCAGTGCTTTGTAGACTTACAAATATAGTACAGAATCATTCAGTTTTGCTAGTCTCATCTAATTTCCCACAGCCTCCAGATCCCTAGATATCTTCGCTACATCACATTGTTGGCTAAAACTGGAAAGTTAAATCTGGATATCTTCCCCATTCTGATGATACTTCAGACTGTGCTGGTGGATGATCTCACCCAGCAGCTTCACACAGATGTTAAATGGGAATAGGGTTGAGCCTTGAAGCATCCCACAAAGCAGGAGCCATGGGTTAGACCTCTCTACTCTATCAATATCAACTAGTGGAAGGAAGAGAGCCAATAAATCCAGCATTGCCCAGTCCCAGCACCTGAAGCTGATCATGGAAGGTTAACATGATCAGTGGTACTGGAAACCACTGAAAGATTAGGAAAAACAAGCATGTTTACATCATCTCCATTCCATTCCTGTCAGAGATCACTTACAAGTGTAATCAATGCTATTTCAATCCCATACCTAGGTCCGACAACTGACTGGGGAAATAATCCACTTCCTTCATAGTTCTCAGCTGCAAGACTGTCTTCTCAATGACTAGACTAGCTTAGTCTGGTGAAGAGAAGGACCAGGGAAGACATGATAGCAGTGTTCCAATATTTGAGGGCTGCCACAGAGAGGAGGGGGTCAAGCTACTTTTCAAAGCACATGAAAGCCAGACAAGGAGTAATAGATGAAAACTGATCAAGGATTCAACCTAGAAATAAGGAGAAATTTTCTGACAGTGAGAACAATCAACCAATGAAACAGCCTGCCTTCAGAAGTTATGCGAGCTTCATCACTAGAAGCTTTCAAGAAGAGACTGGACTGCCATTTGTCAGAAATGGTGTAGGGTCTTCTGTTTGGGGTGGTGGTAGACTAGATGACCTACAAGGTTCCTTCCAACTCTGTTAATCTGTTAAATCTGTTAAATCTTACCTAAAAAGATGAAGTTGGCGCCTGGAAGAAAATTGTCATACCTATTTGAACCTAGATATGGCTTCCTGACAGTGGGTATACTATCCCCCTTTTAAGGAATGGTGAACTCATTCCCTTTCTCAAAGAATTCACCACCACTGGGTTCCAGCCACACATCACTTCCAGGTCAATCATAGACAACTAGGTGGGATATGAATCTAATAGAAAGGTGATTGAACTAATAGTCCCAAATCTCCTGTCCACTTGAATTTAAATTTACCAGGATTAGCAGGTTCAAAAATCTTCTCAGGCAGCGAAACTGGACTCAGTCTCAGTCATTTTCATTGGATCTTCTTCAAGCTAGATCCAACTGGGAGCAAATCTGAATGATTTAACACTGTTAACAGTGATACCTTTTTATTTTGACAGTGTTGGGTGAAAAGAAATAATTTTTCAATCAGAAGTGCTTTCCTATGAGTCAGAATTGTGTAAAAGTACTACTTTTCTTCTGAATCAAAAGTATACATGATTGACTGGCAAATAAGCAGGTGTAATCCTCTCAAATTGTAAATAAGTGGAACAAATCAATCTTCATGCTAATGTTTAAAAAGAAGTTAGGTGATTTCTAAGTAATCGATCCTGATTAGGAAAGCAATAACTGAAAAAAGAATTAAAAATTAGTAAAGAATACTTTCTTGGATAAAAGCATTGAAAGTTCACAAAATATTTCCAAATAGATGGAATGACCAGTAGTAAAATTGTCTTGGTCATTGGTTATATATAGCTAACTCTTGGTTAAGAACTTCCAAAGTGAATAGCTCATTAAGCTGTTGTAGCCAAAGATACAGAGTTCTATGTTACTTGAGAAGATTAATGAAATGGAACAGGCTATTTAGAAGACCAAGTTAAACCCTCTTTTCTCAGTGGTAGAATCCAAATGAAAATACCTTCAATGAATTACTTTCTGCCTGCAGTGAATTATCTATCTGCCATCTCTCATAGTAGAAGTCAGTTTTTTTTCTAAGTAGGTACCATTCAATTATTATGGGCTACAATTCCTAACTTTATGAATCAATATTTAGAGCACCAAGCAGGAAAAGATGGCATATGAGTTCATGTATTAATAAGTCATCTTCATTTGGTAGGTATCCTACTGAACATGCAACTGTTGAAATATTCTAGTCCAACAATTAGTAGCTGCATAGAGATATTGCTTGATTACTTCCTCAAATATCTTTATCTATTTCTATATCTATCTCAGATCCGAACTCACACGTCTTGAGTGATCTCAACCCAGAGTTTCATATACTGTACTTCCAGTTTGTGGGATACTGAACACTTTTGGAGCTGTCACAAATGCTACAGCATCTGCTTCCATGGTGTTGCCCACCCCATTTCAAGTGTCAGACTTGATTGACTTTGTCATCCAATACCTTGGGGAGAAGTTAGATGAGTGTAGTGACTTGAAACAGAGGCAACAGAGGCAGAATTTGGATTGGCAATGAAGCAACAATTTCAAGCTGATACAAATCTTTTGCCAACTTAAGGACAGGTGGACTTCAAGTGGGGAAATATCCTTAATTATGCTGGCTCTTAAGAAATTCCTAGACCTTTTTATCATCTAATGTCATAAAAATCTCCCAAAGATTTTTGGATAAAATGAAAAGGATAAAAATCTCCAAAAGTACAGGACCCAAAGTATAAGGACATACCAGATGAACAAAACGGAAATCTAAGAATATTCTCTTTGATGGAGAGAAAAATAGTTCTAAGAAACTAATTAGATGCTTCAAAAAGAAAGCATGTATCATGCCAATACTTTAGGTTCATGGAACTCAGTAGGAGTTCCGCTGTTTTTCTCATCCATTGGAACTCTCTTACTTTTTGCAATACTTCTTGAGTTTTTTTTTCTTAAAAAGAGAGAGAGGGGCTATATAAAATAGCTATATAAATTGTTTCAATGATGGCACTTAGAATCTTTCATCCAACAGGATTATTAGATAAGAAAACTAGTAGGTAGGAAAAGAGATTTTTCTGGACACGGAAGATAGGCTTTATGATTTAGTTGTAATGCAACAGTATTTGCATTGCTGAATACCCCAAATTCCTATTTATAAGGATATAAAACAAAGATATATATGTGTGTGTGTGTGTGTGTGTGTGTGTGTGTTTGTGTGTATATATTTGCTCCTAGAAGCACGAAGCTGTAAACACCAGCCTGAAGATGACGAATGAGACTTCGTCGAAACGTCGCCAAGACACTTCCAATTTTATGTGGGAGAAAACCCGAACAACCCAAGACCTGCATGTATGTATGTATGTATGTGTATATATGTATGTATGTGTATATATATATGTATATATGTATGTATGTATGTATGTATGTATGTATGTATGTATGTAGGTGTGTATATATATATATATAATCTATTTAACCCAACAAGCTAGGCAATCATTTTTCTGAGTTAGGTGTTCAGAACTTATCCAGATTGGTTTGATTTGGTTTGAAAGAAAATCACAGAAGACTTCTGGAATACTGGGTACTTTTATTTTATTTATATATACATTTAGGGTTGTGTATATGTTGAAAATGCTTCAGGATAAATGCTTTGGGTTGCATGCAAGCACAGCACCTGATGGCTGTTCATTAAAGCAGCTGAACCTTTTTTTTAGGCTTTGGTGCAAGCATGGAAAAAAATGCTTCAAGGACTTCAACTTTTTAAAGAGATTGCATCTTTAAGACCTGGTGACAAAGCCTTCTTTGCTGATGGCTTGTTCAGAGTTTCTGAGGGCAGGGTAGGATATGTGAATAAATGTGCTTATTTTAATTTAGCGCAAAAAGCCTTTCTCTTTTTAAAGGAGTTAAGGCTTATTGTGAATTAGATGGGAATTGTGAGTTGAAGGAACACATAGCATAAAATGATTTCTGTGCTCTGAAGGATCTTTTAAATTTATTTTCAGTCCTAAGAATGGATATATAAATTGAAATAATAAATAATATATACACTAACTTTTAATATGTGATATAGATATATAGAGGGATTTGAGCAATATGATCACTACAATCACCATAAAAAGATAAGTAAATAGAATAGAATAGAATAGAATAGAATAGAATTTTTTATTGGCCAAGTGTGATTGGACACACAAGGAATTTTTCTTGGTGCATATGCTCTCAGTGTACATAAAATAAATAATACCTTCATCAAGGTATAACACAACACTTAATGATTAGGATACAAATTCAACACTTAATGATACAACACTTAATGATAGTCATAGGCTACAAATAAGCAATCAGAAAACAATCAATATTAGTATAAATCGTAAGGATACAAGCAACAAAGTTACAGTTGTAAGTGGAAGGAGATGGGTGATGGGAACAATGAGAAGATTAATAGTAGTGCAGATTTAGTAAATAGTTTGACAGTGTTGAGGGAATTATTTGTTTAGCAGAGTGATGGTGTTCAGGAAAAAACTGTCCTTGTGTCTAGTTGTTCTGGTGTTCAATACTCTGTAGCGACGTTTTGAGGGTAGGAGTTGAAACAGTTTATGTCCAGGATGTGAGGGATCTGAAAATATTTTCACAGCCCTCTTTTTGATTCATGCAGTATACAGGTCCTCAATGGAAGGCAGGTTGGTAGCAATTTTTTTTCTACAGTTCTAATTATCCTTTTGTAGGAAGTTAGCACCCTACAGAAGAATGAAATATCTTAGGAAATATTAAAAAGGCAGAATATATTTCCCTGGATGAGAAATGGAGAAACATGTTTTAAGACAAAGCAGCTCCCTGCAACTTCCTGCCACCCCCCACCTTTGTCAATGGGCCATTAAGGCCTCAGCCAAGCTCACGCATTCCCCCTACCCTTATCAATAACCCTTAACCCTTTAGTTAAAACATCTGTGTTGCAAACAGAAGATGTAGTGAGTCTGCAAGCTCTGCAGAAACTAAAGTGGTCTTTTTTGGGGGCTTTGAAGGTCCCTAGTTTTGTATAACTTAAGTTTCTACATGCTTGGCGATAGTGGGAGAAGTAGGGTTGTTGTTATTGTTATTGTTGATGTGATTATTGGTGTGTTTTTGTTGGTAGTTCGTCATTTTAATTGTATTAGTGTTGTAGAGGCAGAAACTCATTCTCCCCACCTTTGTCAATGGACCATCATCTGCAGCACAATAGGACCCACCTAGCAACAGAAAGTCACCACATGACACCGGGGAAGATTACATCAGCCAGCAAGGCTAGCTAAGACCCCTACCCCCTGGGAGTCTGACAACCAGTCAGGATGCTTTTCCTGTGCCCCAGAAAATTCAAAGCTCAGAAAAAGCATAAAGCCAGGGAGTGCACAGGATCTCATCCCTTTTCTGTTCAGGAACTCAAGCCATGTGATCCTGACCACCATTAAACCATCTTTCCAAGCAGCCTCCATGTTTCCAGTGTCTTTTTCCCCACTTGGAACTGAACCCGGATGGACGTTTTCTTCCAACACTCTGAAGTCTGTGTCTGTCTTGTTGGGTTGCAGCATGTGAAAGTACATTGCTTAGGAAAATTGAAGGCAGAGAGTTTTATTTCTTTTATTTCTTAGCTTGATTAGAATTCCCGCCTGTTTACCTCTCTTTCTCCGCTTCCGCCCTTTGGTTTTTTTGCTAATCCATGGCTCCAGGGAAATTGCTTCTTCCTGTGTTAGAATCTCCTCTGCGTTTGTAAAGACCGGGAGGGGGGGGGAGGCGTCTAGAGAGTTGATCCTTAAAGAAACATTGCTTAATTTTTAGCAGATGGTCTTGTGAATAAGAAATCCGTAGTGAGTCGCAGAGAATAATTAGAAATAAAGAAACCATTAGAGAGCATTTCACCGAGGTAGCCTTTGGCGGCACCATGTTGGAAGCATTGGTGGAATATGAGTAAATTTTGTATATTCATGGACATTTGCCAATGTATATAGACACTGGCAAATGTTACTTGGGGAAACAGAACTCGATGTTCTCCATGTTGTTTTCTTCAGAATTTCAGGTTCCATTTTTGACTCATGGTTTTTCTTAGCCACTTTTCTACCTTTTCCCCCTTACTTGGCATGTCAGAACAATAACAAATTTTAAAATTTTTGTGAATTGGATATTGAGATAAGTTAGTAAAACACTAAACACTATTACTAAACCAAATGGATTTTTAAAACATCTTTCTGATAAGAGAAGGATGGTTTAAATGTATGGGTTGATGGGGATATTAATTATGGTGATAAAGTAACAGTAAAGTAAGGTAATGTTTAAGAATAATAACAGCATCACAATTGACGTATTTTCTACTTTTCTTTTGAATTTAATCCGTATTTTATTATGAACCTTAGCATTGCCAGATTCTTAATGTTATTCTGTTGGAACTGTGATTCATTTGATCCCTTCTTTAAAAAAGAAAAGAAAAGCTAAGCCTTATTGTGAGTCAGATGGGAAATGTTGAATTGAAGGAACACATAACAAATGCTGTTCTTTGGCAAATCCAGCAGGTTTAGGAACAAGGAGAATAAACCTTTTCAGGGGCATTATAATGCAGCATGTAAGTTGCTCTTGAATTTCAGGAATTAATGCTCCTGAAGGCAGGGTGGTAGAACTCTTTCCCTTCCAATGCCACCTGCTCACTTTGATACTCTGAATGAGAAAACCAGTAGTAGTGGAAAGTTCCTAAATTACTGGCAGGACAAGAAAAATCTGTATTGAAAGGAGGAGGTGTATTTTATGGGCCTATTGAACAATAGACTTGCTTTGGTTATTGTAATTATACCACCCTTGTTCAGTGTCACAGCTGCTATGCATTATTATTCATCTGAGTACAATAAAAGAGTCCTTAAAAAAAGATTCCCTACAATTAGCATGTTGATCAGTGTGTACTTTATAGCAACAACAGTTTGCTTCCTTATAACCTGGCATTTCTTAAGGAATAGAAATAAGTTATTCACAACGAGCCTTAAAGATGCTTTAAAAATCCACAAAGGTGCTAGATTTGCTGTTCCTTAAGATATTAATATGTTTTTGAAATGGCACCACATAACACCAAGCATTATAACTTTCATGATGCATTGATTTCAGCAAAGGTTACAAATGTGATTTGATTTTGGTAGTTTAGATGGCAATTTTTTCTCTTTGGCATTTCTCTTCCCTACACCTATCTAATGCGCCAGTCTTTCTTTTAGATTCCTTTTAGAAATCTAGAAAAAGATTTGCCTTTTATGTATAATTTTGTTTTATATATTTTAGCTTTTCATTGTTTTTTGAGCCTTTAATGTATTTCTGTGCTTCTTAATCAACTATATTCTTCCCTCCTTATGCTGGTCTTTGTCCATAATAAAGATTTGATTTAATCTCTTTGACTAATTGTACTTTTTTCATCCTCTTTGCCATCTTTCATTTTGAACAAATCGATACAAGGCAAGGATGCAAAAAAGACAGAAATTGGATTGAAGTTGAACCATGCCATGCCAACTTTCCCACAAATCTCCACTGTCTTCAGCTAAGCCTGGCTGAATCTTCTTCCTCCTCTACAAAGAAAGCGTAGATCGTATTGATTAGCAATCAATGCAATATTGGTGATGGATCCTGAGTTGAAATAGAAAGCAACGAAACCCCATTTATCACTTTACTGACTATTAAGAGAGGAGAACTCTATGCTCTTATCACAGAAACTTTTTACAGGCTACAAAGGCAGTAGATAATTTAACACTTTTTGTTAGTAAACAGCTACCAACATCTATCCTGCTAGTGAACGTTACCTACTTCGAGTGGTGGATTCAGCCAGTTCGCACCACTTCAGGAGAACCAGTTGTTAACTTTCTGAGCAGTTTGGTGAACTGGTTGTTGGAAGAAATCATTAGGTCAGAGAACCGGTTGTTAAATTATTTGAATCCACCTCTGCCTACTTCTACAAAGACAATGCTGGTCAGGTACTGCTGATACTATTTATTTGATTTCTATATTCTAAATTCAGTTTCCGACATTGGCTATTCCCTAGCAACATGAGACTGTGGAAAACTTTTTCATTTGGGACTAGTGCACTGAATGGGTTCTTGCTACCTGAGAAAACAGATACTTATGAACCAAATCATTTAGGACTTTAAAGACTAAGTGCAGCACTTTCAATTACACTTAAAAAACTTTTGAAAATGAGTGCAGTGTTTACAAGCATATGGTTGGGTCAGCCCTTATCTCTTAGCATGCAAGTTGCTTCATTATAGGAGATGCAGGTTTTCATACCTATAGGTCATACATTCCATCTTTAGCTTTTAAGCTTTTGGAAATCCCTGGTATGTGTGCTTATGACTCAGATTTTTTTTTTTTTGCATTCTTCTATATGTAGTAGTGTGCAGTAAAATTATCAAGGAGAAGGAAAATAAGATTTTTAATATCTCTCAGGAGCAAATTGAAATATAAATAAGTATTTATAAGAAGACACATTTGGCAAAAGAAGCAAACAATGTTGGGCATTGTTCTTTTTGCATCAAACTACTATATTTGCACTTAGATTTTCTAAGAAGTTCCCTTCAGTGTTTCTTTAGCCTCCCAAAAGAGAGGCATTTCTATAGCTATTCAGGGAGCTTCATAGCTATGCTGGGATTTAAATTTGTATTTCCCATATCTTCATTCAGTTCTCTAATCATGGAATCATATTGACTATATTTCACATTTTTTTAAAAAAAATGTATTGTAAGCCAATCGGAAAAGTTGTTCCTGTGCTAAATTCAAACTATAACACACTACTTTAAAATATTTTACACTTTACCCAGGAATGGCAACATAAACATGTAAACAGATGAAAAAACCCAGTATTGATTTATTGCCTTGTACCATCTCACCCCATATTAGGATTGTGAAATTGACAAAGTCCTCTTTTCTTAATCTAGAATAATAATTTTTAAAACAATAACCAACATAGCCCTTGTTTTGAAGATTTGAATTCAGTAAGAGCCCTGATTAGAGGATGTGCTCCAGAATATATGGAGTGCTCAACTACATCCAATAATTAAATAGCAGCATAACCCAATTATAAAGAAGATTGCATTTATTTCTTTGCCATTCATCAAGTGATTCTTCTAAAATGCTCATCATATATTTGTCTTGAATATCAAGTATGGGCTTAGCACAGTTATCAATGAATGCAGACAGACATTCATTATATGTGAAGTAAATGTAGTTTTACTACATTTACTACATTCACATTATATGTGAAGTAAATGTATAGGATGAGAGCTGTATCTTAAAGACAGAGAAAGGAGAGGAAATTTCCTTTTATTTCTTAAACCTAGAGATTCATTTAACTAATAATAGACCAGCTGACAAACAAATACAGGAACAACTATCTCTATTTCTATCTCTAGTAGTGAAAATGTGATAATGAATGCAAAAAGGGTGATGAGGACTCCCACAAGTTGGCTGTGTCTTTTGAGTAGCAGAAGCCTTTGCCTTGATTCTCTTTTATCTTCAGAGTGTGCAGGATAAAGCTAGAAAATTTTCTTTTATGAAATCTGTCACAATGATGTACCATGAAACACAGAACAGCCTATACAGCCTATACTTACAGGCACAACATTTCTCAATTTTAATGTACTACTTTTTCATTGTATTTCTCAGATACAGAAAAATGTTTTGCTTCAATACTGTGACCTTTGTGGCTAACACACCATGTAGAACTTTATATATCCTACAGAAAGAATACTGCAAAGTAAAGTTTGACAAGACCTTGCCTCTAGGTTAATGTAGAGAGATTCACATTTCCAGGCTAAGTATTCTTCACAAGTTAGATTACTGAATGCCTCAACAATGGGATTCAAAAGATGGCAGGAATTCATGTGTAAGATTTACATACTGAGCGACCATCAGTGTTACACTGTGGCCTGAGGTAAATTATTGTTTGGGTTCATTGCCAGCTCACAGTGAGTGGAATCTGGGAATGAAAATGTCCTTCACAATTTGAGATCCTTGCTGTCAGCTACGTGAGGAGACTCTTGTTTACGGTTTGCCATTTTCTGACTGGCAATGAGAACTCTTAAATTTGCTTGTCATGATCAGATTAGTCATTTTAAATCAATTCCATGGCCAAATGTTGCAGAACAAATGTTTAAAGACATCTTATTTCAAGATCCTATGATAATTTACATTTTCATTACGCTGAAAAGTCTTTAATGGAAATCACAAGGGGTGAGTCAAGTTATGCCTACAGTAATCAGTTCCTGTTGGCAAGATTCTCCAGGCACAGAAAGAAATAGGAAAGGAATTGCCTGAAATTATATATTAAAAAAAAGACCAGATCTGATAAGATGTTGGTAATCCTACCCTGAGATCTTGAAAGAATAATGGTTATTCAATAACCCAACATTATGAAAGTGTGTAAATTTCAGCAAAAATTTAATGGGGCAAGGAATGTTGTTCTGGAGCATAATGAACTTTGTCACCCATGGAAGTTGTATTGCCCAACCTGAAATAATAAAAAGAGGTTGTATCAAAAGTTTTGATGTTGCTAGTAGTAGAAAGTACCTGTATTGATTAGGGCTCATTTACGATAACTAGTGTAAAGATGGCACAAAGCAGACCTATGTTCTATTCTTATAGCCAAACTCAACGCTTTCTCATTAAGGAAGCATTTTTATTATACAGCCTGTTTTCAGTGGTTTTCAGCAGTCCATGAAAACGGCTTCAGCTTGTCAGCTTGGGGAAAGAGAATGTTTTCTGCCACTTTTAGTAATAGTAATGTTTGTAAGTTCAAATTCTGTTTTATATACAATTTTGAGTTAAAGGCAGGAATGAGACTATAGGAACTGTCTCTATAGACAAAAACTCCAAACTCCATCCCCAAAACAATTACTAATTCAACCTATCCTATGTTTTAAGGAAACAAGTCAAAATGTACAAGAGTGATGAGGACTGCTACAGCTATTCTTCATAATCCTTTATTTAACATCCTTATCATATTTCTCAAGTCCTGCTCCTCTTCTATTTTTTAATCTTTCCTCATAGAAAAAAGTAGATGATTCAGAAAATTAATAAAATTCTAATATTTGTCTTTTTGGAGGAAAAATATGCTCCTTTCAAATACTGGATTTTTTAAATAAATAAATGAAGCAACAAGGAGAAAGCCTCAGTCCATGGGTCTGATTCAAATCAGTTTCCTGTTCCTGTATAAGGAAATTAAAATCAGAAATGAAACTAGTTGGTAAAAACTGTAAGCACCATTTCCCTGTCTGCAGGGTTAGAGGTTGTTTTTTAAAAAAGAAAATCTATTTTGACTTAAAAAATGCAGTGCAATATAAAAAATCCTAATTCTTAGTTTAAAATCAAATTATCTTCACCTGACAATATTTGGCTCAAAATTGTATTTTAATAGAACTATATTTTGAAAACAATATTTGTTTTATTGATAATCTATATTGCTATTTGGATGCTATTTTCTTTGATACAAGTCAAATTTGCATAGTGGCATATTGGCTTACTGGATAGGGTTGTTGCTATGAGAATGATTTCTTATTAAATTTGTAATATTTTTAGCACTATAATTATAATTCATGTTTGATTTTTAAAGCAATTTACAGTCTTTACTTCACAAAGGCTATAAATTGCTTCAACTACCAAAATGCATTTCAATTAGAGTACAAAAATTATTACTAAACTCAGTAATTAATCTAATTCAACATTCCAGATACAGAGGGATACACAGGACATTGGTTCCTCTATGTTTTAACACACATCACATCTATTTGTGTACTGATATATGGTAAAAAGGTGTTTATTTAAGTGGAAATTGTGGTGGCATATTATTTAATTGGAAGATTTGTTTTCTTTAAAGGGATGTATCACATAGTGAGCCTTTTAGAATGAATATGAGAAAATAGTCATTTTCTTTCAATTTATTTTAATTTATTTTATCACTCCTTCATAGAGTATAATACATTTTGCTAATGTCTTGGCAAACAGACCTTGTGCTATTCCCTGTGCCTTTTCCCCAGTTGACTTTAATATCAAAGCCAATGAAACCTTGCTGAAAAACTGAAAGCTGCAAAATTGTCCTTTATCGGCAGAACAAAACCCAAGAATTATTGTGAGACTATAAATAAAGCAATACAAACTAAAAGCATATTATACCTATTGTAAGTAAATAAGGAATAGACCATAGTAGCATCTAAAATAGGATGATTAAAAAGCTGAAGGTATCACAATTGCACAGTTACCAAAAATAGTACTAAAAGGTTAAAAATAAAAGCCCTCCAAAAGCTACACATATCTGGAACAAAAATAAGATTAGAGCACCCAATTAACACTGATTCACCTTTTTTCCAATCAATATAAATGAGCTAACGTCTCTGAAGGTCAGGTTTCTGCTGACCTCTGTTAGTTCAGAAGTTAAATATCAGTTAAGAAAATTTCTCCAAAAATTGGATGAGGCAAGAAGCAGTAAATCTTAATCTTCGTCACATAGAAAGTGAGGAGAAAGATCCAGAAGTAACTGTTGTGGGATAATATTGTAGCTTGAATATGTGAATGCTCACAAGCAATAAATCTTTTCAAAGGTGTTATCACCTTTGTGATCAAGAAGGTTGAGGTGAAGAGGGCATCAAAAAGCACAGCCAAAATGTTTAATGGGCAAGAGCAATTCCTTTTCAGCACTATAAAGTTTAGAGCCAATTAAAGTAAGAAGAATTCAAGGTATATGTAACTAAAGCTTGACTCTAGCAGAATTCGTAGAAAATAATTAGTACAATGAAGTTTCAGTTTAATAGTTTCCTATGTGGTGAACTTCAAATGAAGTGGATAAAAGTTTAACCAAAATAAGTTTCCCCCAAACAGTTTGCGTTATTTGCAATAATATTCTCTATCTGCATAATTGTGTTGTTGTGCTAATGGCATACATGTACTCATTCATATAATAACAGGTTTATGCAAATCATGCAAATCATCATAAATACAGTAAACCTCTTTCTTTCTTTTATTGTATTATTAACAGTGCTCACAAATTATATTAATTCATATTTTCAGGAACAGCAAACCAAAACAGTCCCTCTGAACAGTTGTTAATTTTTTTTGTGTGTGGCTTGGTTGTTAAAACCTGCAAACAGCCAAAACAAACATTGGAATATCAACATAACACAAACCTTAAACAGTAATCTGAAAAATGCAGGTAGATATTGCAGGATCCACTCCGGGTCGGTCCTCGGGACCAGAGCTTTAGTTTTCCAAGCTTTCAGACTTGTGCTGGAGCCCATCCTCAGGGAATTTCTCTCCAGCAGAGTGTGTGCTTTGGGATGTCCTGTGTGTGGTATTTATATGGTGCCTGTTGTGTGTGACTTTTAGGTAGATGTTGTTGAGCCATTACTGGCATTCTGATTATTACGATTTTGTAAAGTCGAAGAACAGGAAGAAAATATATCCCGCTTACCTGATAACAGTCAATTTAAGATTCAGCCATGATGCCCACTATTTGTGACTGAGGTATCTTATGAAAATGATTTTTTAAAAGGGGATAAAGTGAATGAAGCTAAAGGTATAAATGGTTTTCCATTTTGGGTGTCTGTACACTGACTGTGGGTCATTTCCCTTCTATAGTGCATCTGAACTTTCTGGATGCACCTGACTGGTTGCTATTTGATTGTGATACTAAATGCTGGTCTAATCCAAAAGGACTCTTTCAATCCTTAAATATTCGTAGGACTCTAGCCATAGGTGGAAATTTCTCTCATTTCTTATAATACGAATAGTGCAATCTCAGTAAAGAGCACCCGTATTTCATTAAAATGTTTTATGTTACATTATCTTAAATATTTGCCTTTCAAGTTTGCTACCGAAAATCTTTGTACTTACACATTGAGAGATGTTTTTGGGTGGTTGCCATAGCTACAGGATTTTTTCCCTACAGAGAGCCATCGAAGTTGAACCTCAGCATGGATTGGGGCATGGGGGTGGGAGAGAGAGAGAGAGAAAGCTGAATGTTAATAATGAGTAGGTAAGTGGCATGAACTGATTTTAATTTATGGGATCTAAACATTCCAGACATCTTTTTTACCTTCTAGTGTTTTGTTCAAAATAATTATAATCATTCTTGATTGACAAATTGCATTAAAGGTAGCTTCCCTCAAATCAAGCTGAACTCTTAGTGACTTCATGGGCACAGTTTCTGGGCAAGAGCAGCAGTTTACTGTTGCCTTATTTACAGGATGCTTTAAACATCTCAATCAGGTCCATACCTTGGTATTCTCTGGAAATCTGCAATCCAAGAATTAATTTGGCCCAATTCTGGCCCAGAGAAGATTGGCCAGATAAGGCCATTGCACAATGAATAGAAACAATATAAACAGATAAATATTGAAGAGTCTTGTTTCTAAATAACAACACAATTGGATAAGAATAAATTAGGTTAAATTAAATTAGATGCTTGACAACATATAATGGAATTGAAGTACAGTATGGTAAATTGTTTAGTTACATAAAGTTGGTAATGGTCACAGATCAGAATCTGGCAATTTTTGTTTGTTTATTTTCCCTTGAGAATGTTGATGGTGTAAGTTTCTTGGCATTCACAATTCACAGGAAAATAAATCATCTGCTGTAAAGTACAAACAGTGTCTGTATTCTTCTATATCATGTTTCCTTAATCTTGACAACTTAAAATGTGTGAGCTTCAACTCTCAGAATTCCCCACCCAGCATGAGGCATTGGCTGTCTCTGTTCCAATATTTGAGGGCTGCCACAAAGAAGAGGAGCTTGATCTATTTTCCAAAGCACCAAAAGGCTAGAGAAGAAGCAATGGAGGGAGACTAATAAAGGAGAGAAGCAACCTAGAACTAAGGAGAAATTTCCTGAGAGTTAGAATAATTAATCAGAAGAACACATGGAGGTTTTTAAGAAGAAATAAGACAACCATTTGTTTGAAATGGTATAGGGCCTTGATGGTGGCACACAGAGCCCTCTCTGATTGCATGTGAGCCATTGCCCCAGTTCAGCTCTGCTGCACATGCATGCGTGCCTTCCGCTGGCCAGTTGGTCTTTGGGGCTCTGCCGCGCATGCTGGGGGTCAAGGCACATGCGGGAGCCTGTGCACATGCACAGGGAGCAGGGCATGTGGGGGGTGCGCGTGCATGCGTGGGGCTGTGGGCCATATGCACAGGGGCTGCATGTATTGCATTTTGGGGGTTCACACGCACTTTTGTTAATCGGTCTGGAAAAGGTTAGCCATCCCTGGTATAGGGTTTCCTGCCTGAACAGAAGGTTGGACTAGAAAATCTCCAAGGTCCCTTCCAACTTTGCTATTTTGATTCTGATTCCTTTTTTGTATTGGCATTCAAAACCTAATAAAAATTCAGATGATTGGAACGGAATTGTTGGAGATCCAATTCCAGAACATAAACACATTGCACCTTTTGTCCAATTGACCAGCATAAGCATTGCAAGCAAAGATAGTAAACAAGGTGTATAGATTTTGTTCAGTTCTTTTTCTGCACTTCTTTTCCTTGACTGGAAAGATTTATATTCTGAGTCCCTTCCTATAAAAATGTAGGTAACCTCTTTTCTTCTTTGCCTTTTTTCATTATGATAATGACAACAAGCAAAAAATATTCGTAATGCAGACTTTCTCCCAGAGCATGTAACTCCCTAATAAACTTGAGATATTTCTTTGGAGTTTAAACTAGATATTCATGATGAGCTTGGTTTTACTTAATTTTGCATGCGCTGCTAAATATGCTAAACCGATAAATGAATTAGAAGAATCCATACAGAAGTTAGTCAAACATTTCCCAACATCAGTATTTCTCAGTCTTGGAAACTTTAAGAAAAATGGATTTCAGCTCCCAGAATTCCCCAACCAGCATGCTAGACAAGGAAATCTGGGAGCTGAAGTCCACGTCTTAAAGTTGCCACGGTTGGGAAACATGATCTACAGGAATTGCATGATATGGTTCATTATAATACTCATTAGCCAAGTCCAAGGGAATCTACAAAATGCACAATAAAATAAAATAAAAGACATAATAAAAACAAAACAAAAATAGATTTTATTTATTTTACTATAAATTTTGCTTATTAGAATTTATAACTGTCCAATATTCAAAACTTTCTGGGCAGTTTATAATCAAACAGATTAAAAAATCTGTTTGATTAACCAATAGAACAGATTGCCTTCAGAAGTTGTGGGAGCTTCATCACTGGAAGCTTTCAAGAAGAGACTGGACTGCCATCTGTCAGAAATGATGTAGGATCTCCTACTTGGGCCTGGGGTTGGACTAGATGACCTACAAGGTCCCTTCCAACTCTTAATTTATCTGTTAATTAATTAAAAATATACACTAAAATCAAAATTTAAAAATATATTAGGGAGAAATAGTGCAAGTCATTCAAAAACTAAGAATTAAATTAATTAAAAAACAATTAAAACTCAATTATAAAGCCTGGGGAAAATAAAAGAATTTTTATCTGACACTTTTATCTGTCAGTCAAATCCCTGAGTGGTTTAGAATAAAATACAGTAAAAAAAAACAAAAACGATTTGAATAACAACATGTAAAACAAAATGCTAAATTAAAACACCATATAAAGTAGGCAGATGCAAAGTGGTCATTCAAATATCATTAAAATACAATGAAAAGGCAGTTTTCCCCTGGGAAAATGAAAACATCTTCACTTGGCGCTGAAATGATGCTAATGTGGGCACCCCACCAACTGGGGTGACTAAATGGAGTGTCACCACAAAAAGGCTCTGTTGCTCGTAAAGGCGTGCATAAGAGCACAAGCATGCCTACCATTCCTGTCCTATTGTTTCCTTTCGTAATATCCAATTAATATAGTTGTTACATACTCATACTTATATATATGCTTATATATTGTATAGTTATTACATGCTTATGCTTATATATACTGTGTGATAAAAATAAATAAATAAAATAAATAAAATAAATAAAATAAATAAAAATCTCCCCTCCTTTGATGAAGGAAGGGTCTGGAAAAGGCCTTGCTGGATGATCTTAAGGTTGGGAAGGTACACACAAGGAGAAGGCATTCTTTTGGATAACCTGGTATTGAGCTACTTATGGTTTTAAACATCAAAAACAGATCTTTGAATTTAGTCAATAAACAGACTACCTACCAGTGTAGATGGCAAAGAACTGATATAATAGGTCACATCAATAAGCCCCAGTGAACAGATTAACCACGCTTTTCTGAGCTTCATTTTCCAGGCAGCACACCACATAAAATATATAATCCAACAACAGTTGTGAGGTTGTCTCTATCCAACTAAGGCCACAAATATTAAATTAGCAAGCTATTAAAAGGCGCTTTATGCCTTCAAGGTACCAGTCTGTAAACTGGCTCCTTTAGGGTGACTTCTTCTGGGATAGATGGGGCACCACTCAACTGGACAGATGCATTATCCACAAACAGTAGTTATCTAGATTGAGTATCCATTTATTGGCATTTATCCAGTACATTATCTTATCTGAGTACTGGTTCAGAACACCAAGACCTCAACCATTAGATGAAAAAGAGCAGTAGATAGTAGAGGACATTTTGTATATATTGATGACTCCTCAGCTCGTGTCCTCAAATAATCTCCCCCAGGTTTTTTTGTGTAGAAGTTTAAGAGAATATGGAATAAAAGAGAGCCATAATCCAATTATAGTAAGGCAGAAGAGTAATCCAGTACCACCTTCAGAAAACAGTCATCTAAATAGAAGTGGAACCACTATATCGGTGCCTCCCACTTTGCATGACTTTTGTGGAAAAGAAATGTTCCTTGACCATCACATCCTAAAATCTACACAAGACTTATTTTGGATAGGACTTTGATAGCTGTCAATTTGATAGTTGTCACTACATTCTATGATGACAAATTCCATAGTTTGAAAAGTATTCCTTTCTTATGAGTCCTGATTCTCTTAACTGTTAGTATCTCTGGGTACAGGTAACCCTGATTCTAGTATTACAGGAGATGAAGATAAATGCTTCCACATTTTGCATAATTTTATGTTTTGCTGTTCTCTCTCTCTCTCTCTCTCTCTCTCTCTCTCTCTCTCTCTCTCTCTCTCTCTCTCTCTCTCTCTCTCTCTCTCTCTCTCTCTCTCTTAAAACCCTCTAGTTAATAAGCCACAGCTCTAGGACTTGCTTAGGTTATGACTCATCCATCTGATAACCTAATCATTTTGGACTGAACTTCCAATTTTTCCAGGGATCCATGGCTAGATAAGGTTGGGCAAACAATTTTGGTCTGATTGCAAAGCAAGTTTTGGAGGATTCCAAGTCTGATTTCAAGGCAAGACTAACTCATTAAAAAGTATAATTTAATCCCGAAGGGCATCGAAGTAGAATAATCACAAGTAACTTCTCAAAAGAATCCAGATATTTCTATTCATTTTATGCTGCCAGAGAGTTGTGTTGCATCAAAATCTGTAATCTTGATTAATAGCTCAGCAATGCATAAGTGCATCTTTAGTATTGGTTTCCCATTTCTCAGCAGGGAATTTACACTATACTAATATTTGCTTTTAAAGTATGCAAGAAAATGACAGCTTTATGATGGACTAAAAATGTCAGGAGACTGAGTGAAATTTACTCCCCAAAGTCCTTCTGGCATGCCACCAAGGCATTTGTTTTGGATCATTTCACAAAAAAATAAAATATTTTAGGGAAATCAGTCATGCGTGACTGAATCTAATGAAATATTTTGCTTAAATTAGGAAGACATCCATAATGAAGTAAAAGCAAATAATTAAATGTTGATATTGCTTGAAAAGTTTCCATGTATCAGATGGGGTAGGTTGATGGGTAGGTAGATAAACCAAGAAATGCTTAAAGATTTGAAGATACATTGCCAAAACTTTTGTTGATGGTTCTGTTACTATAACAACACCAACTGCTTGGTTGGTAATAACTGATCAGGGTGTCCTCTTTTGGTGATCAGGAAATGCACATTCTCTTTCATGGCATATGTGGTCTGAATAGGGTCTCCCCTGAGATCTAGAAAGTTCCCACCTTGATGGGAATCAGGAAGGCCTTAAAAATCTGGCTGTTCTCCTAGGTTTAAAGTTTGATGGTGCCAAAATCAAAATAAATGAATAAACTGCAGGCATCTATCAATATCTATGTTCTTATTTCCCACAGTACTTCAAAGACAGCATTGTTCTTGGAAACTGTGGAAAATTAAAAATCGCATTGAAATTATTTGTCATAATCTACACATTCTGTTGAATTAGATTATACCTGAGATGAAATGTTTGGTGTCACGTGCAAGCAATCAGACTGACTTGTGAGTACTGAAAGTCAGTAATTTTATTGTTTATCACTTATGTTACCAGAACCTCCTGACCACTCTCACTTGGAAGGGGGAAACTTTGGACTTTATATCACACGCCCAACCTAAGAAACATGCTACTGAGAAAAACAGAATATTGGACGGTGGTCAAGAAGCATGGTTGGAAAGGCTATGGATCTGAAAAGTTAAAAGCCCTCCCAATTTGCCATCACTCAAGGGCAAGAAATATTTAGATCAGTTGTTATAATGCACTAGAATAGGTCATGGACATACATCTCTCCACTAGCAGAAAAGAAATCAAGATTGTGCAGTTTGCCTACAGAAAAATTCTACCTTGAAAAGACCAATCCTTGTTATAAACTAGGTTTACTTAACAATATCAGGTAAATGTATAAATAAGGCTAGGAGGCTAGGAAAATAATATGATCTTTTCTTCCTGCCACTATGGCAAGCTTTGGAGACACATCTATCAAACAGTATTTTCTATTATCTTCCTGATTTTCTATTACATTGATCTGCTTCCTGGACGCTAAAGTATAATGGCTCAAGCAATCAATATTATTGGAACAAGAATGGGGGGAAAATGAGATAATAAGAAAATTGTTTCTTAACCTCTTAAAATTGGAATTGTGAAACCTCCTAAATGTAACATATATATTTTTATTTATTTTATTTATTTATTTTGTCACACAGTATATATAAGCATAAGCATGAAATAACTATACAATATATAAGCATATATATAAGTATGAGTATGTAATAACTATATTAATTGGATATAATGAAAGGAAACAATAGGACAGGAACGGTAGGCACGTTTGTGCTCTTATGCACGCCCCTTACAGACCTCTTAGGAATGGGGTGAGGTCAATATTAGACAGTTTTTGGTTGAAGCTTTTGGGATTTTGGGAAGAGACCACAGAGTCAGGTAGTGTATTCCAAGCACTAACAACTCTGTTACTGAAGTCATATTTTCTGCAATCAAGATTGGAGCTGTTAACATTAAGCTTAAATCTATTGTGTGCTTGTGTATTGTTGTAATTGAAGCTGAAGTAGTCTTTGATAGGAAGGACATTGTAATAGATGATTCTATGAGTTAAACTCAGGTCATATATTGAGAGTTGAGAGAGACTGACTGGCCAAGGTCACCCAGCTGGTTTTGTGCCCAAGATGGGACTAGAACTCACAATCTTCCAGTTTCTAGCCTGGTGCCTTAATCACTACACCAAACTGGCTGCTCTCCAGAGGTGGTATTCCGCAGGTTCTGACCAGTTCTGGAGAACTGGTAGCGGAAATTTTGAATAGTTTGGAGAACTGGTAAATACCACCTCTGACTGGCCTATCTATTCTCTGCCTCCCGAGTGTCAGCTGATTGGGAGGAAATGGGGATTTTGCAGTAACCTTCCCCTGCCACGGCCACTAAGCCATGTCCACAGAATCGGTAGTAAAAAATTTTGAATCCCATTTCTGCTGTTCTCTCTACTTTCACAGAATATATACTGCGAGGGATATTTTCAGCTATTTTGACCACTAGGAGGCACCGCGTGACTGGTTTCACCTTTCTTCAGATACAGGTAGCCGGATATTATCCTATGGGTTTCTAACCCTGTACTGGTAATTGAATTAGAGACCTTTGCCCTTTTAGATGAGTATATACAATATATTGGTCTTAGGCGTTGTCGAAGTCGTGGTACTCAGCAGATGCCAGAAGAGATATCTAGAAGCACTATCAGAATGGAATATACAGACCACTGGGACCTGGATGATGATACAAAATTTCATTGTGGAAAATGGACCACAAAGGCTAGAATGTCACAAATATCATGTAAGAAACTTTCCTGAAGCATTTTATAGAAGAGTGAATGAGGAATGTATTGAAAGAAAAGGAAAAAGAGAGAAAGACATTTTTATTAGCTTCTATTAAAATGGCTTAAGGAAGAATGTTTATTGATGTTTCTGTTGCTAAGCTTTGGGTATATTAATTATTAATGCCTAGATCATGTTCTGAAGAATTTGGGAACAGCTATTTATAAAGATGATTGTAAAACACAGGGACAGATTGTCATCCGGATTATTAAATTATGCAAAAAGGAGGGGAGAGGGGCACTGTGGGGTGGTGTCAGGGTAATCTTGCCTCTTATTACAAGCAAATATCAAGAATATTACTTTTTACATCATATGTATGTAAATGTATGCAAACTTTAATTCATGAAAATAAAATTCTTTGGCTGTTTATATTTACTATGAAAATAACAACTGGAAAATAATTTCTTGGAGAAAAAAATAAAATGGCACTGTTATATGGAAAGAAGATAAGGAAAGGCATGCATGGTAGCCTTTCCATCCACTGCTGAGCTCCTTATATTAAGTGGGAAGATCTTACAAAGATTCTGTCTTTATCTGCTGAATGTGATTATGGGCTCTCACTATACAATCCTGTCATACATATGACTAGCATTGGCAAGGTCTGGCAGGTAGGATGTCAAATCTCAAGAACTATGAGGAATCTATGCAGATTGGTAAGAATTTGGTAGTGTAATTTCTTCTCCAAGCTGTCTTCTCAGGAATCTGCACTTCCTACTCTGTGTGACCCTGTTAATTGTGTGAGTCCCTTTGCTCCCTTTAAGAACCATTAGAACTTAATAATTGCATTGCTAAGGCTTGCTTTGGCCAACTGGCCTTACGAGACCTGGTGTGAGATCTAATTTGGGATTCTTTCTGCCATGGGCTACTGCTTCATCTCACTCTCTCACAGGAAGTCCCAGCCGATCTGGCATCCTCTATTGCCACCAGGGCTCTTTGATGGATTAACACCAATGTGTCACTTCACTAGGTCTACACTGTTGATCCTTTTCAATAAGCCATACGATCCTTCTCTTAGGAAAGAATGAATACACAATCTATTTATTTATTTATTTATTTATTCATTTATTTATTTTGTCACAACAATATATGTAGGTATCATACAAAAAAGATTATATAGTATATAAACATATATATGAGTAAATATCAGGAGGTATAAGCATATATATAGGAAGAAGAAAAGAAAAACAATAGGACAGGAACGGTAGGCACGTTTGTGCGCTTATGCACGCCCCTTATGGTCCTCTTAGGAATGGGGTGAGGTCAATAGTAGAAAGTTTTTGGATAAAACTTTTAGGATTATGGGAAGAGATCACAGAGTCAGGTAAAGTATTCCAAGCACTGATGATTCTGTTACAGAAGTCATATTTTCTGCAATCTAGATTAAAGCGGTTAACATTAAGTTTAAATCTATTGGTTGCTCTTGTATTATTGCAATTAAAGCTGAAGTGGTCTTTAACAGGAAGGACATTACAATAGATGATTCTGTGAGTTAAGCTTAGGTCTTGTCGAAGGCGACGGAGTTCCAAGTTTTCTAAGCCTAGGATTTCAAGTCTGGTGGAATAGGGTATTCTGTATGAAGAAGTAATTAAATAAGATGTGCTTTAATATAATGAAAAGAATTGTATTATCGTGCTATTGGGAAATATGAAAAAAAAATGCTTGGTAGAATGATGGCGTGAAAACATACATATAAGAGAGTGACTGCTAAAAAAGTGAAGATTAAAGACGACGTATATACTGTGTACATAGAGAACAAGGTAAGTCAGAAGAATGCAATCAAAGAAAGGAAGTAATGAGTGGAAGATCACAGGAGAAAAGAAAATGCAAGGCTGACTTTGGAAATTAGTCAAAAGGATCCAAAAAAGGAGCCTCCTATAGAATCAGGGAAAATTTAAAAATGAAAGTAATGAAATAATTTAGGATGAAACTAAAATGGAGAAATGCTGGAAGAGGTATTTTAGAGATTCATATGGGAATTATTATAAATATGTCAAAAAAACATAACTGAAATGAATGCTTTAAATGTTAATAGCTGAGAAGAAATTGACCAAGAAGTCATAGATGCTGTTAAAATGTTGAAAAATGGTAAAGCTGGAGATTTAGATAGTATGAGTGGTATAAAGGGAGAAAATATAAAATATGGACATGTTTTACTTATGGAGTGGTGTGCAATATGTTTAATGTTTTAGTGAAGACTACATCTGCACGTCACAAGTGGAAGAATTAAATTATTCTCTTTTAAAGGTAAAAAGAGAAATGCAAGATCTATAGTAGGATTAGTTAAGTATGTCTGGAGAAGTGCTTAGCAAAATTGTCTGTTGCAGAGGTTGGAAATATGATATTGGAGATGTCAAAAGTGCAATATTAACTAGGTAGCATCAACTCATGGTGAATTTATGACAATAATGCAGATAAACCCTTCATCTCAAGGTTCATTCCATAATCCCAAAGAGATTGTCATCTATTTACTCTAACACAGAGTTGAGACAGTTTCTGCTTGTGGTAAATGACAGAATGACTACAGCCATTGCTGTAAATTGATGGATTGCATTTTTAACAAGAAGTGTCATCTCCAAAATCTGGTTATGGATGCATTTAATTAAAAGTCATTCATGAAGATGGAAAACATTAACCCCTTAAGGAAAATTGTTCCATCATCAAGGAAAGTAACAAAATTCCTAAATTCCCTTTGAACTCTTAGAATTAATTTGATCTGTTCTATCATTCTCAGCATATCTTTCTGGGTATTATTTATAGAAAGTTCTGGAGCAAATTAATGTATTAATGTAGTAGCGTCATGTGGCGAACAGATGAAAGTCTTCACCCAATTAGTTACAAAACTTGGTTCATATATTTATCAATGGATCCATGCTCTAATTTGGCACAAACTCTTCATGCAATTCAGAGCACTTTTTAATGTCACTCAGAAGTGGGAATTGAGACTTCAGTTCCTTGGTTCAAAATCTTCTATGAAGCACATCCAATACGTTGCTCAGAAGTTTAGGATGCTAGATAGCCAGACAGCCCCAGTTTGTCCAAAAATCTAACTTTTTAAAAAGTGCTATCTTTTGGTGTTGGCTAATGCACTAAAATATCTTAGAAAGTGACAGGTCTGCCTGCCCACAAATGAAACTAACACTTTCAATCACCTTACAGTTTCTTGTCCCAATGCAACATCTTGTGGATCATGGAAGGAACATGAGAATAAAGTTGTATTTATTGATTTACTCATTGTTTCATATTACCCATCCTAGAAGTTCTGCTTGGCAGCTGCTACATATTGTTGATTGACTTAAAGATTGTTCTTTCTTAAATGGCTATGATAAATTGATTAACCTCGCCTGCCCTCTATCCATGAAAATAACCTCTGATTTATTTGCAAAGAAGCTTCATTATTCCTCCCTCCTATACTTTTCCTTTCTGCCCCCCATTTATCTGCCTGTAACTACCCAGAAAAAGAGTATTTTGATTGATTGTGTACCATCAAATCAGTATTGACTCTTAGAGATCACATAGATACATTTTCTCCACAACAGTCTTTCCCTAATCTAGTTTTCCAGGGTGTCCAACAGTGCATTCATCACTGAGTAATTGAGTTCATTCATCTTTGGCTGGTCATCTTCTTCTCTTTCCTCCCAAGTTACTGAGTATTAAAGCCTTTTCAGAGACTAAGTTGTTCACATAACATGATCTGTTTTCTTTAATATTCATTAAATTAAATATTCATTAGGAGTTTTGCCTATCACCAAATTTCAAAGTGCCTTAAAATTCTAACATCCTGTGTGAGAGGTGATGATGACGACAATGATATGCCATCAAATGATTTTCAAGTCCTAGCAACCACATGGATAGATTTTCTCTAAAACAAACTATTCCTAGCATGTTCTTTCAAGTCTCCAATGGTGCACTCATTGCAACTGTAATTGAGTCCATCCACCTTTCTGCCTGTCATTCTGTTTTTCTCTTTCTTCCCACTCTTTGTATAAAGACAGAATTTAAAGGAAGTTGGTTTCTTTTACTTCATTCCATCATGGCAATATTGTTTTCCTATAAATGAGGGGCAATTCAACGAACAAATTCAAAAAAGCAAAACCCATGACATTGCGTATAAAGTTTTACCTATTTTCAAAATGACAATCCATCCTGGTAAAAATTAAAAATGCCTAATAAGTACCGGTAATATTTGTCCCTTGCTAGACAAAGGGGCGAGACTGAAGCTTCAACAGTTTTCCAGGAATTGGAAGTGCAGGCCCTGTTATAGGGTAAGAAGAGAGAAAAGAGGGAGGAAGAGTAGAAAATGGAGAAAAGAAGATGCCAGAGAGAAAGAAAAAAATATCTCCCCTTAATCTGATCTTTCCCACCATTTCCTTCTGATCCACCTATCAGTAGTATGTGATGCAAACCCCAGAATGAAATTACTTGCTTATTTTTCCCTGAAACTATTGGAAGAATCAGGGGTGAAATGCTCCCAGTTCGGACCGGATCGCGTGATCCGGTAGCGATGGGGGCAGGTAATTTGGAGAACTGGTAGCAAAAATCCCTGGCCCCCCCACCCACTGCCCATGCCTCGCTGTTCCTCTTCTCTGTCCCTGAAGCGCTCGGTGGTGATACAGCTGCAAACGGCCTTAAATGACTACCGCGGCACTTCAAAGGGCCGCACTACAGCTGATCAGCGCTGTAGGCAACAAGTAGACCAGTGCCTCTATTTTTAAAGAAGGTAGACTGGTGCCTGCCAAAAAAAGGCACTTTGTAGACCGGTGCCTCTCAGTAAAAGGCAATTGGTAGACTTGGGCCTCTATTTTTAAAGAAGGTAGACTGGTGCCTCTCAATAGAATAGAATAGAATAGAATAGAATTTTATTGGCCAAGTGTGATTGGACACACAAGGAATTTGTCTTGGTGCATATGCTCTCAGTGTACATAAAAGAAAAGATACGTTCATCAAGGTACAACATTTACAACACAATTGATGATCAATATATCAATATAAATCATAAGGATTGCCAGCAACAAGTTATAGTCATACAGTCATAAGTGGAAAGAGATTGGTGATGGGAACTATGAAACGATTAATAGTAGTGCAGATTCAGTAAATAGTCTGACAGTGTTGAGGAATTATTTGTTTAGCAGAGTGATGGCCTTGGGAAAAACTGTTCTTGTGTCTAGTTGTTCTGGTGTGCAGTGCTCTATAGCGTCGTTTTGAGGGTAGGAGTTGAAACAGTTTATGTCCAGGATGCGAGGATCTGCAAATATTTTCACGGCTCTCTTCTTGATTCGTGCAGTATACAGGTCCTCAATGGAAGGCAAGTTGGTAGCAATTATTTTTCTGCAGTTCTAATTATCCTCTGAAGTCTGTGTTTTCTTGTTGGGTTGCAGAACCGAACCAGACAGTTATAGAGGTGCAAATGACAGACTCAATAATTCCTCTGTAGAATTGGATCAGCAGCTCCTTGGGCAGTTTGAGCTTACTGAGTTGGCGCAGAAAGAACATTCTTTGTTGTCCTTTTTAATGATGTTTTGATGTTAGCTGTCCATTTGAGATCTTGCGATATGATAGAACCCAGAAATTTGAAGGTTTCTACTGTTGATACTGTGTTGTCAAGTATTGTGAGAGGTGGAAGTATGGAAGGGTTTTTCCTAAAATCTACCACCATTTCTACGGTTTTGAGTGTGTTCAGTTCCAGATTGTTTTGGTTGCACCACAAGGCTAGTCGTTCGACCTCACGTCTATATGCGGATTCGTCATTGTCTCGAATGAGACCAATCACTGTTGTGTCATCTGCGAACTTCAGTAGCTTAACAAATGGATCATTGGAGATGCAGTCATTGGTATACAGAGAGAAGAGAAGTGGGGAGAGCACACAGCCTTGGGGGGCCCCTGTGCTAATTGTATACTTTTTGTATACAAGTATACAAAATTGTATACTTTATTGTATACTTTAAAATTGTATACTTTATTGTATACTTGTATACAATAATATTGTATATTGTATACTTTGTGTACAAAATTGTATACTTTAAATATACAACTTTGTATACAAGTATACAAATTGTATACTATTTGTATACAAGTTTTGTATACTTTATTATTTTTATTATTTATTATTATTGACCATGCCCATTCAGTCACCTGACCACCAAGCCACATCCACCAATTAAGCCACGCCCACAGAACCGGTAGGGAAAATTTTTAGATTTTACCCTGGGAAGAATCTATCCACTTGAAGTTAGTATATGTTGGTAGTGAGATTCTTTTTAATGCTTTCAGTGCTCAGAAGAAATCTGCAAAACAAGGTTAAGAGAAAACCTGAATAAAGGAGGTAATGTAATAACATTTCACAAATATCTTATGAGCCACCCTTGACATGAATGAAGTTACATTTCATAGGATAATAATAGCGGCAGGACATATGCCATCTGGGGCAATCTATTGTGTGTCCTCATTACATATCCAAATTTAGATTGCCATGCTAGACACAATGCATAAGGATTTAAAGCAAATAAACTTGAATTGGATTTAACAAATGACCTTCAATACAGATCCTTAAATTGACATAGTGTTTTTCTCTACAAAATAATGTCATAATTTGGATAATAACATTCTTGTTAGCATGCTTTTTTGTGTACATTACATGCAAAAATCAGTACTTTTATTTATTGTTAATCTGGTGTATTTTTGGGACAAAAAAATATTGATAAACATTCAATTTAGTTGATTCTTTTATTTATTCATGGTTTGCACAGGTGTTGGATGCCATATTTGTAATTTTCCAGCATGTTCTTTGTCTTTGAGTTTTATGTTGATCAACTGTTATGCAACTCCTGACACCTGTATACTTGTATGTGTACATCATACTTATATTTTAGATGAGTGAAAATACAAATGCAGGAGCCATATGGCTTGCACTGATTGAATGAAAAGTTGTTTCCAGACTGATAGTAAACAGTTGTAGCATCTGGCTTGAATGTTTTCACAGATGCTTAGACCAGCAGAACATTTACTTTGGAAAGAGAAATAAAGTACAGAGATAGCTAGCAGACTCAATATAAAGAACTGAGATCAAGTCATCAGATGTATAAAACACTGATAGCATCAAAGCAAAGTGAAGTTTTTGATAGAGGCAGTAACCAGCAATGTAAGTAGAGCATATTGTTATCCTTTCATTAGTATTTAAAAAGCTGCAAAAATGTATGTGATAAATATTTGGTTCTTCAAACCATATATAGGAGACATAGTTTTAGCTTGAGTGATATCCTCTATTAAAATGCACACAGACAAGCTTGAGACTATACTGTATCGGTACCCTTATTATCACTCCTGAACATGGATTCCATGAAGAAGAAGTCAGTGTACATTCAGGTTGCCCACATAATCATCAGGCATTTATTCAAGGCATCAGGTCCTTCAAAAGGAGCTCTCCACAACTTCTCCACCTTTTCTTTGTAGCCAAACCCAGGATCCTTCTTGGGCATCCAATAGTAACAACATTATATAGTGCAAATTTCAAGTGTGTGAAAGACCATGCCCTTGTTCAGAAAAATGAATCATGCATGTCTCTGGATAACTAATAATAATAGTTTCTGATGTCCTTTATCAGAGCAAAGTCTTTATGATTTAGATAGAACAGGGTTCATAGGGGCTAGGGCACTGATATTGCCTTCCAGTCAAGGACAACACTCAATTGTTCGCAAGGAAGCAAGCAAACAAACAAAAAACCCAGACAAGTTGGGATAGAAGGTAAAATCATAACCATACAAAGAAAAAAAATGTGCCTATTTGGACTGATAGGAAAGCAGTGATGACGTCCTTACTAGATATCATGGCTCAAAAGTTTTTGTGCAGCATATACTCCGGACCTATTTTCCATTGTATTGATACACACATTTGTTGGCTGAATAGTCCCTCATAGCTATTCTTATTCTATAAGCTACAGGCAGGCTGAAGTAAAGCTCACATGAGAACCAGTTTTGTTTAACGATTAAGATGCTGGACTGGAAACCAGGAGATTGTGAGTTCTAGTCATGCCTTCGCCATGAAAATCGACTGGGTCAGTCATTCTCTTTCAGCCCAACTCATCTCACTAAGCTGTTGTTGTAGGGAAATTAGAAGAGGAGGAAAGAATATTAGGTATGCTCATTGCCTTGAGTTATAATATAGACAGGATATATATATATATATATATATATATATATATATATATATATATATATATATATATATATATATATATATATATATATAAATAAATAAATGTCTATCTTCTTCATTTCAGGGATTTGTTTGGCTTTTGGGTCTGGGAATATATGCAAAGAAACTATCTTTCTATCCTTACCCAGAAGGCCTTGTTGTATTTATACCAATGGATCTTCCTAGACCAGTGTTTCTCAGCCGTGAGGATTTTAAGATGTCTGAACTTTATCTCCCAGAATTCCCTAGCCAGCATGGGAATTCTGCAGCCAGGGAGCAAGGTTGAGAAACACTGCTCTAGATATATATAGCTGTGGCCTATAACCAGTGGTGGGATTCAAGTAATTTAACAACCGGTTCTCTGCCCTAATGATTTCTTCCAACAACCAGTTCACCAGACTGCTCAGAAAGTTAACAACCGGTTCTCCCGAAGTGGTGCGAACTGGCTGAATCCCACCACTGCCTATAACTAGAAATGTGAGTAGCAGTAATTCATACAGTGGTTGCATGCTGCTAAGGAACCTGTTCTCAATGTATAAAGAAACAATGCTGAGTTTATCTCTATTCAACATAGTTTCTCTACAATCTCTGTCAGATGTATTAATTAATGTGGTAATTGGTTTCTCAACAACTTGTTAAGAACAATATACAATGATGCTAAAAACAATATACAATGATGTACAACAATAACAACAACAAATCTCTATAGAGTTCAAAAGTTGTTTCTACACCATGTGAAACCACAACTCTACCCTGCTATATTCCTTTCTTCAAAACAACCCTTCTCCACCCTCTGGCCTGCATGATATTTTGGATTTCTGGATGAAAAGTGAACACAGTTTAGAAAAGTCATGCGCATTTTTTTTAGTTCATTGGAAAAAACTTGCATCCAGATTCAAAAGCATGCCTGAAATAGAACCCATTTCATAATGATATGGAACTCAAAGTAATCTTTTCTTTTTATTGTTGCATTGTTCAAGAAGTATAATAAGTACATCTGTTTTTCTGAAAAAAATCATTTTTGTTGGAAGAAAAGAAAGTATAATTACAAAATGTGGAAACAAAAATGGTTGGCTTCTGAGAGCGGACATACTGCTACCCCAAGTGCTTTTCACTGTAGCTAAACATGATATAGTGTTTTTTAAATTATGCAAGCTACTTTAACTAGTCACGTAAAAAGATGGGTTATAAATAATATAAACTGAAGGGAGAGGGTAAAATTATTTACTTTAAAATGTGATCAGTTTTATTTGATATTAGTGTTTGAATATGTTTTAAAGACCTGCACCATTAACTCTGAACAAGCAAATCATACAGAAGGAACAAACTACAGTTCAGGTAGTCCTTGACTTACGACTCAAATTTCTGTTGCTAAGTAAGACATAATGTTAAGTGAATTTTGCCCTATTTTATGACTTTTTTTTGCCACATTTGTTAAGCGAATCACGAGTTATTAAATTAGTCACATTAATTGAATCTGGTTCTCCCATTGACTTTGCTTGTCAGAAGGTTGCAAAAGGAGATCACATGACCCGGGACACTGTGACCGTCAAAAATGTGAGTCAGTTGTTAAGCATTCGAATGTGAATCATGTGACCATGGGCATGCTACAACGGTCATAAGTGTGAAAAATGGCTATAAGTCACTTTTTTCAGTGCTGTTGTAACTTTGAGCTGTCACTAAATCAGGGGTCTCCAACCTTGGCAATTTTAAGACTTGTGGACTTCAACTCCCAGAATTCCTCAGCCAGCAAAGCTGGCTGGAGGATTCTGGGAGTTGAAGTCCACAAGTCTTAAAGTTGCCAAGGTTGGAGACCCCTGCACTAAATGAACTGTAGTAAATTGAGGATTACCTGTACAGTACTATAAACCCAGTATGTCCGTCGAAGGGAGCTTTAAAGTAGGGAAATGACAACTCAGCATTTTTAAAATGACAAGTCAGCTTTTCAATGATTGTTTTAGGGGAGTGTTTCCTCACCTTGTCAACTTTTCAGATGTCTGGACTTCAGCTTCCACTATCCTAGAAATTAAAGTCTGTCTCAATGTAAAATTACTAAGATTGAGAAACACTAATTTAGGAAATGTATATGTGCAACCATGTAACTTTTTGCCACGTAAGGTAGTAACATCTGGAGTCAACCACATAGCATTAGGTCATGCTTACCCTTGAAGCTAAAAATACGGTAACCTTTTTAATCTCATCATCTGTCCGATGGAGCAGGTCTTATGCTACTGTAGCTATTTTTGTTCCTTTCTTTTCTATTCCACAACATTGATTATTCCACAGCATACACACAAATCAGAGACACAGTTCAGAATTGACAAATACTGTTTTCTATTTTTAGCACTGTGTTAAGTCTGCTAAAAATTAAATTGCTGGATGTCAAAAGAAGAAATTAACTAGCTGTTCTACAGAAGAATTTCATCACTATAACGGCATTTGTTAAAAGCAATGAGGAGACATTAGCAAACCAGAATTAAATTCTATTTGGGTGCCAAGGATCTACTTAGATCAGCTTCATAATTCCTGCTGAGTTTTAGATTAATATTTACTTTGTTGCCCTTGCTAATTATCCATCTATACACAGTTCCAAAGGCATACTTTTATTCCATCATAATTGAAAACAGTTGTTGTTTGGATAACAGAAACATCAGCACTGTTTTCTCAGATATCAGTTTTATTGTTATCTATCATACAATGTTGTGGATAAAACTGAATATTAAGTTCCATTTGGTATTGTCAGCACACACACAAAAATTCAACCACAAAGTTTTACTGTATGTAAGTTTTACTGTATTTATTTGAAAGTGCTTTTATTCAAGTATATGTTTTTTGCCACAAAAATGGAGAAGGACCTTGCCTGAAGCTCTGTGGAATAACTGACCACCCTGTAAGGACATATTAGGCTCAGACTTAGAAGTTCCTTATCTCTGGTATAGTCAGGAAGAACCTCTTAATGAATTCAAGTCCAAAGAAAGGTTTAAATAGAATCATCATGTATTTACAAAATGAAAAGTGAGCGGCTGTACCAAAGAGGCTAAGAGCTATCCAAGGAACCGAAAGGAAGGTAGTGAGTTTAAGTCTTTTCCATAGGAGAGAAAGTGCTACTGCTAAAAGGACTGTCTTCACAGTAGAGACACAAAATGAATTAGAATTCCCAAAGGAACCATCTTCACAGAGGCTACATTATACATTTCCAACACTTCAAAGATAGCTTTTTCTTCCTTTTCAAAGTCTCAGTTCTGCAATCACTTACTAAAGAAATTCTAGAAAGCAAGGAGGAGGAAGAGAACAATCTGGAAATGCTGACAAGGAAATCCTTGACAAAGCAGATGTCAAGGAAGATATTTTGGAGTGCTGCTCATTGCAATTCTTGAGAATCTTTCTTAGAATACATTTTGCTTTGATAGTCTAGAAATACAGAGACGTGGGGAAAATCATAATTGGAAAATAGGCCACAGTTCATGGCAACCTTGATTCATAAGATCTCTTTTCTAATAAAGCCACATTCCATACATCTGCTGTTTCTCTAAAGAGCTGACGTTGTCTTCTTAAAATTGGACAGCTTTTTTTAGATGCATTTTAAAAATGACATTTACTTTAACTCAAAATGTTATGTTGCTCCTTCAGCTCAACATAACAGAAATGAAGCAAGGCAATGAGTAAATTCTTAATGTCAATTTTTCTTGGTGTCAGCAGGGAATTTCAGCTTTGGGGGGTCTCAGTCTTTTTGAGTTAATGCATGTAGTCAACAAGGTGACCTTCAAATTAGCAGAGGTTCTGTTTAGAAAATGTTATGCAAGTTTTCAATGATATAAATGGAAGGAGTGAATGAGAATATTTACACCATATTCTGGCACTGGGAGCGATGGGCATGCTTTGGTATACCTGCATAATGCCCCATTTCATGAGATGCACTGGTTGTCAGTTTATTGCCAGGTGAAATTCAAGGTGCTGACTCCCACCCATAAAGTCCTACATGGCATAACGTCTGGTTATTCAAGAGACCATCTGTCTCCTGTACTATTCGCTTGGCCAGTTTGATCTGGCATGATTGGCATGCTCTGGGTTCCATTCAGTAGTGAATTCCACTTACCTTCACTACCGGTTTGGAACTGTGAGTGTGCTCACTCGCTCGCTTCACTTGTTCTCGGTGCTTCTGCACATGCACAGAACCTTCTGCGCATGCGGAGAGCATCTGTGATGATGTCTGGGAGGGTGGGTGGAGCCTCCCACCGCCTACAGTGCTGGTTCACCCAAACTGGGGTGAACCAGTAGAAACCCACCAGTGATTCTATTGATTAAATAATGGCATCTATCAGGACACCAGAGGTGGACTTTCTCTATTACAGTGCCTGCCCTCTGCAATGAGACTCCTCCTGAGTTGCCCCCACCCTTCTGGGGCTTTAAAGAATAGAATAGGATAGGATAGGATAGGATAGGATAGGATAGGATAGAATAGAATTTTTTATTGGCCAAGTGTGATAGGACACACAAGGAATTTGTCTTGGTGCATATGCTCTCAGTGTACATAAAAGAAAAGATACATTCATCAAGAATCATAAGGTACAACACTTAATGATAGTCATAGGACACAAATAAGCAAATATTAGGAAACAGTCAGTATAAATCATAAGGATACCAGCAACAAGGTTACAGTGGGAGGAGATGGGTGATGGGAAAGATGAGAAGATTAATAGTAATGGAGACTTAATAACTAGTTTGACAGTGTTGAAGGAATTATTTGCTTAGCAGAGTGATGGCGTTCAGGAAAAAACTGTTCTTATGTCTAGTTTCAAAGCGCTCCATGGCATAGGGCCGGGTTATTTACGGGACCGCCTACTGCTACCGAATACCTCTCACCGACCCGTGCGCTCTCACAGAGAGGGACTCCTCAGGGTGCCGTCAGCTAGGCAGTGTCGTCTGGCGACGCCCAGGGTTAGGGCCTTCTCTGTGGGGGCTCCCACCCTCTGGAACGAACTCCCCCCAGGACTCCGTCAACTTCCGGACCTCCGAACCTTCCGTCGCGAGCTCAAGACACATTTATTCATCTGTGCAGGACTGGCTTAGATTTTAAATTTATAGGGGTTTTAAATTGGTTTTAATATTTATATTTATATTTTTAATAATTCGGCATTAGAATAAGTTTTTTAATGATTATCTTAATTTGTATATAAATGTTTTATGTGCCTGTGAACTGCCCTGAGTCCTTCGGGAGATAGGAAATATTCAAATATGATATACAAATATGAATAATAAATAAATAAATAAAATAAATAGTTGTTCTGGTATTGTTCTGTCTCCTTCCCCACTTCAGACCCATGAGCTGTCCTTCAGCCAGTGGATTCATAGCTCTTATCAGTCCTGGCAGAGAAATCGCAGCTGCCTGCCAAAGTTCAAACAAATGACTCATGTAGCAAGTCTTTCAGCTCTTTTTGAAACGGTTCAGCTAAACCTTTGCTTCCCGTGGAGTGAGAGCAGTCCCAAAGCTCCTTATATATCCTGTGGGGTGGGGCTCCTGCCCCACCCTTCCTTTTGATGACGCCGCCTCTCTAATCTTCTGAAGCGTGGGTCAAGCCAAGCTTGATTATTATTATCAGCTGGGTCTGAAGGCGTAGCCTGGGGAAGGGAGGAATCAGGGGATGATGGCCTCATTACGTCCTCTGACTGGTCTGGTTCTGGCTCCTGGAGCCGAGCCACAGGAATCGATGCTCCCGAGGTAAGCCTTACCAGCCCTTCCCCCTCACTCTCGAAGTCACTTTCGGGCATGGGGCCAGTTTCGGGGGCTGGAGTCACAACAGGTATGCAGTGCTCTATAGCATTATTTTGAGGTGTTGAAGTTAGCTGTTGAAAGATCACACAGACTGATTACAAATCACAAAAATAGCAAAATGGTGTATTGGAAGAGTTGCAAGAAATCCTATTTGCCTGTAAACAAGAAGTGTTGGGAATAAACAATAAACAAAGTAATAGAAAATGATAAAGCCAAAGTGCTCTGGGACTTTAAACATACACCTGCCTCAATAACAATTACTGATAAGAAAGGCAAAATGTCTGGATATTGGACATGGCAATACCTGGAGACAGCAGAATAAAAGAGAAAGAATTGTGGGGTGGGAAGCAAAATATAAAGACCTTAAAATAGAAGTAGAATGATTATGGCAAAAGAAAGCAACAATAGTAACAACGGTAATAGGTGCCTTGGGTGCAATCCTAAAACATTTGGAGCTTCATTTCAATTTCTTCAGCATTGACAAAATCAGCATAAGTCAACTGCAAAGGCAGCTTTACTGGGAACAGCTTACATCCTGCGACTGACACATCAAACAACAGCATCTGCCTACCCTAGGTTCTTGGGAAAAACTCAATAGGTGGATGAAATGCCAAATCTAATATAAATGTTTGGCTGACAGTGCAATGAACAGTTAGCCAAATTTCAGATATTCTGGCCTTACCATTACTATCTGTTGAGTGAAGAAATGGGACTGGTCTTGTTATTTTCTACTTGTTATAGGTGAAAGAGGAAACCAACTCTATACACCTTTCAACACAATGCAGAGCCGTGCAATCAGGTACTGTAGTCACAAGAGCAACATTATGAACAACAGCCCAGTTGCATCTCACAAGAATCTGAGTAGATTTAACCTTGAGTTGTTAGCTTTGGGATAAAGGATGAGCTGGTTTTTTGAACACAATATAAGACATTCTGGAACATCTTTGAAAGGATGCTTTGATTAGATTTTTTTCAATTATATTTCTTTATGATACATTATGAGGAAAACTGGCATTCTATTAAAATAATCAGCAGGGATACCACTGCTTTCACGAGAATCTAATGTTTACTTTTTATCTGTGTTCCCCTTCCACTCTTGCAATTCTCTGCCTCTTTTCATCTCCCTTCATTCACTCCCTCAGCAGTCCTCTTTCATGTGTGCCCCTTCATCAATGCCTGTCTGCCTTTATATTGTTATTCCAAATATAGAATTTGCTTCATCCTTTTTATGCCCTTGCCACTACCGTTTCTGCTTGAGCTTTCATTCATCTGCTTTCTCATTTTTCCCCGATGTGTATTTCAATCTTTCAAATAAAAGTTTTTCTTCTCCTCTATTAGACATTATTTGCTTCAAGAAAAAAAAATCATATTTGGATAGCATGATCACAAGATGATGCAAAGACTCCAGCAGCCACTGACAGCCTTGATAAGAAAATGATGAAGTGGAATATATACTTACTTCCTATAAAGGACATTCTCAATAGTTCTATTGCTAGTAGAAACTTTTATATAGCTATCTTGTGCCTTAAACATGGTCACTTGGTGGGCCAGTATGAGATATCTTGGATCTGCCACAGATGCCCCATTGTATTCTTTGTTGAAGAAAAAAAAACCCCAATGTGTCTTTGCATTAATTCAGGACATGACTTGCCCTGGCTCACTGTTTAATAGCTGGAGGAACCTCTTTCACCTGTTCTAGGATCAGAACAAGCCTAGAAACCATTACTGTACAAGTAAAGAAAGGTAATGGTGCCATTGTACTTTACTCTTACAAAAGTGCGATGGCTCTGAATCACCCTGTCTCATCCTTCCCAATTAATAACTCTGCATCTGTAATAGTTGAAAAAATGTTCAGATATTTCAATCAATATACCAGATAAAGGTCATCTCCCATTACCTTCTTTCAGAAAGTGGCTTTTAGGGTGTGTTTTTTTTTTTGCCAGTATTTGAGATAATCCAAAACCGTATTTAAAATGTTTGAGACTTGAGACTGAGAAGGACCACAATCAAGTCCCTAGTTACTCCTATAATTCATGGGCTGCATCACTATGGGCTAATCTCTACTGCTAACGTAAGCTACATTATAGCAATAGCACTTAGACTTATATACCGCTTCACAGTGCAGTTTACAGAGTCAGCATCTTGCCCCCAGCAATCTGGGTCCTCATTTTACCCACCTTGGAAAGAGAAAGACTGAGTCAATCTTGAGCTTGGTTGCCAAATTGCAGTCAGCAGGCAGTCAGCAGAAGTAGCCTGCAGTACTGCACTCTAACCACTGCGCCACCATGGCTCATAGACTTATCATTAAAATAAAATGGGAAGATAGAAAATCAGGCATGTTATCTTAATTACTAGAAAGGAAAAAGAACAAAAAGCAAATTAGACGTAGCCTCCTATTACCCTTACTTTTACCATTATCCTTCATATATGACTTTAGTATCCTTAGATGATAAACTTAAACAAAATCATTGCCATTTTAGCCTTATGTAATATGACAGGTGGATTATAAGCAAATGCTGCTGGTTACCATATGGTGACAGTCATCTTCTAGGTTGGCTTTCATCAATTTCACATCAAGTATTATGAATTCCTATCCATATTTATTTATTTATTTTATTTATTTGATTTTTATACCGCCCTTCTCCCGAAGGACTCAGGGCGGTGTACAGGCAGAATAAAAACAAACAAGACAATATACAGTATAAAATACAAAATTAAAAAACTTATTATAATTAGCCTAAAAATTTAAAATGTATAGAAAAACTAAAACCCCATTTAAAATTCATAATAGAAAATTATAAAATCCATAAAATTTTAAGCCAGCCCCGCGCGAATGAAAAGATGTGTCTTCAGTTCATGCGAAAGGTCCAAGGTCAGGTATTTGGCGTAAACCCGGGAAGTTCGTTCCAGAGTGTAGGAGCCCCACAGAGAAGGATCTTCCCTGGGGCCGCCAGCCGACATTGCTTGGCGGACGGCACCTGAGAAGTCCCTCTCTGTGAGAGCGTACGGGTCGGTGGGAGGCATGTGGTAACAGCAGGCGGTCCCGTAAGTACCCAGGCCCTAAGCCATGGAGCGCTTTAAAGGTCATAACCAAAACCTTAAAGTGCACCCGGAAGGCCACAGGTAGCCAGTGCAGTCTGCGCAGGAGCGGTGTTACATGGGAGCTACGTGAAGCTCCCTCTATCACCCGCGCAGCTGCATTCTGGACTAACTGAAGCCCTCGAGTGCACCTCAAGGGGAGCCCCATGTAGAGAGCATTACAATAATCCAAGCGAGAGGTAACGAGCGCATGAGTGACTGTGCACAAGGCATCCCGATCAAGGAAGGGGCGCAACTGCCGAACCAGGCGAACCTGGTGGAAGGCCCCCCTGGAGACGGCCGTCACATGGTCTTCAAATGACAGCCGCTCATCCAGGAGGACCCCTAAGCTGCGCACCCTCTCCCACCCAACAGTCAGCTACGGCTGCAGCTGACTGAATCGAGATGCCGGCATCCACAGCCACTCCGTCTTGGAGGGATTGAGCTTGAGCCTGTTTCTCCCCATCCAGACCCGTACGGCTTCCAAACACCGGGACAGCACTTCAACAACTTCATTGGGGTGGCCTGGGGTGGAAAAGTACAGCTGAGTGTCATCAGCGTACTGATGATACCTCACCCCAAAGCCACTGATGATCTCACCCAACGGCTTCATGTAGATGTTGAACAGAAGGGGTGAGAGAATCGACCCCTGCGGCACCCCAGAAGTGAGGCCCCTCGCGGTCGACCTCTGCCCCCCTGTCAACACCGTCTGCGACCGGTTGGAGAGATAGGAGGAGAACCACCGATGAACGGTGCCTCCCACTCCCAATCCCCCCAGCCGGCGCAGCAAGATACCATGGTCGATGGTATCAAAAGCCGCTGAGAGGTCTAATAGGACCAGGGCCGAGGAATAACCCCTGTCCCTGGCCCTCCAGAGATCATCCACCAATGCGACCAAAGCTGTCTCCGTGCTGTAACCGGGTCGGAAGCCGGACTGGAACGGGTCTAGATAGACGGATTCATCCAGGTATTGGGGTAGCTGTCGCGCCACAGCACTCTCTACAACCTTCGCAACAAAGCGAAGGTTGGAGACTGGACGATAATTTCCCAAAATAGCCAGGTCCAAAGAGGGCTTCTTGAGGAGGGGTCTCACCACCGCCTCTTTCAAGGCGGCGGGGAAAACCCCTTCCAACAAGGAAGCATTGATAATCCTCTGGAGCCAGCCTCGTGTCACCTCCTAAGTGGCCAGCACCAGCCAGGAAGGACACGGGTCCAGTAAACATGTAGTGGTGTGGAGCCTCCCCAACAACCTGTCCACGTCCTCGGGAGCCACAGGGTCAAATTCATCCCAAACAGACTCAACAAGACGTGCCTCCTCTCCCTCGCTTGGATCATCCCAATTTCGGTCCAGACCATCCCGGAGCTGAGCGATTTTGTCGTATAGATAACCACTAAACTCCTCGGCACGGCCCTGCAACGGGTCATCCCGCACCTCCTGATGAAGGAGGGAGCGGGTCACCCGAAACAGGGCGGCCGGGCGGTTATCTGCCGACGCAATGAGGGTGGAGGCGTAAGAATGCCTCGCCTCCCTCATTGCCACTAGGTAGGTCCTAGAATAGGAATATTATGTCATTATTGTTTTCCTGTAGATGTATGGTCTATGTATGAGGTGCTGCGCCTAGTGTTTGGGAATTCTAGGAGGCAAAGTCCAACATCTAGGAGGCAAAGTCCAACAAATTCTAGGAGGCAAAGTCCAACAAAGGCCACCCAACCAAACAGGGGAAGTAGATGAACTTTTTGCTAGTCAGCTAACTAAGGTACGTAGGAAGCACATCACAGTAGTAATGGGGGATTTTAACTACCCTGACATCAACTGGGAAACAAACTCTGCACCAAGTGGAAGATCCAACAGGTTCCTAACAAACCTAGCAGACAACTTCATTTCCCAAAAAATAGAGAAGGCGACAAGGGGATCAGCCATACTGGACTTAATTCTCACTAACAGAGATGAAATGATAGAAGGTGTTGAAGCTACAGGAACCTTGGGGGCAAGTGACCACGCAATATTGGAATTCGACATTAAGCAAATACAAGTAGTAGAACAAAGTCAAACTAGAGTCTTGGACTTTAAGAGAGCTAATTTCAATAAACTTAGAGAGAGCTTGAGAAGGATTCAATGGATGAGAATCCTCAGGGGGAAAACGACTCAAGAAGCTTGGGAAATTTTGAAAAGTGAGATTATAAAAGCGCAGTCTAACACAATACCAATGAAGAAGAAAAATAATAGATCTCAAAAGAAACCAGCATGGATGCATAAAGAACTATCTGACAAATTGAAAGACAAAAAGGACAAATATAAAAAGTGGAAAGAGGGGCAAATAACTAAGGCAGAATATCAGCAAATAGCTCGAGCCTGTAAAGATGAAGTGAGGAAAGCTAAGGCTCACAATGAACAAAGGCTAGTGACAAAAGTAAAAAATAACAAAAAAAGCTTCTTCCAACATGTTAAAAACAAGAAAAAAGTCAAGGAAACAATTGGCCCATTGCTGGGAGAAAGTGGCAAGAAGATGACAAGCAACAGGGAGAAAGCAGATCTACTTAACTCATATTTTGCATCTGTCTTTACACAAAAGGAAAAAACAATCCAACCTATCAAAAACAGCACTACAAAAAACAGATTAGAAACACAAGTTAAAATAGGGAAGAAAATGGTAAGTGAACACCTGTCTACCCTAGACGAGTTCAAATCACCAGGACCGGATGGATTACACCCCAAGGTTCTGAAGGAACTGGCAGATGTGATTTCAGAACCACTGAACTATATCTTTCAAAGATCCTGGAGCACAGGGGAGCTGCCAGAGGACTGGAAAAGAGCTGATGTAGTTCCCATCTTCAAAAAAGGAAAAAAAACAGATCCAGGAAACTACAGACCTATCAGCCTGACCTCAATACCAGGGAAGATTCTGGAAAAGATAATCAAGCAACGAATCACCGAACACCTAGAAGCAAACAAAGTAACCAAAAGCCAACATGGGTTTGTCAAAAACAGATCATGCCAGACTAATCTTATCGCATTCCTTGACAAAATGACAAAATGAGTAGACCAGAGGAATGCTGTCGATATAATTTACTTGGACTTCAGTAAAGCATTTGATAAAGTAGACCATAACCTACTACTAGATAAAGTAGAAAAATGTGAGTTAGACAGCACCACCACCAGATGGATTCGTAACTGGCTGACCAACTGCACTCAACGTGTAGTCCTCAACGGAACTACATCCACCTGGAGGGAAGTATGCAGTGGAGTACCCCAAGGCTCTGTTTTAGGCCCAGTACTCTTCAACATCTTCATCAATGATTTGGACGAGGGGATAGATGGGGAAATTTGCAGATGACACCAAGCTGGCAGGAATTGCCAACACTCCAGAAGATAGGCTCAAGTTACAGAAAGATCTTGACAGACTTGAACATTGGACGCTATCTAACAAAATGAAATTCAACAGTGAAAAAAGTAAGGTTCTACATTTAGGCCAAAAAAACAAAATGCACTGGTACCGTATATGTGGTACCTTGCTCAGTAGTAGTAACTGTGAGAGGGATCTTGGAGTCCTAGTGGATAACCATTTAGATATGAGCCAGCAGTGTGCAGCAGCTGCAAAAAAAGCCAACACAGTTCTGGGCTGCATAAACAGAGGGATAGAATCAAGATCACGTGAAGTGTTAGTACCACTTTATAATGCCTTGGTAAGGCCACACTTGGAATATTGCATCCAGTTTTGGTCGCCAAAATGTAAAAAAGATGTTGAGACTCTAGAAAGAGTGCAGAGAAGAGCAACAAAGATGATTAGGGGACTGGAGGCTAAAACATATGAAGAACGGTTGCAGGAACTGGGTATGTCTAATTTAATAAAAAGAAGGACTAGGGGAGACATGATAGCTGTGTTCCAATATCTCAGGGGTTGCCACAAAGAAGAGGGAGTCGGGCTGTTCTCCAAAGCACCTGAGGGTAGAACAAGAAGCAATGGGTGGAAACTGATCAAAGAAAGAAGCAACTTAGAACTAAGGAGAAATTTCCTGACAGTTAGAACAATTAATAAGTGGAACGACTTGCCTGCAGAAGTTGTGAATGCTCCAACACTGGAAATTTTTAAGAAAATGTTGGATAACCATCTGACTGAGATGGTGTAGGGTTTCCTGCCTGGGCAAGGGGTTGGACTAGAAGGCCTCCAAGGTCCCTTCCAACTCTGTTGTTATGTTATGTTATGTTATCTCTGAGGGTACCAGAAATCAGGAGGCTGTTCTGACTGTGCTGTTATAATTCTGCATTACCTAACTTTGTTTTATTTTAGCTTGACTTTATAAAAGATCTCCAACTTCTGTTTCCAAAAGAAAAGGTGGCCAGATGCCAGCCATACCTTAAGAGCAACTAATAATAATTCTAATCATTTCTCGATATCAACATAAGCCATAATGTGCTGATGTCATGAGCTGATGAGTGCATTGCAGGAACTGAACTCCCATACAGTCTGAAAAATCCGGGCAAGTTTCCCTGACATTATTTGGTCAAATGTGTTTAAAGGTATTTCCTTTGATTTTATCCTCCTGTCTTGGCTTCCTGCTGAAATTCTGTCTCTCAGACCATTTATATCTTCTGATTGGATGGCTTCATAGATTTTTTATCTATCCTACATTTGCTTTTTATGTGTTTTCACAAGAATCTAAATTACCTTGTTGAAAATCGACCTGCCTTTTCTTTGTAATGTTCTAGTTATTCCCTTGGTGCTGGAAGAACATATGCTATTGTATACTGTCTTTTTAGAAAACGTAATTTACTAGACCCTGTGTAAATATTGAAACACTTGAAATGACGTGCAGTGAATTTATGCTGCCCAATTGTCATCACGTATGAGTTTTAATACAGTTTAATAGGCTGCCCTGCAAAGCTATGGATTTATATGTCAAGTCCACAGTTTTATTTGCTAACTTGTTTTTAGAATCAGAAACACAAACTGTCTAGAATATGCTATTGCCTAGATATATGTCATAATATATATGTCATAAGGTACTGTATTTTAGAGAGGATGTCTCTGCATACTGACCTACTTTTCCATTCTCTTACCCAGAAGCATTTTCTCTTCATATCTGGGTAATATAATTCATTCCCTGTCTGTTTATTGATCTCATATACTAGGCTGATCTTTGTCCATGAGTTCAACAAGCCCTGATAAATAAAATACTGGAAATGTGGGTTTTGCATAACATTCTGGCATTAATAATTCAGAAAATAAACCCTATGATTATTTTGAAGAACCAAAATGGTCTATTTTACCTCTGCTTCATATTAACCCACCGATCATTGGAAGTGATTCCAAACTCCCAGAATTGATTGAGAATTCCATATATCGTTTGGTGCACTCCTATCCTAGACTGCAATATACCTGGTCTAAAGGTGTCTACTCAGCCAGTTCCTGAGAACTCCTCAAGAAAAGCAATTTGTTAAGTAGCTCCATTTATTGTTTCACTTTCTTTTTAATAGATAAAACAGTTCCCCTGTGCTGAACCTTCAACTAAACCTGCCTTCCTTTTGCTGATTACGTCTTTTCTCCTTGATTAAAATTTTGTTCCTGTCCCTTTCCAATTTTACCTGGCAGGAGGTTATGTAAATCGCATTAGCATGCAGTCAACCAACCAAGCTGTTTCACATCCCCAAATCTGTTGATGGGATATGGTGTATCCGGTTTATTTCTGTTTGCTGAAAAAAATGTATGTGCTTTTCCCCAGATTTATTATCTTCATAGTTGTTGAATGAAGATAATGTTGGGTAAATAGTCTGGCAGGGCACTGACTTGAGGAAGACTGCTCTAGCATCTTCACCGTCTTCTAGGCGTCCATAAGCACACCAGCATGCTTAATAATAATAATAATAATAATAATAATAATAATAATAATAATAATAATAATAATAATAATAATAATAATAATAATAATAATAATAATAATTTAATTTTTATACCGCCCTTCTCCCGAAGGACTCAGGGCGGTGAACAGCCAAGTAAAAACAATACAATATATTACAATAAAAACTATTTAAAAAACTTATTCAATGTGGCCTAAATTTAGATATAAAATACATAATATAAAATAACCCCATTTAAAAACAAATTAAAAACCCCTATCAAGCCAGTCCTGCTCGGAAGAATAGGTACGTCTTCAGCTCGCGGCGAAAAGTTCGGAGGTCAGGAAGTTGTCAAAGTCCTGGGGGAAGCTCGTTCCAGAGGGTAGGTGCCCCCACAGAGAAGGCTCTCCCCCTGGGGGTCACCAGCCGACACTGTTTGGCTGACGGCACCCTGAGGAGACCCTCTCTATGGGAGTGTACCGGTTGGTGGGAGGCATGTGGTAGCAGAAGGCGGTCCCGAAGATATCCCGGTCCTATGCCATGGAGCGCTTTAAAGGTGATAAGCAACACCTTGAAGTGCACCCGGAAGACCACAGGTAGCCAGTGCAGCCTGCGCAGGATTGGTGTTATATGGGAGCCATGAGTGGCTCCCTCTATCACCCATGCGGCTGCATTCTGGACCAACTGAAGCCTCCGGGTGCTCCTCAAGGGGAGCCCCATGTAGAGAGCATTGCAGTAGTCCAGGTGAGAAGTGACGAGGGCGTGAGTGACCATGCATAAGGCATCCTGGTCTAGAAAGGGGCATAACTGGCGCACCAGGCGAACCTGGTAAAAAGCTCTCCTGGAGACGGTTGCCAAATGATCTTCAAAGGACAACCGTTCATCCAGGAGAAAACCCAGATTGCGCACCCTCTCCATTGGGGCCAATAATTCGCCTCCAACAGTCAGCCGCGGTTGCAGCTGGCTGTACCGGGGTGCCGGTATCCACAGCCACTCAGTCTTGGAGGGGTTGAGCTTGAGCCTGTTTCTCCCCATCCAGACCCGCACGGCTTCCAAACACCGAGACAGCACTTCGACAGCTTCATTGGGGTGGTCAGGGGTGGAAATGTACAGCTGGGTGTCATCCGCGTACAGTTGATAACTCACCCCAAAACCACTGATGACCTCACCCAACGGCTTCATATAGATGTTGAACAGGAGAGGCGAGAGAACCGACCCCTGTGGCACCCCACAAAGGAGGCGCCTCGAGGTCGATCTCTGCCCCCCTGCCAACACCATCTGCGATCGGTCGGAGAGATAGGACGAGAACCACCGAAACACGGTGCCTCCCACTCCTAAACTCCCCAACTGTCGCAGCAGGATACCATGGTCGATGGTATCAAAAGCCGCTGAGAGATCTAGGAGAACCAGGGCAGAGGAATAACCCCTATCCCGGGCCCTCCAGAGGTCATCCACCAACGCGACCAAAGCTGTCTCCGTGCTGTACCTGGGTCGGAAACAGGACTGGAACAGGTCTAGATAGACAGATTCATCCAGGTACTGGGGTAACTGATGTGCCACCACACTCTCAACGACCTTCACCACAAAGCGAAGGTTGGAAACTGGATGATAGTTACCTAAAACAGCTGGGTCCAGGGAGGGCTTCTTGAGGAGGGGCCTCACCACCGCCTCTTTCAAAGTGGTGGGAACAACACCCTCCCCCAAGGAAGTGTTGACAATTCCCTGGAGCCAGCCTCGTGTCACCTCCCGGGTGGCCAGCACCAACCAGGAGGGACACGGGTCCAATAAACATGTGGTGGCATTCAGCCGTCCCAGCAACCTGTCCATGTCCTCGGGAGCCACAGGATCAAACTCCTCCCAGATGGTCTCAACAAGACTAGCCTCCATCATCTCGCCCGAAACTACCCAATTTTGGTCCAGACCATCCCGAAGCTGAGCGATTTTGTCAAACAGATACCTGCTGAATTCCTCAGCACAACCCTGTAAGGGATCATCGCACCCCCCCTGATGTAGGAGGGAGCGAGTCACCCTAAACAGGGAGGCTGGGCGGTTCTCTGCTGACACAATGAGGGTAGAAATATAGGCCCGCTTGGCCTCCCTCAATGCCACTAGATAGGTCTGGGTGAAAGACCTAACTAGTGTACGGTCAGCTTCAGAACGGCTGGACCTCCAAGCGCTCTCTAGGCATCTTCTCCGGCACTTCATCTCCCTCAGCTCCTCGGAGAACCAAGGAGCTGGTTGAGACCTATGCCGGGTCAGAGGCCGCATAGGCACGACACGGTCCAAGGCTCCCGCCGCGGCCTGTTCCCAGGCCACAACAAGCTCCACGGCCAAGCCGTGGGCCAGATCGCCAGGGAACGGCCCAAGCTCCATCAGGAACCTCTCCAGGTCCATCAGTCGCCTGGGACGGAACCAATTCATTGGTCCTGTCTCCCTGCGGTGTTGAGCGGTAGTCCGAAAGTCCAGACGAAGGAGGGAGTGATCTGACCATGACAAAGATTCATTGACTAATTCTCGTACTTCCAGATCACTCAACCACTGTCCAGAGACAAAAATCAGATCCAGTGTGTTTCCCCCAACGTGGGTGGGGCCATCAACTAATTGGGTCAGGTCCATGGCCGTCATGGAGGCCATGAACTCCTGAGCCGCCGTTGATGACATACCGGCTGATGGCAGGTTGATGGCAGGTTGAAGTCCCCCACGACCATGAGCCTAGGGCTATCAACCGCTTACCGTCCCTGTCCTAATGTTTTCTTTTATTCGTATTAATAACAACAACAGAGTTGGAAGGGACCTTGGAGGCCTTCTAGTCCAACCTCCTGCCCAGGCAGGAAACCCTACATCATCTCAGACAGATGGTTATCCAACATTCTTTTCTTTTCTTTTCATGGTATTTATAATTATGTTTATACCTGTATCTGTCATAAAATACATGCTTGACAAAATAAAAAAAAATAGTCATCATCAAGTCATGGCACGTAGCAACAAAAAGTCTTTTGTAAACATTTCAATCACACAAGCATGATAGTAAGAAAAAAGGGAACAACAGACAGACATTAAGAAAACAATGATACCCTTTCCTTGTTGGGTCAAGTGCTCCACTATATAGCTCTGAATATAGTTCGATCACTTGTACTACTGAAAGAAGCTGTTCCTCCCAGTTGCATTTGAAAGCATAAGAGGTTTTTCTCTTGTTCTTTAAAAAGCTAATTGAGCAATTATGATCCAATCTCCCTCCCTCCCTTTCTCCCTCCCTCTGGGAGGGAGGGAGGATATTTCCTTTCAAAATCTTAATAATCTTCACTTTCTTTTCTTTGCTCCATATTCATTCTCTTTCCAATGTTCCTTATAACGCCCTTATTAGAATGGAGGATAGGTCATTATTCATTTATATGTTTGTCTATAGCAATAGCAATCAGTTGGGGAGAGATCAATTCCTAGAAACTTAGGTACTGGTCCTTCCCAACATTTACCACGTGAGAATCTCTAATCTCCTGGAGATGGAATTGTACAGAATGTGGGAGATTAAACTAGTGGCAGAGCAAATGCTTATGAATGAAGATGTTTTGTCATTTTGTCAACTGTTGATCATCACTATCAATTCAAAATCTTTCTCCTCTAGCTTTGCATGGGTTGAACACATGAGTCAGCTCTCATGCCCACTATCTTGTGGCTTTATCCTAACTTGCCTATTTATTACCTGTCTAATCAGTCATGTAGTATATACCATGGGATACAATTTTTCCGCTTTATTCTTTTCGAAAGCCATTCTTAATCCTTGGCTGTACTTTATGCAAATGCTATCCATAGGTAGTCTCATTAAATCTAATTGTTTGCAGTATTTTTAAAAAGAATTTCTAATACAACTTTGGAACTGCTCAACAATCCCTCCCTGAAGTCAAGCTCTTGTCTGATATTTCTTCTGGAATTCTTCATTGCCACCTGAAACAGAGTTGAGCAGTATAGAGAGAGTTGTAGTAGTAGAACAAACGCGAGCTAAAAACTTTCTTGTTTCACCAAGCAGGGTTGGCCTAATGATTTTATTGAGGGTTTTTAGTGGGGTTTTAAAATTTTTTTAGCGTTTTATATTTCTATTTTAATTCGTTTAGCATATTTGAATCAGATTTTTAACTTGTATTGTATTTTAACTTTTTTGATATTTATGTTTTATTTATGCTGTACACCGCCCTGAGTCTTCGGAGAAGTGCAGTATAAAAATTTGAAAAATAAATAAATAAATAAAGAGAAAAGAAAAATATATAGCTAAAGGAAGCTGTTAAAAAGCAAGACTATAGGAGAAGGCTAGCTGGAAAAACCAGAATTAATTTATTTATTAGAAGCCCCCCCCCCATTACTTTTATAAATACTCCTCCTTTCTCCTGTTTTCCCTACAAGAGCAGTTCTGTGAGGTAGATTGGGCTGAGAAAGAGTGACTGGCCCAAAGTCACCCAGCCTGCTTTTATGCCGAAAGCAGGACTACAACTCACAGTCTCTTGCTTCCTATACCAACATACTAATCACTAGATCAAATTGGCTCTCAGAATTGCTGAAGGAAAAGTAATAAACAGGATAAATTGAGAAGTGGAGCAGAACAGAACATCTAGCAAATAGCTTGACCTTGGATGCTCTATGGAACTCTTAGAATTAGCCAACTTGGCCTTTGGTGAGACTCCTGAGAACTGAAGTCTATACATCTGGAGGTGTCCTGAAGAAACAGAGAAAGATTGAGAGGAAATTGTGTTATGGGAACAAGTGCAGATAAAAGTGTAACAAACAGTGGAGTTCATAGCGAGCGTGAGGTTGAAAGAGAATTCTGACCATGTATTAATAACAATTTAAATTTTAATGAAAGGTTTTTTCTGCACAGGAAAGTATACAGCTACAACCTATGCATTTTAACTAAAAGCATAAGATTCAAAACTTATGTATATTTGTCTAAAGGTAAGAGCATTGAATAAAACAGTTCTTTTTTTACAAGAAGAGTTCTCCACTCCTCTGAATACAACAAAATACCTTATGCCACCAGACTTGAAATCCTGGGTTTAGAAAATTTAGAACTCCGCCACCTTTGACATGACCTGAGTTTAACTCATAGAATCATCTATTACAATGTCCTTCCTGTTGAAGACTACTTCAGCTTCAATTGCAACAATACACAAGCACACAATAGATTTAAGCTTAATATTAACCGTTCCAATCTTGATTGCAGAAAATATGACTTCAGTAACAGAGTTGTTAATGCCTGGAATAAGCTACCTGACTCTGTGGTCTCTTCCCAAAATCCCCAAAGCTTCAACAAAAAACTGTCTACTATTGATCTCACCCCATTTCTAAGAGGTCTGTAAGGGGCGTACATAAGAGCGCAAGTGTGCCTACCGTTCCTGTCCTATTGTTTCATTTTGTTATATCCAATTAATATTACATACTTATATATATGCTTATATATTGTATAGTTATTACATGCTAATGCTTATATATATTGTGTGACAAAATAAATAAAAAAATAAAAAACCAGTTATCTTACCTCACAGAACAATGTGGACTGCAATCCGTATGAGATTTTACAGCAATGTCTTAACCATTCTACTTGCAGATCTTTTCTAGTTCACTTACTATTTCATCCCTACCTTCATATATATTTAATGTCTGTTTTTTAAATCTGTGAAGTACATGTATCCTTGGCCTGAATTATGTTCTTCTGAGAAGTTCAATCTTGGCTTCAGTAAATAAAAGAACGTGCATCCGAGGTTACATTCTAGAAATCGATAGCATCATTGTGAAAACGAAACATCAGCTGAATGTTGCAGGTCCACGAGTTTTGCTTTTTGGCAAACACTGCATTGTTCTGTCTCAAGCTTCTGGGTGCTGCATTGGATCTGATAGGTTTGGTCATTGTGAGTATCACTGAAGCATGCCATAACAGTGGCAACTGTTATTTACAGTAGTGCTATTACTCCCTACTCCCCCAACTCTTTACTATGGCAGGAGCTGTGCCCCAAGAGAGGCATTTTCAGTCTGGAAAGTGCATAATTAATGGTGATAACATGGGATATATAAACATTGATGCTCTAGAGATCACTGAACACTGCTATGCACAAATCATGTGGACATCTGTAGCTGTTTATTAATAGGGGCTCACTCAATTCACTTCCTTTTATTTATGTTATTTATAGCCTGCCTTTCAGCAGCAGAAGTCTCCCAGGCAACTCATAAGGCAAGTGAAAAAAGAATACAAATATAAAGAATAAAAAACAATACCATCACAATCACAAAGTAACAGAATAAAACAATTACAGAATGGTCAGGAGCCATTGGTGGCAACAGGGTGAAAGCAACCTGAATCCTTAAGGTCTTCTTAATTCTTCTATTTCAGATCATATTGTTGTATAAAATATGTACTGATCAAACACTAGCCACTGGAAAATTACCTTGCCCATTGAAATGTGGGAACTATATAGCAATAGCACTTAGATTTATATACCACTTCACAGTGCTTTACAGCCCTCTCTTAAGTGGTTTACAGACTCAGGATATTGACCCCAACAATTTTGGGGTTCTCATTTTACCCCCCTCAGAAGGATAGAAGGCTGAGTCAACCTTGAGCCTGGTGAGATTTGAACTGCCAAATTGCAGGCAGCTGGCAGTCAGCAGAAATAGCCTGCAGTACTGCACTCTAACTGCTGCGCCCCCGTGGCTCATGTTAAAAGGCAGTCAATGTTCAATATTAATGGGAGCATCTGTAGGATAGGATCAAACATATGAAAATGGTGGCCACAACAATGCAAATGAAACCCCGCCTAGTTTTTATGTCATAGAGGAACTTCCATCACACTGTCATGGTTATCATCTTGACAACACCCCATGGACATCTCTGAGTATATCAGCATTTTTTGAAGTGAAGCAGAATATAAATAATGTTAAACAAATAGAATGTCCAGGCACATCCGGAAAGTTAACAGTTAGCCCATTCTCTTTTCCTCTACTTATCCACCTTCATTATGTTCAAAGTTATATTTTTTCCAAGGACCCTGCACCTATAAAGGCTAGGTTTCTAAGTTAAGCTCAGTTTCCTTGGAACATTTAAAGGGTATCCTTTACTGAGAGGAAAGTTTAACAATGAATTAGATACGGTAGAAAGTGATATGCACTTTCCAAAATCTCGGCGTCCTCTCATCTTATCCCAGTGATATCACTATGGTCATGTATCACTTATGCCAACAGGCTTTTGGTCAGCACAATGATGACTAGATCAGGGGTCTCCAACCTTGGCAACTTTAAGACTTGTGGACTTCACAAGTCCACAAGTCTTAAAGTTGCCAAGGTTGGAGACCCCTGGACTAGATGATGTTGTAAATTGTAGTTAGGAAAATCCTTACAGGTTTTCCTCATGTATATCTGCATTTATTTATTTATTTCCTTTTGGAATTATTTCTTGGAATACAGTCCTTCCATTTCACTGCCCCCCACCCCACCACCCCACCCCGAGTTTCTCAACCTCTTTTGATCTGTGTCTCTATTGATGATTCTGAATCTGTGGGAGGGGGTGAGAAGTAAACTCAGATAAAGTCACTTGACTGAATCCTTGCCAGTTCTAACTGAAGAAATATTTCTCCTTTCTAGTCTTTATCCTTGCTGCTTTCACTGGAACCAAGAAGAATGGTATTGCTCCTGCTGAGCTAAAATGTTTGTAGAGAAAATAGGTTTTAATCTTTCCTGTCCTACTCTTCGGCTAATGTGTCTTGGCATATAGTGTTATGGCCCACTAGAGGCCAGTGGTACTGGCAGCAGAGTCAGACAGTGAGGAGGTTGGGGAGGAGCACAGGCCAATCTTGGGGGCTGGGGAAAGCTCAGATGAGGGCTTTGCATCGGAGGCAGAGAGGGAGCTAGACAGCAATGAGGCAGAGGAACAGCTGGAGCCTGTTCCCTGTGTGCGCCTGCACAGAGCTGCCAGAAGACAAGAACAATTAAGAAAGCAGGGTCGATTTGGGAGTAAAGCCACACCTTACAGGTGATTGATCCATCCCATAGGAAACAAAAGAAGAGAGAATGGGGAGTGGGCTTTTTCAGGAAACAATTTAGTCGGTTGGTCATTGCAAGAGTGGAAAGATCTTTTGTGACTCTAGGAGACTCTGTGCCAAGTTTTACCTTGCACTGCATTTGGAAACTAGTTACCTGGCAGCTTTCCAAGCGAGATAAGGCTCGTGTTGATAAATATTCCTCTGACAGACTTTTTGCCCGGCCTTGCTGACTGTGAATGAAAAGAATTCACAGTTGTGTAAATAAAAGGGGTCTTGCCAGGACCAAGACTCTGCTTCATGCTTTTTAAGGAAGCCTAGGTCAGAACATATAGTGACCAGAGGAGTTAAAATGTTGGTGCTTTGGGATCCTATCAATCCAAAGGAACAGGGAACTTGAAAAGATCTCATTAGTCATTAGTTTATTTATTGAAGCCAAGACCTTCTAATTATTGTTGTCTTTCTCTTAGGTTGGATCTTGGATCTAAGACCTGAGGAAAGCAAACAAATCTAAGTGCAACTGTTGTGATGCCACCTGGCACTCACCAAACTGACAGCTGCTTCCAAGATCGGGAATAGGTGTCCCTGTGTTTCAAGCAGGAACTTCCTGAGGGGAGATGACGTGTTGAACAGGGAGACAGAGATCTCACACAATGTTTCCTCTCCAGGTGGAAAAAGCTAATGTTCTTTTGGAAACTGCAGGTAATTCTCCAACAGGAAAAAGGCAGGCATGAGATGGGGAAGGGAAAGGAGAGCTAAAAAATTATTTATTTTATTTATTTATTTTGTCGAATACATATTAAATAATATATATAAGTATAAGCATGAATTGAATACATAAAATGAATACAATTAAAGGGAACATTAGGACAGGGACGGTAGGCATGCTGATGCTCTTATTTTCCTTCAACCTCTTGTTAAACTACTCATTTACAAGCAGATAGTATTATATTTTCTTTAGAGAAAGAGGAAAGCATCACATAGCCAATAGTTGCCCTAAGTTTATTTTGCTTTACTGTGTGAGATTTTTAAATCCAATTCATTTTCTCTGGACAGCCTTCATATCTGGTCAATCCTTGTCAGTTTTATGCATATTGAAACATCTTTACATTGAAAATTGTTTCTCAATAAGAGCTCAGACCACTAACCCAAGGCAGGAGGTAAAGCTAGGATGTGTATACTCACAGGATTTCTAGGAGAGGAAATTTGAGAGTGGTAACTTTTTACGCTATGAATTCAGCTGGGTTACTACAGCAACTTTAGCTACAATGCGATAACATACATACACAAAACGTGTAAATAAGCATATCCTTTTGAAATTAATGTAACTAAATTATAGTTATCAGAGTAGTAGCTGAGTGCAGGTAGTCCTCAACTTACGACTATTCTTTGAAGTTATGACAGTGCTGCAAAGGGTGAGTTATGACTGTCCACACGCTTATGACTATTGCACCATTCCCACAGTCACATGATTGCGATTTTCTTTTTTTTTTTTACTTTCAGTCCTTTTCATACTTTCATACTTGGTAATTGGAATGTATTTATGATAGTTGCTGCATACCAGGGAAACATGATCATTTGTAACCTACCGAAACAGCTCCAACAAGCAAGATCAAGGGGGTAAACCAGATTCAACTAACAACTCTGATAAAAAAAGGTTGTAAAATTTGTATGGTCGCATGATGACTCACTTAATGACCACTTCCTTTAATGATGAAAATTCAAGTGCTAATTGTGGTTGTAAATTGAGGACTACCTATAATTCTTCTGCAATAAAAAGCAACAAAATTCTCATTGTATTTTAAAAATCTTGACACCTACTATTGCATAAAACAAGACCAACGTGTTCTAAAATTTTTGCAATGTGTAGTCCCATTACTGAGAGATTTCTGCAGAGAGAAGAGATACAAGTTGTTTCTGGTTACATCCATTCATTCATCAACCATTCATCAACCAATGCCCCAGCACTTTAAGGAGGCTGTGGTTCGCCCTCTTCTTAAGAAGCCATCACTGGACTCCACCTGGTTGGATAATTTCTAACCTGTCTCCAATCTTCCCTTTTTGGGGAAGGTTGTCGAGAAGGTGGTTGTGCGGTAGCTCCAGAGGTTTCTGGATGAAATGAATTATGTTGACCCCTACCAGTCAGGAATCAGGCCTGGATCTGGGACAGAAATGGCATTGGTTGCACTTTTGGATGATCTCTAGAGGGAGTGGGATGGGGGTATCCTTGCTCTACTTGACCTCTTGGCTGCTTTTGATACCATCTCCTGGAACGGCTTTGGGGGATGGGAGTGGGAGGCCTTGTGCTATCCTGGTTCACTTCCTTCCTCTGCAGCCGCTCTCAGTCAGTGCTGATAGGAGGGGAGAGAGGAGGAGCAGCCCTCTCCCACTGCTATGTGGGGTGCCTCAGGTACTCCTGTTCAACATTTTATTTGAAGCCGCTGGGTGAGATCATCCATCACCATGGACTGAGGTATCAACAATATGCTGATGATATTCAGCTGTATGTCTCAGCCCATGGTGAGTTAAGTGATGCTGTATCCTCCCTCTCGCAGTGCCTGGAGGCTGTTAAGGGTTGGATGGGGAGCATTGGGTTGAAACTAAACCCTAGCAAGACCGAGTGGCTCTGGGTTTGGGGTTCATTGGCTCAGGAAGAATTGCCAGCTTTGGTCTTGGAATGGATAGCACTACCCCAAACCTGTGTATAATCTGGGGGTACTCCTGGACTCACGACTCCTGCTCGCACGCAGGTGACGATCGCGGCCAGGAGGGCCTTCATGCAACTGCAAATTGTGCATCAGTTATGCCCTTTCCTGGACTGGCAATCCCTACTGACAGTCACTCATGCCTTAGTCACTTCCTGTCTTGACTACTGCAATGTGCTCTACATGGGGCTGCCCTTAGATAGCATCTGGAAGCTCCAGTTGGTGCAAAATGCAGCAGTCCACATGGTTTCATGCAGACCTCAGTGTGCACATATATCACTTCTCCTGCAGGAGCTGCATTGGCTGCCGATTTGCTTCCAGGTGCAATTCAAAATTCTGGTTGTCACCTTTAAAACCCTTCATGGCTTGGGACCAGGTTATCTGAGGGACTGTCTCTTGCCAGTCACATCAACCCAACCCATTAGAGCGGGGAGGCAGGGAATGCTGTGGGTCCCATCCCGGAGGGAGATACACCTGGTGGGACCCAGAAGAAGGGCCTCCTCTGTGGTGGCTCCCTCTCTCTGGAACTTCATTCCCCAAGAGATTAGAACAGCCCCCACCCTAATTCTCTTCTAGAAGGCACTGAAGACCTGGTTCTGCCAGCGGGCCTGGGGAACTCAGAGTGGGATTAAATGGCCCGTGTTATCGGCTGTTACTGGGGTGGGAGGTGGGGGTCAGGGATGATTTTATTATATTAATTTACTTGATTTTTTATGAGATTTAGTGTTTTTTAAATGTTTTTTATATTTTGTTTTTTATATTTTGTAAGCCTCCTTGAGTCACCATGGGCAAATGGGCGGCAATATAAATCTAATAAATAAATGAATAAATGAATTCAAAGTTATGACAATGATGAAAAAGTGGAATTATAAGCGGTTTTCAAAAATCCAGCTGTCGCAGCACCCTTTCAAGGTCATGTGATCCAAATTCAAGCCAGCTCACATTTGCAATTGCTACCACTTTCTCCCCACCCCATAGCTCCCACAGTTCTCACCTGCCAACCTGCTTGCCTAGGATTCCTTCGCCTTCTGCTTAACAAACCATGTGATCCTGGGGTTATAATAGCAACCATGACTGACAGGATTGCCATCACTAGATAATGCATTCACACAACATTGCACTTTACAATTGCATCACTTAGCAATAGAAATTCCAGTCCCAATTGCTGTTATAATCTGAAGACTACCTGTACAATTTTAGTTTTACAGATTGTCTTTTAAGGGACAAATAGTTTTCCCCTGAATTATGTTCATAGGTTAAGGATGAAAATGAATATGTAGTTAAAAAGTTGGACAGATGAGCAGGAAAAAAGAAAAAAAATCAAACAGTACTTATATTATTATATTACATATTATTATATATTGTTATATTATTATATTATGTCTTTATACAATAACTACCAACTCTACGATCTCTGTGGTGTTACTTTTAAGCATAAAGAATGGATCAGAAGACTTCAATATTATTAAAACATAAAATACTATTCTATTTCTTTTAAGATAATCCACTTTGGTGCTCAAAGCAATGAGGAAAAATATTCAGGTATGTATGTTACATTGATGGATGAGATATTTGATTAACAGTATCTATTAATAGTGCTAAGATAATGTTTATATTAATTGCATTTTATCAGATATATTCAACGTTCACTAAGGAAAAAAATAACCAAAAATGATTATTTTATAGTCCCTCTTTCTTTGAGTGCTTATATTTTAATTTTCAAGTCCACCAACTTGCTGTATTTTGGGATGTAAGATGTAGGAAATTTAATATGCTAGACACAGTGTAATCCTTAAAAATAACAATAACAATAAGACTTACCATGTTTCCCCGAAAATAAGACCCTGTCTTATATTTTTTTTAAACTCTGAAATAAGCGTTTGGCATTATTGCCATTCACCCAAAAGCCTGATTTGGCTTACTATCAGGGGATGTCTTATTTGGGGAGAAATAGGGTATATACTGCTTCACAGTGCTTTACAGCCCTCTCTAAGTGGTTTGCAGAGTCAGCATATTGTCCCCAACAAACTGGGTCCTCATTTTACCTATCTCAGAAGGACAGAAGGCTGAATCAACCTTGAGCCTGGTGATGCTTGAACTGCCAAATTGCAGTCAGCCGGCAATCAGCACAAGTAGCCTGCAGTACTGTATTCTAATAACTACACCACCACAGCTCAAAAATGTTCTATTGTACAGAATTATTACCATAAAATGACTTTTTTACAAAAGAAAGAAAGAAAGAAAGAGAGAGAGAGAGAGAGAGAGGGAGGGAGGGAGGGAGGGAGGAAGAAAGAAAAGAACGTTGACTTTCACAAGCAAGATACAATAAATAAAATAGTTCAGCAATACTGGGCAAAATGGACTGATTCATATGAAAGCACTTGCCAGGGAATGTCATTTATATTTCAGAAAGTGCTTCTCCCTGTGTTGAGTCACACAGTCCTCAAGGACTGGGATGGATTTCAGTCTATCAGAGTTAAGCAAAGACATTTTTCTCCCCTGAATAGGAATGCTCTCCACTGAAAGCTAGGCTGATCTATGCTGATTTGATTTAGAGGCCAGCATTAAATCAACAGTCAAATCAAAATGACATAACTGCATGTGCATGCACAAAATCAACCCCCAGTACCGGTAGTACGTCTTTAAGAATGAAAAATACGATGTATTGTGTTAGTCACCAAAGTACCCACTTCAATAAACAAACAAAAATAATTCTTAAAATGTGAAGAGTTTTGTATAATAGCTCTAATTGTCCCCCACCATTTTTCTCCTCTCCTCTTTTCCTAAATAAATCATAGTAGACATATCCCATTTTCTTTGCAATGTGGTGGGTCATATATGCATGAATGAATTACTTTAATGCAGTCAAGAAAATAAAGCATTCAAAGCTACAATCACTGATAGCACTAGCAATAGCACTTAGACTTATATAACACTTTACAGTGCTTTACAGCTCTCTCTAAGCGGTTTATAGAGACAGCATATTGCCCCCAATAATTTGGGTCCTCATTTTACCCACCTCGAAAGGATGGAAGGCTGAGTCAACCTTGAGCCAAGGAGATTCAAACTGCCAAATCGCAGGCAGCCTGCAGTCAACAGAAATAGCCTGTACTCTAACCACTGCACCATCACGACTGATGTTAACTAACTTAGTATCTGCGAGCACAGTGGTGAAATTCAATTTTTTTTACTACCGGTTCTGTGGGCATGGCTTTGTGGGCTTGGTGTAGCTTGGTGGGTGTGGCTTGGTGGGCTTGGCAGAGGAAGAATACTGCAAAATCTCCATTCCCTCCCCACTCCTGAGAAAAATCTCCAGTCCCTCCCCACTCCTGGGGGAAGGATATTGCAAAATCTCCATTCCCACTCCACTCCTGGGGGAAGGATATTGCAAAATCTCCATTCCCACCCCACTCTGGGACCAGCCAGAGGTGGTATTTGCCAGTTCTCCGAACTACTCAGAAGTTCCACTACCGGTTCTCCAGAACCTGTCAGAACTTGCTGGATTTCACCTCTGTGTGAGCACTTTGGGGAAAAACTCGTAAAGTTGGTGTTGGAAGAGGTGGTACATTCCAATGACTCACTGCCTAACTAACTTGTTCTGACTGATGAAGCTGCTTGGATGAGCAGTGAAATGTCTCAAACTAACAAGAAAATAAGTCCATTTGCCATGACTGAACTTTCAGATAACTTTATCTGGCTGACTGAGAATTTTCATCCATCTGTGAGAAGAGTTCTGTTACACCATATAACAGAATATTACAACAACATTTAAGGACATAGCATTATCTAATATTGCAAACATAACAGAATGCCTCACAAATTTAGATAGAAGAAGGATGAACTAAAGACAAAACTCCTTTGCGGAATATACTGTACATCATACATGTAATTGATTCAAAATATTAAGCTGTATTTTTTATGTATGAGATGCACTGCAAATTTGTTTCCAATTTGGATTCCATATAATTTATCTATTTTGGACGATGAAATTTGTTTAATTGCTTTTGTTGATGATTAGTGACAACACTTGAATGAATGATATTTCTCTGTGAATGATAGATTAATTTCTATAGCATGTTCCTTGGGATATGAGATTTCCGGTTTAAAGACTAAAAAGCACCATAGTGAATGGAGGAAAGAGAGTGCATTCATGCTAATTCCACTGCCATTTTGACAGGAAGAGGGTTTTTTTGGATTGATGGGCTGTATGCTAAAATAAAGCCAGGTCATGACACACACTTGAAAGTAAATTAGGAAGCCTGTAATTGGGGAGTGTGCCTGGCAAGAACAAAGAATGCTTATCTACAGGAAATATGCATGTGTAAATCTTGTAACAATTCTGGGTAGTTAGAAATCTGACAACTTGCAGATCTCAGCTAACAATTAGGAATAGTGATGGCCTGCAGCCAATAAAATGTGTATTAGATAACTCTTGGGGCATTCATTAGCCAAGGCTTAGGAATAGGGACAGCGAGAGAACAATAGAATAAATTGTAGAATTATTACTAAAATGTTTATTAAATGATATTTCTTATCTCACCTTGTCCCGCCTTCTCTTTTAGTGAAAACGTATAAAGCTTTTTAGTCTTGTTAGATGATTTTATAGTCCTAAACATCAGCAGAGCAAAAGATATTGAATAATTAGCAGCAGAACATCCCACTGAAAAGTAACAGGTTCATAACGTAGCTATCATGGGTGTGAGCTTAATCCAACTATAAGAGACATTCATTATAAGAGAAGCAAAAAAAATATATTAAGAAATATTTAGGAAAGGAAAATCTCACTTCTGGCAAACTATGTATTGAAGAAAGGGAAACACAAAGGAGAGAGAAAGCAAAGAACTACCAATAGACCAGGTGAGAAACAGATTCAGGAAGACCCTTCTTCTCACAAAAATTGAGATTATCTTCAACCCCTTTTTATTTCTCTTTGATCAAAAGGTAAATTATGCAATGATTTTAGTAGAGTTTAATATCTTAAATACCTAACTGGAATGTTTTCTGGTTCTCATAAAACTTCATAGATGCCTGGAATCTTTTGAAATAACAAACTTGAATTAAGGGATTATATGTTCCAGAAATGGAGTTTTTAAAAAACTGGTTGGGTTTAGATTTGATTTCAGTTCATAGATAATTGAAATCCATGAAAAAGCTGGACAAATTTACAATGGAGTTTACATTCTACAGAGGAATTATTGAGTCTGTCATCTGCACCTCTATAACTGTCTCGTTTGGTTCTACAACCCAACAAGACAGACACAGACTTCAGAGGATAATTAGAACTGCAGAAAAAACAATTGCTACCAACCTGCCTTCCATTGAGGACCTGTATACTGCACAAATCAAGAAGAGGGCTGTAAAAATATTTACAGACCCCTCGCATCCTGGACATAAACTGTTTCGACTCCTACCCTCAAAACTATGCTACAGAGCACTGCACACCAGACACAAGAACAGTTTCTTCCCTAATGCCATCACTCTGCTAAACAAATAATTCCCTCAACATTGTCAAACTATTTACTAAATCTGGACTACTATTAATCTTCTCATTGTTCCCATCACGCATCTCCTTCCACTTATGATTGTATGACTATAACTTTGTTGCTGGTATCCTTATGATTTGTATTGATATTGTTTCCTGATTGCTTATTTGTAGCCTATGACTATCGTTAAGTATTGTATCATTAAGTGTTAAATTTGTACCCTATGACTATCATTAAGTGTTGTAAGTGTTGTACCTTGATGAAGGTATCTTTTCTTTTATGTACACTGAGAGCATATGCACCAAGACAAATTCCTTATGTGTCCAATCACACTTGGCCAATAAAAAATTCTATTCTATTCTATTCTATTCTCATTTTTAAAATGTTGACTCATTTCTTCAACATTGTGATTTTTTTTGAAAAAAAATCCATGCCTTTTCATGTCATATTACCTATAACAACTTCTTTATGCACAATTCACACCTATATACATTTTTGTCAATTATTTCCCAACTGAAATATGCTTCTGAGCATTATTTTCAAGAACAGACATTTATGGAGATCTTTCCCCCTAATTTATGTATTTTTCTACAGATTTTTAATTAGAGAAATGTGTCATGATATTTGGAAAAATGTATGAACTCAAATAGCAACAATTACATTTGAACTTGTTGGAGAATTGTGAGTTAGGAACATTTATATTAAAATATGAATTCAATGAGTTTCTTTCCATTTCTAACTCTCATTAAAATAAAAATATTTGTTTATAAATCCCCTCCCCCATTTCAGAAGATAGACCTGGAATAAATTGTTCTGCCTATAATGGAATTCAGGATAAGGATTTCATTACTATTAGTAATGAATTAGCATTAATAGTAACTCAAATTATTAAGAGCCATATTGGGGCAGTGATTAGAATGCAGTATTGCAGGCTAATTCTGCAACTGCCAGCAGTTTGATCCTGACTGGCTCAAGGTTGACTCAGCCTTCCATCCAGTGGTGTTTGCTACCGGTTCTCCCCGGTTCTTGCGAGCAGGTAGTAAACATTTTGAGTAGTTCCGAGAAATGGTAAATGCCACCTCTGCCTGGCCCCACCCCCAATCTATTGCTGCCTCCCGACTCCCAGCTGATTGGCTAGAATGAAAAAATCAGGATTCACTTCTCAGCCAGGAGATCACTTGGCAAAGAAGAAGGAAAAGAAAAAAAAGATGCTGTCGCTTTAAATTGATGCAGCTGCTGGAAGGAGGTTTTTTCTTGCAGAAGCAATTCGTTTCTGCGTCAGCTGAACAACAAACTGGATAAGAGGAGTAATATATGGTTCTATGTTTTTGAAGTTTTGGGGTTTGTGCAACATGGGCTTTGTGTTTCTAAAATGGTTTGGGCAATTTCCATTGTGAAATATCCTGTCTTGAATGAGTTTTTTGCCTGCTTGTAAATGGAGCCGAACTTCTGGCTTCCACTTTCTATTATCTCTAAGCACCGATAGCTGTTTTCAGCTTACAAAGTTTCCTTTATGCAGCTGGCAGGAATGTGGAATTCCAGGCAGGTTCCTTGTTAGCAGCTTGATTTTTCCTTGCTTATGTGGGAGCCTTTTCTTATGAGTAATATTTTATTTGGGAAATGAAGAGTGGGGAATTTGATTCCTTCCCAGAAGATTAGTGGGGTGGGGAGGAAATGGGGATTTTGAAGTAACCTTCCCTTGGAGTGGAGAGGAAATGGGGATTTTAGGCTTGCTGTCAAACATCAGCCATAATACTAATGACTGTTTTGAACAATATGCAGGTTGTATTACACAAATGGCTATTTTATATGTGAAATTATGACTGAAACCTATATTGGTTTACATTGTCATGAAGTTTTTCCTTAGTTTTAGGTTGCTTCTCTTTTTGTTCAGTTTCCATCCATTGCTTCTTGTTTTGCCTTCTGGTGCTTTGGAAAATACATTGCTTCCCCTTCTTTCTGGCAGCCCCTTAAAAGCCTGCTGCTATCACACTCTTGGGCAAAGCATGTGAGCCATTCCCTCCTTTCAGTGGTCCACGAAAGTGCATTTCATCTTTGCTTTACTGAATGAGTTGAAGTCCACAAGTCTTAAAGTGACCAAGGTTGGAGATCCCTGAGCTATAGTATGTAGATAATAAAGTTGAAAAAGGTGAACATTTTTGCAGAACTATAGATACGTTGAGGCTGGGTGTGACAAGGACTGGCTGGGAGGGGAGGGGCCAGGTGAGGCACCTCTTGACGTGAGTGACGTTGAGTTGGTCACGCCTACCCAGTCACATGACCATCAAGCCACACCCCACTGTCACATGACCATCAAGCTATGCCCACAAAATAAGCCACACCCACAGAACCGATAGTAAAAAAATTTGCAATTGGTAAAATGGGGACCCAGATTGTTAGGGACAATATGCTGACTCTGTAAACCACTTAGAGAGGGAAGTAAAGCACTATGAAGCAGTATATAAGTCTAAGTATTATTGCTGTTAATGTATGAAGACCCTATTATTAAGGAATAGTCTTCAGGTTCAACACAAGCAAGACTCTTGGTGCTGTAGGAAATGGTTAGGTTCAAAGCTTTCCCAGGATTCTCCTTACTTTCCTGGAAAGTAAAAGTAAGGGGAGGAAAGAAGTGCTTTCAGACTTACAAGATTCTGCTACTGAAACCTCACAATAAAGATAGTGTTATTACTCATGGTTTGTGCTTCTTTAATGGATTTCTTGAAGGCCAACATCAATCTTCCAAGTCTGAAAGCACTTCTTTCTTTACTCTGCTAAACTAAGTATCACACTTGGCCAATAAAAAAATTCTATTGTATTCTATTTTGGTCATCAGCAATGTTGAAGTTCAGGACACAGATCTTATGACATCAAATTGTACAATAAGGTTATAAACATTTGTTTTCATTCATTTTTGTTCTAAGATTGAACTACTTTCAAGCAACCAAAGTAAACTATGTGTGTTTGTATGTGATAGGCTTATTATAGCAATATGCAATGATGCACATTTCTGGACTACACAAAACAACTTGCATGTCATGCCAATCCACCAAGACTCTGAATATCATATATTTCCTCCTTATAATAAAAGGGTTAAGCAATATTAGTAATCCTGATATTGCAGAAAAAATATACTGTAATTATATTATGATTCTCAAGAAAAACAATGTTGAAAGGCAGTCACATAACCAAACCATAGAGAAAAAAACAGCCTATGAACCTGAAAGGATTGATAATTTCATGTACAAAATCAACATCATAAAGCAACTCCATTCTCCTAGGATATTAGGCCAAATGAGCTTTGAGGCTATAAGAGAAAGTTACTTGCTTATAAAAGACATGCATAGTTCAAGGGAAAAAAAGAAACCACCCACTATAAGGAAGTTTTTAGTAAATTCAAAATATTTTAGATCATAGAAGGCTGATTTGCTTTTGAAGTGACAGAATCAGCATTCAAACAATCCCCCTTTTATGCACCAAAATGAAAGAGCCTTTCTCATGCATTCACCAAAAAAAAAAACCAAAAAAAAACCAACCAGAACTAATATGAATAATTTCATTCCTTTCCCAACGAAGAAAAAAAAGGGCAGATTTTCCCTGAATTTTTTTTGGGGACATTCCAGCTAAAAGATACATTTAAAAGAATGGGTCTGCTTTAAATTTCCAAAAAACTGTAGATCCACCATGAAATGGGCTGACAGAAGTCATTTTTTCCTTCCACATCAGTTATTTCTTATACTTTGGCTGAACCGTCAAGGAACCAGATGGTCCATGAGAAGCATGGGTTGGTGCATCAGGTGAGGTCTGGATTTCTTCCCTACTTCATCAATTGGCAAATTCTTATATGTTGTAACTGTTCGATTAATAAAAGCATTGATTTTGCAGTGCTTAATGACTTGAGTAATACTAAGTGAAATTTGCTCCCATCTTCCCCAGGAAGTTATTTAAAACAAAAACAAAAACCCATAAACAAGCATTGTGGCAAGGATTTTCACTTATCGTGCGTGCATTTGCAAACCGGTAGGGAAGGTAGGTGAATTTCACCCCTGAGCCAAAGCCTTCTTTTGTGAAAAAAAATTCAGTTTGAAAAGGGAAGACTTTTCTATCCACAACCTTCTTTCACACTAATGAAGAGTGAAGGCCCCTGGGCAATATGTGTACAGAAGTCCTGGGTGGGGCACAAATGGAGGTCCTGGGCAACATGTGAGAGAAGCCCTGGATGCAGCACCAGGCAGGGATGGGTGTTGGTGGGCAGCTGGCATCAATGGGCAAGGAGGTGGCCAAAAGAGCAGAGATGGGAGTAGATAGGGGCAGTGGAGGCAGTTTATTATCTAGTTTGGGTCCAGGTTTTGTGTGTGTGTGTGTCCCCCCTTGCCTAACGACTGCATGGGATTCACTCAACAGCAGCAACTGGAATTGCTGGAAATGCTATTGCTGAGTGGAAAACTCACTGATATGTCATTTAAGAACTGCATTGCTTAGTGATGGAATTGCTGGACCCAATTATGGTCATTAAGTGAGGACTATGGGTATTAGTTATTATATAAAGGTTTAGTATTCTACCAGAAGTGATTTAGAGTGAACAAATGGCAGCATATGTCTTCTTTAAAAGCTTTCACCCATGTATGCTGCTTAAAGTTTAATTTACTGTGTTATGTAACCATCAAAACCGGGATAGCCGGGATAGCTCAGGCAGTAGAGAAGCCTGTTATTAGAACACAGAGCCTGCAATTACTGCAGGTTCGAGCCCGGCCCAAGGTTGACTCAGCCTTCCACCCTTTATAAGGTAGGTAAAATGAGGACCCAGATTGTTGGGGGGGCAATAAGTTGACTTTGTAAAAAATATACAAATAGAATGAGACTATTGCCTTATACATTGTGAGCCGCCCTGAGTCTTCGGAGAAGGGCGGGGTATAAATGTAAACAAAAAAAACCAAAAAAAAAACCCCCACAATTCTTTATTAGGCATCTGAACTTTTTCTCAGAAATATCACCAAGTGTTCATGGGATTTACTGCTACATCAAATTGACAAAGACTTGCAGTGTAAATTTGTTTCCGAGTAAACAAGCCTAAATTGGGCTTCAGAGTTCTTAGAAAAATACAGCTAGCTTTAATTCTACACCTACGTTTTTTAAATTCTTGAATTGCTTTGATAGAAATGTTAAAGTCAATATAGTTGAAGACAGAAATACTGTGGTATTTTATTATTATTAAGTTATGTAACATTAATATATTATAATGTTAATGTATTACAAGTAGTCCTCGATTTACAGCTTCATTTAGTGACAGTTCAAAGTTGCAGCGGCACTGAAAAAAGTGACTTATGACCATTTCTCACACTTACGACCTTTGCAGCCTCCCCACGGTCATATGATCAAAATTCAGACACTTGGCAACTGACTCATATTTATGACGGTTGCAGTGTCCCAGGGTCATGTGATCCCCTTTTGTGACCTTCTGACAAGCAAAGTCAATGAGAAATCCCAATTTACTTAACAACAACGTTGCTAACTTAACAACTGCAGTGATTCACTTAACAATTGTGGCAAGAAAGGTCATAAAATGGTGTAATATTAACAAATGTCTCACTTAGCAAAAGAAATTTTGGGCTCAATTGTGATTAGAACTGCAGAAAAAATAATTGCTACCAACCTGCCTTCCATTGAGGACCTGTATACTGCACGAATCAAGAAGAGGGACGTGAAAATATTTGCAGATCACTCGCATCCTGGACATAAACTGTTTCAACTCCTACCCTCAAAACGACGCTATAGAGCACTGCACACCAGAACAACTAGACACAAGAACAGTTTTTTCCCGAAGGCCATCACTCTGCTAAACAAATAATTCCCTCAACACTGTCAGACTATTTACTGAATCTGCACTACTATTAATCTTCTCATAGTTCCCATCACCAATCTCTTTCCACTTATGACTGTATGACTATAACTTGTTGCTGGCAATCCTTATGATTTATATTGATATTTTGATCATCAATTGTGTTGTAAATGTTGTACCTTGATGAACGTATCTTTTCTTTTATGTACACTGAGAGCATATGCACCAAGACAAATTCCTTGTGTGTCCAATCACACTTGGCCAATAAAATTCTATTCTATTCAATTCTATTCTATTGTAAGTCACGGACTATTTGTATGCTATATGTTAAATTTGGGCAATAACGAGGCAGGAGACCAGGATAGTGACAACAGCTCTTTACTATATGGTGAACCCAGCAGCCCGGGCTGGGAAAACCCTCTCTTTATATACAGTTTAGCCAGAGGCTTCATCCAATCAGCAACGTGCTTTTTCCCGCTCAGTTTTCCCTCCAAACTCTTAAAGATACATTACACTCCTTCCCTCCCAGAAAACACTTTACCAATATTTACATAGAATTAACATCTTATTTTTCTACGTAATCACGCAAGTAGACTGGGCGTCTCCTGACTCTTTCGGACCTGCGCAATTCATTTTCTGGGAGTGAGTCGAGCTGACCGGAGGGACTGTTTGTTCCTCTCAGCTCCTCCTCTAGGCCATCCGGCCCTGGATTATTTGCAGAGTCGTCCCTGCTGTTTTCAGGAGAAACCGGTTGGCGTCGCTGGACCTCCTGGAACTCAGATAAGTCCCGCGTTTGCTCCGGGTTTGAGTCAGCTGTGGATTCCAACATTGGATAGTCAGGGCCTGTTTCGTCTGATTCTGAATTACCGGTTATGCGTTTTCTTATTTGGTCTATGTGGTGCTTCCATACCCGGCCATCCTCTATCTCTACTAGATATGATTTTGGTCCTGTTATCTCTAGGATTTTTCCTGCTAACCAGGTCGGGCCCTCGCTGTAGTTGTGTGCCCACACTAGGTCGCCTACTGCCATCCCTCTTGTTTTTCCGTGTGCCCCTTTGTAACCGTCTGGTGTGTAGTTTGGGTTTAAACGGTCTAGTGGGCACCTAAGCTTCCGACCCATTAATAGCTCTGCCGGGCTGCGGCCAGTTGTTACACAGGGGGTTCTGTGTTGGACTGCTAGGAATGTATCGATTTTTGTTTGCCAATCGCCTGGCCTGATTCTGGACAACGCTTCCTTTGCGCTTCGAACGAAACGTTCTGCAAGGCCGTTCGTCGCAGGGTGGAAAGGCGCCGAGAGGACATGCCGGATGCCCTCCTCTGCCAAGTACCCCTCAAACTGGGTTGCCGTGAATTGCGGGCCGTTATCGGAGACTAACGTGTCGGGCAACCCGTGGGTTACAAATAGGTGCCGTAGGACTGAAATCACGGCCTTGGCTGTCATGGATTTCATGAGAATGATTTCCAGCCATTTGGAGTAGGCATCGACTACTACCAGAAAAGTTTGGCCGTGGAAGGGGCCGGCAAAATCGATATGGATCCTAGACCAAGGGCCCTGGGGTCTCTCCCATTCCCGAATCGGGGCCGTTGGGGGTAGTGGTCTGGACTCCTGGCAGGCCTGGCATTTCCCTACCCTTTCAGCAATTTCCGTGTCCATTAAGGGCCACCACACATAGCTTCTCGCTAGACCCTTCATTCTCACGATCCCTGGGTGGCCTTCGTGAAGGAGCCCCAATACCTTTTCCCTCAATTTCTCCGGGATCACCACTCGATCCCCCCATAGCAGACACCCCCCTTGAGCGGAGAGTTCCCCACGTTTTTTTACAAATTCTTTAAAACGCTCGCCCGGCGCAGCGGGCCAACCTCTTTGAACCCAACCAATTACAGTCCTTATTGTAATGTCCTTGTACGAAGCCCGAGCCACCTCTTTGGATGTGACTGGGCCAGAGTCCAAAGAGTCAATTAGCAGAACTGGTGTCCCCGGAGTGGAGTCTTCGATAGTCTCTGGTAATGGGCATCTGCTCAGGGCATCCGCATGCCCTAATTCCTTCCCTGGCCGGTGTAGTAGTTTGTAGGAATACGCCGCTAGGAAGATAGTCCATCTGGTCAGTCTGGGCGAGAGTGCCACGGGTGTTGGGTGGTCGCCTGCCAACAGGCCTAGCAAAGGTCTATGGTCCGTGATGATCTCGAAATCACGACCAAATACATATTCGTGGAATTTCTTTACCCCGGAGACTATAGCCAAGGCTTCCTTATCAAGCTGGCTATAATTCTTTTCAGCTGATGACATGGTTCGGGAGTAATATGCAATAGGGGCTTCTGTGCCATTTGGCAACCTGTGGCTGAGCACAGCCCCCACCCCATAGGGAGATGCATCGCAGCTTAACACTAATGGCAGCGTGCCATTGTATTGGATAAGGAGGCTATCACTCGATAGGAGATTCTTTACCCCTTGGAATGCCCTAGCTTCCGCCTTTCCCCAAGACCATGCAGCCGTCTTTGCTAGTAATTTATGAAGCGGCTCGGCTACTGTTGCCTTATTTCTTAAAAATACCGTGAGAAATTGACCAGACCTAAGAATGCCTGCAACTCCGTTTTGTTCTTTGGAACCGGGGCCTTCCTGATGGCCCGTACCTTGCTTTCAGTGGGGTGAATCCCTTCCCTGTCTATCCGGTAGCCCAGGAATTCCACAGATTCAACCCCGATCTGGCATTTGTTCAGTTTAACTTTGAGACCGGCAGACCGGAAAATGCCCAAAACTTTTCGCAGCCTTACCCCTAATTCCTCTAGATTCTCAGCGGATACCAGTACATCGTCAAAGTATGGTATCACCCTGGTAGTCCTGCAATAGCCGCTCCATTAGGTTCTGAAATAACCCTGGAGCCAGACTAACCCCAAACTGTAACCGGGTACACTTAAAAGCCCTCTGTGAGTCACAATTGTCTGCGCTTGGCTGTGCTGCTATCTACGGTAGCTGTTGATAGGCTTGGGCCAAGTCTAACTTGGCAAAAACTTGCCCTTGCCCCAATGAGTGCAGTAAGTGCTGTACCACCGGGACGGGGTAAGCACTCTTTTGCAGCGCTTTGTTAAGCGTTGCCTTATAGTCAGCGCAAATCCGGACCGACCCGTCCGGTTTGACTGGGGTGACTATAGGGGTCTCCCACTTAGCATGGTCAACTGGCACTAGAATTCCCTGGTTTACTAGTTTGTCCAGTTCCCGGTCAATCCTGGGCTTTAGGCCGAACGGGACCCTCCTAGCCTTTAGACGGATAGGGGCAACTTGGGGGTCTAAGTTAAAAGAAATAGGGGTCCCCGTGTACTTGCCCAGGCAGTCTTTGAAAACGTCCCCAAATTCCTTCATGAGTGCGTCTTTGAGGTTGACTTCGTTTCTGAAGATTCCAGTCACTCCCATGCCCAATGCTCGGAACCAGTCCAGTCCCAACAAGCTTGGCAGGTTCCCATTGACTATGGTGATGGGCAGAGTTTTCTTGTATTGTCCATACTCGACGTGGACGGACGTTACCCCTCGAACAGGGATGCGATTTCCTTGGTAGTCTTGTACCTTTAAGTTCTGTGGTTTCAGCTTGCGCTTTGCGATGGCGGGTAAGGCTTTCACGAGAGTGTCCCAGGACATGATCGTGATCGCTGATCCGGTGTCCACCTCCAATCGGCACGGCACCCCTTCAATCTTTGTTTTCGTAAAGATTTTTTTTTCTAGGCGTGTTGCTGCGTGACCCACTCTCACGACAGTCTGATTCAACTTCGCGCCTTTTTTGAATTGACCAATCACGGGCCGCCGCGTTCCGCGCTCTGATTGGTCAGTTTGAATTTTGGTGGAAGGTTGGGGTGCTCGACAGACCTGTGCTATGTGCCCCTTCCTTTCGCACCGCCGACAAGTCGCATCCTTAAATTTGCATTGTTGTCGTTGGTGTTGCCCTCCACAACTCGCGCAGTCACCCCGGTCTTCTTTCTCCGGCCTCCCGGTGTGGAAGACTCCTTCCTCCTCCTCACCGTCCGACTCGGCCTGGACCTCTTCATTGTGGACCGGGGTTGATTTCGCACCAGCCGTTGGTGTGACCTGCTTTTGTAGGGTTTCCGCCGCTTGGGTAGACATCTCATTAGCCCTGGCTTCCTCCAAGGCGTTTGCCAGCGTTAAGTTGCTTTTGGACAGCAGCCGCCGTCGCAAACGGATGTCCCTGACCCCACGAATGAGTTGCTCCAGCAATGCCTCTTCCAAGTCTCGGAACTCGCAATGGTTCGTGGCTTTCCTCAGGGCTGCCATGTATACGCTGATGGACTCGCCCTCTTGCTGCCTACACTCCCTGAATTCGTACCGTTGCACGTACTTGGACGGCGTCGGTGCATAGTGGGCTTTCAATAGGGTCTGTAGAGTCTGCCACGGCACCGATTGTACCAGCGTTGGCTCCGCCAACGACTCTGCGGTGTCGAAGACCTCCGGACCACAGTGGCTCAGGAAATATGCTCGCTTCCTGTTGTCTGAGACTCCTTGAAGTTCGTTCGCCTCGAGGAAACACTCGAAGCGAGCCATGTATGACCCCCATTTTTCCTTAGCTGGGTCGAATGGCGCTGGCGGTGTGTAGCTGGACATCGCTGTTTTCCGCCCCTTGTTTGCTGGGTTCGCATCTTCCCGGTGACTTCCGCTCTTTCCTTGGCGCTCCTAGCCTCGAGATCCCACCTTCGTCGCCAGTGTTAAATTTGGGCAATAACGAGGCAGGAGACCAGGATAGTGACAACAGCTCTTTACTATATGGTGAACCCAGCAGCCCGGGCTGGGAAAACCCTCTCTTTATATACAGTTTAGCCAGAGGCTTCATCCAATCAGCAACGTGCTTTTTCCCGCTCAGTTTTCCCTCCAAACTCTTAAAGATACATTACACTATATATAATACAGGTAATCCCAGAGTTATGACAGCTCACTTAGCAACTATTTGAAGTTATGACAATACAGTACTTATGACACGGTCCTCAAGTTACAAATGTTGCAGCACCATGGCAGTTGTTCACACTTATGACCACAGAGGTTCTGCAACATTTGCCCCGCATATCCCCACCCCCCCACCGGGTCTCCACAGGAACTAGGCCTGTGGAGACTCACTTACCTTACAACAATCTAGCGAGCTATTGGTTTCTTTGCCTGCTTCGGTGCACTTGCAGCAGGGGTGAAATGCTCCCAGTTCAGACCGGATCACCTGATCTGGTAGCTATGGCGGCGGGTGGTTCGGAGGACCAGTAGCAAAAATCCCTGCCACTGCCCAGCTGAGCTGCACGATCATCAGAGGTTTTTTTTTTTTTTTTACTTTTCTTCAGCCAAAAAAATGCTTTTAAAAGTTAAAAAAAAAGCCTCTGATGATCGCATGGCTCAGCTGGGATCGTCAGAACCCTTTAAAAGCATTTTTTCTAACAGAGCTCTTCGGCTGAAGAGGAAATGCTTTTAAAAGGTTCTGGCGATCAGGCAACTCAACAGGGATTGTCAGAACCCTTTAAAAACTTTTTTTCTCTGGCGATCCCAGCTGAGTTGCCTGATCATCACAGGCTTTAAAAGTATTTTTTTACAACCTCTTTGGCTGAAGAGGCTGTAGAAAAGATGTTTTTAAAATGTTCTGGCGATCAGGCAACTCAACTGGGATTGTCAGAACCCTTTAAAAGCTTTTTTCCTCTGGCAATCCCAGTTCAGTTGCCTGATCATCACAGGCTTTAAAAACATTTTTTTACAACCTCTTTAGCCGAAGAGGTTGTAGAAAAAATGCTTTTAAAAATAAAAAAAAAAATTGGCCACACCCATCCAGTCACATTACCACCCCACCACCAAGCCATGCACACAGAAACGGTAGTAACAAATTTTACATTTCACCACTGACTTGCAGAGAATAGATGCCTATAGTACTGTGAGATCACATGAGATCAGTAACACGAGATATCATGCTGTTGATCTTGCATGATCATGCATTACCATACTTTAGGCCTCTGTTTTCTGCAAACAGAGGCTTGCATGGGCCTACATAGCAGGATCCAGATGGGAGGCCTTTTCTGCCACGGCACCCACCCTGTGGAACATTATCTCCACCCTGAGACTGTCCCCATCCTTGATGTCCTTTTGGAAGCCCCTCAAAACCTGGTTATGTTAATAGGCTTGGGGATCTCACAAAATTGAGGATTTAATGAGATGCTACCCTGCATGTTCTTCCTATCCCTTTTGCTTTTTCACAATCATAATCATATTAATCTTTTAATTGTAGTATTTTTTGTAATTACTGGTTTTTATGAATTTATTATAAGCCTCCCAGTCATATTTCTGTGAGATAGCCAGCATATAAATATGATAAATAAATACTAATAACGGTCCATCAAATTCATTGTGAGGCTGTGTAACCTTGACTCTGATCTCTTGATTGCAGGGTGCAGCTGCTTCCATTTTTTAATTGGTTTCCAGAAGATGAGAATGCAGGCATAGAAAGCTCACATGCTGACGTGTATTGCTAACAACCTTATGAATTTCTCTCTCTCCACATGAAATGCAAAATTCCAGATATCTCGAGATGGCAGCAGATAGATCAAGAAAAAAAAAATCAACCTGTTGCTGCCATCTAGTGATTGCCTCTGTTTTTGCACCTCGGATGTATTCTATCCCAGGGGTCTCCAACCTTGGTCCCTTTAAGACTTGTGGACTTCAACTCCCAGAGTCCCTCAGCCAGCAAAGAGGAACTCTGGGAGTTGAAGTCCACAAGTCTTAAAGGGACAAGGTTGGAGACCCCTGTTCTATCCCATATAGAATACAATTTTATTGGCCAAGTGTGATTGGACACACAAGGAATTTGTCTTGGTCTGATATCTGATAAAACATTCAGCTCTCTCTCGGGTTTACTGAGTCATAAATAAAAAGCCATATGACAAGTTTTACCATCCAAACCTGTCCATATGTATCAGTTGATAAACTCCACTCATTCCACACATGACTGCAATCATATACACAACTTATATGGAAATAAGCCTGATTAAATTCAGTGTGACTTTCTTCAAAGTACTCCAGACATGCTATTCATAGAACTGGGTGTGAAATGCTGTTTCATAATAGGAAATCTGTGCCTTGAATGTTAAGTGGAATACAGTAATAATTAATGGTTTGCACGCTTTTCAGTTGTAGTTTTCACATTATCAGTGTGTTATCCTGACACTCTCGTTCTCACTGCATCTTTAATTAAGACTATTGTTTTTCTTTTCTTCTTCATATATATATATATATATATATATATATATATATATATATATATATATATATATATATATACCTTTATATATTATATAACCTTTCTGTATGATACTTACATATATTGTTGTGACAAAATAAATAAATAAAATAAATAAATACTATGCCTAGCTTCTAACTACAAATGTGAATGTATAATTCCACCTGACATTCATCTTGTTTCTAGAACAGGGGTCTCATCTTGGTCCCTTTAAGACTTGTGGACTTCAACTCCCAGAGTCCCTCAGCCAGCAAAGAGGAACTCTGGGAGTTGAAGTCCACAAGTCTTAAAGGGACCAAGGTTGGAGACCCCTGTTCTATCCCATATAGAATACAATTTTATTGGCCAAGTGTGATTGGACACACAAGGAATTTGTCTTGGTCTGATATCTGATAAAACATTCAGCTCTCTCTCGGGTTTACTGAGTCATAAATAAAAAGCCATATGACAAGTTTTACCATCCAAACCTGTCCATATGTATCAGTTGATAAACTCCACTCATTCCACACATGACTGCAATCATATACACAACTTATATGGAAATAAGCCTGATTAAATTCAGTGTGACTTTCTTCAAAGTACTCCAGACATGCTATTCATAGAACTGGGTGTGAAATGCTGTTTCATAATAGGAAATCTGTGCCTTGAATGTTAAGTGGAATACAGTAATAATTAATGGTTTACACGCTTTTCAGTTGTAGTTTTCACATTATCAGTGTGTTATCCTGACACTCTCGTTCTCACTGCATCTTTAATTAAGACTATTGTTTTTCTTTTCTTCTTCCTATATATATATATATATATATATATATATATATATATATATATGCTTATACCTTTATATATTATACAACCTTTCTGTATGATACTTACATATATTGTTGTGACAAAATAAATAAATAAAAATAAATAAATACTATGCCTGGCTTCTAACTACAAATGTGAATGTATAATTCCACCTGACATTCATCTTGTTTCTAGAACAGGGGTCTCCATCCTTCGTCCCTTTAAGATTTGTGGACTTCAACTCCCAGAGTTCCTCAGCCAGCAAAGGGAGGGACTCTGGGAGTCGAAGTCCACAAGTCTTAAAGGGACCAAGGTTGGAGGTCTCCAAGGTTGGAGACCCCTGTTCTAGAAGACATGAAGCTGTATCTGCACCCAATCCTGGCTTGCAAATTAGCACTGTCTCGAAATTCACACACATTTAAATGAAACATCCACTGTGCTACCTAATGAGGATTTGTACAACTTTGTTTTTGATGTCTTTTCAGAGCAATAGCATTTTAGCAGCAATATGCTGTCCACTCAAATGGCACACTGAAAAACAATGATTAATGCCTTAATTTTTTTTAAATGGGATAGCAAATGACAGACTTTCCATCTATTCTGATAGTCTTTCAGTGTGAAGCTACCAAATATTTTATTTTCACTGATATGTGTATATATCTGCTTCATTATAAACCATTCAGCTGTACAAGTTTTAGATAGTCAGCACACACAAGCAGTAATTTAACATTCAAATTCTGTTTCTAGAAATACATTTTCCTTATGTCAACAATTACTGCTAATCCAAACATTCTCTCCTATTTTCTCTGGGCCCAGAACATTTTAGTTGATTTAAAAAAAAAAAAAAAACCTTTTAGAAAAATTGCATCAGTGTTCCTGCATTACTGTTTCCAGTATTTGAATTTTTGTTAGAAATGTATTATCTGGAAGAAGAAGAGTCTAATTAAAGTATTTAGTTCCCATGACAACTATATTATCTCACTATTGACATATTTTTATTAAAGAGAGCTGAAAAATGAAAGTTGAAATGCACTCAGCCACAGAAGAAGTTTGAAAATATTTATTTTTATTAGTGATAACAGCAACATTTCCACAGAGCGTAGCTGAGTCGTCACACTTCTGGAATTTTTGGAACTATATATATATAGGTATAAATATGGGATTATTGGATTTGTATTTTTTTAACATATTTATTTAGAAAACCTATATGGTGGCCTATCTTATATACAGTGGTGGCTAAAATGGAGGGAGGGGCAAATATCCTCAAAGAGAGGTGGTCCTATAAATAGTCATGCTTATAATTCTGCTTTGATTCTGATAGGAAGCTGTGCAGAAATGTAACATTTGATAAAGGAGAAATTGATTTAATTGATACAAGAGAATTATTCATAGCTCAGGTTGAATTGTGGGGTCCTTGGAGCTCAGAAAACCCAAGGACTCCTCAAATTGATTAATATAGGGACCATATGATCAGAAGTAGTTAAGTTAGCATAGAGTATTTTCAAAATACCAGCTTGTTATTTACTTTTGAATGACGTTCAGTGTTTTAAATGCTATCACACAGCCTTGTTCCACAGAAATTCTATTAACTATTCTCATACCAAATACATGGAGTTAAACTAACTATTCATGGAAAGGACAGTGTATCTGCAAGATTTCAAGGAATCTAAAGAGCCATAGAAATATATCCAAAAAAGGGGGAAAGCAAAAGAAAAAATCTGTGTCAGATAATTGAGTTCGGGGCAGGTTTGCTTCTGTCTTCTGCAAACTGGAGATTATACATGACCTGAGCATAGCTCATAAAATCATCTGCTACAATGTCCTTCCTGTCAATGACTACTTCAGCTTCAACCACAACAATACAGAAGCACACAATAGATTCAAATTTAAAGTGAACCGGTCCAAACTTGATTGCAGAAAATGTCCCTTCAGTAACAGAGTTGTTAATGCCTGGAATGCACTACCAGACTCCGTGGTCTCATCCCCAAATCCCCAAAACTTACCTTAAACTGTCTACTGTTGACCTTATCCCATTCCTAAGAGGTCTGTAAGGGGCGTGCATAAGAGCACCAGCGTGCCTACTGTCCCTGTCCTAATGTTCCCTTTAGTTGTACTCATTTTATGTATTCAATTCATGCTTATACTTAGATATATTATTTAAAATGTATTTGACAAAATAAATAAATAAAAAATAAATACAGTTTTTACAAGCAGGAATTGGTTAGAGGAGCATTCCAAGCATTAGCCAATGTTTTCGAGTTTGAAATACAACAAAAAGGCAATTCCTATGAAAAGCTCTACTTTCTATTTAAGATTATTCAAGTAGTCAAATAGGCTGACCCCTTCTTCTTTGCTGCTACAAAGAAGAGGGAGGTCAACCTATTTTCCAAAGGACCAGAAGGCAAGATAAGAAACAATGGATGGAAGCTAATGAAAGAGAGAAGCAACCTAGAACTAAGAAGAAATTTTCTAACTGAAAACAATTAACGGGTGGTACAGCTTGCCTTCAGAAGTTTTGGGTGCACCATCTGGAGGCTTTTAAGAAGAGACTGGACAGCCACTTGTCTGGAATGGTACAATGTTTCCTGCTTGAGCAGGAGGTTGGACTAGAACAAAGCTGGCTGAGGAATTCTGGGAGTTGGAGTCCACAAGTCTTAAAGTTGCCAAGGTTGGAGACCCCTGGACTAGAAGACCTCCAAGATCCCTTCCAACTCTGTTATTCAGCTATGAAAAACCATAAAGAGCTTATAAAACTGTCTGTCACTTTTTCATTCTCTCCGTCCTCTCTCTCTCTGTGTATTTGTGTGTGTTTGGCCCATGGGTGGGATGGGAAATGAGGGAGAATCTACAATTACTGAAGAGGGCTTGGCTGACTAATAGACTGGAACTCAGCATCTTAGAATGTTTTCTTGCATGCTCTATTTGTTCTTTTATATTCCTGCTTATCGTGCAACTTCCTGAGATTCAACAATTTGCATGGCAGAAGAAATCGCTTATTTATAATTTAGCATGATATTTAGAAAAACATTATTTCTGCTCTCCAAGCCAGAACGGAGATATTGAAAAAGTGTTCTTTGCAATTGTCTCAGAAATTTGATTAGGATCCTGTATGTAGAAATGTGATTCTTTACTCAATACAATTGTTTTTTTTATTTAGTTTTGCTTCCAAATAATTTACATAGGTTGAGGGGGAAAAAACCCTGTGAATTGATGCACAACATAATCACATAACTATATGGTCTTGCCAAATAACCATAACTAGACGAATAGGAAGAAAGAAAAAGGATTTCATGTGGAAAAATAGATGTAGATTAGAAAGTAATGTTGAATTTTCTTTTACATTTTCTTTCTACAATCTCTCCTTTGCTATTTAATTGGTAATTCTTGATTTACAACCACAATTGGGACTGGAGACTTTGTCATTAAGCAGTGTAGTCATTAAGTAAGAATTGTTGGAAGAAATATCTTTCTGGTTCAGTTCCAAGCTGGGAGAAAAATACTGGCAACATGGAGGCTGATTGGAAAGATGGTTTATTGATGAAGAGAAACCACATGAGTTCTGGGCAGCCGATCACATGGAGTTGAGAGTGGATGGCTTTTATACCTACTCTTGGACTTTGCATTGAACTTCCTGTTCCTGTGCAAGAACATGTATTTTATTGGCTGTTGTCAGACTTCCATGGGGCCATATAGGGGTTATGCAGAGATCATAGCTGGTTCTATAGGCAAAGTAAAAAACCTAGGTGTTTGAGCTAAGTTTAGTTGATGTTTTTGAGGGAGATGCAGTGAAGGGCCTTGTGCTCTGAAAGGGTGTTGGGCAATTCCTATTGTGGCTTAACGGCTTTGTCCTGTGTTGGATAATCCCATCATCCTGGAGCTGAAGGTCCTTTGCTTTGTAGATAGGCTGGCCCAGTCTTTCTTAATGGGTGCAAAATATCTCCTGGGGTGGGGGGCGGTATTAAGGGGTGGGGGGCGGTGTTAAGAATGAGTCTGCTTCCTGCCTCTAAAAAAAAACATGTTTCTCCATTTCTCATTTAGGCAAATACAATATTCTGCCTTTTTAATATTCCTCAAAATATTTCATTCTTCTAGGAGGGGGATGGCTTCCCACAGAATCACATGACAGTGACTTACAACCTTTCCTACTGGCTTACCCACAGATTTTATCTGTCAGAAGCTGGCTAGGAAGGTTGCAAATAGCAATCACATGATCCAGGGATTTGGAAGCAATCACAAATGCTGCCAAGCACTTGGAACATGAACATATGACTTGGGGATGCTGCTACAGTGAAGTGAATTTATAGAAGTTCACTTCATGTACTCTTATGTGGTCTGGCTTACTCCTTATACAAAAATCTATTATATTGTATACAGAAAGAATATCTAACTTTAAAGACTGGCTTTTATACCAGTCTAACTCTAACTTTAGAGACTGGCTTTATTTATAAATAAAGAAGAGAGAGTAGAGAGCCACAATGGCACAGTGGTTAAAATACAGAATTATACAGTATAACTCTGCTCATGCCAGCAGTTCGATTCTCACCGACTCAAGGTTGACTCACCCTTCCATCACTGCAAGGACAGTTAAATGAAGACCCAAATTGTTGGGGGCAATATGATGACTCTGTAAACCGCTTAGAGAGGGCTGTAAAAGCACTGTGAAGTGGTATATAAGTGCTATTGCTACAGTCATAAGTGTGAGGACTGGTCATCAGTCACTTTTATCAGTGTCATTGAAACTTTAAAAAGTTGCCAAATGAATGGACATAATGTGAGGGCTATCTCTACTTTCAATCTCCAATATAACGTATAATTTCATTTAAGATTAAAATCTTGAACATGGTTTCTCCTAGAACCGTGCTGGTGAACCTATGGCCACTTCTGGCACACAGTGCCCTCTCTGTGGGCACACGAGCTGTCACCCCAGTTCAGCTCCACCACGCATGCACAGGCACCTCCTGCTGGCCACCTGCTCTTCTGATCTCTGCCGCACATATGCAGGGGGCAGGGCACGTGTGGGGGGATGTGTGTGCATGCACGGTGGGGGGGGTGGATTTGTGTGGGAGGGCCATGCACGCATTGCATTTGGAGGGTTCAGGCACGCACACGTGTTTTGGGCACTCGATCCAGTTATATTAGCCTATAATATAACACTGTCCTAGAAATTTCTCCCCTATTTTGGGTGGTTCATTACATATTAGAGAAGAGGAGGAAAAAAAAGAATAAACACATCCATGCACTTTCCTTGGCAAATATATGGCAGTACTTTGCTGTCTTCTGTGACTGTTTTTAACTTTGCATTGTCCCTCAATCATGAAATTTTCTGGAGGCTTCCCATTTAATTGTTAACCAGATTTGACCCTGGTTACTTTCTGAGCCCCATCAGAATCAGTCAACTGTTACCATCTCCTGAGAATAAAAGTTATTATATGACATTAAAAGAATATAAGCATGAAATCCTTTAAATCAAACAATATAGATGTCCCGCTGGAGTCTTATTTAAAGTTTTGGAATTAGGAGCCAGTTTGGTGTAGTCGTGAAAGTGCTGGCTTAGAAATCAGAAGACTGTAAGTTTTAGGCCTGCCTGAGACATGGAAGGCAACTAGGTGACTTTAAACCAGTCATTCTCTCTCAGCCCAATGCATCTCACAGATTTGTTGCTAATGGGAAATAGGAAGTATATTAGATATGTTCATTGCCTTGAGTTGACCAAAATATTCAAAAATGGGATAAAATTGTGACAAGAATTTTGTTATCATCAAGGATGATATCATCATGTTATCATCGTGTTATCATCATGTTGTTAAAAGAATTTTGAAATCATCAAGGAAGAGAGACAAAAGCTAATGCCTAGAAGTTAATTCACAATTGCAGATTGATTATTACTGCTCCAGCAAATTTCAACTGCTTACCCACCTACTAATGGAAAGAAACAGACATCCTTTCCAGACCATTATATGACAGCTCCAATGAATGTGACAAGTTACTTAATTGCAAATGCTTCATTCTGTATTGTGTTCTGGAGAATATTAATTCACATTAATATTTGCAATATACATTCACATTTGCATCAGAATGTGTAGCATACATACCCTTCTTTTAAATGCAGGATGCTAGATGGAAAGTAGCATCCAGAAAAGTCAGGCATATTGTCCTCAACAATCTGGTGGCCTTCTGACCTTGAAAGGATGGAAGGCTGAGTCAACTTTGACCTGGTCAGGATTGAACTATAGACTGTGAGCAGAATTAGCCTGCAATACTGCATTCTAATCATTATGAAATTTATTTGTTGCCCAACTCTTATCCAATGATTCTGAGAAGCTTTAGGTAACTGAATCCCATATTTCATATATAAATCACAATAACTTGCATAATTCAGAGGCCTAATGCATAACGTTTCTAGTTATAGCTAAAAATCAACAGCAATCTATTATTCAGAGTTTTAACATGTAACTTTGGAATGTTTCTGAAGACCAGTGCAACATATTGATTGTTTAAGTGATTGTATACCATCAAGTCAACATTTAGTAATAACAATGATAGATTTAACAAATATATGGTTTTTTAACAAATATGCAACTAAATGTTTTACCATAAATTTTATTTTTAGAATCAGACATCAACATGAGATTCCCTATGAAGTGTGTGTGAACAGAAGTCTTGACAATTTGCAAAATTTCATCTGGAAACTGGGATGGGGAAGAGGCTACATTCAAACCTGAAACAAACATTGGGTGAAAATGGTGCTTTTAAATGTTCAAGACTGCAACATTTTTGTTAGTCTTGTAAAAAAATACATTAACTAACTATTAATTGTGCTAAAAATGAAACAATTGATTTTGATAGAATTGACCATGCCAAATTGGGTGATGCCATTGCAATAAAAATTGAAGCCTTGAATCCAAAGCATCAAAATCTCCCCTGTTCAGTGAACACTTATTATCTGTCCCATGAACTGAACAGAAACTTCAGTGTTTCCTAAAGAAACTTGAAAATGTTGAAACATAGGTAAATGGGATTGAAAGAACCTCGATTAAACTTCAGAATTACCCAGTGCTTAAATATCCAATTTGTTTTTATGAAAGCATTTTTTAAAAAAAAAAATCTGTTGTTTTTGCTAATGGATTGTTGGGCATGCATTTTTTCCATGCAAAAGATGTAAGGTATCTTAAGTGTTTTCCCCTGGGCTCTTTCTGAGTGTATCTTACTCATTTTGAAGGACAGTGTCTCTCAAACATGCCAGTGTTTATGAATTTCTTTCTCCTTCCTTCCAAGGGTAAATCCATTGCATGGTTCTTATTTAACTATCAGTTTACCTGAAACACTCTGCCAAAGAATAATTTCAATACCATTGTTGTTTTCTTTTTCTTTTGGTTGGTAAGAGACTGTTTTTGTCCATTTGTTTTAACATTAAATGCAGTGTTTCTAATGCTGGCACTTTATCTCTTCCATTTCATTTTATTGTGAGAGTTCAAAACTTTTAAGTTGTGCTTTAAATTATTGTAAGTCATCATAAGAGTAGGAATATATCAAAGCAGCTTTTTCTTCACTGATGTGATGAAGATGCTATTTTGACGGCCTGAAGAGTTGTTTTTAACTGTAAAGAGAGTTAGGTTCAAAACAAGAATCTTGCACAGTTTTAAGATGATCTAATTGATAAGCATTTATGCAGTAACCTTATGAAAGTGAAATTTTCTTTTATAGTCTACTAGATGACCTAGACAAACCTTGGGAAAATACTTCACATTCTTTTCTAATCTTATTGGGTGGGTGAATTTGAAATCCATCATTCTTTATTGAAAGTTGACAAATGACTGTAGATTTTCCACAAACTTGTTGCGGTTGTTGTTGTTTCCCATTTGCATCATACGTTTGGCCTTGGCTTCTGTGATCACCACTATGAATGAAAGACCCAGGGAGATGAACTAAGGCAGGGGTGTCAAATTCGATTTCACTGAGGACTGCATCACGATTGTGTTTGACCTCGGGGGTCCGGGAAGGGTGTGATTGGTGTGGGTGTGGCCATGGTGGGCATGGCCATGGTGGGTATGGCCAGATCAATGTCACTCATGTCAGGGGCTCCTGTGGGGACCTGAGTGCTCTGCCAGCAAAAACAGGCTCCTGAGCTCCATTTTTGGCTGTGACGGCCTCCTGCAACCCTCTGCCAATGAAAACGGCATTTAGGAGGCCTGCAGGTGGCCCACCTGAGCTCTGTTTTTGTTGGCAGAAGCACTGCAGGCTGGTCCTTCGCTGTTTCCAGGGCAGCCCCATGGGCCAGATCTAAGTTCCCAGAAGCTAGATCCGCCCCCAGGCCTTGAGTTTGACACCCCTGAACTAAGGCTATGCTAAGCTTGCTTATATACTTTAGTTGTGTTCACAAGGAATGCTGAGCTAGGATCTATTTAGTCTTTTGTTCCCCTTAATTGAACAGTAGGGACTTAATTCATGCACACCTCTAGGCAAGATGTGTGATTTTTATACAACATAGTAAGCATAAGCAAAAACAAAATCAGCTAACAAATTGTTCAGCTAACAAACAATCCAAAAGTCCAATGCAAGATGTGAGTTCAGCGCTCAGAATAGCTCAGAAGAATAATTTCTTCTTTCTTGTAGCAGAAAATAAAATATGTCTGAAAATTCAAAGAAAAAAAGGAGGGGGCAGTGAGTACTGATTCTATACTTAGATTTCTGGTTCTCTATTTCTACTTCTGTTTCTGTTATTTAGAAGCAGCCTAGAAGCCCAGTAAAATGAACAAGCTAACAAAAAATGCAACAGACAAACTTGATTTTCTCTGAAGAAATGTATTCCCCATCAGAAAAAAAAGTTTGCTACCTTCTAACTTAATACAAGGTTAATGAAATTATTGAAATCAATTTCATGATAATTAAGATTAAGTATCAAAACTACTATAATTAATGGAAAACTAAACAACCTTGACCTTTTGTAGCTCCAGACTTTGTATCTTTGATGATTCTTTCTATACATAACGCACTCCAGTTAAACGTCTTCCAGTATAATGCCTGATCCTAACTGAATAGCATTCATCCATCATCCGTTAGGCCACTTGTTCAATCATAATTACAACTCTAATTAAATGTTTGCACCTTGTTTTTAAATTGCATGTCTATAACAGTCCATTTCAAGATTCATAGCTCATTCTGACATTTATGCTTTTATTATTATTATTATTATTATTATTATTATTATTATTATTATTATTATTATTATTATTAATAATAATAATAATAATAATAATAATAATAATAATAATAATAATAATAATAATGTTTTAATTTGTATACCGCCCTTCTCCCAAAGGACTCAGGGCGGTGAACATGCAAATAAAATACAAACAGAAACATACACAATAATTAAAACAACCCTTAAAAAACTGATTCAAATTTGCCAAAAAATTTAAAATAACATTACACCCCATAAAATTACAAAATTTAAAACCCATCAAAATTCAATTAAAATTTAAAATTTAAAATCAGGCCAGTCCAGCCATACGAAATAAATAGGTTTTAAGTTCATGAAAGGTCCTAAGGTCAGGTAGTTGTCAAGCCCGAGGGAAGCTCCTCCCACAGGGTAGGACCCCCCACAGAGAAGGCCCTCCCCCTGGGGGTCGCCAGTCGACATTGTTTGGCTGACGGCACCCTGAGGAGTCCCTCTCTGTGGGAACGCACCGGACGCTGGGAGATAGAGGCCAGCAGTAGACGGTCCCGTAAGTGGCCCGGTCCTAAGCCATGGAGCGCTTTAAAGGTGGTAACCAATACCTTGAAGCGCACCCGGAAAACAACAGGTAGCCAGTGCAGTCTGCGCAGGATAGGTGTTACGTGGGAGCTCCGAACTGCTCCCTCAATAACCCGTGCAGCCGCATTCTGGACTAGCTGAAGTCTCTGGGTGCTTTTCAAGGGGAGCCCCATGTAGAGAGCATTGCAGTAGTCCAGACGAGAGGTAACGAGAGCATGAGTGACCGTGCATAGGCATCCCGTCCAGGAAGGACGAACTGGCAGATCAGGCGAACCTGATAAAAAGCTCTCCTGGAGACGGTCGTCAAATGATCTTCAAAGGACAACTGACCATCCAGGAGCACGCCCAAGTTGCGTACCTTCTCCATCGGGGCCAACGACTCGCCCCCGATAGACAGCCGCATCTGCAGCTGACTGTACCGAGGTGCCGGCATCCACAGCCACTCCGTCTTGGAGGGATTAAGTTTGAGCCTGTTCCTCCCCATCCAGACCCATACGGCTTCCAAACACCGGGACAGCACTTCGACAGCTTCGCTGGGGTGGCCCGGGGTGGAAAAGTACAGCTGAGTATCATCAGCGTACAGTTGGTATCTCACCCCAAAGCCACTGATGATCTCACCCAGCGGCTTCATATAGATGTTGAACAGGAGGGGTGAGAGAATCGATCCCTGCGTCACCCCACACATGAGGCACCTCGGAGTCGATCTCTGCCCCCCTGTCAACACCGTCTGCATCCGGTCAGAGAGGTAGGAGGAGAACCACCGATTATTAATCTTATGCTTTCCCAAAATATCTTCAATAACATTGCATCCCTGAGGTTTAGTTAAAATAGTATTTCACTCACTGAGCTGTAACAATTTCCTGCCAATTAGAGTATTTTAAATAAAATATTATCAGCGTGCTAACTTTTTAATCCACATTAACATTAATACATTTTGCCATTCTTCATTCCCTTATTTTTTTTCTTTTTCATTAAGGAAAAACCGCTTAGGAATAATGGAAATGCTGATGCATTGGTCAATGTGCTCTGATTGTTGGGTAAAACTGCTAAAAGCATATATTGTAATTGTTGATTGTATTTTATTGTTCGTTACATTAAAATATTTTATCATTATATTATGCATTTACATATTGGTGCTTGTAAGCCACTTAGAGTTAACATAACAAGTCTCAAATGAATGAATGAATAAATAAATACAGAGAGAGTGATTAATTTAGTAATGGTAAAAGGCTTTGGAAAAAGTTTAAAATTAAGGATTGACCGCAGAAGGCCTTCAATTTTTCAGGAAAAAAACTTCAAAGTAAATGACAATTAACTATATGATGACTTCACTAAAAATGCAAAAAGCAATATATTTCCAAGTGGGCTGCCAGAAGAATTTTGATTGCATACAAAATCCTAACATGTTGTTGGTAAAAATGCAAGATGAAATCTCTTTCAGTACACTGTCGCTGTTCATTCCATATGCTAGATCCACGCATCATAAAAATGGGGGCTCCGTTTTGAACCAATGGACTTTATCATTTCATTGAGCAACAGTGGGTACATTTGAAATCCCTAACAATCTCTCCAAGTGGGAATGATCTGATCACATTGAAGATATTATCTCAAGAGAAGTCATGGAAACTTTAAGTAAACTATGGATAATTGCAACAATTCTCCTACTGATACAATTGTGGAGGGGGGGAAAAGACGTTGCATAATATGCCTACTTGTGTGTGTAGTTATGTTTGTTTCTAATGGCTACCACTTTCCTGGACTTAGTTCATGTTTTGCTAATCATTTTATTATTTCACCAAGGTCACTTCTGTCGTTTTCTGTACTATCCATGTTTTCTTGACAAATACAGGAGTGGTTTATCCTGGTCTTATCTCTACAGAATGAAATGATGCCTCTGCCATTGTCACTGCAGTGAACATTCTTTGCAGCATCTTCCTATATTGTTGCTGCCTAGTTCCCTGCTTGTTTTAGCTTGATAGTTGTATAAACTTCACACCTTAGATGACATTATTAGGAGTTCAGCATACAAACTTAGTCTATACATCTGGCATGACCTCTCAGGAATGCCCCCCTCCCTTATGATGAGGCAGCACACTAGGGCTTGATGAGGAGAGTTAGGCATTAACTAAAAAAATAAAAAGATTTAAATGTTTCCCTTGACAGTCATGACTGACTTAAGGGGACAGTGCTCATCTCCAATTCTCAGACAGGGGAGCCTGCATTGTCTCAGAGATGCTTCCGTCATCATATGACCAGCATGAAAATACAGAATTTCCCACTGAAACAATACTTTACTTGCATTTACACACTTTCAAACTGCTAGGTTGGCAAAGCTCACTCCATCATGCAGCACTTGGGTCTTGAACCCAGGCTGTCACTTTCCATCTGATAAACTCATCATCTTAACCACTGAGCCATCGTGGCCCCTACTAAAAATTAAAGTTGCCTTTAAATCCAGTTGAACTCTTGGTGACTTATATATGAACACATCCATGCAATTTTCTTGACATAATAAAAAAGTAGGCTGCATTTGACACTTTTCAAGTTGTTATTTTGGTTTCTCCTTCCTTCCTTCCTTCCTTCCTTCCTTCCTTCCTTCCTTCCTTCCTCTCCCTCTCTCTCCCCCCCTCTCTCTTTTGAAAATCAAACATTGTATAGAACAAGACTATAGCAAATAAGAAATGCAATAAACTTTGACCCTCCCCCAATATCATTTTCCTCTTACCAAACTATTTTTGTCCCTGAGGCTGCCATTATAGCTACTGACAGTTTCAAGGGCAAAAGATGAAAAAAACTCAGATTCCTGAAGAATGCACAAGCAAAGAACAGGTTCGATTTCACTGCCTGTAAAAGAGTCTAGCAAGTGAATGAACATCCATGGTTGAAATTGCTTGCAATAGCTTTTTCTTTCTAGATAGTTGACAATATTTTATTTACATTTATCAGAAAGAAATGTTCAGAGGAATAGCTATATACATCTGTCAGAATCACAGCATATAAAGGCCAGCTAAGATAAATAAGCACCACTGGCATTTCTAATCAGCAAGAACCCAAGACACTTAAAGTATCTTTTCCAGCAGCTAAATATTATATTTTAAATTCCATAACTAAAATAGTGACCAAAATGTGTTAATGGTTGTGATTTGTGGAAAACCTTGCACTGTCACCAATTTTATTTTTGTTAAATAATGAATTAAAAGTTTAATTTTTAATAATTCTTAGCATGGACTTCTTTTTTTTCCAGTTTGGCATCTGTGTTGACATTGAACTGTGTTGCAAAACTGTTCACTGTAATATTCTTAGTGGTTACAAACTGCACAAACCATGTGGAACAAAATTGTGAGAAAAAGATTGAGCCTATAATCTGGATTGGTTCAAGCACCCCTTTACTGAAAGGAACAATGAATGCACACAATATATTTTTGGAGTTCCTGATGGGAAATGTGGTTGACGCATAATAGTGAGTGTTTATTTGTCAACTATTGTTCATTAAATATGCTACCATTTTTCACATTCTCAATTAGGGGGCCCATAGGGGGAAAATGTGAGACTAGGACTGTTGGTGAGCCAAGATCAACTTTTCATGTAGCTATAAAATTAATTGGTGTTTTCAGACCAGTCATTTTCTAGCAGCCTAGCTATTTTAAAAGAGAGACATATCCCATCCTGAATGCTTTATACGTGATAAATTGAATAACATCTATCAATTTGCCACTTAGCTACCTTCCTACCTACCTACTTTCCTACCTGTCTACCTACCTACCTGACTGACTGACCTGAGATTGACTGTTATAACAGAATCTTGTAAGTCTGATTGTGCTGAAGCTACTCTTACTTATAATTAGGGAAGAGTCTGTTTGAGCTACTTCTGAATGTTATCTGGACATTCTGGACTTTACAAACATTTCTGCTTATCTCTGTCAAGGTAATGCTCCTTACTCATCCATCCATATGTCATCTATATCTATCTATCTATCATCTATCTGTCTGTCTGTCTTGTATATCATGTATATCTTTTTATGCCTCATCATACAGGCAAAAAAGAACATATATCAAAAAGTAAAACATGCATGGTATGACTAAAAATGACATTAACGTCGTAAGACACACACATACAGAACAGCAAGGACAATAAATGAAAAATAAAATAATTAAAGATGAGAAAGTGTTAATAGAATATTCTCTAGAATAACTCTTCTTTCAATATTTTCTTGAACATCAGCAAAAGGAAAATCAGAGGGCATTTCAAAGCTTTTGTTCCACCACAGAAAAGCAGCATCTTCTAGTTTATGCCCCTTATCTCAGAAATGTGGGACTCTAAGCAGCTTTTCTGTATAAAATGTAGTAGATTTTGGTTGGAATAAAGGGATCTTTAGATACCAGCGATATTTTTAATGAAATGAACTCTGCTGTCTAGTACGATTACTATTCATTCCACATCAGAAGACAGATCTTCTACTTTCTCAAACATGCATTAAAATGTCAATATGCCTAGAAGTCTGCTCCAATTATACCATTCATTCCAGTAAATTGTAAAGCTGTTCTTATTCTTATAATGGGTTCCAATCTTCTCTATGTATATCTTATCTTCTCATAGCCCATCCTCCACAAATCCACTAGCAAACCCTTGGCCTTCAGATGTTGATTTTTGCTTATTATTAGTAATTAATGAAGCACTAACAAGAATTGTGAAGATTATGAAATATGATTTGGTCCAAGTCTTCTAGCAGAAGTCTTAAAGATAAGAAAACTCACGAATCATTTCTATAATCAGATTATTTCCAGTGAATTCTGTTCCCATGCTAAATCATTTTTGTTCTTGTAAATCATTTTTACAAGATTGGAAGAGTAAGAACATTATATAGTTTAATTCTATAACAGTAGTAGACATAATTGTATGTACACAAATAGAGTTTGCAGATTCTGCTTTACTCTTTAGTTGTTTGGGTGAATAAATAAACTTTTATAGTTGTTTTATGATCAGGAAGTCCTCAAATCGATTATTTAGACCAGGGGTCTCCAACCTTGGCAACTTTAAAACTTGTGGACTTCAATTCCTTTGCTGGCTGAGGAATTCTGGGAGTTGAAGTCCACAAGTCTTAAAGTTGCTAAGGCTGGAGACCCCTGATTTAGACATCAATAGATTATCGCTTCATGTTTGCCTGAGATCCAAGATCAAATGAGAGCCACCAATCCAATATCAATGCCAGTAGAAATTTGCACAGGATATTCAGGACACTTACTTATGGTATCTGGGAGAATATTTTAGATTTATTTCCTCCATCCATCAGTTTTAAACTTTCCTGGATTCTGATTTATTAAGAACTGTGTAATTCCATTGTAGCATACCTAAAACCAGAGTTCAGAGGCAGAAGGCTTTTTAGAGTTCTTATTACAAAAAACTAATTTGGGAGAGAGAGTTATTGTCTGTATACATTGTTCCCCAGAGGAACCCGGTACAATAATTGTGGGAACCAAGAGATTGAATTAAAGGAATGTTGTATTTTCTCCACCAGTGAAGAAATCATGATATTCCTCCCCATCATTCTTCCTGGATCAGTAAACACCTAGTCTTGAATTACAGGAGTAAAGTATTTGGCATCACTTATTTCTGGCCTAGATATTTATGTTTCTTTAACCTACCCATTAAACTTAACAATGCCTCCAATTTTTTTCCAAAGAATTTCAAGGAAGGAATACAGATTAAGGGTTCCAGAAAGACTACAATACATCCACGGTGGAAATTAGGATCCTACATAAACACCTCTTTGCTTTGAATTCCAGTGCTTATGGGGAAAAAAGGTGCTTTAGTAAGCATTTAGCTATTAACATTTACATAGCTGGGGGAAAAAAGCTTTTACAGAAAGAAAGTTTTCTTCTGTAGGATGAAGTCTTTGCGGTATCCACTTGAGATATTCATCACACCACCCTGCTGGATTACTTTCATCACTTAGGGAACGAAATATGATCTGTGGGAAATATTTCATAAGAACTGTAGATGTCAAGAATGAAATTAAACCAGTCAAAATAATGGTTTCCTGGTCTATTTTTCTCCTGTAATCTTTTTTTTAAAATTTGCATTTATATCCCACCCTTCTCCGAAGACTCAGGGCGGCTTACATTGTGTTAAGCAACAGTCTTCATCCATCTGTATATTATATACAAAGTCAACTTATTGCCCCCAACAATCTGGGTCCTCATTTTACCTACCTTATAAAGGATGGAAGGCTGAGTCAACCTTGGGCCTGGTGGGACTTGAACCTGCCATAATTTCAAGCAGCTGTGTTAATAACAGACTGTCTTAGCAGTCTGAACCACCAGAGGCCCCTAATCTTTGCATTGATTCATTTTGTTTTGAACTCTTACAAATTAACTCTATATTATTAATACATTTTGAATAGAATAGAATAGAATAGAATAGAATAGAATAGTTTATTGGCCAAGTGTGATTGGACACATAAGGAATTTGTCTTCAGTGCATAAGCTCTCATTGTACATAAAAGCTATAAGTGATAAATAATGATCATAGTCATCATAAAAAAACATTCATCATAAATCATGTTATGAAGGAGGAACAACTATATGGTCAGGAATAAAACATATCTCTGTTTGAACCAGAAACTTGCTATAGTTTAAAATATGCTGCCTATGAGCACCAAGTATATTCACACTCAAAAGCCCTCTGCAAGATGTATTAGGAATCTCAAAGAATGAAACAATCCAGGGCAAAGTTCTTCTAGGTAAATCTGAAGCCCTGTAATAATTTCAAGCAATGCAAGGATACGGACCTATCAAGATTAATAGGAATCAGGCAGTGAAAATTAAAAGAATTCACTTTTAATTAAAATCATAAGCATACTTACATGAAAATTCATCCATTAAAGTCATCCATAGAAGTTCCATCGCATGAAATGTGATTGAGATGAGAGCACTAATGTGAAATGTGTCATATTTTTAATTTACATATCTAATGTGACATAAAATTTCCCTCCACACATAGAAGTTAACCTTGATTTTCAATATATGACCTGCTTTTTTTGACAGAGGGAAGGGGATTGAGAAGAAGATTCTGATGCTGCCACTGAACAAGTATTTAAATCGTTTATTTACATTTCTCATTTTTATTAATGCTGCCTAGACATCCATCAAGATGCTCCTTGAGTTTGAAAAATCAGAATAAATGTGTTGTCCCTCAGGGGTTCTATCCAACTGTGAATCATCCTGTGTAGGTCATTGAGGAAGATTATATATAGCTGGAGACAATCATGAAGCTTGGAAACCCCCAGCTGCTTATTGACCTCCTTTGCTAACATCCTCCCAACCTTTCAGTAATAGTTCTGTGTGACCCAGCATAATCTCTGTTAGGTCCAAGCTACATCTTAATTAAAATCTAGCAAGTTCGGAAAAGAGAGTCACATCTATTCCATTTGTCCCTATTTGATGGCACAAGCCCTATTTTCTATTTGCTATTTCCTGGTAGAATGTTGATCTCTCTCTCTCACTCACTCACTCTCCTTCCCTTGATTTATTACACATTTAAAATGAATAAAATTGTATTCAGCATTTTATTTTGGTTATTGGGAGGACAGTTAACTATGGAATTCTATCTTTTTCTTCTCCAATAGTATTAAAATAATTCCCGAAGCACTGATACAGAATATAGAAAGAATATTCAGAGGAAGGAAGGAAGAAAGGAAGGAAGGAAGGAAGGAAGGAAAGAGAGAGAAAGAAAAGAAAGAAGGAAGGAAGGAGGGAAGGAAGGAAGGAAGGAAGGAAGAAAGAAAGAAAGAAAGAAAGAAAGAAAGAAAGAAAGAAAGAAAGAAAGAAAGAAACAAACAAACAAACAAACAAACAAACAAACTCTCATTTTGGCCCTGTATTCACATGTACAAAAAAAATGAGACCACAATTGCACTTTCACAACTGCCAGTTTGCCTTTTCAGATTCACACAAATGCACACACTCTTTTGCTACCAGTACATTTGTGTCAAAAGGAGCTTTTTCCTTAAGGCTCAAAGACAGATAGAGAGATTTGCATTATCAGAAGACCTTGGACAATGATTTGCATTGCCTAATTTTTCCAGGCTAGCCACTCGTGCCTTCATGCAGTGTGTGAATGTTGGACTGACTCTTACATAAGTGGATATATATTTAAGTTTGCATTTGTATAGTGTTTGTGATTGAGGGGGAAAGGTCTAACTTTCCATTTTAATCATTGGTTGAATCATTTAGAGATGTAATTTTTTTAGCATGTTTTAGCAAGAGAAATACCAACTTTTTTTAAAAAAAAGCAGAAGCATTGTAGTTTACAATGATGTAAATGAATAGTATATATAACTTTAAGGTTCTACTGCTTCCTTTTCCTTTTCATTCCCCTCTTCCTCCTCCATCCCTCTCCCTCTCCTTCTCTCCCTTCCTCTCCCTTCCTTCCCTCGAATTCTTTGCACTTTTGCCTTTCAAAGTAAAACACAGCCGTTCTTGCAGCAGGAATAAATTGTTATTGCTGTGGGACTTTTTTTCAACGCCGTAATAATATGTGGGATAATCTGACATTTATAATCAACTATAATCTAAAATTGTCAAGTCAAGTCTCTTTGGGCAAAGAGGTTCAGAATAAAGGTTGCCCTAATTAAGCTTAATTGTGTCAGCTTGAGGTGACTTGCTTGTTCAATATGGATTTTATGAGATTAAAAAAATTCACTGAATCTCCAAGGATTCATAGTTAAATTAGTGTCAGGCTTGTTCTGATCTTCTTTGGCAGCTTTAGAAAATCTTTTTTAAAAAGGGTTTTAGGTAGGAAGTAGGCATAATATGATGTATTCATTATGCTCATAGAGGATCATACAATAAAAGAATGAGATGTCTTTCTCTATCTACAATCAGTTTGCATCAGAGTTTCCAAAATATGTTCTTTGTATGTCCTATAACAGTGATGGTGAACTTTTTGGCACTGAGTGCTCAAACCTGAACGTATGTGCATGTTTGTGCACTGGAAACCTGAAGATCAGCTAGCCGGCATTTACATGCCTGTTTTTTGATCATTTTTGGCCGTTTTCAGGCTGTTTTTCGACTGTTTTCAGGGCTGTTTTTCGGACTGTTTTTGGCCTGAAAAACACCCCGTTTTTTGGCTGTTTTTCAGGCTGATTTCAGGACGTTTTGGGGGCCATTTTCAGACGGTTTTTTGGCTATTTGGGGGCTATTTTTCAGGTCTTTTTGAAGCCATTTTCCAGTGCTCCAGCACCTGTGAAGACCAGCTGGTGCGCCAGGAACCAGAAGAGCAGCTGGCGACAGCGCGTGTACCCACGGAGAGGGCTCGGTGTGCCATCTCTGGAATGCATGCCATAAGTTTGCCATCATGGTCCTATAATTTTTGCAGCACTCACAATGCAAGGGAGAGTCTTCTGGAATTCATACTCCTCTCTGGATTTGAAGATTTTCCAAAACTACGTTTCTCTCATAGGATATGAAAACAGGTATATTAGTCTCGTTCATTTTTTCATCAACTCCTCTAAGATTCCCAACTCCCTCCTATTTACCTTGACTTGAACACATCTTTCTTGGTGTGATTGTTGCTTTCTTCATGTAAGGGGGATAAAGGAATAAAAGAGGCAAGGAGAAAGAGCTTGGGCAACTGTAGGAAGAGGCATCAGAATAAATCTTCCACTCTCCAAAATTATTTTTTCCCCACTTTTTCCTTAATACATACGCATTTGTGGCCTTCCAGATGTACTATCAGCCCTTGACTATATCCTACTAGTGAGAAATAATGGAAGTTAAAACTAAGTATTTGAGAGGTGTACACCTAGTCATTTGATAATATCTTATTGACTCATTTCACATGTCAGTGTTTTGCATGCCCCTGTTCCTTGGGATTAAAGGAGAAACCAGACTGTGCTTCAAGTGGATTTTTTGTGTATCTTAGACCAAGGATAAAAATAAGTTACCAAAGATTTGAGTTTGAATTTGGCACTACTACAGATTGTATATGATTTCAATTTAGGCCAACACAGCTGAATAACTCTTCCCCCCGCCCTCCATTTAGCTCTTTCCCCCTGTACATTTTTCAATTTAATCATATCTGGGGTGGGGGAGGGGAAACGTAGTGTTATGTATTCATGTTTGTACCTTTAAATATTTGAGCGGGAAATCAGCACGTTGCTGATTGGACGAAGCCTCCAGTAGAACTGTATAAAAGGAGAGGTTTTTCCCCCAGCCAGTTGCTGGGTTCACCCTATATTAAAGAGCTGTTGTCACTACCCTGGTCTCCAGCCTCGTTACTTCCAGAACTTAACATTGGCGACGAAGGTGGGATCTCGAGGCTAAGGAGAACCAGAACCGAGCTGAAGCACGATAGACCCGAACCCAGCAAACTCAGGGCAGAAAAGCGGAGATGGCCAGTTACACTCCGCCCGCACCGTTTGACCCGGCTAAGGAGAAATGGGAACGATATGACCCGTTTGAAAGCTTTCTAAAGCCAACGAACTGCAGGAGTTCCAGATAACCGAAAAAGGGCTTATTTCTTAAGCCACTGCGGTCGGAGGTCATTGATATCGCGGAAGCCCTGGCAGAGCCAACGCCGTTGCAGTCGGTGTCGTGGCCAACTCTGCAGACTTTACTAAAAACCGCCGCACTTGCGTCCAAATACGTGCGTGGTTTGAATTCGAGGCGAAGGCAGATGGAGGCGAATCCATCGGTGACTACATGGCGCCCTAAGAAGCGTCCAAGGACTGCGGATACCGTGACCTGGGCAGTGCTCCTCGAGCAACTCATCCGAGGTCAAAGACATCCGTTTGGCGACGGCTGCTAGCAAAGAGCAACCTAACGCTGGCCACCGCTCTGGGCGAAGCCAGAGCACATGAAATGTCACCCAAGCGGCGGAGACACTGCAGAAGCCTGTCCCACAAAGGCGGCGCAAAGCAACCCCGGTGCACCAGGAGGAGGTTCAGACCGAATCCGGCGGTGAAGATGAGGAAGGGGTCTGCCGAACCGAGAAAGCGACAAAGGGACGAGATGAATCACGGAGCTGCGGGTCAACACCAGCGCCAACGCTGCAAGTTTAAGGCGACATGCGGTGTGGGAAGAAAGGGCACCTAGCTCAAGTTTGTCGGCGGCCCAACCTTCCCGCCGAAAATTCGTCAATCAATCAGGAATCGGCAAAGGCGACCCGCGATTGGCTCAAACAAAAAGGCGCGGATTCCAACCAAACAACTGTGGTCATAGGCGCGCCTCGACCAGTGGAGAAGAAGATCTTCACCAAGCCAAAATAGAGAGTGCGGTGCCGGCTTGAAGTAGACACGGGATCAGCGATCACCATCATGTCCTGGGACACTTTGGCGAAGTCACTGCCGTCCGTCGCGGCGCCACCTGCAAGCACAAGCGACTCGAGTCCACGACTACCAGGGAATCGCATCCCTGTTCGAGGACCACCTCCGTCCGAGTCGATCGGTCCACACAGAAGACCCTGCCCATCACGATCGTCGAAGGAACTCTGCCCAGTCTGTTGGGACTAGACTGGTTTCGTGCCCTGGGCATGGGAGTGACTGGCATCTACAGAAGTGACTGTAACCTGAAAGACATTCTCTTTAACGAGTTCAAGATGTCTTCAAGGACTGCCTGGGCAAGTACAAGGGACCCCTATTTCCTTCAACTTAGACCCCAGGTAGCCCCATTAGGCTTAAGGCGAGGAGAGTCCCTTTTGCCCTAAAACCAAAATCGATAAGGAGCTGGATAAGCTCATAAATCAGGGATTTTGGTGCCAGTCGATCACGCAAAGTGGGAGACGCCAATCGTCACCCCAATAAAACCGGACGGGTCAATTAGAATTTGCGCTGACTACAAGGCGACTTAACAAAGCCTTACAGAAAAGCGCTTACCGGTTCCGTGGTGCAACACTTATTGCACTCTTTGGGGCAAGGGCAAGTCTTTGCAAAGTTAGACTTGGCCCAAGCCTACCAACAACTGCCAGTAGACGCCCGCACAGCGAAGCCCAAACGATTGTAACGCACAGGGGGCCTTCAAGTGCACCCGATTGCAATTTGGGGTTAGTGTGGCACCAGGGCTGTTCCAAAACCTAATGGAACGACTACTGCAGGGGCTCCCAGGGTAGTTCCTACTCGATGATGTCCTAATTTCAGGGGAAAACATGGAGGAATTGGGGGAGCGGTTAAGAAAGGTTTTGGGCATTTTCCGGACAGCCGGATTAAAAGTAAAGGCAAACAAATGCCAGATAGGGTCGAATCCGTCGATTTCTTGGGCTACCGGATAGACAAGAAAGGAATTCACCCTACTGAGAGCAAGGTTAAGGCAATTAGGAAGGCTCCAGCCCAAAAACAAAGCAGAGCTGCAGGCATTCCTGGGATTGGTGAATTTTTACGCGGTCTTTTTAAAGAACAAAGCAACCGTTGCGGAACCGCTGCATAGGCTCTTAGGGAAAAATACTGTTTGGTCTTGGGGAAAGTCGGAAAATAGGGCTTTTGAAGCAGTAAAGAACCTGCTCTCAAGTGATAGCCTGCTCATCCAATATCACAACTCATTACCCCTAGTGCTGGTTTGCGATGCCTCCCCTTATGGGGTGGGGGCTGTACTCAGCCATAGACTTCCAAACGGCACAGAAGCCCCTATAGCTTTTTACTCTAGAACGATGTCCTCCCCAGAGAGGAACTACAGCCAATTAGATAAAGAAGCACTAGCCATTGTGTCAGGGGTTAAAAAATTCCACGAATATGTCTTTGGGCGGGATTTTGAAATCGTGACTGACCACAGACCGCTACTAGGGATACTGGCTGGCGACCGCCCAACGCCTGTGGCACTTTCGCCACGCTTGACCCGATGGACTATATTCTAGCCGCTTATTCGTACAAGCTGCAGCATCGACCAGGAAAAGAAGTGGGGCATGCAGGCCGCGTTAAGCAGATGCCCACTGCCAGGGGCATCAAGACCCCACTCCGGGACGCCATCCTACTTATTGACTCTTGGACTCTGGCCCAGTCACATCTAAGGAAGTGGCTCGGCATCATACCGACATTGTGTTAAGGACTGTACCGGTTGGGTACAGAGAGGTGGCCGCTGCGCCGGGCTAACGGTTCAAAGAATTTGTTAAAAACGAGATGAGCTCTCGGCTCAAGGGGTGCCTGTTATGGGGTGATCGTGTAATAATTCCTGATAAATTAAGGGAAAGGTATTGGACCTCCTCCACGAGGGTCACCCAGGGATCGTAAGGATGAAGGGTTAGCTAGAAGCTATGTGTGGTGGCCACTCATGGACGAGAGATTGCTGAGAGGTAGGGAAATGCCAGGCTTGCCAAGAGTCCAGACCTCTACCCCAACGGCCCCAGTCAGGAATGGGAAAAGCCCCAGGGCCCTGGTCAAGAATCCACATTGATTTTGCTGGCCCTTCCACGCCAAACGTTCCTAGTGGTTGTTGATGCATTCTCAAATGGTTGGAGATCATACTATGAAATCCACTCACGGCCGAAGCAGTAATCGCAAGCCCTGCGCCACCTATTTGCAATCACGGGTTGCGGACACTCTGGTGTCCGACAATGGGCCCCAATTCACGGCAGCCCAGTTTGAAGAATACCTGGCAGAGGAGGCATCCGACATGCCCTCTCTGCGCCTTTCCACCCTGCGTCGAATGGCCTTGCAGAGCGTTCCGTCCGGGCGCTAAGGAGGCATTGTCCAGGCTCAAGCCAGGTGACTGGCAAACAAAGATAGACTTTTTCCTAGCCGTCCAGCACAGAACCCCAAGCACGCCACGGGAAAAGCCCAGCCGAATTACTAATGGGACGGAAACTCCGTGCCCACTTGACCTTGAATCCCATTACACACCAGAGGGTTACAAGGGGAACTAGAAAAGACAAGGAAATGAGCATAGGCGACGGTGTGGGCCCGAAACTATGGGGACGGCCCTAGTTGGTTCGAGGACAAATAATAAAGATAACCGGCCCAAAATCGTGCGTGGTAGAGCTACCAGACAACCGAGTGTGGAGGCGCCACATAGATCAGATAAGGAAACGAATAACTGATCAAACCGAACCAAATGAAACAGTCATGACCAATACCAATTTGAATTCACAGCTGACAATGACCCGGGAGGCGCAAGACTTAGCTGAGGTCCCAGAGTTCCAGCGACGCCATCAGGTTCCCGAGGGAAACAGCAGGGACAGTTTCAAAAGTATTCCAAGGCCGGATGGCCAAGAAAAAGAGTCGGCCAATAATCCGGAGCCCGTTGGCTCAGAGAAAGAGCTGGGAGGAGAAAACAGCCCCTCCGACCAGCTCAAAACGCCACCCAGAACTGAACCGCGCAGGTCAGAAAGAACTAGGAGACGCCCAGGGTATTTGCGTGACATAAAAAATAACATGTAAATAAATATGTAAATAGAGGCAAAGTGTTTTCTGGGAGGGGAGGAGTGTTATGTATTCATGTTTGTACCTTTAAATATTTGAGCGGGAAATCAGCACGTTGCTGATTGGACGAAGCCTCCAGTAGAACTGTATAAAAGGAGAGGTTTTTCCCCCAGCCAGTTGCTGGGTTCACCCTATATTAAAGAGCTGTTGTCACTACCCTGGTCTCCAGCCTCGTTACTTCCAGAACTTAACAGTATAAAAACTGCCTTATTTCTTTACTAGTGCTAGAAGCTGAAAAAGTGGGAATATTTAGCATAAAAGAACTGCAGGAAGATGACATTCCACTTTTTGTGTTCAAGTCATCAGTAAAATGCATTTTCACAAGGTTTATTAAAATCTACAAAATCATCCCTGTTCCATGAGACAGAATTTTGCCAAACCTAAATTTTAAAAATCAACTGCTAATCTACATCATTACATTTCTGGGGTGGGGATGGGTGGTTATGACAATACTTCGAGAAGAACTTTGTAAACTGAAGAATTATCATTCAAACTGGCCCAGAGGCACAGCTGAAGAATTGTGTGCCATTCTGTAACTCGACACACTGACACTGCTTCTCTTTCCATCAATTATTTGCTATGCATTCTTTATTCATCGGTTTTTTAGTAATGCAGACACAGGAGGCAGCTGGAGAAGCAGCAGCTACCTGGTATTTCTGTCAAACCAGTCAGAAATCATTTAAAAAGCCTGAAACTGATTTTTTTTTTCATTGAGAGAAATAAAATGAAATACTCTGCTCTGTTCACAAGACAATATGATTCGTACAACCAGGCTGGGGAAAAACCTCTCCTTATATACAGTTCAACCGGCGGCTTTAACCAATCAGCAACGTGCTTGTTTCCCGCCAAAACCATTTAAAGATACATTACACTCCTTCCCTCCCAGAAAACACTTTACCCATATTTACATATTATTTTTCAACGTAATCACGCAAATAGACTGGGCGTCTCCTGACTCTTCGGACCTCATGCGGTACATTCCTGGGAGTGGGTCGAGCTGACCGGAGGGGCTGTTGCTCCTCTCAGCTCCTTCTCTAGGCCATCCGCCCTGGATTATTAGCAGAGTCGTCCTGCTGTTTTCTACTGGAACCTGTGGGCGTACTGGACCTCCGAATTTCAGATAAGTCCTCGATTTTCGGGTTTGAGTCAGCTGTGGAATCAAACATTGTATAGTCAGGGCCTGCTTTCGATTAATTCAGATTGTTCTGCTCGTTTTGATATTTGGTCTATGTGGCGCCTCCATACCGGCCGCCCTTTAACTCCACCAAGTATGATTTTGGACCTGTTCTGTTTAGGATTTGTCCTGCTATCCAGGTTGGGCCTTCACCATAGTTGTGTGCCCACACTCGGTCGCCATGTCCATTTCTCTTGTTTTTCCTATTTCCCCTTGTAACCCTCCGCGATAGTTTGGATTTAGACGGTCTAGGGGCACCTGAGCTGCCCATTAATAATTGCTGGCTTCTGCCGGTTGTGACACAGCGGTTCTGTGTTGACGCCAGGAAAACATCGATTTTGTTTGCCAGTCGCCTGGCTTAAGTCTGACAATGCTCTTTTGCGCTCGGACGGAACGCTCTGCAAGGCCATTCGTCGCAGGGTGGAAAGGCGCCGAGAGGGCATGTCGGATGCCCTCTTCTGCCAAGTACTCGAATTGGGTTGCCGTGAATTGCGGGCGTTATCGGAAACTAGCGTGTCGGGCAACCCATGGGTTACAAATAGATGCCGTGGGACTGAGATCACGGCCTCGGCTGTCATGGATCTCATGAGAATGATTTCCAGCCATTTGGAGTAGGCATCTACTACGACCAGGAAGGTTTGGCCGTGGAAGGGCCGGCAAAATCAATGTGTATTCTAGACCAGGGCCCTGGGGTTTCTCCCATTCGAACCGGGCCGTTGGGGTAGCGGTCTGGACTCCTGGCAGGCCTGGCATTTCCCTACCCTTTCAGCAATTTCTGAGTCCATTAAGGGCCACCATACATAGCTCGCTAGACCCTTCATCCTAACGATCCCTGGGTGACCTCGTGGAGGAGGTCCAACACCCTTTTCCTCAATTTTCTGGGATCACCACTCTATCCCCCATAGCAGGCACCCCTTGAGCCGAAAGTTCCCCGTTTTTACAAATTCTTTAAAGCCCCGCCCGGCAGCGCCACCTCTTTGTACCCAACCAAGTACAGTTCTCAAAGTAATGTCGGTATGGCCCGAGCCACCTCCTTAGATGTGACTGGGCCAGAGTCAGAGAGTCAATTAACAGTATGGGCGTCCCGGAGTGGGGTCTTCGATCGCCCTGGTAGTGGGCATCTGCTTAATGCGTCCGCATGCCCCAACTCTTTTCCGGGCCGATGCTGCAGTTTGTAGAATAGGCGGCTAAGAAGATAGTCCATCGGGTCAATCGTGGCGAAAGTGCCACAGGCGTTGGCGATCAGCCAGTATCTAACAGTGGTCTATGGTCTGTCACAATTTCAAAGTCTCTACCAAAACGATTCATGAAACTTTTACCCCTGACACAATAGCTAGCTTCCTTATCCAACTGGCTATAGTTCCTCTCTGTCGAGGACATCGTTCTGGAGTAGAAGGCTATTGGGGCTTCTGTGCCATTTGGAAGCCTGTGGCTGAGCACAGCCCCACCCGTAAGGAAGCATCGCATACCAATGGCAATGAGCTATGATACTGAATCAGTAAGCTATCGCTCGAGAGTAGGTTTTACTGCTTGAAAGCCTAGCTTCGACTTTCCCCAAGACCAAGCAGTATTCTTTCCCAGTAACTTATATAGCGGCTCGCAACGGTTGCCTTATTTTTAAAAGACGCGTAAAATTCACTAGACCCAGGAATGCCTGTAGCTCTGGTTTGTTTTTGGGCGCTGGAGCCTTCTATTGCCTTGACCTTGCTTTCAGTGGGGTGAATTCTCCTTGTCTATTCTGTAGCCCAAGAACTCTACGGATTCTACCCTATCTGGCATTTGTTTACTTTAACCTTTAGACCGCTGACCGGAAAATGCCCAGAACTTTTCTCAATCGTTCCCCAATTCTTCTAAATTTTCGCTGATATCAATACATCATCGAAATAGACTACCGGGAGCCCTTGCAGAAGTCGCTCCATTAAATTTTGGAATAGACCAGGTGCCACACTCACCCCAAACTGTAACCGGGTACACTTGAAAGCACCTCTATGCGTCACGATCGTCTGGGCTTCGGCTGTGTTGGCGTCTACGGGCAGTTGTTGATAGGCTTGAGCCAAATCTAACTTGGCAAAAACGTGCCCTTGCCCCAACGAGTGCAGCAAGTGTTGCACCACGGGGACTGGGTAAGCGCTTTTCTGTAAGGCTTTGTTTAACGTCGCCTTGTAGTCAGCGCAGATTCTAACTGACCCATCTGGTTTCACTGGGGTGACGATTGGCGTCTCCCACTTTGCGTGATCGACTGGCACCAGAATCCCCTGACTGATGAGCTTGTCTATCTCCTTGTCAATCTTAGGTTTAAGGGCGAAAGGGACTCTCCTTGCCTTTAACCTAATGGGGGCTACCTGGGGGTCTAAATTGAAGGAAATAGGGGTCCCCTTGTACTTGCCCAGGCAGTCCTTGAAGACATCTTCGAACTCGTTCATGAGTGTGTCTTTTAAGTTAAAGTCACTTCTGTAGATGCCAGTCACTCCCATGCCCAATGCACGGAACCAGTCTAGTCCCAACAAACTTGGCAGGGTCCCTTCGACTATCGTGATGGGCAGGGTCTTCTTGTGTGGTCCGTACTCGACGCGGACGGAGGTGGTCCCTCGAACAGGGATGCGATTCCCTTGGTAGTCGTGCACTCGTAGCCGCTGTGTTTGCAGTTTGCGTTTAGCGATTCTCGGCAAAGCTTTCGCAAAAGTGTCCCAGGACATGATTGTGATCGCTGACCCTGTGTCCACTTCTAGTCGGCACGGCACTCCTTCGATTTTCGGTTTTGTAAAGATTTTCTTCTCGACGCGGGTTGCTGCACGGCCTATGATCACGGTCGTTCGATTTGAATTCGCGCCCTTTTTGTTTTGACCAATCGCGGGTCGCCTTTCCGATTCCGCGCTCTGATTGGTTGGTTTGAATTTTCGGCGGGAAGGTTGGGGTGCTCTACAGACTTGAGCCAGGTGCCCCTTCTTCTCGCACCGCCGACATGTAGCGTCCTTGAACTTGCATCGTTGACGCTGGTGTTGCCCTCCGCAACTTCCGCATTCTGCCCGGTCTTCTTTGCCCCTTCTCTCGGTGAGGCAAACTCCTTCCTCATCCTCGCCGTCTGATTCGGTCTGGATTTCTTCATTGTGGACCGGGGTTGGTTTCGCGCTCGTGCTCGCCGTTGGCGTGAGTGGCTTTTGTAGGGTTTCCGCCGCTTGGGTGGACATCTCATGAGCTCTGGCTTCGTCCAGAGCGTTTGCCAGCGTTAGATTGCTTTTTGATAGCAGCCGCCTCCGCAAACGAATGTCTCTGACCCCACGGATGAGTTGCTCTAACAGCTCCTCATCCAAGTCTCGGTACCCACAGTCCTTGGAGGCTTTTCGCAGGGCGGCCATGTAATCGCTGATGGATTCGCCCTCTTGTTGTCTGCGCTCTCCAAATTCAAAACGCCGTACGTATTTGGACGGTGTGGGCGCGAAATGGTTCTTCAATAGATTTTGCAGAGTTTGCCACGATACCGATTGTACCGGCGTTGGCTCTGCCAGGGCTTCCGCGATGTCGATGACCTCGGGACCGCAGTGGCTCAGGAAATATGCCCTTTTGCGATTGTCTGGAACTCCTTGCAGTTCGTTTGCCTCTAGGAAGCTTTCGAAACGGGTCATGTACGTTCCCCATTTCTCCCTGGCTGGGTCGAACGGCGCGGGCGGAGTGTAGCTGGCCATCTCCGCGTTTTCTGCCCTGAATTTGCTGGGTTCGGTTCTTTCGCTCGTTCAGCTCGTTCCTGGTGCTCTTAGCCTCGAAATCCCACCTTCGTCGCCAGTGTTAAGTTCGGGCATTGACGAGGCAGGAGACCAGGGTAGTGACAACAGCTCTTTAATATATGGTGAACCCAGCAACCAGGCTGGGGAAAAACCTCTCCTTATATACAGTTCAACCGGCGGCTTTAACCAATCAGCAACGTGCTTGTTTCCCGCCAAAACCATTTAAAGATACATTACATATATATATATATATATATATATATATATATATATATATATATATATATATATATATATATATATATATATATATATGTAGGTCTTTGGTTATTTGGGTTTTCTCCCGCGTAAAATTGGAAGTGTCTTGGTGACGTTTCGACGAATATATATATTTGTTTTCTGAGGTTTTCACGGGTGTTTGTATGTAGGTCTTTGGTTGTTCGGGTTTTCTCCCGTGTAAAATTAGAAATGTCTTGCCGATGTCGATCGGTCTCATTCGTCATCTTCAGGCTTCAACTCAGCTTCTGAGCAATGTGTGATTGCAGCTGTTTCTTCCTTTAACCCCACTAGCAGTTAAAAGGAAGAAACAGCTGCAATCACACTGCTCCCAGAAGCACTAAGCTGAAGCCTGAAGATGATGAATGAGATCAAACGCACCAAGACACTTCTAATTTTACACGGAGAAAACCCTAACAACCAAAGACTCATATATATATATATATATATATATATATATATATATATATAGTATATCCCATGACTGAACCTAAATTAAAATAAACGGCTACCGTTTGCTTGGATTTGAGATCTGCCTGTTAGAAAGCTTCTATTGCTATTGTCCTTGATTTACGACATTAATTGAACCCACAATTACCATCCTAATGGTCATTAAGTGGGTGACAATGCTCAATTTTACAATTTTGTTTTGCAGTTGACATTAAGTGAACCAGCAATCAAAAAGTGAATGCTACAGTTGTTAAGTGAACCAATTGTTCACAATGGGTGTTTTTTCCTTTTTTTTTTTTTTTGCCAAACCCTGGAAATAAAAGCTGGCTTCTGGCAAAAACACTGTAAATCACAGTAATGTGATGGCAAGATGTTGCAAAACGCCTTGGATGCAAGCTGCTTGCTGAGCCTCCAAAATGTGAGGAGGGGGCAGCAATCAGAACTTTGATTCTGACTCGTAAGAACCTTTTTGGGGATCCAGCATAACTTCAAATTATTCAGATTGCGAAATGATCATTTGTACAGTAAGTCAAGTGTGTACAGTATATGGTTTTGTCGCTGCCATCTGATCAGTGGTGGGATTCAGCCGGTTCTGTCTGGATCGCTCGAACTAGTAGCAGTGACTGTGAGAGGCTCCGCCCATCCATCCAGATGTAATGCACGACTACTGTGTATGCGCAGAAGGCTGTGAGCATGCGTAGAGGTGGCACGTGCACTCACATTTGTGAACTGATAGGGAAGGTAAGTGAATCCCACCTCTGCATTTGATGGTATTACCAGCCTGGAATTTTAGAGACTTCAATCTGATGCCCTTATTATTGGATTATGATAATGAATTCATCACTTTGGACAACTGGTCTGACCTAGCATAATATAGCTTTCTATGTGTCAATCTCCTAACACTCCTGGCATAGACAAGATCAAGGGATATTAAAACTAAGCATTGTTTAGTCCCTTCTTTAGACAAAGATCAAGTGGAACTCTACAGGAGAAATGAGTCATTTGAATAAATGAATCTAAAAACTTCCAGTCAAATCTGTTAATGTACAAGATACAAAGACTTAAGCAATGTCATCCTGTACGTCTCTGTGTTTAAAATATTCCACTCTTGAATTTTGGAAGTGGTGTATCGCTTTGCATTTGGCACATAGAAAGAAATGCTTCTGCAAAAAAAAAAAAATCAAGGGAAAACATTTATAAAAATTTATAAAACATAGTAAAAACATTTCCTGGAAGTCATTAAAAAATGAATACATTCTGCAGATTTAAATTATTCATTATAGAATAGAATAGAATAGAATAGAATAGAATAGAATAGAATAGAATAGAATAGAATAGAATAGAATAGAATAGAACATTTTATTGACCAAGTGTGATTGGACACACAAGGAATTTGTCTTATCTATCATCAGTGAGGTTGGTTTGGGCTCTATAAACAATGTTCATAAAAGCAGTTCATAAAGGGAGTTTTGTATATATGGTGACCATAATTTAAAATATAATCAAGCTTTACATGTGATCATCTGAATTTATTTGCTTGTTTAAAAGTTGACAACGTGGAAATTCTGTAAATGTTTTCTTCATTCAGCAGCACAAAGGCAGCCCAGTGAGAGGCGGATAAAGTAGGTGATTACCTTAATCATCTGTTTTACTTCCCCAGTAGAATTTTGTGCTTCTTGTGGGAAGGCATTTCCCATTAGATACCCGCATATGGAATCTTGCCTCCTCTTTTCCTGGGCTTATTAAAATGAGGTTTTCTGAAAAGCAATGTTCATGCTGAATTGTATGCCCTTTAGTTTACAGAAATATTCAGAATTCCATCATGACATAGTTATAGCTCTTTTCTAAACTCATTGAATAACTCTTGGCTGTTACTTAAGATTATTAAGATAGCAGATCCTGTTGTTATTTCCTGCATCTTCTACAAGCCTGCATGTGATTAATTTGTTGAAAATCCCATGCTGTTCAGTAGTTTATCTCCCAATAGATAATGCGACAGATGAACCCTCCCATTAATAACAGAGAATGGAAATGTCAATGCTCTTTCTCTGGAGAGGGTATTTCACATTTTATTTTGTGATGATGATCTGTAACTCACAATGAGCCTCAGTATCTACATTTCTCCTGTATCCTATATTTCTGTATGTGCCCCTACAAATTGCAAAAAGGTATTGCTGTTTTAATTAGCAGGTTGTTGATGGTTGAAGAAATAATAGTAACAAAAGGCGGCAACTTTTTAATGCTGATTAGCTGATCAACATTTGGCACTGATAAGTAATTTACGGTTCAATAAGAGAGCCATTTCAGTGTAATGTTTAAGATATCAGGCTAGAACCCAAAAGATTGTGAGTTCTAATCTTGTTTTAGGTCAATTTCTCTCTCTCAGCCCTAGGAAGGAGGCAATGCAGTGGTGGTATTCAATTTTTTTTACTACCGGTTCTGTGAGTGTGGCTTGGTGGGTGTGGCAGGGGAAGGATACTGTAAAATCCCCATTCCCTCCCCACCCCACTAACCTGCATTCCAGCTCCGTTCTCCTGTGCAGGGCAACAAAAGGAGTCCCAGCCGATCAGCTGGGACTTGAATAGATGGGGGTGGGGCCAGTCAGAGGTGGTATTTACCAGTTCTCCGAACTACTCAAAATTTCCGCTACCAGTTCTCCAGAACCTGTCAGAACTGGCTGAATACCACCTCTGTGGCAATGACAAACCAATTCTGACAAAAAATGAAAACAAAACCCAGGGCCTTGTTCAGACACAATTGAATGAAAGAAAAAAATTGGTTCAACCAGATTTGGAAAGGAAAATGTCTTATTACTTCCAATTTGTATATTATTATTATTATTATTATTATTATTATTATTATTATTATTATTATTATTATTATTATTATTATTATTATTATTATTATTTTATTTTGTCACAACAGTATACACAAACACTGTCATAAATAAAAACAACACATCATGAAAGAAATATATATATATATATAAGTAAAAGTATGCAACAGCTATGTTAATTTGATATAATGAAGGGAACAATAGGACAGGAACGGTAGGCACTTTTGTGCTCTTATGGACGCCCCTTATAGTCCTTTTAGGAATGGGGTGAGGTTAATAGTAGACAGTTTTTGATTGAAGATTTTGGGATTATGAGTAGAGACTATGGAGTCAGGCAATGAGTTCCAAGCGTTAACAACTCTGTTACAGAAGTCATATTTTCTGCAATCAAGTTTGAAGCGGTTGACATTAAGTTTGAATCTATTGTTTGCTCTTGTATTATTGCGATTGAAGTGAAGTAGTCTTTTACAGGAAGGATATTGCAATAGATGATTTTGTGTGTTAAATGATTTTAAATGATTTTGTATGTTAATGGCTGTGTAGTATTAAAAAGGGAACTGAATAAAAAGTTGGGTTCTTTTTTGAAGCTTTCTTCTTCTCCTTTATGTTCTCTGATTCATAATACAGTACTTTTTTTTAAATTTGCATTTATATCCCGCCCTTCTCCAAAGACTCAGGGTGGCTTACACTATGTCAAGCAATAGTCTTCATCCATTTGTATATTATATACAAAGTCAACTTATTGCCCCCAACAATCTGGGTCCTCATTTTACCTACCTTATAAAGAATGGAAGGCTGAGTCAACCTTGGGCCTGGTGGGACTTGAACCTGCAGTAATTGCAGGCAGCTGCTGTTAATAACAGACTGCATTAGTCTGTTGAGCCACCAGAGGCTCATAAAAGTACCTTGGTGTATTTAAATTAGTAACTATTTTGTCTTTGTTTAATACTTTCCAGTGTGAATGCATCTTTCTGCATCTTGCAGAAGTTGTTTTCATCCATCTGTGTTTTGTTATTTGGTATCTTCAGTTAAAGAATGTAAGGCACTATAGATATTATAACTTTTTCAAGTCAGACTGGAGGTATGGAGGAGTTGCCTGTCAATATTTAATATTGTCAATATTTAAATACTTTCATATGATTTTCTTTATATCTTTGCTGAATTACCAGTTAAGCAAATGGCAAAATTGTTGGGTTCTAGGAGGGATTCACTTGTATCATTTCTAAAATGTGTTACTACAAAAAGGGTTAAATGTAGTCATATTTCTGCATTATGTAAAAATAAGCAATGTTTAATGTTAAATCTTCAGAGAAGACATTATTATTTCTGTTGTCCGGTCCCTTAGTTGTGTTAAATAAGAATCTAATAAATAACATATTTCCATAACAGGAACATTTATTACATTTTGCTGCATTTCATTACATTTTATATATTCCAAAGTTCTCATCTTTAGAATTTGAAGTGTTGTACATCCCTATTAGTTAATACTATTGATAAAGGGGAAAATATATAATGAGCTATTGCTTTCTAGACTTACACCACACAAAGTTAATAAGTTAATAATATAATATTGTGCCTTTCATTCGGAAAATTGTATATAAATCCACTATCAGTTTCTTTTCTTTTTAATTTTTTTTCTTTTATTGAATAACCCTAATTCTGTCATTTGAAGCAGCAGCAAGATTTTCATCTTCCTTAAATGCTCTCGTCACTTCCCGCCTGGATTATTGCAATGCTCTCTACATGGGGCTACCCCTGAGGTGCACCCGGAGACTTCAGCTAGTCCAGAATGCAGCTGCGCGGGTGATTGAGGGAGCACCACGTTGCTCCCGGGTAACACCACTCCTGCGCAGTCTGCACTGGCTACCTGTGGTCTTTCGGGTGCGCTTCAAGGTTCTGGTTACCACCTTTAAAGCGCTCCATGGCTTAGGGCCCGGGTACTTACGGGACCGCCTGCTGTTACCTTATGCCTCCCATCGACCCGTACGCTCTCACAGAGAGGGTCTTCTCAGGTGCCGCCCAAGCAATGCCGGCTGGCGGCCCCCAGGGGAAGGGCCTTCTCTGTTGGAGCTCCTACTCTCTGGAACGACCTTCCCCCCCGGTTTGCGTCAAATATCTGACCTTCGGACCTTTCGTCGGGAATTAAAAACTTATTTATTCATCCAACTGATTTTTTAGATTTTTTAAATTTCTAAATTTTAAAATTTTAAATTTTTTATATTTCCTGTAATTTTATATGGGGTATTTTAGGTTGGTCAATTCGATGGTTTTAATTCGGCCACTATTGAATAGGTATTTTAAATTGATTTTTAACTGTGTATATTTATTGTTTTTATCTTGGCTGTACACCGCCCTGAGTCCTTCGGGAGAAGGGCGGTATAAAAGTTTAATAAATAAATAAATAAATAAATAAATAAATAAATAAATAAATAAATAAATAAATAAGTGTTCAAACTCATCTTGGAAAATTCTGGCTTGTCTGTACTATGATGCTCTTGTTACTTGTGCAATTTTTCAAGAAGCCTACATCCCCTCCATTCTTCAGCCTCACCAACATGGGAAAGCAGAAAGTTTTGGACTGGAGGTGAGTTCTTTTGCAAATCAAAGGCGTGAAAAAATAAACATATGTTTGCTATAGGAAAGCTGTTGACAAAACTGTTTTCACATCCTTCCCTTTGCATTTAAATAGATAATTAAGAAATAATTGCAGCAGTGATATTTTTTGCAAAACTGTGTGGACAGTTGCAAATCAATATTGCCAAGAAAGATTTGCTACGATAGACGTAAATAATAACAAGGTTTGACTATGCAGGGGGAATGTGAGTCAGCTTTATCAATGATTCTGAGTACAAGATCAACCGACAGCTGGAATGGATGGCTATCACATCATAACCCAAAAACCTCATAATTTAGAGCAGTTCAGGCATACTGAAGGCAGATGCTTGTGTGGTTGGGAAAGGATAAGTGGGTTGGTTGCCATGGCCACTAACCTTTGAAGTGTCAGCTTCTCTCTGTCAGATGTTAACACAAGATCACAGGATCTTTTGTCACATGCATTTTACTGTAATAATATTCCAAGTCTTCTATGCCCTTGTCAAGGGTTGAGATTATGGGCTGATGGCCTATGGGAGTGAGGAGAAAATCATAGCATCATGGCTGCATAGTCTTGCAAATCTATAATTACACAGTATTCAATATTAATCCAGTCTGCCTTGGGATTTTTGATGCATAGACTTTCGTTACAGTTGTTTACAGTATTAGAATGACAAATCTGTGTATTCCTTTGAATTCATGGTGTCACTTTCTCTGTGGAAATAAATTACAAATGTCAAGAAATCTGCACAGAAAAATGTGGGATTCAAAAGTTTAGAACAATATGGATTTCATATGTTTGGAGCAATATGGATATCTGTAGGTGTCCACATAATGTGGCTGTAATACAAAATGTTTGTTATCACATTTAAAATCCCATTGGGCTTGCAGCCTGTTTATCTACACATGAGACCACCTACTCCAAATAGTGTCTTTTGTGTAGGAGCTCTCATCCTATGGAATGTCATTCCATCTGAACTGAAATACTTTACAGGGTATAGTATTTTTTTTATATTTGGAGAGCTTGTGAAAACAAGGCTATATCAAGTCCATTGATGGCTTGTTCCTGGGCTAACCTTAGTAGTGATTATTAGACCTGGCACTTGATGGTTTATATGAGTTTTGATTTTGTATTATTACAATAATTACATTTATTATTATATTACTGTGGGAACAACTGAAACAGCTTTGGTAATGAAATGAAATGAAATAAACTTGAAATGTTGTTGTTGTTAGAAATCTCTCTCTCCTTTCTTCCAAGAGTTTGAAGGGCAATCTTCATTAGAGATAACAGTGACCTTTTGAGGTATTGTAACGTGGGCTGACAAACTGTAATGGAATCATCTTCCTGTGTTAGTTTCATGGACCTGATACGAGTGTACTCATACCTAGTCATATGCTAGTCATATACTATACCATATTGGTTCTCCTTTTCTCTGCTTTAAAGGTAAAGGTAAAGGTTCCCCTCGCACATATGTGCTAGTCGTTCCCAACTCTAGGGGGCAGTGCTCATCTCCGTTTCAAAGCCGAAGAGCCAGCGCTGTCCAAAGACGTCTCTGTGGTCATGTGGCTGGCAAGACTAAACGCCAAAGGTGCACGGAACGCTGTTACTTTCCACCAAAGGTGTTCCCTATTTTTCTACTTGCATTTTTTACGTGCTTTCGAACTGCTAGGTTGTCAGAAGCTGGAACAAGTAATGGAAGCTCACCCCGTTATGCGTCACTAGGGATTCGAACCGCCGAACTGCTGACCTTTTGATTGACAAGCTCAGCATCTTAGCCACTGAGCCACCACATCCCTTCTGTGCTTTAGAAAGTATCTTTTTCACAGTTCCACAAATGGAGTAAGATATTTTAGCGTTAGATGAATGTTTCACATTTTGGGTTTTTGTTTTAACTGCATTCCAAATCATGTTATGAAACTTCAGGAGGTACTTTGCCATTGCACAAATTAAAAAAGAAACTGAGGCTCATGACTCATAAAACAATGACCAAAGAACAAAAAGTGGTAGATTCATTTCTGAATTGTCACCCATTTTGTAATGCAGGATTCATTCTGTATGGTGTGTCATCAAGCTAATAATGTAAATAACCAGTCTGACTCACAAAAAGATTAAAGAAGTCTCAAGGTCAGCTTCTTTAGATGCATAAGACAAAGCCTTTGTTTGTACACATTATTTTCTCAAGGACAATGGTCTCCCACTTCTTCATCTTGGAAGACAAGCTGTTCCAGTAAGTTAAAGGACTACTTTTTAAAAAAAAATCAAAAATAAGAAAGTAAATCTATCCTATGTTCTCCTACATTATGTTTTTCCTATTGTAATACTATCACGTTTTTCTATATCTGACTCTTACTGTGGGATAGTGACACTGAACAAAAATGATTGAATTAACAAAACATTTTAACTAAAGGACATCTTGCCAAAAAACCCAGGAAATTAAAATTTAAATTGAGTTTGAACTCGTGACTATTAGAATCTCAGTGATGTAATAGACAGTCTGTCAGTCATTCAAGCTGTTCTGAGATGCAAGATTACATTAATGAACTCTGCATGAGAAGATCTCTAAACCTTCTTCCACAATCATAGTGCACTTTCTCCACAACTTTTGGAAATAGTGGATCTGGTAATATAAAAGTGGATTTGGTAATAAGTCACTTTTTTCCAGAAAACTCCCTTTGCCTTGCACTATTTGAAAGATGGCAAGTGGCAATCTACCTTCCTCTGACTGACTGGATCACAGGACTTGCGTGAGGCACATATACATAAACATTTACATAAACATATACAGATACACACACCCACACACACCCCCCAAGCCCATCATAAAAGCAGAGGTAGGTACTCATCTCTTTTTTACCTCATGCTGATATGTCAGTGAAAATTTGGCTCCCCATTTGATTCCAAACCCCAAAATATCAGGATTCCAGAGATGTATGGATCTACACCTGAAGACTTTGTCACCGCAGATAGTCATGTCATTTTCATAGAAATTCTTTGCTGATATTACAACTCAGTTTACAGAGGAAGGGGGCTTGTATTGTGATTTCTACATTGGCTTCTATTGTCTCAATGTCATTTATATTTTTCCTAGCTTAGAGTCCTCAGGATGTTCAAATGAGCCAATTAAGGATTCTTACACTAAGCCTTATTTAAACCTAAGTAATGAAATTTATTTCTATTTAAAGAGGCACAAATTAATAAAATATATCTCTTATCTGTATTAAAATATATCTCTTATCTGTATTAAAAAAAATATTAGGGTAAATAACTTGAGTTTTAAAAACCCTATATCTTCTAGTAAAATGTCACAAAGGAGAACAGTAAAGAGAATTAATCTCCAACTTCACCAGTCTCCCCCCAACCTAGTGACACAGAGATCAAAATTCAAAGACCTGAACAATAAGAGATTTTCAAAGGCTAGATTAGACTAGGTTAGTGTTTTTCCTGAAGACGAGTAGACGTCAAAAGTTCACAAAGCTGACTGGGGAATTCTAGGAATTGAAGTCCACACATCTTCAAGGGGCTATGGTTGAGAATCACTGGACTACAGAGTTTAGCAAAGTGAAAGAGAGAATTTGCTGAATGAGTCGTGTTCATACTCCAAATTTATAGCTATTCTAAAAGTTAAAACTATTTTTTTTAATGTTTTCATTTTGAATTTGAAACTGTCTTTCAAAAGACAGTTCTTGCAGAGTGGCTTCTAACAATTGAGAAATTCTTTTTTCCAGTCATATTGGGAGTAAATCTTCATAGTTTGATCATTCACAGTTACAACAGTATTTACTGTACCAATTTAAACTTTTTGTGTGTGTGTGTGTGTGTGTGTGTGGCAGAAATTTGCTGTGGTGGTAAGAGAAACCCCTTTATACAACAGCTTCTCTTACGGTTCATTTCCCATGTGGTTGGTTTTTACACTGCTGCCCATGCAGATGATTAAATGTGGCCTTTGGGAATGAGATTTTGTAGACGGAAGAGACTTCACACAACAGAAATAGAGTCTTGATTTTGTTTGTATATCTATGCGATTAACCAAGCAAAACTGAGAAGAAAAACCTGAATAGGTTTGCATTTGAAGAAAAATAATCTTGGATTAATTAAAAAGATAAAGATACTTGAATGAAAATCACAATGTTCACCTCAGAATTTACCCATTTTTGCTAGGTCATCTGCTCCTACTAGTAAACAAGATAAGGGTGTCAGTTTGCTTCTTATTTTAACTCTTCTACTGACACTTGATCCATTAATTTCAATCTCTATCAAGTCTCTCTCTTTCTTAACCCCAATGGTTGGCCATTAATCCATCAAGTACTTGTCTCTTGTTTCTCTTGTTGGGTTTGAAGTTATAAAGGTCTGCAAATTCTACAGAAAACTCACTGAAACTTTTTTTTTTTTACACTTTCCTCCTGAGTCGCTTTTAAATTCAGCATTAAGGGAGATTGTGGAAACTCTGACAGGATGTTCAGAATGACTGATTAACCATCTGACTGAAAAATATATTAAACAAAAGATTATTTTCAAATCAGTGTCTTCTGGTGATTCATATCAAAAATAAAAAAACAAAGGTTTTTCATGTAGCTGTAGAACTGGAGGACAATGATAGCTGTCAAAGTGAAGGCTTGTATCTTCACAGAAGTTTCCTTTTCCTTTTGATTTCATAACTCTTGTGGGAGACTTCAGTGAGCTGCTAGCAGGTGTCTTGAAAATAAAGCAACAGTTCTGATGAACTGCGAACTTCTGTGAATTCAACTCATCTCATCTCACTCAACCTTCTTATTTTTCCTCCACCAACCAACACAATCCCTTAAAAGAAAATGTCAAAGCAGAATGGAAAGGGATATCTAGGAGGCACGATCCTGGAGCTGTGCCTCAGTTTGAATGATACAAAAAGGGGATTTTCCACTATTTTTTCTATCAGATTAAGCAGAGTCCAATGGTGAGGTGGCCTAGGATGCCTAGATGCATCCTAGGTCCCTTCAGGTACCCATGATTTCATTGGGGTGAGGGAACATTTATGTCGAGAATGATGGGTGGTTTTGTATTGTATTGTACCAATACAGGGAAGGGTTGGAAGGAAGCTACCACTCAAGGTGAAAGTGAAATACAGGATTGGGAACTTTGCAAAATGGGCTGGCACAGAAGTTAAGGTTACCATGTGTTCTACTTTACGAAGAATACTTCTCTATTTAAAGGAATCCTCTTCGACTATCCAATCCAAACCTACAGTACATTCTGCCTTGTTTGGTTTGATGCACTATAAATCAGCCACACACATTCTTAGGAAACCTGTTACAATACATAGACTGATTTAGTTCAAATTTATACACCAAAATGTTCCCACCTTTTCTGTAATTACAACATAAATACACAGGAGGGCAATGTACATAGTATCATCAAGGGGAGGGGAAATAAAATCAGGAATAATTTCAGAAAACCCAAGCCATCAAATGTAAGGCCAGTATTCTTTACTGCAGTCTTTTGTATCCTATCTTTGTTGTCTAATCTGCCTGTATGTTTGAGGATATGTTTGTTTGTTATCCCGATTAAAATAAACACCTTTTATTGCTTGAAAAATGAACAGCAGACCATGAGGCTTCCATGAAATACTTCTTTAATCTGAATCTGTTATTATGCCTAGTTTGCATAACATACCAGTTATATTACAAGGAGAACTAAAAGTGTGGATATTCAGTCACATACTGTGTGGACAAGATATTTTTATATCAGAGAAATACTGTGATTTCTTAGGATTGCAATACTATTAGATGCATGATAATTAGATGCAGATGTTCATCATATTATTGCACTTTTCCTTCATGACTCTTTTTATAGTTTTTATTTAATAATAATGTAGTTTTGTGCTAGAATTTACTGAAGCCAGCTTTGCAAAGAAAAGGATTCTTGATGATGTGTGAGTCTATGAATCCTTCCTTCCTTCCTTCCTTCCTTCCTTCCTTCCTTCCTTCCTTCCTTCCTTCCTTCCTCCCTCCCTCCCTCCCTCCCTCCGTCCCTCCCTCCTCCTTCCTTGTACAGCTTTCCATATTACATTTGGGAATCTTTGCAGCCCTCATAAACCTTTCTCAACCTTCCATAATCAGTGCTTTGTGCAATTGCACATGCAGTATATTTTTAATATAACTGAAGTAATTATGTAAATTGACTTAACTGTGCAATCTATTAAAGGCAATTTTCTGCCATACAGGAACAATATCAATGATCACATAATTGTCATTAAAGGTGAAATAATTTTATTCTTCATAAATGATCCCAAAGGCACTGCCCTGACAGCTTCAATTTTCACTCAGTTGAAAACCTGATACTCATTTTTCATATTCTAATGAATGCCATAATGCCTTGTCCCAAGAATAAATTGCTGCAGAATGTATGTTATTTTAAGAATGTGTTATTGATTATGCTTAATGAATCTCCACAATTCTAATTCGTAATTGTCTTGACATTTGGGTAAAAAAATTAAACATACTGTCATGAATAAAACCTGAATATAAAAATGTGCAAGTTCATTGCTTCTCCAGATCAAATTCATTGCCTCTCCAGATCAAGTTCTCAAACTTGGCAATTTGAAGATGTGTGGTAAGCTTGCTAAGGAATTCTGAGGTTTGAAGTCCACATATCTTCAAGTTACCAAGGTTGAGAAACACTGCTACACATGTTCAAATATAGTTACATTAATGAAAAAAGACTCTCAAAGCTTACATGAAATATTATTGTATTTGGATGGCCACTGTGAAAGAACTGTATTTCAACAATAATTCAATGACCATAGGATCCCTTCTTATATTACAAAGGAGAGTTGGGGATGCATTATAGATGAAGTGTCAATATATTGGCCCTCGGTATGATAAACACAGATTCCTAGTTTGCCTGTAAAATAATTTGAATTCAACCACTGCTTAATATCAGCAATGAAAATACGTACAGACCCCTCGAATCCTGGACATAAACTGTTTTAACTCCTACCCTCAAAATGACGCTATAGAGCACTGTATACCACAACAACTAGACACAAGAACAGTTTTTTCTCGAACACCATAACTCTGCTAAACAAATAATTCCCTGAACACTGTCAAACTAGTTACTAAGTCTGCATTAATTAATTAATTAATTAATCTTCTCATCGTTCCTATCACCCATCTCCTCCCACTTATGACTGTATGACTGTAACCTTGTTGCTGATATCCTTAAGATTTATATTGACTGTTTCCCTGTGACTATCATTAAGTGTTGTACCTTATGATTCTTGACGAATGTATCTTTTCTTTTATGTACTTCGAGAATATATGCACCAAGACAAATTCCTTGCGTGTCCAATCACATTTGGTCAATAAAGAATTCGATTCTTTATTCTCTATTCTATTCTCTGCAACAGCTATTACAGAATGGTATGAATGCAGGAATGCAGCACCAACTTGATTATTTTCAAATGTTTGGGCTGTTAATGTCCATAATGACTAGTCAGAATGAGATTTATACACTGAAAGGTAAATGTTTTTCTTCCCCTCTTGCAGCATTGGCACTCAGAGTAATTCATTAAATTTAAATGTGGGGTGAAGAATTCAAGACCAATGAAATCTCTCAAAGAGCTTATACCATAGTTAGAGATCGTTTTAAAATAGATTTAACAGATGTTATGGGTTATCAGTGGTTACCAGTCTTAAAGGTCCTTTACTACATTTAAAGTCCATCTGTGAGGGCAATAGCAGTTAAAAAGTTTGATAAATAAATAATAAAAAAATAAAAATAAAATATTAATGTTATTTGTTAAGATTCAATACTGGGAGAAAGTTTTTAGACTGTCTATATTTGTGAGTTATTTGAATATATCTAGTTTCCTGTGTTTGTTCTAGATCCAATTTCCTATGTGTGTTCTAGATTATCAAGCAGAATTCTTCCCGACTTCCTATTTAACATATCTGAAGGTCACTGAATTGAGGAAATGATTTAATCGAAAACATGTAACAATGGCCAGTTTATTACAGGTAGTCCTCAACTTATGATCACAATTGAGCCCAAAATATCTATTGCTAAATGAGACATTTGTTAAGTGAGTTTTGCCCCATTTTACAACCTTTCTTGCCACAGTTGTTAAGTAAATCACTGGACTTGTTAAGTTAGTAACACATTTGTTAAGTGAATCTGGCTTTCCCATTGACTTTGTTTGTCAGAAGGTCTCAAATGATCCTGGAATGCTGCAATCATCATAAATATTTCTTCCAGAAATAAATCCAGTATTTTTTTTTCTCTTCTCAAGGCTTTTCTCTAGTTTTATCTTTTCAGTAGCCATTTAAATTTCATTCTTTTATTATTAAGTGAATATATACATTCTTCTGAGAGCCTTTTTATATTATATTTATATTTATTATACGCTTGGATGAGTCTTAATTTTGAAAGGATCACATTCTGTTGTTTGATATAGGTTTTCATAATATCCTTTAAAACTATCCATTATTTTTTCGAATTGTATATATGTATGAATTTAATGATTAATTGTTATTAATCCTTTATTCAATTTGTTCACAAAATAATAAAATGTTTGCCACTAAATTTAAATTTAATTGCATGAGGCAATGTGCATAATTTCTCCTTTATACCTGCAAATTTTTCCTCATCCCTAATTAAATTAGCATCAAGAAAAAAACCCAATCCCTAAATCCCACTATTTTCCATGGGCAGATTTCATCAGATTTTTAACACTAGAATATTTATCTTCTGATAGGTTACTAAAACAGCAAGATATCTGATGTACCCCGTTTCAGAGTTTTACTCATTCTTTTATGCTTATTTATTGATTCAGTATTGTTCCTTACCGCAAGTCAATATTTAAATTAGGCATATTTTAAAAATTCATATAAATAAATCAAGATAGTAATTTACATATTTATGTAATTTCTTAGCTGCCACTTTCCCCATTTAAATTCAATACAATTATAGCTCAGGTTTTGCGGTTTGGTTGGGACTGAGAAGATATCCTCCCTAATTTCAAAATATAAGCATATGCAGTATAACAGCAATTGAATGATTAGAAACCAAAATGAAGAGGATAGAATGACTTTTATTTCATTTTTAAAGAAGACATCTTTTATTTACATAGTTATGCAACTGTATAGGTTATTCATTTAGTTGTTTCATCATTAAATGTTTCACGTAAACCAACATCTCTATATGTTATCCTACTTCAATAGATTTTTCTGCCCTTAAGTTTTCATTTCTCTTATCTGGAGAAAGTATCTTTACTTCTTTTACTCTTGAAATGTCAAGGATCTTCCTCTTCATTCTCCTTGTTTCTATATAGTAAAGCTCTGTGTAGGACTTACTATATTCTGTTTCATGATTCTTCAGGCCATTATATATTTGTGGCTTCCTTTTCCATGTGGATATACTGTATGTGTTAAGTTCGGGAAGTAACGAGGCTGGAGACCAGGGTAGTGACAACAGCTCTTTAATATATGGTGAACCCAGCAGCCTGGCTGGGGAAAAAACCTCTCCTTTTATACAGTTCTACGGCTTCAACCAATCAGCAACCTGCTTGTTTCCCGCCTAAATATTTAAAGATACATAACACTCCTCCCCTCCCAGAAAACACTTTACCACTTATTTACATATTATTTACATGTTATTTTTCGACGTAGTCACGCAAATAACCTGGGCGTCTCCTAATTCTTTCGGACCTGCGCGGTTCAGTCCTGGGTGGTGTTTTGAGCTGGTCGGAGGGGCTTTTTCTCCTCCCAGCTCTCTCTCTAGGCCATCGGGCCCTGGATTACTGCAGTCTTTTTCTTGGCCTCCGGCCTTGGATTACTTTGAGTTTTCCCTGCTGTTTCCATCGGGAACCTGATGGCGTCGCTGGACCTCCGGGACCTCAGCTAAGTCTTGCGCCTCCCCCGGGTTATGGTCAGCTGTGGGGTCAAATAAGGAGTGGTCATAATCTGTCTCATTTAGCTCGGGTTGTTCAGTTATTCGTTTCCTTATCTGATCTATGTGGCGCCTCCATACTCGGTTGTCTTGTAACTCGACCAAGTATGACTTTGGACGGTTGCTTTATGATTTGCCCTGCGAGCCAACTTGGGCCGTCCCCATAGTTGCGGGCCCACACTCGGTCGCCTATGCCCATTTCCCTTGTTTTTTCTAGTTCCCCCTTGTAACCCTCTGGTGTGTAATGGGGATTCAAACGGTCAAGTGGGCACCGGAGTTTCCGTCCCATCAATAATTCGGCTGGGCTTCTGCCTGTAGCAGTGCTTGGGGTTCTGTGCTGAACGGCCAGAAAGAAATCTATCTTTGTTTGCCAGTCACCTGGCTTGAGCCTGGACAATGCCTCCTTAGCGCTCCGGACGGAACGCTCTGCAAGGCCATTCGACGCAGGGTGGAAAGGCGCAGAGAGGGCATGTCGGATGCCCTCCTCTGCCAAGTATTCTTCAAACTGGGCTGCTGTGAATTGCGGGCCGTTGTCGGACACCAGAGTGTCAGGCAACCCGTGGGTTGCGAATAGGTGGCGCAGGGCTGCGATTACTGCCTCGGCCGTAGTGGATTTCATGAGTATGATCTCCAACCATTTAGAGAATGCGTCGACAACCACTAGGAAGGTTTGGCCGTGGAAAGGGCCAGCAAAATCAATGTGGATTCTTGACCAGGGCCCTTGGGGTTTTTCCCATTCCTGACTGGGGCCGTTGGGGTAGAGGTCTGGACTCTTGGCAAGCCTGGCATTTCCTACCCTCTCAGCAATCTCTGAGTCCATGAGTGGCCACCACACATAGCTTCTGCTAGCCCCTTCATCCTTACGATCCCTGGGTGACCTCGTGGAGGAGGTCCAATACCTTTCCCTTAATTTATCCGGGATTACCACACGATCACCCCATAACAGGCACCCCTTGAGCCGAGAGCTCATCACGCTTTTTACAAATTCCTTAAACCGTTAGCCCGGCGCAGCGGCCACCCTCTTGTACCCAACCGAGTACAGTCCTTAACATAATGTCGGTATGATGCCCGAGCCACTTCCTTAGATGTGACTGGGCCAGAGTCCAAAGAGTCAATAAGCAGGATGGGCGTCCCGGAGTGGGGTCTTGATCGCCCCTGGTAGTGGGCATCTGCTTAACGCGTCTGCATGCCCCACTTCTTTTCCTGGTCGATGCTGCAGCTTGTAAGAATAAGCGGCTAAGAAAATAGTCCATCGGGTCAAGCGTGGCGAAAGTGCCACAGGCGTTGGTGATCGCCAGCCAGTATTCCTAACAGCGGTCTGTGGTCAGTCACATTTCAAAGTCTCGCCCAAAACATATTCGTGAAATTTTTCACCCCTGACACAATGGCTAGTGCTTCCTTATCTAATTGGCTATAGTTCCTCTGGGGAGGACATCGTTCTGGAGTAGAAGGCTATAGGGGCTTCTGTGCCGTTTGGCAGTCTGTGGCTGAGTACAGCCCCACCCGTAAGGGAGGCATCGCAAACCAACACTAGTGGCAATGAGCTATGGTACTGATGAGCAGGCTGTCGCCGAGAGCAGGTTTTTACTGCTTCAAAGCCCTATTTTCCGACTTCCCCAAGACCAAGCAGTATTTTTCCTAGAAGCTTATGCAGCGGTTCAGCAACGGTCGCTTTGTTTTTAAAAACCGCGAAAATTCACTAGCCCCAGGAATGCCTGTAGCTCTGTTTTGTTTTTGGGCGCTGGAGCCTTTCTGATTGCCTTGACTTGCTCTCAGTGGGTGAATTCCTTTCTTGTCTATTCGGTAGCCCAAGAATTCGACGGATTCTACCCCTATCTGGCATTTATTCACTTTAACCTTTAGTCCGCTGACCGAAAATGCCCAGAACTTTTCTCAACGCTCCCCAATTCCTCTATTTCTCCCTGATATCAATACATCATCAAGTAGGAACTACCCTGGGAGCCCTTGCAGAAGTCGTTCCATTAGGTTTTGGAACAGCCCTGGTGCCACACTCACCCCAAATTGCAATCGGGTACACTTGAAGGCCCCCCTGTGAGTTACAATCGTTTGGGCTTCGGCTGTGTTGGCGTCTACGGGCAGTTGTTGGTAGGCTTGAGCCAAGTCTAACTTTGCAAAGACTTGCCCTTGCCCCAAAGAGTGCAACAAGTGTTGCACCACGGGAACTGGGTAAGCGCTTTTCTGTAAGGCTTTGTTTAGCGTCGCCTTGTAGTCAGCGCAAATTCTAATTGACCCATCTGGTTTTACTGGGGTGAATCCGCGCCTTTTTTGTTTGAGCCAATCGCGGGTCACCTTGCCGATTCCGCGCTCTGATTGGCCGATTTGAATTTTCGGCGGGAAGGTTGGGGAGCTCGACAGACTTGAGCTAGGTGCCCTTTCTTCTCGCACCGCCGACATGTTGCGTCCTTAAACTTGCAGCGTTGGCGCTGGTGTTGACCTCCGCAACTTCCGCATTCGTCCCGGTCCTCTTTGCCGCGTTTCTCGGTTCGGCAGACCCCTTCCTCATCCTCACCGTCGGATTCGGTCTGGATCTCTTCTTGGTGCACCGGGGTTGACTTTGTGCTCGCCTTTGGTGCGAGAGGCTTTTGCAGGGTCTCCGCCGCTTGGGTGGACATTTCATGCGCTCTGGCTTCGTCCAGGGCGTTTGCCAGCGTCAAATTGCTTTTCGATAGCAGCCGCCTCCGCAAACGCATGTCACGGACCCCCCTGATGAGTTGCTCCAGCAGCACCTCGTCCAGGTCTCGGTACCCACAGTCTTTGGAGGCTTTCCGCAGGGCGGCCATGTAGTCGCCGATGGATTCGCCCTCTAGCTGTCGGCGCTCTCCAAATTCAAAACGCCGCACGTATTTGGACGGCGTTGGCGCGAAATGGTTTTTTAGCAGGGTTTGCAGAGTTTGCCACGATACCGATTGTATTGGCGTTGGCTCTGCCAGGGCTTCCGCGATGTCGATGACCTCGGGACCGCAGTGGCTCAAGAAGTATGCCCTTTTGCGGTTGTCTGGAACTCCTTGCAGTTCGTTGGCTTCTAGAAAGCTTTCGAAACGGGTCATATACGTTCCCCATTTCTCTTTAGCCGGGTCAAACGGTGCGGGCGGAGTGTAACTGGCCATCTCCGCTTTTCTGCCCTGTGTTTGCTGGGTTCGGTTCTTTCGTGCTTCAGCTCGGTTCTGGTGCTCCTTAGCCTCGAGATCCCACCTTCGTCGCCAGTGTTAAGTTCGGGAAGTAACGAGGCTGGAGACCAGGGTAGTGACAACAGCTCTTTAATATATGGTGAACCCAGCAGCCTGGCTGGGGAAAAACAACCCTTTATATACTGTTTAACCGGCGGCTTCAACCAATCAGCAACCTGCTTGTTTCCCGCCTAAATATTTAAAGATACATAACAGTATGGATTGTTTTTTTCCTCCCATATGGATTGAATACTAATCAGAAAAGGTATGTCAGCCAACAAAATTCTTCCCAGACCTTTTGAATCAAGGTTTTAAATTGACATTTTTTCTGAAGAAATTCAGCTGTTGTACCATGAAATGTTTCGACTTTGTCTCTACTTTAATGCGTTTTTCATTATAGTATTCTAGTCTTTTGTATGGCTAGATTTTTAACATGGTAGTGTGAAAAGTTAATAGTAATTTCTCTCAGGTTTTTTTATATTAAAGGTAAAGGTTCCCTCGCACATATGTGCTAGTTGTTCCCGACTCTAGGGGGTGGTGCTCATCTCCGTTTCAAAGCCAAAGGGCCAGCGCTGTCCGAAGACGTCTCCGTGGTCATGTGGCTGGCATGATTAAACGCCACAGGCCTACAGAACACTGTTACTTTTCCACCAAAGGTGGTCCCTATTTTTCTACTTGCATTTTTTAGGTGCTTTCGAACTGCTAGGTTGGCAGAAGCTGGGACAAATAACGGGAGTTCACCCCGTTACGCATCACTAGGGATTTGAACCACTGCACTGCCGACCCTTCAATCAACAAGCTCAGCATCTTAGCCACTGAGCCACTTTTTTAATATATTACCCAGGTGATTATAGCATTCTCTATATATATTCCATGTCCTCAGGGCTAAAGTTAAACTTTGGGAATAAATCACTTAGCTAATTTATTGCAATTGTTAAAAAATAATAATGCTTGTAATGCCGTAATGATAACTGGCATTTTCCAGATGCAACAAAGTTTCATGTAAGTTTTGAGAGTCTCTTTTCATTAATGTAACTATATTTGAATTCCTTTCTAATATTTTACCTGTCCATTTTTTTTTACTATATCAGAGGACAATTTGGACATCTCTTCTTGTAATGTTTTAATTACTTATTTAATCATTTAATTAATTGCTGTCAGAGACAATTAAGACATAAATTTACTTTTTCCTGTGAACAGTGAAATTATATATTGCATTTGGGGTACTATTAGGTCAGATGTTCCATGAGTCAACATTCATTACCTTAATTAAAGGCCCTCATAGCCCCACCATTATCAGAGCTAAAACAAATATTGTAAATGTTGGCAAACTTGAAATTCGCCAGGCAGCTTGCAAATGGAGGATTTTAAATGTTAATCCCTAATTTGCATATTTCTGTGCCACTTTAACCTTCAGATTCAGATACTTTAAAAATATGTTTCAGTGCAGGGAGTGTTTAACTATAAATATATACAGGTAGTCCTTAACTTACAACAGTTCATTTAATGACTGTTCAAGTTACAACAGCACTGAAAACAGTGATCTATGACCGTTTTTCATACTTACGACCATTGCAGTCTCTCCATGGTCCTGTGATCAAAATTTGGAACTTGGCAACTGATTCATATTTATGATAGTTGCAATATCCTGGGCTCATATGATCACCTTTTGTGATACTCTAACAAGTAAAGTCAATGAGGAATCCAGGTTCACTTAACAACCATTTTACTAATTTAACAACTGCAGAGATTCACTTAACAACTGTGGCAAGAAAGGTCATAAAATTGGGCAAAACTCATTTAACCAATGCCTTGCTTAGCAACGGAAATTTTATTAGCCAGTAAAATGTCCAATTCTCATCCCAAATATTGTCCATGAAGACCGAGCAGGATTTATTAATGGCAGATCCAATAGAGAAAAAAAATTAATACAATGTATCTGGCTAATAACCAAGATATGCAATTATTACTATTATAATTAGATTTTTTCTTTTTAGTAAAAAAGTTTTATTTTTACAATCATGTCAAACAATTCATTCAATGTACAGTTATATACATTTAGTCGGGCCTGCCCAGTCACCACCCCCCTTTTTAACACTCCCCTCTTCTACCTTCTTTTACTATCCAAACCTTCCTCTCCTTCTCTTATCTACATCCTCTCCTCCCTCCACCCTACACCTTCCTTTTCCCACTTCTACCCCTCTTCCTTCCTCTTCTCCTCTTTCCTACCTCCTACTCTCTCTTTCTCCTCCCCACCGTTCTAAAATGGTAACTGGGCAGACCCGACCCTACATTAATTATATTTATACATCTTCAATAATCCCTGTACATTCACTGTCACTCCATCTCTAGCCTCAACCCCCAATTCCCTCCCCATACCCCCGCCCCCACCCCGACTTCCCAGAACAAAATGCAGGGTATCAAAACTAACAATCATAATCTAAAATAATTCCTAAATTATAATCTCTAGTCTCTCCACACTTAATCACACTCTCAATTCCCCTCTCCTTCAGAAATATATCTAATACAAAATATTTCCTAAATTTACTCATATGCTATTCGATATTTTTTTATCTGATACTTATTTTGAATATAATCAATCCACATTTTCCATTCTAAAATATATTTTTCTTGTGTATAGTCTTTCAAATAAGCAGAGATTTTTGCCATTTCTGCCAGATTTGATACTTTAAGTGTCCATTCTTCAATTGTAGGTAATTCTTCTTTCTTCCAATATTGAGCAATCAAAAGTCTTGCGGCTGTTATTAAGTTCAAAATCAATTTAGTCTCTATAGCTGTACAATCCATAATTATTCCTAGTAAAAGAACTGCGGAGTAAACTTAATCTTCTTTTCAAAATATTCTGCATGATCCACCATACTTTAATCCAAAATGCTTTAACTTTTTTACAAGTCCACCATATATGATAATAAGTGGCATCTTCGCAATCGCATCTCCAACATTTAGCCTGTACATTAGGATACATACATGACAATTTTTGGGGGTCTAAATGCCATCTATAAAACATCTTATAAAAATTTTCTCTCATATTTTGCGCTTGTGTAAATTTAACATTCCTCACCCAAATTCTTTCCCAAGTTTCCAACATTATTGGTTGCTGAAAATTTTGTGCCCACTTAATCATACAATCCTTAACCAATTCAGTCTCTGAGTCTATTTCTACTAATACATTATACAACCTCTTAATATGCTGTTGGCCTTGATCTCTCATTTGTTTTAACAAATTATCCTCACATTGCTTAACACCTATTCTATGATCTAATTTCCATCTAGCTTGTAATTGTCCATATTGGAACCATGTATAATTTTTCCCTTCTTCCCCCATCTTTTCTCTAGATTTTAATTGTAATTCCCCCTTTTCCATACAAAGAAGTTCTTTATAGGTAACTACCTCCATCTTTTGATATATATTTATATTTTCTATCATGTGTCTCGGGATTGCCCATATTGGAATCTTTCCATCTAATTTATATTGATATTTCCTCCAAACCCTCAATAATGCATTTCTAATTATATTATTTTTAAATATTTTATCTACTTTCTTATCATATAATAAATAGGCATGCCACCCATATAACAAACCATAACCTTCTATATTCAAAACTCTTTCCTCAGTTAAATTAATCCAATCAGTAATTAATGATAAGACAACTGCTTCATAATACAATTTTAAATTAGGCATTTTAAGACCCCCCTTTCCTTATATCCTGCATTATTTTTAATTTTATTCTTGGTTTTTTGCCCATCCATACAAATTTATTAATCCCCTTTTGCCATTCCTGTAATTTAATATCATTCTTAAGCACCGGTATCATTTGAAACAAAAATAAAAACCTGGGCAAAACATTCATTTTTATAGCCGCTATTCTTCCCAGCAAAGATAGTTGTAACTTCTTCCAACTCTCCATTTCTTTCCATACCTTCTGCCACAATACCTCATAATTATTTTGTATAATTTAACATTTGAAGCTGTAATATATATTCCTAAATATTTAACCTTTTTAACAATTTCAAAACCTGTAGTTCTTTCTAACTCTTCTTTTTGTTGTATATTCATATTTTTAGTTATCATCTTTGTCTTTTGCTGATTCACCTTAAATCCAGATACTTTGCCATACTGACCAATTATATCTTTTAAACCAGTAGCTGAGTATATTGGTTGAGATACAGTAACAACCAGGTCATCTGCAAAAGCTCTTAATCTGTAATCTTGATGTTTAACTCTAATTCCCTTTATTCGATCGGAACCACATATTTTATTCAGAAGAATTTCTAAAGTTAAAATAAAAAGTAATGGGGACAAGGGACATCCCTGTCTCGTCCCTTTCCCAATTTTAAAAGTTTCTGTTAACCCACCATTTACTATTATTTGTGCTGTTTGCTTCTGATATATTGCTTTAATTGCATGGATAAAATAATCCCCAAATTGCATTTTTTCTATTACTTTAAACAAAAACTGCCAATCCAATCTATCAAAAGCTTTTTCAGCATCCAAAAAAAGGAATGCCGCTGAGACTTGGTTGTTTCGTTCCAAATATTCAAGTAAATTTACGATTTGCCTCACATTATATCTCATCTGCCTACCCTTAATAAATCCTGACTGATCATTATGAATTATTTGATTCATCACTGGCATTAATCTATTAGCAAGTATCTTGGTAAATATCTTGTAATCAGTATTTAAAAGTGATATAGGCCTATAATTCTCTGCTTTAATACCATCTCGATCTTCCTTCGGTATTAACGAAATAAAGGCTGTCCTCCATGAAGGGGGAACATCTCCTCCCATTTGAATTTTATTAAATAACTCTTTAAGTGGTTCAACCATCTCATTTTGTAAATTTTGTAATAAACAGCTGTTAAACCATCTGTACCTGGTGCTTTACCGATTTTAAGTTGCTTAATTGCTAACAAAATTTCCTCTGAAGTAATTAATTGATTCAGTTCTTCTCTTTGATTTTCTGTAAGCTCACAAATATTTTGTTGTTGTAAATATCTTTCTATCTCTGTATCATCAATCATATCCCTAGAATATAACTTACTCTAATACTCTAAAAACGCTTTTTTAATCAAGTTCTTTTGATAAACTTCCTTACCCCTATATTCTATTTTATCAATCATTCGTGATTTCTGTTTTTTCCTTATTAAATAGGCAAGCCATCTTCCTGGCTTATTGGCATTATTAAATGTATTATGTTTTACATATTGTAAATTAATTGCTACTTGATCTGCCATCAACATATTAAACTGACCTCTTAATATATTTATTGATTCTTTTATTTTACTATTTCCTGGGCTATTTATCAATAATTGTTCTTTCTTTTAATTTCCTCTTCCAATTCCTTTTCTTTTCTGCAATTTATTTTGTATTTAATATTCATTTGTATAAGATTTCCTCTCATATAGGCCTTGCTAGCATCCCAAATCATCTCTATAGATGTTTCTTTTTTCATATTCATAATAAAAAATTCTTTCATTTGCTTTTTACATTCATTTACATTTTGTTCATATTTAAACAAATTCTCATTCAACCTCCATGATCTCCTAGCCTCCTTTTCCCGATCAAATTCAATCCAAACTGGACTATGATCAGATAGAGTTCTTGAACAAATCTTAGTCTTCTTCACTCTAGAATACAAATCATTAGTAATCAAAATAAAATCAATCCTCGAAAATGATTGGTGCCTGTCAGAAAAGAAGGTAAAATCCCTCTCTTCTGTATTACGTTCTCTCCAAATATCTCTTAATTCCAAGTCCTCCATCATTTCAAAAAAAGCCTTTGGTAATTTCACCCGGCTTGATATCTTCCTTAAACTTTTTTTGTCTTTCTGAGTATCCAACACACCATTCCAGTCACCCATTAATATATATGATTTATAATCCCAAAATACTATTCTTTTATGTAAAAACTTGAAAAATTTTTCTTGTTGTTGATTCGGAGCATAAACTCCTATTAATAATGTCTTCTTTCCCTCCAACAAAAGTTCAATAGCAATGTATCTTCCTTGCTTATCCACCTCAATTAATTTTGCCGATATATCCTTCTTTATATATATAACTAAACCATTTTTTTTTTCCAAAGAGGAGGCAACAAAATGTACTCCCAGTTTTGAATTTATCAAATATTTCTGGTCTAAAGATCTAATATGTGTTTCTTGTAAACAGGTAATGTCATTTTTAAATTGTTTCAAATAGTGAAATACTTTCCTTCTCTTCTGCGGTGAATTCAAACCATTAACATTCCAAGATAATAGTTTAATTGCCATTATCGGCCAAAGGAAACTTTTGGAACACTAGCCGGAGATCACATTTTGCTTTAGGCCTTGCTCCTCCCCCTGTTTCCGTTGTAGTAGTTGCCAGTTGTTGTTGTGCCTTCATCTCTTTTTCCTTGCGTTTAGCAGCAGCTCTTGTCAGCCTTTGTTCTTTTGAATCTGAACCCGTCGTAGGTATTTCCAACACTTGTAATAAATCTTCTTCCATCACAATCTGTTCTTGTACCTGCTTCACTTCTCTTTCCTTCACTTCAGTCTCCCTTCTTCTAGCTTCCAATGGGGGAAGACTTCCAACTTTTAATGCCTCAACATAAAATTCTCTTGCTTTTCCAACTGTATTGAGACGATGTACTTTCCCTGCATAATATACTATTATACTAGTTGGGATATCCCATCTATATTCAATCTGACGTTTTTTAAGTTCATTCACCAGGAAGGCAAATTCCTTCCTAGCCCTTAACATATTTGGTGGAATTTCCTTTAATATTAAAATATCTTGACCAGCAATCTGAATCTTCTCCCCCTTATATGAGGCTTGCAAAATCTGATTTCTCACTGTTCTATTTGTAAAATAAATAACAACATCCCTTGGCAACTTTTTTTGCCTTGCTATCCAAGAATTCACACGATATATTTTATCAATTTGATAAGCCACATCTGCTGGACGAGCTGCTAATATCTCAGCAAATACTTCAGAAAAAATTTCCCTTAAATTCTCTTCTTTATTCTCTTTCAAACCACGGATTCTTAGAGCAAATTCCATATTTCTATATTGTATCAAAACTATTTCATCATCTGTCTTTTCCATTTTACTTTGAAATTCAGCCATTTTATTTTCTAATTTTGAATTATGTTGCTTAATTTCTTCAACTTCCTCTTCTAATAAAATCACATTTGTTGCCAAACTTTGTACTGCAATTACAAATCCTTCCTTAACTTCTTTATTTCCCACTTGAATTTCTAATATCTGCTCTTTCATTTCAGACATCTCATCAGTTATTACTTTAAATTTTTCTTGCATAAAGTCTTTTAAATTCTCTTGTACCGCCTCTAAGTTCAATGTTCTAGTCTCTGCTGTATGAGCTGGAGAGGCACCAGCTGATGAAATTCCAGAGCCCTTTGTTACAGTAGACTTTAATTGTTTGGCTGCCATCTTCTATAAAATTATTTATTTATTTCCAACTTAATATTCACTTTAAATCTTCTTAACCTCTGAGAAACACAGTCTTTTAAAGCAATATTTAAAAAGAAAATCTCCCCTAGATTCTAGGCAGCAAAGAGTTAAAGAGTTGAAGTAGCAAATAACATGCAATTTACCACCAGCAGACAGCAAACGCTAAAAGTATCACTTTCGCTTTCCACTCGTTAACTTGTTAACAATTCGCCTCCATTTTCTTGCTGTTTTCAAGCTTGTTACAAAATAACGGGGAATTGGCTTGGCTACTTGCATAAAGTTCTCCCACTTTCGTTCTGTCCGGTATAATCCTTTATTGTCCAAAATAAATCTTGGTGTTTGGTCGTGGTGATTGGTTCCGCCAAAGCAGAAAAATCCTCGGATCTGGAGCACTTCGGGTTACTGGAGGGAACTTAACCCTTCAAACCCCTTTTTTCTCAGGGGCTTTAGGGAAATTCAACCTCTGCCCTCAGCTCACCATCTCTTCTTCTCCCGAAGAAAGGGTTTTTCGAACCGCTGGGCAGCAGATTTAAGCTGTCCTAGCGATTCCACATAATCCAGAGGTTGGTGATCGTAAAGATCACCGCCATCACCTACGGTGCCAAACAGGAAGTTATTATAATTAGATTTAACAGAGGCATTTGACAACTTTTGTTGGCCATTTCTGTTTTCCACCTTAAAATACCTGAACTTGGAGAATCAATTTTTCTAGAATATGTAGAAATCTATACTCAAATATTAGTGGCTTGAATTGGTAAAATGTAAATTGGTAAATTGTTATCCCCAATTTTTTATAATAAGAAATCCTGGTCAACCAGGATGCTTATTTTTTTGCCTTATTATTTAATATCTGAATAAATTTATTAACAAAGAAAATAAATAAAAGAAGCAGACTCACACAAGCATCAGTAAGGAACAGGACAACAATGCCTATATGGGAACCAGATCCTGGAACAAAGCCAAAAGTCCGATTTGCCCCCACATTTACACCAATGGTATCATCACAGGCCCAACCAGTGCATGCATATGATTGGAGGTGTCCCCACATGCTGTTCAGGGGTAGGTTCAGGGGTAGCAGTGGTGGCAGGAGGCTCTGCCCACCTGCCCAGATGTCATCAAAAATGCTCTGCACATGCACAGAAGTACCACATGCTCGCGCGCTACCGATAGTGAACTGGTAGTACTGGGATTTGAATCCCATCTCTGATGCTGTTCCTCCAATATGACATCTGCCATCATGTGCCAGCAATACCCCTCTGAATTCTATATAGGATAAATGGGACAAACTTTGCACAAAAGAAGTAACTTAAGTTTGATATCAGACTCCAAAAGAAGAACGAAGTAATATCAGAGCACTCCAACTTCCAAAAACCCTCTATAGCAGACTTCAAAGTGACTGTTTTAAAATAATGGGACTGTACAGAAAAGGAGATATTGTTGAATTCACACACATCAAATGTTTCAGGGACTCTCAGAAAGTCTCGGCAAATACAAAAGATTTTTTAATACATTACAACTGTTAATTGATAAGGTAATTGTATTTTATCTCATATGGAAGCTGTATCTTCATATTCAACCTATCTTCCCCTTTATTTCTTGTCTACAAAGCTCTTTTGTGAGGTCTATAGCTCACCAAAGTCAATGCCTTTTAATAAAATTTCTTAATCAGAAAAAGGGGTACCAGACTTCTGGGGTTTTTTTGTACTAAATGTCAATACATTTAAATATATTTTTAAAAATTCACATAGATTAAGAAAAACAATTAACAATTACAATTTATTGAAGGGCTAACAAATTACTGAATGTCTGAAGTAAGAGGAATGTATTAATTTATCAAAATTTAAGAAATAGATTATTTTTCCAGATATGACTGAGCTTCTGTAGATTTCCTTAGTGGATTCAGCATCACAGAACTGCAGCAGGACATGAAGCTGAAGCAGGATTTCTTTTTCAAGGTAGGATCAAAATTGGTTTAGGATGAAGTTACTAAAAGGAATCCATATCTATTTATATCACAAAAGCATCAAAATTAGTTTCTTGTCCAAAAGGAGCCAAACTGTATATTTGATTGCTAAACCTTGTGCAGGCAGATCCTATACTGATTTAGTATTTTTAACAAACAAATTGTGCATTTTTTAAAATTAGAGGATAAATCGTCTGTATACTATGAAGCTAACTCAACAGAGAGAATACAATAGATATAATAACATGCTAAAGTTCCATCAACCAACCAGCAGAAACAATAGCAATAAGTTAATATCTAAAGAGCCATTACGTTTTCCTACTTCTGGTACAGGCAATACACTGTGCTTAACAAGGAATGAGATGTTCTGATGAGCACAAATGAATACCCCTAGATAGTCATCCTTATCTACCAACAATATTTAAAAAGCAGTCACAGTCATATTGATTCATGCGGAAAATCCACAACTGACACTGTAAATAATTAAAGCCAACTTAATTGGAATTCAAAATTTCAAATTATCCAAACCTGTTCATCAGGTCTGATGTTAAGAAAAACAGACAATGGGAAGGAAAGAAGAACGTTTTGAAGTTACCGATGCTGTCCCTCCAAGTTGCACTACTTTTAATAGAAGGAAAATTTTATATGTAGTAGAGTAATTATAGATACCCTATCATGTAATCATGGGTTTATATATAAATATATATATTTATACTTTTACTCTACTACTGATAAATCTATCCACATTAAATAAATAAATAAATGAATAAATGTATCACTCTAAGACAATCTAATCCATCCTTTGGGGAAAATGTGCTTGTAGTTTATCTTGTCTTCGGAATGCTTTTTCCTTTCTGTGTCCTTAGAATGTCTTGCCAGCTTTATGGAAATCAGCTTAGCTCCAGCCATGCCAAAGCAGCTTGGCGCTCTCTTGCGTATCCATGTCCCATTTCCAATATCTTTTATGGAAATGTGATCAACCTTATCTAATAAGAAGAGACAGGCTTTCAGAAGGTGTGCCATTCTTAACACACAGAGTTGCTAGGCTTTCCATACAGCTTAATCTGCATTCTGGCAAGGGGAGCTGACCTCTTACATATATTTTTTTTTTGAGGAAGCTGTGCTGATAAATTGGAAGTCAAAGTCACACCAAAAATAACATGCTTTTTACTTTAATGAAAACATGTCTTGTTTCATATTATGCCAAGAAGAATCCGCACTTGATACAGGAATTATGGATATATAATTGGCAAGATTGGGGTTATCGCCTATTCCATGTATCTAAATGCTAAGCAAAAATGGGACAGAAGGGGCTTATTTTGTATTTGGTGGGACTGATGTTGAAATAAAAAAAAAGTCCAACAATGCTGCTTTGCCAAAACTATTGGGAAGATTAGCCATCCCTCATTTGGAGGCAGGATGTTGGTTTGCATCTGTATTTAGAGATTCAACTGACTGAACTCTCTCAGTCCTATTTCTTTCTTCAAGCAGAAGGAAATGGAATTTCATTTCAATTACAACATTAGCTCAACTTGAGGTAATCTTAGCCACAGCACATAGGCAAGTCTGTGGCCACATGCTTGGCTGCTTATGAGATCGTAAGATAGCTGCTATTTTTCCTGATTTCTTAAAAATACGGCCATAGAACATGCTCTGCAGATTAAAATTCCAGGTGCTTTTCCACACAGGAAAAGTGTGTTGCTGTGCTGAAGATTATATATCATATAGTTATTTCATGCTTATGCTTATATATACTGTTGTGACAAATAAATAAATAATAAATAAAATGAACCTATCAAGATCAATTCATTACTCCCTACACCTCTGTTAATTTTGCTTTGTTTCATTTCCATATTAATATCAGAATTTGCCACAAAAGAGATGCGTTTCTTCTAAAAACAGATTCTTAACTTCCCATTTTTCTAATACATACATACAGAATAACAGATTTGGAAGAGTCCTTGGAGATCTTCTAGTTTAACACACACACACCCACCACCACTCAAGCAGGAAATTCTATAACATCTCAGACAAATGGTTGTCCAATCTCTTTTTTAAAATCTCTGGTGTTGGCGCATTCACAACTTCTGGAGGTAAGTCATTCCACTGATTAATTGTTCTAGCTATCACAAAATTTCTCCTTAGTTCTAGGTAGGTCCTCTCTTGATTAGTTTTCATCCATACAGTTTGACATGTTCTCAAAATGCATACCTAATTTACTGTATTTCCACCCACCTCCTTGGCTATTGCCTAAAACATTAGAGAACCAGTCAGAATAAAGTACAATTCATTTTAGAAACAGTATAAAACTGGCTATTTAATTATTGCTGAACAATTACTTCTAGCAGCCCCTACCCTTAACCAAACTGGCCGAAGCTTCTGAGACTGATGGTTTACAATATGTAAGGAACTAAGACTATAAAGACATACCATGTTTCCCCGAAAATAAGATCTTGTCACATATTTTTTTGAACCCTGAAATAAGCGCTTGGCCTTATTGCCATGCACTCAAAAGCCCGATTGGGCTTATTATCAGGGGATGTCTTATTTTGGAGGAAACGGTAAAAATAGTTTGATATACAAACTATTGTATTGTACATATCTATTGTGCAAATGGTGTATTGGCTGTACACCGCCCTGAGTCCTTCAGGAGAAGGGCGGTCTATAAATAAAAATATTCTATTCTATTCTATTCTATATAGATTCAGATCAAGGAATGTGCATGTTGAAGAACCACTGATCCCTGACTATTTAGAAACTATCTCTCCTGCTATGTTTATTTTAAGCAGTTATGTCCCCACGATAGAAAGCCATTTGCAAAAGCAATGTAGGCCCCAGTGCATGAATTATCTGCTTGCTGTGTCATCTAGGGATTTGAGCAGAGCATCATTCATAGTGAAATAAATTGGTTGAAGAATCCAAACTAACCTAAGTGCAGCCTGCAGGCTTATCCAAGCATGATTCCATATATACACACAGACAGAAAATTCCATTTCTGAAACCTTTTAACTGTGATAATAAAGAAGCACACAACCCTTGTGAAGTGCAACTCTGAAAGTTTTAATTCCTTTCCCCACACTACTGAATTTTCTTCTCATCTCAACGACAGACCACTGAAAAATGAATTTTTTGCGCCAGTCCTCTTATTAGAACTCCCTTATATTACAGCCAGATGTTCTTAACAGACATAGGAGGAGGCAATGGGTGGAATAGGATAGTGCTTATAGTTACTTCTTTTCCAGAAATCAGGTATGTTTGATGTCCCTCTGTAGGACTTCGTCTTCTAATTTTATCTCATATTTGAAATAAGATTGAGCCCAGAGAAAGAGATTTGCCCAAAGTGAACCAGCAGACTTCCATATTAATGTAAGGATTTGACCTTGGGTCTTTCAAGTCCTAATCCACCACCCTATTTATTTACTGCTTTGCAGTATATGGTCTAGGGGACGCGGTGGTTCAGGAGCTAGGACGTTGAACTTGTCGATCGAAAGGTCGGCAGCTCAGCAGTTCGAATCCCTAGTGCTGCCGTGTAATGGGGTGAGCTCCCGTTACTTGTCCGGGCTTCTGCCAACCTAGCAATTTCGAAAGCACGCAAAAATGCAAGTAGAAAAAATAGGGATCACCTTGGTGGGAAGGTTCCGTGCGCCTTTGGCATTGAGTCATGCCAGCCACATGACCACGGAGACATCTTCGGACAGTGCTGGCTCTTCGGCTTTGAAACAGAGATGAGCACTGCCCCCTAGAGTCAGCAACAACTAGCACTTATAACATAACATAACATAACATAACATAACATAACATCAGAGTTGGAAGGGACCTTGGAGGCCTTCTAGTCCAACCCCCTGCCCAGGCAGGAAACCCTACACCATCTCAGTCAGATGGTTATCCAACATTTTCTTAAAAATTTCCAGTGTTGGAGCATTCACAACTTCTGAAGGCAAGTCGTTCCACTTATTAATTGTTCTAACTGTCAGGAAATTTCTCCTTAGTTCTAAGTTGCTTCTCTCCTTGATCAGTTTCCACCCATTGCTTCTTGTTCTACCCTCAGGTGCTCTGGAGAACAGCCCAACTCCCACTTCTCTGTGGCAGCCCCTGAGATATTGGAACACTGCTATCATGCCTCCCCTAGTCCTTCTTTTTGTTAAACTAGACATACCCAGTTCCTGCAACCGTTCTTCATATGTTTTATCCTCCAGTCCCTAATCATCTTTGTTGCTCTTCTCTGCACTCTTTCTAGAGTCTCAACATCTTTTTTACATCGTGGCGACCAAAACTGGATGCAATATTCCAAGTGTGGCCTTACCAAGGCATTATAAAGTGGTACTAGCACTTCACGTGATCTTGATTCTATCCCTCTGTTTATGCAGCCCAGAACTGTGTTGGCTTTTTTAACAGCTGCTGCACACTGCTGGCTCATATCTAGATGGTTATCCACTAGGACTCCAAGATCCCTCTCACAGGTACTACTATTGAGCAAGGTACCACATATACGGTACTGGTGCATTTTGTTTTTTTGGCCTAAATGTAGAACCTTACTTTTTTCACTGTTGAATTTCATTTTGTTAGATAGCGCCCAGTGTTGAAGTCTGTCAAGATCTTTCTGTAACTTGAGCCTATCTTCTGGAGTGTTGGCTATTCCTGCCAGCTTGGTGTCATCTGCAAATTTGATGAGTTCCCCATCTATCCCCTCGTCCAAGTCATTGATGAAGATGTTGAAGAGTACTGGGCCTAAAACAGAGCCTTGGGGTACTCCACTGCATACTTCCCTCCATGTGGATGTAGTTCCGTTGAGGACTACACGTTGAGTGCGGTTGGTCAGCCAGTTACGAATCCATCTGGTGGTGGTGCTGTCTAACCCACATTTTTCTACTTTATCTAGTAGTAGGTTATGGTCTACTTTATCAAATGCTTTACTGAAGTCCAAGTAAATTATATCAACAGCATTCCTCTGGTCTACTAATTTTGTCATTTTGTCAAAGAATGCGATAAGATTAGTCTGGCATGATCTGTTTTTGACATGTTTATGTGCAAGGGGAACCTTTACCTTTTTACTTTTTAGTATATGGTCATACTTTGCTAAGATAACTGAAAGCAAAAATCAAAACCAATCTGTCAATCACCCTACAGATAGGTAAAATGAAATAAAAATTGAACAGATTTTAGGATTCATCTTTAATGATGTCTGTGGTAAATCAGAAACTTGGCAACCGTAAGAGGAAGTCAGTTGTTTTGAATTAATTAAGGTGGGTTTTCTTTGATTCTTTGTGACCCATTTTACTAGATGTCTGCACACCCAAACTGGCTTTGAAGATATAAAATGTCAAATAACTGGCTGCTGATATGTCTTAGTTGTTTATATCTCTGTTCTTCACTGTTACTTTCCCTGCCTCCTCACAATCTTTCACCCAAGCAAATTCGCTCCTTATTTGACTGCTTATTGATACCTTGTAGGATTTAGGATTAGTTATCTCTATCCTCAGCTGTCTTTGAAAGACAATACAGGAATATTCCTACCCAGAGAGAGGATGTCCCTGTGACTCTGGACACACAGAAACAACGGAGCATGTGCTCCTCCAGTGTCTATACTACAGAGACATTCATACTAACCCCATATCAACATTACTTCATAAATACCCAGGGCACACAGGACAATTTTGCATCCCCTGCTACTTTTGCATACCAACCCTGCTACAACATAGAATGTTGCCAGGTTCTCTGCAGAAGGGCTTAAAATTCATCAAAATTCATGACCGGTGCCATGAACAAGATGAGGGGTATCAAACTCAAGTTCATTGAGGGCCACATCAGGGTTGTGTTTGACCTTGTGGTGCTGGGGTGGGCATGGCCAGGGTGAGTGTGGCCTGCTTGACGTCACTCCTGTCAGGGGCGCCAAGGGCGGCCCGAGGACGTTACCAGTGAAAACAGGCTCCTGAGCTTTGTTTTCAGCTGCCACAGCCTCCTGCAACCTTCTGCCAGTGAAAATGAAGCATAGGAGCCCATTTTTGCTGGCAGAAACACCACGGGGCAGTTCTTCACTGCTTCCAGGGCAATCCCATGGGCCAGATCTAAGTACCCCATGGACTGGATCTGGTCCCTGGGCCTTGAGTTTGACAGCCCTGAACTCAATTAAATGGACATCATGTTCACTATAGTATTCTATATTGTTACTATACTGTTCATTATATTGTTCTATAATTTGATAGATAGCATTTTCCACATACTCACCCTTATGCCTCCCTATAATCATCTAATGTTCCTTCTCCTTCTTTTAGATTCTTTTAGGTTTTTTTTAATTATTATTTGAATTTATATCCCGCCCTTCTCCGAAGACTCAGGGCGGCTTACATTGTGTAAGGCAATAGTCTCATCCTATTTGTATATTTATATACAAAGTCAACTTATTGCCCCCTCAACAATCTGGGTCCTCATTTTACCTACCTTATAAAGGATGGAAGGCTGAGTCAACCTTGGGCCTGGTGGGACTCGAGCCTGCAGTAGTTGTAATTGCAGGCAGCTGTGTGTTAATAACAGGCTGCATTAGCCTGGTGAGCCACTGGTGAGGTTTTTGTTTCTATATAGGTAGCCTTTGATTTGCAACAATTGGGATTGGAATTTTGGTTGCTAAGCAATGAGGTTGTTAAGCAAATCATCACATAACAGGGCCCAATTTTATGATCATTCTTAGTTGGTCTGTTGAAAGAATCACTAAAGTAGTTAAGCGACTTCTGTGACTGTTAAGCAAAATCCATATTCACCAATTGATGTTGCTTGTTGGAAACTGGCTGGTAAATTGCAACCATGTGACTACAGCACATGGCAACCAGTTTTAAATGCAAGCACCTAAACTGCAATCACATGACTTCAGGGGTGGTGTGACCGTTTTAAATCTGGATTTGCCCTTATCTGAATCGAGAAGCCCTGCAAACAGTCATTCATGCCCTGGTCATCTCTCAGTTGGATTGCTGCAACATTCTCTACATGGGTTACCCCTTGAAGAGTATTCGGAAGCTATAGCTCGTGTAGAATGCAGCAATGCACAGTTCTGGGGGGCATTACAGTGGCACATGTAACACTGTTTGCATGAGCTACACTGATTGCCAGTTTGTTTTTGGGGTCCAATTCAAGGTGTTGGTTATTACCCTGTAGGGCATAGTCATATTTCCCAATGGGATTAGCCCTTCCCATTTGTTCCAGCAGAAGGGACTCCATTAGCTCAGGAATTCCAGCTGAAGGGGTCAAGGAAAAGAGCTTTTTCCACTGTGGCCCTGCCCTATGGAACATTCAACCACCAGAAGTGAGAACTGCTCTCCCGCCTTCCAGCATTCTGGAAGGCTATCAAAACTTGGTTTTGTTGGTTGCTTTAGGAGTGCTCACCACTGGAAACTGATAAGAAGAACTTATCCTGATGCCATCCATCTCCTTGGTTCTAGTTTTTATATAGCACTGTGATTGTAATTGTTTCTATATTTATCTTTGTATAAATATTTGTACTCTTTGTAAGCTGTTGAAGTTACTTTATTGATAAAAGGGACGGCATATGAATATAATGAATAAATGGGTGTGAAGCAAGGTCAGAAATCGTTGTTTCTGTGGCTGTTGTAACTTTAAACCAAAAGCCGTAGTTCAGGACTACTTATAGTTTCTGTTTTCATACATATATCTTCTAGCTTTTCATAATGTTTTTAGATTCTGATTTATCCTGTGTGCTTTTTAATTACCTGCACCCCATCTTCCTTACATGGATCTATGACTGTAATAAAGATTTGATTTGATTTTAGAATTAGTTATTAACAACATTCTTTGAATGCTCCCAATAAAGAATAACAAAGGAACAGATGTTCCTTATTGTCAGGCCTTGCTGAAAACGTTAGAGTCAATGTAAAAATTGAATCTTTGGCTGCTACAAAATATTATTCTGACCAGCAGGGGTTTGCTGCATTGTTTTTCCTTTAGTGCTGGCACAACTTTTGTGTTTAACATACTATTTTGTAACTATAAAAAAAAAATTGCTTTGATTCCAAAATCACATTCTGGTTTTGTCGTCGTTCCCCGAAACTGAATAAAATCATTTGCAGCAGGTGAGAATGACAAATTACAGTGCCTTTTATTGCCCCTTATAAAATCTTATCTCAAACATTCCATGAATGTGATTTTTTAAGCTTTAACCAATGTCTGAGGTATGAGCAAGTACAGTGTAACAGCCTACCATACTTTTCAGAGTATAAGATACACTTTCCCCACTCTAAAAGAGGATAGAAATGTTGGTGTGTCTTATACACCAAATGCAGCTATTTTTGGCCTCCCAAATCCCCGCCCATGCATCCTGTTTTTACAAAAAATGGGCCCATTTTTTGCAAAAACAGGGTGTGCAGATGCTTTGGGAGACCTGCAGAGTGCTCCTGTGGGCTGGGGAGGGCAAAAACGTCCCCATTTTTGGCCTCCCAAGCCCCCCACGCATCGTGTTTTTGCCCTCCCCAGACCTCAGGAGAACTCTGTAGGCCTCCCAAACCCTCTGCGCACCCCATTTTTGCAGAAAACCGAATGCACAGAGGGTTTGGGAGGCCTGCAAATTGCTCCTGGGGCTGGGGAGGGCAAAAACTTTTTTTTTCTTACTTACCTCTTCAAAACCTTGGTGCGTCTTATACACCACTACATCTTATAGTCTGAAAAATACGGTATATAAAACTATGGAGATAACTTTGATGAAAGAAGGCCAGAACCAATAAAAGAAACTCAGTTCTAGGAATGAAGAAAAAGTGAGAAAGACATCTATGATTCTGTTTAAATGAACTGAAGGATACCCTGGCCGACTTCCAAAGTTCAGTTATTATATTCTACAAAATTTCTGAAATCTTTGCCTATTTCTTGATCTGGTCTACCTTAAAAATACGACACTGAGTTTTGAATTAAGTGTTGAATGTCTTCAATTTTTGAATTAAAAGCTTATTAATTTGAAGTTGTTGAGGCAACCTTATGGATATTATGACTGACTAAATGTATTTTGACTTGGTTCCCAGCAGACTTAACCAAGACAAATGGTCAAAGTTAATTGTTATTCTCTTAGTACATAGAATAATAGAGTTGGAAGTTCTAGTCTAAACCCTTGATTGAGCAGGAGACCCTACATCATTTCAGATAAATGGTCCAGTCTCTTTTTGAAAACTTTATTGATGGAGTACCCATAGCTTCTGAAGGCAAACTGTTCCATTGATTGATTGCTTTCACCATTAGGAAATTTGTCCTTAGTTCTAGGTTGGTTGTCTCTTTGGTTAGATTTCTCATCTTGCTTTTGGTGCTTTGGAAAATAATTTGACTCCTCATCTTTGTAGTAGTCCCTTAAATATTGGAACAGTGCTATCATGTCTCCCCTAGTCCTTTTCATTAGATTAGACATACTGTATCTCATTAGTCTAGATCAGGGGTCTGCAACCTTAAACACTCAAAGAGCCATTTGGGCCTGTTTCCCATATAAAAGAAAACACGGGGAGCCACAAAATTCTTCCCGTGCCTGACTATTTCTTGGGTGGCCACAAAACTAGCATATATAGTTGAATTAAAGATTCTGTTTTCTTCTGAAACTTTTCTTTTCTTGGATTTATCCATGGTTATCATACTGGGGCTTGAAAAGTTCAATAAATCGCATGACAGCAGGTGCCACACATTGGCAGTTGTGACACATATTTTGAGAGACAGGGAACCGCAGCAGAGGAGTGAAAGAGCCACATGTGCCTCCAGAGACGCAGGTTGCTGACCCCTGGTCTAGCTATACCTCTTGGAATATACTTGGAGACTTTCTAGTCCTGATTTAATTCCATGACAAGGCCTATGAGTATATTAGCGCTTTCTATTTCTGTATTATTCACACTTGATTGTTCTACCCTCCATTCCAACCTAGAACTAAGGAGAAATTTCCTGACAGTTAGAACAATTAATCAGTGGAACAGGTTGCCTTCAGAAGTTCTGAATGTTCCAACAGTGGAAGTTTTTAAGAAGAGACTGGACAACCATTTGTCTGAAATGATAGGCTTTTTTGCTTGAGTGGGGGATTAGACTAGAAGACCTCCAAGTTTCGTTCCAACTCTGTTATTCTGTGATTCTATACTGTTCAGTAATTTGCAATTTCTATTGTTCTATTCTCACAATTCATATTGCAATTTCTATTGTTCTATTCCCACAATTCATATTCAGTTCAGTCGAATCCAATAAATTGAACTGAAGCTACTTTAATCCTCAGTAATTCTATAATCTTAATAATTTTTACTACAAACTAATCTGGCATTTTCTGAGATTACGGATATGTTACCCATTACATTTTGATTTTGAATGTTAGGGTGTGTTTCTTAGCATAAAATATACCAAAATGTATATGACAATACAAGTATCAAGACCAAATATTTTGAAATCTTGAAATTTTAGCTATATGCAAATTTTTATAAAGACTTAAAATATCTTGGAGTAATGAAGAGAAGGAAACAGAATTTTGAATGAACCGGTCATAACTTTAATAGCTAATCCTATAGCATCACTTAGAGAGCCAGTTTGGTATAGTGGTTAAGACATCAGGCTAGAAACTGGAAGACTGTGAGTTCTAGTCCTGTTTTAATCACAAAGTAGCTATGTGACCAGGGAGAACTTTCTTTATTTCAATTGAAGGAAAGAGGCAATGGAAAACTATTTCTGAAAAACCTTGCCAAGAAAACTGTGAAGAGTTGGAGGCAGTCTCCAAGAATTGGATGTGATTGAATGAATTTTTTTAAAAAATGGTTCAATTACCTAATCCAGATGTTTTGGAAGTTAACATCAATAATTCATGGCCAGTTTGAGGCAAACTGTGCTTACTAATCATTCTAAAACCATCTTTTTTGACATAGCAATTAAATAGATTAAAAATACACTTTACAAATATTTTAAAAATACATTATTCTTCGAGTCTTATATTACAGAGAAAAACATACACACAAATTCTAAAGATTAGGCTTTCTAGCAAGTCTATTTAAATAGACTTTAAGCACTTTTCTTGATTAAAATTTGTTGCTGCCTCACTTTCCAAATCAATACATTTATATGTTTATTTATAGCAGAATGAATTAACTTTAATGTTTACTAGGATATTCAGTATATCAATAGCTATTTAGCAGCAAACTCTAGCCCAGTCCTCATGGTCCAGACACAACCACTCCTCTTGATTTTGGTACAAAAGCTGTGCAAAAGTAACTCCTTGCAACTGGACTCATCATGTAATTAATATCTTGGCCAAGCATCCTTTGTGTAACCTTTCTCAAAGGTTTTTAATATCTGATATCAGAGTTGCTTTAACTTGTGCTGACTGAACAGGCTCTCCATTTTGAGGGGTCCTTGGTGCTCTCTGATCTTGGGTTTCATTACCCAGACTAGGTAACTTCATCAGTGCTAGCATTGATGATGTTACCTAGTTTGGGTAATGAAACATCTGCAAAAAAACCAAGGTCAGAGAGCACCAAGAACCCCTCATTTCAACCCTGAGCAAAAAATAGTCTCCTTTATTGGATCTCCATTTTGGACATCGTACTGAGTCCAGGTCTTTATGTTAACCATAGCAGAAAGACATCAAAGAATGTCAATGGAAGACCAATGAAAAGATGGAAGGCCCAATCAATCTGTAACAGTCAGTAAATACATCTCTGGTTCAGCCTCTTTGATTCAGTATTGCGTGGCAAGGAGGGACAGATTTTGTGAAGGAAACAACTACATTAATATCAGTCTTGATAACAATGACCATCTCACAAAAGATGAGGGTGAAATGAAAATAAAGTCATAGGAGTCTATCAGAAAAAAAAAGTGTGTCTGGGGAAATGGGAAGCATTACGGTGAGACTGGCTGGAAAAATAGTGGGTTCTGACGAGCTCTGCGAAAATCCAGCTGGACAAACCACAGTTGGGGGGGGGGGTCTTTGGACTGGAACCATCCTGTATGGATGGTGAAGAAGGAGAGGTGCCTCGGACGAGTGAGAGGAACAGGCAAGTTTCTTGAAAGGTCAGAGGATGCTCTTCAAACCAGTGGCGGGTGTGGCGGCTATTGAAAAATGACCTCTTTGAAGCTGGGGCAACCAAACTATGTTTTCTGTGCAGGAGCGGTGTCTTAACAGAGTGCTGGTACAGGGTGAGTGATTGGCCACTAAAAAAGAAAATTTTAAATAACTTTAAAAGGTGTCCTGAATGGCTAATTGGCACTAGGGAAAGTTAATGGAGGGAGAAGAACAAAGAGGAGGTTAAAATACAAAAGCCCGAGAAAGAAAATTTTACAACTGGATTTAAAATTGGATTTGGAAAAATAATAAAAGCAAAAGAGGAAAAAATTTTCCTGAGGAAAAATACTCTTTATGTGGATCAAAATATTTTTGACACCTTTGATACTTAGTTGCTCTGAGAATATTGTGGATTTGCGAGAGACATCTGCTGGCGGAAAGAGAGAACTGCAATATTGGTTGGAAGACAGAACAGAAAATAACAGCTGTGACCTTGACTAATAAAAGATAATTCAAAAACTGTGAGAACTTTTAAGGAGTATTTGTTTTTCTGAACTGCTTAGTTTCAACTTTGAAAGGTTGTGGAAGATAATGAAGCTTTAACTTGGAGTGGATTGGATAAATATTCAAATTGGATACTATTTGGAATTAAAAAGAGACTATATGGACTTTAAAATTTTAATTAAATATAAATCAAAAGTTTTAACAATTTTTTAAAATTGACAATATGGACACTTGGATGTGTGAGGAATTAATTCAGATGTTTAAAAACATGCATGAATCACTAAAGGGTAATAAAAAATCAGAAATTTTGCTGGAACACACAGAACAGGAAAAAGAGAGCATAAATGAGGAACAAGAAAATAATATTGAAGGAAAAGGAAGTGAACGCAAAAACCAGTTAGATGATTGCACTGGGATTAGCAGTACAAAAAAGAGTGGATGGGGGAATATCCCCCCAAAAAGAATCAATCAAAAGGAAAAGAAGGAGAGTGGAAAGAGATTAGGAGAAAGCTTGGGGAGAATTATTTGAGTAATATATCTAAAAGTGAGAAAAAGGATTCAGGAGAAAAGATATAATAAATACAAAAAGAAAAAAGAAGAAGAAGAAGTTAAAAGAATGGGATGAAAGGAGGAAAGTATTAAGAAGTGGAATTTTGGAGAGACCAAGAGAAAATGGTTAAAGAGGGGAAGAATAGTGGAAAGGAGGAAGGGAAATAAGATATATATTAGTAGATTTAAGGGAACTGTATTAATATTATTAATTGTGGGTCAGATAAGTTAAAGGGTTTTAATGTAAGGAGTGAATATGATGATGTATATTGCTTATAGTAAAACAGAATAGCAGATGAAATATAAAATGGCAATAGGGTTTAATTATGAAGACAGGTTAAATTAAGAGATGAAATGTTAAAAAGTGGGATGCGGATTTTGAAAAATATATACTTTAAATGAAGAAATAAGATAATTAATTGATGTTATTGTAAGAAATTAGGAATTAAGACGGATAGTGATACTGTTTATGTGTTATGTATTAAGAAGAGATTAAGATAAGATAAAGAACTATGGAAAAAGAATATTAAGGCTGAAATCGGAAATATGTAAAATGTACTTGGGGGTGGGGGGAAGAGATGAAATAACAAGATAGGGATGAATTTGGAAAAAGTGGGAAGATTGGAATAGATTATAAAAATTAAGATATATAAGATGTGACCCGGTCAAAACTCTGTTCATAAAATATGTATGAAGAAATTTTTAATAAAACTTGTTTACAAAAAGAAAAAGAAAAAAATTGTTTGGCTGTTTGTACCACTGTTAGGAAAGACCCTAATTAGACATGGTCTGTCCTTTCTCAGGAATGGGTGTCAACCTGGCGGTCCGTGGGCTGGATGCAGGCCATGCATGTGCAGGCCAGGCCCACCTCAGCTCCGCAAATGGGAAAAATGTCGCAAAACGTCATGTGATGGCAATGTGATGCCACGAGTTTGACACCCATGCTTTAGATAAATGGCCAGGCAAGAGGAGGCAAGGAATTGGATTCATTGCAAGAGAAATTCTGGAATGAGTTGCTATCTAGTTTGTTTTTGGGAAGGAAACTCCAAGAGACCGCAAGGCCTTGATTTGAGTAGGTTTCTGCTTTGTTATTGAAAAAGCTTTGCAGAATATTGGAGATACTAGTCCATGAATAATGAGCTGTGGAAGCTTTGCAAAAATATTGACAAAAATGGTTTAAGAAAGCAAAACTGTAAAATAACACATTAACAGTTATGGAAAGTAAATAAGCCAAACTAGCTTGCAAGCTTTCTCCACTAATAATTGAGGGTGATATATGGTGAAAGTGGTCACGAATTGCTCAATTGAATGCCAGACACATTTTATAATAATTCCATATATTCTTCATAATAACCCCATTAGCTGCCTCTTACTAAGCCATGAGTAAATTTTTCATTTTACAACAGTTGCTATAGCTACAGACCTAATAATAAAGTTGTTGCAAGGTAAGAGTGCCTTAGGCATACAAATAGTAAATATATGTCAAGAAAGGGAAAGCACTTCACCTTGGTTTTATGTCTCTTTGCGAAATGCCTGCACCACATACAGCTGTGTCAGCTCATTACAGCATATCAAGCACAGCTTTCTATCTTTGAGTGGATACAACATTCCTGCCCTACTTTAGAGCATTGTTATAATGACTAGTAAGATTATGTAGGTGGTCATAAAACACTGGAATTATTTCCTATTGGATTCACCTTCTTAAAAAATATTGGTTTTGTTTGAAGACACCTGCTGCTATTTCATAACACAGAACACTGCTTGTTAGTTGCTTCCCACAGATGATTTGTGAAGAATAGAAAATAATTCATGCCTCTTCAGACAGTATAGATTTATTTCTTTATTGGATTCAAATCCTAATACCCATGCACGTAATAAAAGCAGCCTATACAACACTCACTACTATTTGTCTTGCAACAACCTTATGACATAGATTTAGTTGAGAGGGAGTCATATCCCAAAGGCACCATACCTGCAGATGAATCATTAGAACCGGGAACTCTCCAGTTTGGTGTTGTTAAGGCATCAGGCTAGAAACCAGGAGAGTTCTAGTCCTGTTTTAAGCACAAAGCTATCTGGGTTTGTGCCTAAACTATCTTGGGATAGTCACTTTCTTTCAGCCCTATGAAGGAGGCAATGGCAAACTATTTCTGAAAAACCCTGCCAAGAAAACCTGTCCAGGCAGCCTCTGGGATTCGGTTTAGATTGAATGGAAGGGGGGTGGGTGGGGGAATACAATGTAGTTATATCATAGAGTACATCCCATTCAGCTCAGTGGGGTTTACTCTAGGAATTATCAAATGGCATCTGTTATGTTCTGGAAGTAACGAGGCTGGAGACCAGGGTAGCGACAACAGCTCTTTAATATAGGGTGAACCCAGCAACAGGCTGGGGGAAAAACCTCTCCTTTTATACAGTTCTGCTGGAGGCTTCGACCAATCAGCAACGTGCTGATTTCCCGCTCAAATATTTAAAGGTACAAACATGAATACATAACACTCCTCCCCTCCCAGAAAACACTTTGCCTCTATTTACATTTTATTTACATATCCTTATTCGACGTAGTCACGCAAATAACCTGGGCGTCTCCTAGTTCTTTCAGACCTGCGCGGTTCAGTTCTGGGTGGTGTTTTGAGCTGGTCGGAGGGTCTGTTTTCTCCTCCCAGCTCTTTCTCTAGGCCAACGGGCCCTGGATTATTTGCAGACTCTTTTTCTTGGCCATCCGGCCTTGGATTATTTTGTGATTTTCCTGCCGATTCCCTCGGGAACCTGATGGCGTCGCTGGAACTCTGGGACCTCAGCTAAGTCTTGCGCCTCCGGGTTATGGTCAGCTGTGGGTTCAAATAAGGATTGGTCACTATCTGTCTCGTTTGGTTCGGGTTGCTCTGTTATTCGTTTCCTTATCTGATCTATGTGGCGCCTCCATACTCGGTTGTCTTGTAATTCGACCAAGTATGATTTTGGACCGGTCGCTTTCTTGGTTTGCCCTGCGAGCCAGCTTGGGCCGTCCCCATAGTTGCGGGCCCACACTCTGTCGCCTATACCCATTCCTCTCGTTTTTTCTATTTCCCCCTGGTAACCCTCTGGTGTGTAATGGGGATTCAAACGGTCAAGTGGGCACCGGAGCTTCCGACCCATCAATAGTTCGGCTGGGCTTCTGCCTGTAGCAGTGCTTGGGGTTCTGTGCTGAATGGCCAGAAAGAAATCTACTTTTGCTTGCCAGTCTCCTGGCTTGAGTCTGGACAATGCCTCCTTAGCGCTCCGGACGGAACGCTCTGCAAGGCCATTCGACGCAGGGTGGAAAGGCGCGGAGAGGGCATGGCGGATGCCCTCCTCTGCCAAGTATTCCTCAAACTGGGCTGCCGTGAATTGTGGCCCATTGTCGGACACCAGAGTGTCAGGCAACCCGTGGGTTGCGAATAGGTGGCGCAGGGCTGCGATTACTGCCTCGGCCGTAGTGGATTTCATAAGTATGATTTCTAACCATTTGGAGAATGCGTCGACAACCACTAGGAAGGTTTGGCCGTGGAAGGGCCCAGCAAAATCAATGTGGATTCTTGACCAAGCCTGGCATTTCCCTACCCTCTCAGCAATTTCTGAATCCATGAGTGGCCACCACACATAGCTTCTTGCTAGCCCCTTCATCCTCACGATCCCTGGGTGACCCTCGTGGAGGAGGTCCAATACCTTTTCCCTTAATTTATCCGGGATTACCACACGATCACCCCATAATAGGCACCCCCCTTGAGCCGAGAGCTCATCACGCTTCTTTACAAATTCCTTAAACCTTTCGCCCGGCGCAGCGGGCCACCCTCTTTGTACCCATCCGAGTACAGTCCTTATCACAATGTCCCGGTATGATGCCCGAGCCACCTCCTTAGAGGTGACTGGGCCTGAGTCCAAAGAGTCAATCAGCAGGACAGGCGTCCCCGGGGTGGGGTCTTCGATCGCCTCTGGTAGTGGGCATCTGCTTAAAGCGTCCGCATGCCCCACTTCTTTTCCTGGCCGATGCTGCAGCTTGTACGAATAAGCGGCTAAGAAAATAGTCCATCGAGTCAATCGTGGCGAAAGTGCCACAGGCGTTGGTGATCTCCTGCCAGTATTCCTAACAGCGGTCTGTGATCAGTCACAATTTCAAAATCCCGCCCAAATACATATTCGTGGAATTTTTTCACCCCTGACACAATTGCTAGCGCTTCTTTATCTAACTGGCTATAGTTCCTTTCTGGGGGGGACATTGTTCTAGAGTAGAAGGCTATAGGGGCTTCTGTGCCGTTTGGGAGTCTGTGGCTGAGCACAGCCCCCACCCCGTAAGGGGAGGCATATAAACCAGCACTAGGGGCAATGAGTTATGATATTGGATGAGCAGGCTATCGCTTGAAAGCAGGTTTTTCACTGTTTCAAAAGCCCTACTTTCCGACTTCCCCCAAGACCAAACAGTATTTTTTCCTAGAAGTTTGTGCAGCGGTTCAGCAACGGTCGCTTTGTTTTTTAAAAAAACCGCGTAAAAATTCACTAACCCCAGGAATGCCTGTAGCTCTGCTTTGTTTTTGGGCGCTGGGGCCTTTCTGATTGCCTTGACTTTGCTCTCAGTGGGGTGAATTCCCTTCTTGTCTATTCGGTAGCCCAAGAATTCGACGGACTCGACCCCTATGTGGCATTTGTTTGCTTTCACCTTTAGTCCGGCTGCCCGGAAAATGCCCAGAACCTTTCTTAATCGCTCCCCCAGTTCCTCTACGTTTTCCGCTGATATTAAGACATCATCGAAGTAGGGAACTACCCCTGGGAGCCCTTGCAGGAGTCGTTCCATTAGGTTTTGGAACAACCCCGGTGCCACACTCACCCCAAATTGTAGTCGGGTGCATCTGAAGGCACCCCTGTGGGTTACAATCGTTTGGGCTTCGGCTGTGTTGGCGTCTACGGGCAATTGTTGGTAGGCTTGGGCCAAGTCTAACTTTGCAAAGACCTGCCCTTGCCCCAAAGAGTGCAGTAAGTGTTGCACCACGGGAACCGGGTAAGCGCTTTTCTGTAAGGCTTTGTTTAGCGTCGCCTTGTAGTCAGCGCAAATTCTAATTGACCCATCTGGTTTTATGGGTGTGACGATTGGCGTCTCCCACTTTGCGTGATCGACTGGTACCAAAATTCCCTGATTTATGAGCTTATCTAGCTCCTTGTCAATTTTTGGCTTAAGGGCAAAAGGGACTCTCCTCGCCTTTAGCCTAATGGGAGCTACCTGGGGGTCTAAATTGAAGGAAATAGGGGTCCCCTTGTACTTGCCCAGGCAGTCCTTGAAGACATCTTGAACTCGTTAAAGAGAATGTCTTTCAGGTTACAGTCACTTCTGTAGATGCCAGTCACTCCCATGCCCAGTGCGCGAAACCAGTCTAGTCCCAACAGACTGGGCAGAGTCCCCTCGACGACAGTGATGGGCAGGGTCTTCTTGTGAGGTCCGTACTCGACGCGGACGGAGGTGGTCCCTCGAACAGGGATTCGATTTCCCTGGTAATCGTGGACTCGTAGCCGTTGGGATTGCAGGTGGCGCTTCGCGACTGAAGGCAGTGACTTCACCAAAGTGTCCCAGGACATGATGGTGATGGCTGACCCGGTGTCCACTTCGAGTCGGCACCTTACTCCCTCTATTTTAGGTTTGGTGAAGATCTTCTTCTCCACTCGGGTTGAAGCGCGGCCTATAACTACAGTCGTTTGGTTCGAATTCGCGCCTTTCTTATTTGAGCCAATCGCGGGTCGCCTTTCCGATCCCGCGCTCTGATTGGCCGATTTAAATTTTCGGCGGGAAGGTTGGGGAGCTCGACAGACTTGAGCTAGGTGCCCCTTCTTTCCACACCGCCGACATGTTGCGTCCTTAAACTTGCAGCGTTGGCGCTGGTGTTGACCTCCGCAGCTTCCGCATTCGTCTCAGTCCTCTTTCTCACGCTTTTCGGTTCGGCAGACCCCTTCCTCATCCTCACCGTCACCGTCGGATTCGGTCTGAACCTCCTCCTGGTGCACTGGAGCCGGCTTTGTGCTCGCCTTTGGTGGGGAAGGCTTTTGCAATGTCTCCGCCGCTTGGGTGGACATTTCATGTGCTCTGGCTTCGTCCAGAGCGTTGGCCAGCGTTAGGTTGCTCTTCGCTAGCAGCCGGCGCCGCAAACGGATGTCTTTGACCCCTCGGATGAGTTGCTCGAGCAGCACCTCGTCTAGGTCTCGGTATCCGCAGTCCTTGGACGCCTTCCTTAGGGCGGCCATGTAGTCACCAATGGACTCGCCCTCCATCTGCCTTCGCTCTCCAAATTCAAACCGCCGCACGTATTTGGACGGTGTGGGTGCGAAGTGGTTCTTTAATAGGGTTTGCAGAGTTGGCCACGATACCGATTGTATCGGCGTTGGCTCTGCCAGGGCTTCCGCAATATCGATGACCTCCGGACCACAGTGGCTTAAGAAATAAGCCCTTTATGGTTATCTGGAACTCCTGCAGTTCGTTGGCTTCTAGAAAGCTTTGAAGCGGGTCATACGTTCCCCATTTCTCTCTGGCTGGGTCAAACGGTGCGGGCGGAGTGTAACTGGCCATCTCCGCGGTTTCTGCCCTGATTTGCTGGGTTCGGTTCTATCGTGCTTCAGCTCGGTTCTGGTTCTCCTTAGCCTCGAGATCCCACCCTCGTCGCCAATGTTATGTTCTGGAAGTAACGAGGCTGGAGACCAGGGTAGCGACAACAGCTCTTTAATATAGGGTGAACCCAGCAACAGGCTGGGAGAAAAACCTCTCCTTTTATACAGTTCTGCTGGAGGCTTCGACCAATCAGCAACGTGCTGATTTCCCGCTCAAATATTTAAAGGTACAAACATGAATACATAACAGCATCTCTAATGGCATTCCATACGGGTAGTCCTTAAGGTATGACAGATCATTTAACGACTGCTTTGAAGATCCAACAGATACTCCAAAAGCTACCTATGATCCCGTTTCAGAATTATGATGCCTGGAGCGCCGCAGCAGTCTTTTCTCCTCGAAACTGACCGCAAAAACTTTGCAACATGACCACCCAACTATTAGCCCCCCCCCAATCCTGCCCTACCACATTCTTGCAGGTATTGGGAGACCAGATTCTATAAGTCCTCCCCCCTATCACTATCGCAATTTGCAGCTGCTCTCAGAAAGAGATGCCACTTGTGGGATTCTGCCATGTGGCCCAGCATTAGAGCAGCCTGTCTCTCTTCCCTACCACTTCTCCTGAGCTCTGAAGTTCTTCAGAAGGCAAGTGATTGTGATAGGAGCAGAGACCTGAACAGTTGTGGGGACCCAAAGGATGGAAAGCAGAACGTGGGGTATCTCAGGAGGTGAGGAAGGCCTTGGGAGGCCCGAGGTAGGTGGTCTTGTGCCTGCATTAGGCCCTCCCAGGGTCCCCCTCACTCGAGGCACCCCATGCTCCACCTACTGAAACCATGTGTCTGTTTAACAAATGTATTGGGGAGACCAGGGTTGTTATAATGTTCCTATAATGTTCACCCTGACTTTCGACAGTATCAGAAGTCTCCATTATTGTCATAACTAAAGGATTATCTATAGTTTACCTTTCCATGGCATTTACTTCTTAAGGTTTAACCTAAACTCATGGATTACTGGGACGAGAAGCCAGGTTTTTAATTTATACTTTTTAAAGAATTTAGTTCAGAGATTTCAGAGACTTTGAAAGAAAAAAACTCTCCCTTAATTTTTTTTCCCTCAGCCCATTTATTCAAAATTTTCCTTTTAAATATTCAGAAATGGGACTGTTTTTGAAAAAATAAAGATGAAGGCAGGCAGGAAGGAAGGCGATCTTTGTACACCAACTGCAAAGAAAGTAGTAAAAGAATTCTACTGACTTTCTAGTCTGGCAAGCAGAAAACTACTGCATTGTTCACCAGGAAGGTTCCATTTTTTCTTTGTTTTGAAGTATTTATTTCCCATGCCAGAAGCTCCTTGGGAAAAATAAAATAAAGGCAAAATACACTAGGTTCAAAAAGCCTCTACTGAAAGGAAATTCTGTTTTATAGATTATTTTAAAACTACATTTCAGTTTCAGTTCTTGAAGGCCCTCCATTTGTGTGACATCTTATTATTGTTTAAGCACAGGATTTAAGGAGATAACAAATACAACTGGGAAGCCAGTGCTGTTAGTAAAAGAAAAATCAGGTTCTCCAAGATAGTTCACAAGAATCAAGAGAAAACAAAAAGCTGCCTCCATCTGTTTAGAGAATATGAAATCAAAAATTTAATTTCTAACCTAAATAAGAAACACCCAAAACAAAGGGCTTGGAAAAGTAAAAGTTATCGGATTCAACACTGAAAGTGAGCTTCCCTGGAGAAACCATTCCCAACAAGTACAATTATTAAAATGTTCATCTCAGACAATCTAAAAAACAATCCAGAAAATAACCTCATAAGGCAGGTAATCCTTCCTCTAGTTTGCATTATGAAATTGGTGGATAAAATAGAATAGAATAGAATAGAATAGAATTCTTTATTAGCCAAGTGTGACAAGGAATTTGTCTTTGGTGCATATGCTCTCAGTGAACATAAAAGAAAAGATACATTCGTCAAGAATCATATGGTACAACACTTAATGATAGTCATAGGGTACAAATAAGCAATCAAATCTGAGGGCTGTGTGAAAAGTTAGGTTTTCTGGCTGAATTGAGTCATTCAGCCATTTCAGAGATATAGCTATATTTGGCTGTAAACCGTCCTGAGTCCTTCGAGAGAAGGGCGGTATATAAATTCAAACAAACAAACAAACAAATAAATAATAAATAAATAAATAGTGAGTCACGAGGCAGCTGACACCGACAAGTTCTAGCTTGTATGTTGAGTACAAAACATATGATGAGCACCAGGACAAAATTCTCATGTCAAAATGCACTGAGTACCAAATTTTATGAGTTTCAAAGCAGTTGAGAACCAAGTACCACTGTAATTCCATATCTTGCTTTATTCACCTGAATTTTCATTCCTGCCTTCTGAAAAGATTTCTCCTTTTAAAGACAACCATCTAGATTCACTGGGCAAGAATGAACTTTCAACAAGTTGTCAAGGAGAGAAACTTGAAATCAGTCAGGCTCCTGCAAGAGTGAATTAAGGTTAACAAATTACAAGGTTTTGTTTCTAGCATGAAGAAACAAAGCATAGTTTCTATGCACAGAAACCTATTTATGAAACAGGGATAGAACGTGGTTGGAAAACTAATCATATTGCCTTGAAAGGAATAAATAAGTGACATACTGGATTGGAAAACACTGCACATTTTCAGAAATCAAATATTGTCATGTTGTTAGGAATATTATATCTAGCCTACAAAAATTCGGATGAGCACTAGAGGCCCACAAAGAAATGTAAATAATTCTGCCTTTTTGCTGAATTGTGATCAGGAGTTATAAGCAAAACTAATATTTATTAAAATAGCAAACATTTTATGTCTTAGATTGCAGCCTTAAGATCACTTAGGGTTAAAACCCACTGAATGTAAGAGAATGTTCAGTAGGATTATAGTCAGTGGTAGGATTCAAATAACTTAACAACCGGTTCTCTGTCCTAATGATTTCTTCCAACAACCAGTTCACCAAACTGCTCAGAAAGTTAACAACCGGTTCTCCTGAAGTGGTGCGAACTGGCTGAATCCCACCACTGATTATATTATATCAAAAACGGATTTGGTTTGTAAATGAAAATGAAGCCAGTTAGAATTATGATAAGGCAAAACCATAAACATGTTCTAGATCAGGTTTCAACTCACATAATCACTAAGTGTCATTCTGAGACATTTTTAATAGGTAAATGAAGATGTGTTAAAACTAATGCCATGATTACTTTAAAAAAAGAAATTAATTGTCCTTTATTGTTTGATTGTTATGTTTGTGGTAGGACTTTATTACAGTCACAGACCATCATATATGCATAAATCCATCAGAAATCATAGATAAAACAGACCCAAGGAGCAACAGAAATGACTATGTGGAATTAGACAAAGAATTTGCCAAATTATTGAAATTATTCTGATTAGATTAGATTAGATTAGATTAGATTAGATTAGATTCAACAAGAAAGGAATTTGTCTTTGGTGCATATGCTCTCAGTGTACATAAAAAGAAAAGATACATTTGTTAAGAATCATAAGGTACAACACTTAATTATAGTCATAGGGCACAAATAAGCAATCAATTAACTTTGGATTTGGATCAAATTTGCAGCAGGCAAGCAATTCCTCAAATCGAAGTCACTAGAAAGGCCACCAAAGTAAGTTTCTTTATTAGAAAATATTCCTATGAGTTTGTCCATTCCTTTTCGCCTCCGTCTCTCTGACCCACTTTCTAGCCAAACAAAGCAAAATCTACAATTTGGACAGCTAGAGAAAGTGGCTTTTTGCTGTCCCCAGAAGCATAGTTAAAGCATTGTTATGGTCCCAGTTCAGCATGGATTGTTTTGTAGGACAGAGTTCAGCTTCAAAAATAGCAAAGGCAATTTAAAGCAACTTCAACCCACAACTTTGTTTTTTGTTTTTGTTTTTTTGCTGGGTCAGTGTGTACTGATGATGTGCTGTTGTGAACTAGCTGAATTTTTGGCAACTTCACTTTGCAATGGGAAAGGCTTTTCTCATATCAGGAGTGAGCAAATACAAAAGCAGAAAAAAATGTACCTTTTGTCCAAAATGAGAATAGCCTATAACTAAGTTTCTCAACTAATTCAATAGTTGCATGATTTTAAAAAAGTTATTTTCCTTGTGTTTCTTAATTATTTACTGATTGCTACTGTTGGGTAAGTGTTTGGTAGATTTGTATAACTAATACCATAATTTCAACAAAAAAGCACATGCAAATATTTAAACAGAGATAGACAGTTTGGTGTTGTAGCTAGAAACTGGAACAGGGGTCTCCAACCTTGGCAACTTTAAGACTTGTGGACTTCAACTTCCAGAGTTCCTCAGCCAGCTTTGCTTGTGGATTTCAACTTCCAGAGTTCCTCAGCCAGCTTTGCTGGCTGAGGAACTCTGGGAGTTGAAGTCCACAAGTCTTAAAGTTGCCAAGGTTGGAGCAGTGGTGGGATTCAAGTAATTTAACAACCGGTTCTCTGCCCTAATGATTTCTTTCAACAACCAGTTTGCCAAACTGCTCAGAAAGTTAACAACCGGTTCTCCCGAAGTGGTGCGAACTGGCTGAATCCCACCACTGGGTTGGAGACCCCTGAACTAGAAGACTGTGAATGCTAGTCTTGCCCCAGGCATGAAGCCAGTTGGGTGACCCAGTCATTGTCACTCAGTCCTAGCAAACTCCTTCTAAATATATTGCCAAGAAAACTGAAAGGACTAGTTCAGGCTGTTGTCACAGTAACAATGATTTAAAGCCAAACACACAAAATTAAATATATTGTACATGTATCATTTTTAATGGCCTGAATTTGTCTCTTCTATATCAGAGTCATAGCTCTCATCTCGTCTTTTGAGCTTTCGCTCAAGTTAAGCTACCCCATTTTTTCAAACTATAAAGATAAGATTTGGAACTCAAAAGGGACCAATGTTGCCTGATCTTTTCAGCCTTTCAAAAGACTTAATACGCAAAAAATATTGCTGACCTTTACTCCTGGGATGACAGGTTTGCAATTATTTTTGGCTTAGTTATGATAGCTATGAGCCATGATGGTGCCGTGGTTAGAATGCAGTACTGCAGGCTACTACTGCTGACTGCCAGGTGCCTGCAATTTGGCAGTTCCAATCTCACCAGGCTCAAGGTTGACTCAGCTCTCCATCCTTCTGAGGTGGGTAAAATGAGGGCCCAGATTGTTGAGGCAATATGCTGACTCTGTAAACTGCTTAGAGAGGGCTATAAAACACTGTGAAGTGGTATATAGGTCAAAGCACCACTGCTATTGCTTCTAGTTGCTGCATTTCACACATTTCTTCTCCTATTCCCCCAACACATAAACATCTCTCCACCTCTAGTATCTTCACCAGCAATCTGAAGATGCATGCCTCATCATCTGATGAGCATGAGAAAGAGGCAGACGAGGGACTCCAGTCTCTGGTAAAGCTTGGCAGAAACAGCTGATGTTAAAGAGAGCAGGTGCCTTTGGCTAGATGTGCTGCACATGTAATCATTCAATTTACATTGATTAATCGCAAAATGATAATGTCCACTTAGGGAGAGAGATAATGTTCTTTCTCCAGGAGTGACTCCTTATAGCTAAGAGGTTCTATCCAAAAGATGAGCACAATAAATAAATAAATAAATAAATAAATAAATAAATAAATATCTTGAGGCACAATGAACTTTATAGTTCCTAGGTCACCATTCATGTGAAACAAAATGTGCCTGAATCAAATGCCAATGGAAATCATACTCAAACATAAACCTTGCTAGAAACTCAGGTTTCTGAACCTTCACTAACTATAGGTCAAGTGATCTGAAATCTGGAAAGAAGGTTAAAGTTCAACCAGTTAAAAAGCTTTCAAAAGTTCATTATGGCTTAGGGCCTGGGTACTTACTGGACCGCCTGCTGTTACCTCATGCCTCCCACCGACCCGTACGCTCTCACAGAGAGGGACTTCTCAGGGTGCCGCCCGCCAAGCAATGTCGGCTGGCGGCCCCCAGGGGAAGGTCCTTCTCTGTGGGGGCTCCCACACTCTGGAATGAACTTCCCCCAGGTTTACGCCAAATACCTGACCTTCGGACCTTCCGCCGCGAATTGAAGACAAATCTATTTATTCGCGTGGGGCTGGCTTAAATTTTATTGGTTTTAAATTTTCTATTATTAATTTTAAGGAGTTTTTTAGTTTTATATATTTTAAAGTTTTTAGGCCAACTATATAATAAGTTTTTTAATCTGTATTTTAATTGTATATTGTACTGTTTGTTTTACCTTGGCTGTACACCGCCCTGAGTCCTTCGGGAGAAGGGCGGTATAAAAATCGAATTAATAATAATAATAATAATAATAATAATAATAATAATAATAATAATAATAATAATAATAATAATAATAATATGAAATATATGCCATGGGTTATCTGTCAAATAAGATAAAAAGCTTAAGTCTAGGAAAAGATAAAGTTGCATAATGGAATGAAGACTATGTACAATTACATAAAATATGTTGACTGTACTGTATATATTTTCACTCTGATATACACATTGAAAAATTGTTGACTTGATCAGATTTTTTGGGTTGGCGTAAGACTTTATCTACTTGCAAGTATTGTGTAACTGTTTGGTGTGACTTTGGACATATTATACTATGGACAAGGATGTCATAGAGCAAAGGAAATGAAGCTCTTAGAAATAATGTACACAAGGGCTTCTTAGTACCTTACCAGCCAATATTTACTTTAAAAAGGGCAGTTCATGAAATGACACTTGTGACTATTATACATTCAAACCAGTCCATTAAAGGACTTCCTTCCTGAAGATTATGGCCTGAATTGGGTAAACAATCGTTTTGGGTAATAACCATTTTTCTTTTAATTTTTAGAGCCTATAATAGGGCGATTCGCAAAACAGCTACATTGGGACAATTGTCTCTACACAAAATAGCTCCCCCTGGGCACATACAAGCCATAAAAAGCTTGTTTAACTAAAGGCAAATCAATCCTAAAAGTGGCTTTCAGCTGTAATAAAGTCATTGTTGCGAATAAATGTGGCATCAGAGGCTGAGGCTGTGTTTTTGCAGCAGATTATTTTTCTAACTACAATGTTTATTTATTCGTTTATTTAAAGCCAGGTGAGATATTGCCTATTCATGACTTGGTAGAAAGTCATATCCTGTGACCTATAATACTTCACAACCAATGCAACAAGCACTATGATTTATTTCTAAAAGAACCTCCTGGAAGTACATTCTGTTTCATATTATGTTATTGATTGTTATAGATATTGTAGACTATCCCAGAGTCTGTTGTGAGACAGGCAGTTATATAAGTCAAATAAATAAATAAATAAATAAATAAATAAATAAATAAATAAATAAATAAATAAATAGGGTGCCACTGATGCCTTAATCACAGTAATAGAGCACAATTACGTCAATGTCGACACCTCCAAGCCAAGGTTTTGTAGTTTAGAGACATGTATCATCTTTTAGTTGGACAATCTGGAACAAATCCTAGGCAGATTTGATAGGCTGCCATATAAATTGTTTAAATAAATAAATCATGGTTTCATCAGCTACTTATGTTCCTCTTTTATAGCCTTGGCTTGTCAATGAGTCAGAAAACAGTAGCTTGTGAAATAGCGTCAGAGAAGGAGAACTACCGTTCTTATGCTATGAAGGCAGAGGTCAACTTTTAAGTATGCAGAACTCACAAAGCACAAATTAGCCAATTGCATTTCAACTTAGTGAATGGTGGAGATCCAGTCTCTTGGTTAGCATTTAACTTACCATTTTCTGTGGAAACCTAGAAAATGTTTAATTGGGGTAGGGTGAAGAGGGTTGAAAATAATAAAAGCCAGTATATCTGATCACCATCTATCAATTTATATCAACAATACATAATTATCTGTATTTCTCATAGCAGAATTTGAGGCCCAGATTGGACAAAATTGGAATTTTGTGAAAATAGACAATTTTTAGCTTTAAAAGCTCAAGGAGGGTGTGGGGTTAATGGTCACCATATCAGACTGTACAAGTAAATCTAATCTACAATCTACTTTTGTCTTTCTGGGTTACATTCTATGCTATCCAGTTCTATGTTATCAAAAAACATCAGACTTGGTTGATACTCGTGATATGTTAGAAAGACTAGAAGGGAGACCAATCTAGACTCTTCACTTTAAAATCAGATGACACTAAGATCATATTTGACCTGCAGGCACTGTTTCAGATGAAAATATCAAAGTGAGCAGGACATTGTGAAATTGAATTGATCATGTGGAAAATAAGGTTATAGTATCATTTGGGGAAGAAGGAAAAGCTAAGATAATTTTTCTAGAAGAGATTATTGGAATGGGGGCAGAGACAACAGATGTCACTGAATGTTCCCAATATAAATACTGTCTTGTTCAGTATCCTAGAAATAATGATGCTACTCTTGTCTGAGCCTTACAGGACAGAACGCTTTTCAATTTTCACTCAAAAATGTATAAGCAGCCAATTACAATTAGAATTTCTAACTTCAATTTTATATCATGAAGACAGAGTCGGCTGCAGGATCTAAACTGTAGTGCTGAATTTCAGGGTCCCATCAGGCAGAAAACACATGCAAGCTGTAGTGCAATCTTTCTCAAGTTTAGCAACTTTAAGATATGTGGACTTCAACTCCCAGGATTCCCCAGCCAACATGGCTAACTGGGGAATTCTGGAAGCTATAGTACACGTATCTTAGAGTTACCAAGGTTGAGAAACACTGCTGTAATGTAAGAGATGCAATAAACAGGATGAAGTACCCTAAATTACACCTTAAGAGCTTCATTCACAGCCCAACCCAGTCTCCATTATCACCTTCAATCTCCTTTCAGGCAACATTATGACTCCCAAATGTGCCCAATTCTGTACTAAAGCAGAATGATGTTCAACAATTCTTAACATAAGCCCATTGAGACAGTACTATTGAAAAGAGATGGGCAGAGTAGGAAAGTACAGGTAACTGTTCAATTCTGTGACAGGTATTTAGTATTAATTCCAGTAAAGCTTCTTTTTGCAAATAGGGCTTAATAATAATGGCCAGGTTTTCTCTGTAGGTTTTTGGGTTTTTTTGCGCTTTCTCAATGGAATTTGTAAATTCCACTGCTTGTTTAGACAAGCATAAAACAAATTGTACCAATATGAACAAAGAGTAATAGATTTGAGTGATTCTGGATATTTCCAGTTTCTGTTTTCTCTGATGCATGACAAGTCCTCAGCTGTACTGGCCTTCATGTACAGTTTTCCAAGTTGACATCCAAGGACAGCCTCAAAGCGTGTAAAAACTGCTATACTTCATCACCTCTTATATCAGAGGCAACATGAGAGAACAATACAGATGGCATCATGTCCTTACTTATTGGCCACTTTAGATTATTTATCAAATTTATATGGCTGCCAAACTTGCACACAGTGACTCCCGTCAGCTTGCAAAATTAAAAAAAAAAAGATCAAATAGAGAAGGCTGTAAAATCAGAGCTCAATATGGAAACACAATTATAGTTCACTAGATCAACTCATAACAGCCAATTTACCTTTATGTTTTTTATTGTGCAATGCTGTTAAATTAGGCAGAATGTGGCTTAAGATGATTAGAATTCTGAGCTTCAAAACATTAATTCTGAATATCTAGCACAGTTCTTGTAACACAGAATCAGTGCACAATGAGTTGGACTTAGATGTAAATATCTGTCTGGCTTTAGCAGACTTGTTTTTCCCCATCAAGTTTTCTCCAATACACACACACACACACACACACACACACACACACACACACTAATGACAACCTGAGTCATTATTAAAAAAAAAACTTGAACTCTCCTAGTGTGAATGTAATTCAGAAAAAGGATACTGACCTTAGATACTAACCTGAGATAATAATACATAAACTGAAGGGAAATAGGCTAGAAAGGAGAATGGGCTACATCACTGGTGGTATTCAGCTGGTTCTATCCGGTTCAGGACAACAGGTAGCAGCGGCCGGACATCATCACATCCCATTTTTGATGCTCTGCGCATGGACAGAGGTGTTCACATTTGTGAATCAGTAGTGAAGGTAAATGAATACTTACACCCCAGGTTACATGGTGTGTGCATGTGGCTCAAAAACAAAAGGATTGTAAAATACAACTTAAGCTCTGCCTCAGTGCTTGTTTTTTTATAATTCCACCAATTCAAAACTAGATGTGCCCAGTCTCTATGACACATACGCATTGTTAAAGATTTTTGAGATCCTGATAAATCAGCTGTACTTTCATACGGGATTGGTAGCATCATTGCGAGGGGCATTGCCTTAAGGCAATTAATAGATGATTCAGGGTATGAAGATTTGGGTATATGTGTATGGCATAATGAACCAGCCTTTTAACATAATAGATAGGAGGACAAGTCATCCTGTGTGGTTAGTTTGCAGTTCAGTGTGTTGCTTGATCCCAGAGAAATGGGTTATCTGAGTAGTCTGTAATTCAATTTTCACAAACAAGTGTGCAATGCAAACACGGCCTTTGTTTTTGGCATGCAAGATACCAAGTGATGAAACCTGGACTTTGGGCTGAGTTCCAGAACAAGAACTACACTACAGGAAATAGACAGTTTGCTGAATAAGAAAAAGAGGATTTTAGAGCAGGACAGCATTGTTGCTGAATGAAAGCAAAATAGAATAGAATAGATTTTTTTATTGGCCAGGTGTTTTGGACACACAAGTAATTTGTCTTGATGCATATGCTCTCAGTGTACATAAAAGAAAAGATGCATCAAGAATCATAAGGTACAACACTTAATGATAGTCATAGGGTACAAATAAGCAATCAGGAAACAATCAATATCAATATAAATCATAAGGATACAAGCAGCAAAGTTACAATCATACAATCGTAAGTGGAAGGAAATGGGTGATGGGAACGATGAGAAGATTTACCGATTTAGTAAAAAGTTTGACTTGAATAGTATCCCAGTTTTGGACCAGCAGAGATTCAGGTTTAAGGCTGCAATTGGCCACGCAGCTCATTGGGAGACATTTGGCCAATCACTCTCATTTAGCACAACATAATACACAGATTTATCATTATAGGGATAAATTTGAGGAAAAAATACCATGTAAACTATCTTGTGGTATCATAGGAACTGCCTTATAAATTATATATAAATAAATGGGTGCTGTCTGCACTATAACAGAATGAGTATATTAAGCAGGGATCATTTCCCAGGGAAAGTTCAGCTGGGAGAGTTCAGTCTGGCAATTGTTGCCAGACATGGCAACAAATTGCCACAGCAACTTTAGATATGTGATGCTCTAAAGTTTCTGTGTCTTGAATTCTCATTGGTTTAACAAGAATTTAATGATAGCCTAAATAAGTTGCTCGAAAAAAAACTTCAGATATTATTTTTGATCTCCCTCACTCCAAAGGATCTGTTATTTTAAAACAAAAATACAAGTAAGACTTTTTTTCTCCTATTTTTGCATGTTTCAGATTCCTATAGCAAAATATACAACACAATGGTGCATTCAGAGGGGTTGGCAGAGATTCCAAAAACATCAAGGTGCAGCTATGCAATTGAAGTCCTGCCCATTTTTACACCTCTGAGATAGGGCTTTGTGAGATGGGAGCTACCATCTTGACTATTTTGACCTGCTCACAGATGTCTTTGCTTATCTCTGTGATTAAGTAACCCCATGTGCTCTGCAGAGCTCTCCAAGAAAAAACGTGGGTGCTCTCTTCCAAAAATGCAGTTTAGATTTTGAATACTTGAAGAAACAAAGTATTTGCTTATATTTATAATTGTTTAGAACATATTAGAACATTTAGAACATAAAGTGAGAAAGATGCCCCCAAATTCTATGAATCTTGTCCTTGTATGGTTTGTGCACTGTTGCATATGGTACATTACACAGTAGACAAAATCACATAATCCAGATATGCAAAAGTAAGACAATGAATTCATAGAATCTATACAGTATAGGATCTATGTATTATCTCTGCATTCATAGAATCAGATGAAGGGGTGTGACCAACAGAAAGAGTCAGGCCTCTCACCCTTTTTCTTCTCATTCATTTCTACCAAAATCCACTGATTAAAATAAATAAACTTTAACAATGCATAGAAATTATTTTTCATTGCTTAAACTGCATTTATTTATTCCCAAGTAGAAACACAGCTGAAGTGAAAATGGAGGTGGTCAAATCAACATTCTCTTTTGTTTCCTTTCTCTATGTTTCTTGATTTGCCTCTTTCTACTTCAATTTATTTTTCCTCCTTTTTCTTCTTTTGTTCATTGTCTTTCTTCCCATTTTCCTTTGGGTGCTTGGATTCCAGGTCTACCCAGGCCAGTTTCCACCCCCCCTCCAAAGTTGGCAACTTTAAAATGTGTGGACTTCAACTCCTAGAATTACCCAGCTGGCTACAAAAGCTGCAAAATACAGAACATACCTCTGTTTTCCAAACTGTCAGAAATTTAATACAAACCTTTTAGGGAGAGTATCAGCGTTCAGCCCTTCCAAAGATTTCACTCAACTATTATCAGCCACAAAATGCAGCTGTGAAAACCTGCAGGACTTTTCATACCTGCCTGCTATAATAAATAGATGTGCTTCAAAGGAAATGTTTTCAGGAGCAAAAGACTAGTCTTTGCTTGTTTATTGACCCCCAGCTGGAACCCACAGAGTCAGTCAGCTGCTTGTTTACCATTTACATAACATTTCAATGAAAAGAAGCCTTGATATTTCAAACCATATTTGAAAAACCAGTCTGGGTTTTTTATTTTTTTATTTATAGATAGATGATAGAGAGATAGAGAGATAGATGGATGAAGAGAGAGGGGGAGAGAGAGAGAGATTTTAACATACAGAATTGTTACTAAACTGCTTAGAAAACAGCACAAACTATTTGTTTGTTAATGGCCATATGCAACTGTGTAAATAGATGTGGCACCTCTCTTTGATATTCACTTCAGAGGTGGGTTTCAGCAGGTTCTGACCAGTTCTGGAGAACTGGTAGCGGAAATTTTTAGTAGTTCAGAGAACCGGTAGTAAAAATTCTGACTGGCCCCACCCCCCATCTCTTCTCTGCCTCCCAAGTCCCAGCTGATTGGGAGGAAATGGAGATTTTACAGTATCTTTCCCATGGAGTGGGGTGGGAATGGAGATTTTACAGTATCCTTCCTCTGCCACGCCCACCAAGCCACTCCCACAGAACCGGTAGTAAAAAAAATTGAAAGCCACCACTGATTCACTTGCTCTGCATTTTCCAGCTTTCCATTGTATAGTTGGGCATGAAAGGAAGTATCTGCAATTTTCTAAGCTATGTATATTTTGATTATTGTTAAAGGGGATACATTTCCATCTATGCCCTTTTAAATGTTTCAGTTTAATTTGGTACAAACTTAGCATCCCTATATATACAAATATGACAAGATGAGACTTTTACAAAATAGAATTTGATAGACAATCCAAATGGTGACCTATTACATTGGTGATTCTCCTGTATTTTCCCATAGTTCTCTCTTTTATTTTATTCTTGTTATTTATTAGAAAAGGAACAGAAAATACAGGATGGAAACCAAACAAGTAGAACACATCCTCTGCACCAACCAACAGTCAGATAAGCAGGAATTAACACCAGACAAAAAATGAGGTAGAAAACAATAATCAGTGAATCACCAAGGAGTAAACCACATCCCCAACAAAACTGGCAGGGCAAGCTACTATATATAAACAGGCAGCAAATCCTAACACTTACTCAGACTGATATTACCTACCTAGGTGGTAATGAAATGTTTGCAAGCAAACAATCAAGCTCAAAGAACACCAAGAAATCCAAAGATGGATTAAATCCCCCTCCTGGCCTAGGAGTTGTTTGTAGCTACAATTAACTGGACACCACCTGGACTCCTCCTATTGTTTCAAGTGAACAATATAATTGAAGAACAGGTGCTGCGTCTAAATTTTAGTTTATATTGTGCACAAAAAAACTTCAACTTTCAGAGAAGTTGTAATGAGGAAGAGCTATAGAGGATTTACTGATGTCTGGACTGAATTACAGCTGAGCTCAATTCATATTTCAATTCATATGCAGTAAAGAATAATAATTCTGAGCTCAATTCATATTTCAATTCATATGCAGTAAAGAAGAATAACATTTAGAATTTCTTGAGACTCTGGCTTGAACCAAAGACTGCTTTAAATTAGCTAGATAAGTCTTCTATTTTCAACTGAAGTTGCGTAACTGCAAAAATAAAAGTGAACACATAAATTAAATTCATGGAAAGGTTTGGTAATAAATCATAAAAATATTCTACATGATGAGATTTTATTTTAAAATCTGAAGAAATAATGATAAAATACCTGCAGGTCCTCATAGTTAAGATATTCTCTCATCTCCGTTCATCAAATCATATTTTTTTTGCCCAGTTCAGTTTTTGAGCTGCTTCACCGAAGTCCCATAATGTGCACCAATTTATCTCAACAAAGGTCAAAATATGAGATGCTTCAAATGGTCTGCTTCTCACAGATCCAATGAAGCAGTCCCATTTGTTCACTTGACTTTCACGTGATCTGGATATAAGGGTATTTTAGAACTTTTTCTGTGACACATTCCACTTCTCATCTTCTACTTCAGCAGGTAGCTAGTTATTGGGGAAGAAAGAGCAAAGTATTATGTCTTTATTTTGCATACTCAGGACCTTGTATTTCTTATTTCCCCAAAACCATGAAAAGAAGACCAACAAAGCTTTTATGGCAACACCAGCATGCATTTAGACACAGTCCCTGAAAATGAATGTTTTGGGGGGGGAAATCTGGTTAGTTCATCATTTTTTGGGTTTATTTAGAGCTGCTACTACTCCCCCTTCTCCAATAAAAATGGATCTCATTTAAATCCTTAGAAATCTAACCAACATTCAAGAAAAGTCATTTGTCTGGGTCCTAAATTACAGAATATTGTAAATATATATTGTTTGTGTAGACAGAAATCATTCCCCCACCCATAAAATCTGCTTAGTTTCCCTGCCACTATTAATGTTGGAATAAACTAGAGCAGGTGTCTCCAACCTGGGTCCCTTTAAGACTTGTGGACTTCAACTCCCAGTTCCTCTGGGAATTGAAGTCCACAAGTCTTAAAGGGACCAAGGTTGGAGACCCCTGAACTAGAGTATTGCCTCCAGTGCAAATTGCTTAACCACAGCTAGGTGTCCATATGATTTAGGAGAGCAATATTACTGAGGTGTTATATAAATCAGTATTTTATAGTTTGAACTAAAAATCTGCTGCAACAATGGAGCTTAACAAAGGGATATTTTGTTTGCAAGGCTTACTGCTATCATTAGTTTATCATATTCCTGTAGGGATTTTTGGCTATTATACTCTTCCCCCATTCCCATTTTATCCTCTAATTTTAATTAGGCTACATTTCTGTGCATACATACGTGTGTGCATGTGTATATCCATGTTCCTATCACAGAATCAACTTGAGTGAGATTTAACCGAAAGGTTCTAGATGTTATCAGTGACTCTTAAGTAGATCATTTTACATTTTCACCTCTAGTGTCATATAGCATCATCCAACCATCGCCAAAGAAATATAATGTCGTCTTTATTCTAGTTATTTTGGCACAGTGATGCCTGGATGACTTTAGAAGAAGTAACGAGTAATGAGAAAGTCACATTCACTTCACTAGAAATTCTGGTTCATATGTACAAAGGAAAGTATATGCAAATTTGCATCCTTAATCAACTGACTATATAGCTGAGAGGAGACATGACATTAATTGCCACATTATTCCTTAAATAGTGCCAGTTTGCATTTCCAGGGAATACCCCTGATGGTCTTAAAGAAAAATTTAAAAAACTGAAGGGAATAGAATTTGGTGGTTTTGTCACGAGTCCATACAGAGAAAGATTTGGTTCATTATCTTCTGTTTGCCCTGCATGCAGAGTTGTCAGAAATGAGTGATTGCCCATCATTTTAACTGAAATTCCCTCTTGGTCATTAAGCCAAAGGTCTAAGTACAGTTTCGTGAAGGATGGGGAAAGGCAATCACTCAAAAAATGCTACATTCAACTTAACAGCTGCCAAACCTGGAGCTAGATTTGTTCAAATCAAAGTGATGGATTGTCATTCAGGCAGATAGGAAAATATGCATTTGCATTCTCTCTCTCTTTTCTCTTTCTCACTCTCAATAGTGCATGGATGCACACCCAAACACAAACACACCCCTCAACTTAACTGTTGTGGCTCCAGCCCCCCCCCCCCGGGCCTGGCCCCCTGCCAGAGAGTGACTCAGAGAGTGAGGGGAAAGGACCATCAGGGCTCCCCTCCACAGAGCCGGCCTCTCTGGCTCAGCTCCAGGAGCCAGAGGCAGGCCAGGTGGAGGAGGTAATGAGACCTCTGTCTCCTGTATCTCCCACCGCCCAGGCAACACTTCCAGACCCAGCTGTGGACAATCAGTCCTGGTTAGATCCCAGGTTTCGTAGACAAGAGAGGTGGGAACAACAAAAAAGGGGGTGGGGCAGGCCTAGAGAGTGCTGAGTCACGGAGCCACACCCCACAGGGATAAAAGCAGGAGGGGCTGCTCTACTACTTTGTGACGGACAAAATGAACTGACTGGAGAAAACTTGAGCTGAACTATTTGAGCATTTGGCCTGAATTGCTGTTTGTTCCTGACTTCCTGGTTGCTCCAGTAATGAGCTTTGGTGACGACGGCATCTGGGAAGATATAGAAAACCATGGCAGATGATCGCTGTTTTGCTGCCAGAGCTGATAGCTGCCATGGACTACATTGCTGGCTAATTGAGTCAGTTCACGTGTTTCCTGGACTGAGGTGGGGGGGAAAGAACACTAACACATTCTGGCTTGTCTCATGACAACTGAGTTAGTTACACAGATCTGAAGTATCCAAGAAGAATAGAGACTCCCAAAATTTAGGCAGGTACTTTTTAATCCTGTTAACTGAAGATGCACTTTTTAAAACATGAAATGCAGTACAGAATTCTAAAAAGTATAGTTTGCCACAGCGGTGGGTTGCTATCAGTTCGCCCCAGTTCTGGCAAACCAGTAGTAGCGTTGGTGGGAGGCTCCGCCCACCAATCCAGACATCATCAAATATGCTCTGCCCATGCACATGCAAGCGAAGTGAGCGCGAGTGAACCGGTAGCAAAGGTAAGTGAAACCCACCACTAGTTTGGCAATAAAAATCTCAATAATCCTTTACAAAGTAAGCACCAACATAGATATACACATTTTCTTCCGTCTATCACTTAGATACAAATTGGAAGTCAAGCACTGCTTAGCTCTGGATTAGCCACTTGAAGACAGCTAGAAACCAGATGGGGATTTCTATTCTCTTGCATATCCCTTGTTTGAAATGAAGCGCAAGACATTTCAATGGATACCATTAATCCAAAGAAATTCAGACTATAGAAAACCTGTAAAATTTCACCCTGGAAAATATTCATAAATTTTCATTATTTATTCTGGATAATTATAGTAATTTTTCATAAATTATGATAATTGACCTGGAAAATGTTCATGATTTTTCATAAATTATGATAATTGCCCTAGCTAGTTATGATAATTTTCATAAATTATCACAAAGTGTGATAATTACCTTGAGTAATTATCATGAATTTTCCTAATTTGTATAATTGCCTGGCAAACTATCATAAATTATCACAAATTATCATAATCACCTTGACTAATTATTGCAATTTTTCATAAATTATGATAATCTCCTTGGAAAATGTCCATAATTATCATAAATTATTGCTGCCATATTGTTAGGTACACTTTACATTCAAATAACTTCTTGTTATGTGTAACGTGAACAAGCCTTTCACTATATTCTGATTGTCTGAATGTACTTTTCTTAACTATCTTAACAATATTGTCAGTTTAGTTTTGGATATTCTGCATATTCAAATTCTTTCAATATAGTAGAAGGTACATGGAAAAGAAAAATCCAGCATTGTGGAGAGAAAGTGGTGGTGATGGAGATATTATTGAACAGATTGGCACAATTTTCATACGTGGAAGTGGCTGAATTCTTCTCCAAGAGATAGAAAAGCTATTTTAACCATGAAGTTTTATTTATTTATTTATTCATTAATCACATTTATATACTGCCCTATCTCCCAAAGGACTCAGATCATATTCATATTTTCAGATCATATTCACTTGGTGAACACTTAAATGAAGAAGGTGTGTGTGTAAATGATTACTATCTAATAATCTTATCTTGCATTCTCTGTTGTAACCCATCTTGTGTTTAAGACAAAATAATTGCTCCTTCCTGTAACTGTTGAAAAGATAAACATTAATGCATAAAAATAGAAAGCCCACATCATTGTATGGATCACAGCCAACTGAAAGAACCATCTCTGCCATCCACACAGGGCAATTATGGAGCCATGCTTCACCAGCCAATCAATATTCTCTTGTAATCATCAGCATTGCACAAACATCTCTAAGACATAGCCTCATTGTTGTCTCCTTTAACATCATTGCATTATAGCATTACAGCATAGCAAAGAAAAGGAAGGACTGTTGTCAGTCAAGAAACAAGAATCACCCATTGGGAAAAAACAACAACACTATGAGCCAAACACCAATTCTGTATAAATCTGTAACAAAAAATGATCGAACAATGGAAAAATTGTTATCCATTCACTGAACATTATTGGAAAACATATCAGGTATTCAAGTAAACAGAAAAACTTTGCAAGTGTCATCTGGCTGTTTTTGCTGTTTTGGTGACTTAAAGATATACCGTTCTCTTGTTTTTTTATGCAATAAGCAAGTAGACTTCATTCTTTCCTAGAAGCCATCCTTCACTTCAATTAATGCTCCTATCTATCTGAAATTCAAATGGAAACAGAGTGCCCACTGTGAATGGATAACAGTTTTTCCATTGTCTGATAATTTTTTGCTACCACAGATTTATACTTAAGGATTCAGCAGTTATCTGAATTGATTCAGCTCAATTAGCACTCTGAAAACAAACGTCTTTCAAAAGATTCTGCCTCTTATTTCAATGAAAATGGAAGCTGTACCCAGCAAATTGCATTTTAAGCCATTTTGCCATATGTACATTCAGGAGACAGATTAAATAATGGAATCCTGTGTGTTCTCTAAGCTTGGTTGCTTGCAGACCATTCATTATCAGACTGGATAACATCTTCAGTGGTAGAAGGAAGTGGGGTTTGCTTCAGAGAGCAAACTTGCCCTGTCTATGTTAGTGGGGATGTTTTCTCCTGGGTAATAATTCCTTGATTAGGCTGTTGTTTACTGCTTGTCTGAGTTGGTAGTTCCTTGATTAGGGTATTGTTTACTGCTTGATTGTTTTGTCTAGTATTAATCTCTGCTTATCTGGATGTTGATTACTGGCAAGGATGTCTTTTCATTTCTCTTTTAGCTTTTTTAAAATTATCTCTTTTGAATGGTATGTAAATGTTTATTTCTTTGTGCCTTTTGTAGGTTTCCATGAATATAATATTATTTGTTCAATACTATAGAATTGTGCAGCATTTACATTAGTCATAAAACCATCATGTTTTCAATTGACACAAAACAGGCAGAATGCCTAATAGCAATTTCATAAAAGGCCATTTGCTTTAAAAATTGCTTGTGACATTCATAGCACATAATCCGCATACGTAAGATATGGATTATGCTTATTCAAAAGATATCACAAATAGCTGGAACAATTTGCATGTCTAGATTAAATTTATTCCTAAAGCTAAAATCCTCTCAGAATGGACTACACTTAATGGAGATCATCCAATTCAAATAATTAGTCTAGGGTAGGCAACCTATTTATCTGTGAAATGAAGTTCACTCTTGTTGAACTTCAGCTACCAGATTATATAACCAGCAAAACCATTATTTAGGTGCACTGGGATTTTTGGTCATCAATATTTTGAAGGACAGCAGGGTCATTCCATGTCAAGTGATCTGATTTCAGGAAAGTGCCCAGGTTGACCATCACAGATTTTGATGAAATTTGGTGTGAACCTGCACACACGTCCCCAATGAACATTGGTAAAGTGTTATGTTTGCTGATGCAATACTTGTGGAGATATAGTCATTTGTATGATCCCATACACGGTGGCTCAGGGGCTAGGACGTTGAGCTTGTCGATCGAAAGGTCGGCAGCTCAGCGGTTTGAATACCTAGTGCTGCCATGTAACGGGGTGAGCTCCTGTTACTTGTCTCAGCTTCTGCCAACCTAGCAGTTTCGAAAGGTGTCTTTCGACGTCGAAAGACGTAAAAATGCAAGTAGAAAAAATAGGGACCACCTTTGGTGGGAAAGTAACAGCATTCCGTGCGCCTTTGGTGTTGAGTCATGCTGGCCACATGACCACGGAGACGTCTTCGGACAGCGCTGGCTCTTCGGCTTTGAAACAGAGATGAGCACTGCCCCCTAGAGTCAACAACGAGTAGCACATATGTGCGAGGGAAACCTTTACCTTTTATGACCCCATACTGCAGCCTTCGACAGTATGACTCTGAGATTTCAGCAACTTTGAGACATAATATCTCCAGCAATATTTTGTTGAGAGAAATAAAACTTGGCCATCTTGTACATCTTGTTGTGCTCTATTAAACAAAAATAATAAAAACATTCTCACGAGCGATCTCCATCTAGATAATTGGGAGCAAAATTGACCGAAAATTACTATGGCGCGAAAAAAGGGTAACGTTTGGCTTCTTATATTTCTGGAAGGAAAGGTATGAGAAATCTCCACAAGTATTGCATCAGCAAATGTTCATTGGGGATGTGTGTGCATGTTCACACCAAATTTCATCAAAATCCGTGATGGTCAACCCTCGAGCCCAGACCATTTGACATGGAATGACCCAGCATTGACATTTTAGCATTAAAGATATTGACATTTCATAGCAGCTCCATTTCAGTTATTCTGAAAATTAGGTTTGTTGCTTTCCCTCCAAAATCCCGGTAATTCAGGACCTAAGACAAGTAGAGAGACCCAGTAGTTGTATCCATGTAGGCTTTCTTCTTGATTACCTTATTTTAATGGTGATAGTCATTTTTGTGGGTGTCTCATCTATCTGATGGACTCAAGAACGGTGTTCATTTGTGTTTTATAGTGATATTCTTAACTATTGGGGCCACTGTTGCTGAAAAATTCATCATCTTGTACCTCAGAATGAAAGCATTATGGGTTCTTTTAAAAGGGAAAGAAAGCAAAGGTATCTTAATTCGAAAATTAATGAAACAAACTCTGTGAGGTTTGTCATTTGTAGCTCTTAAAATGCTTTTGAATTGTGGTAGAGTCTCCAAGAGTCTTGGAGAAGGCTCTTAAGAGTCCCTTGGACTGCAAGGAGATCAAATCGGTCAGTCCTAAAGGAGATCAACTTTAACTATTCTTTGAAAGGACAGATATTGAAGTTGAAGTTCAAATACTTTGGATGCCAAATGAGAAGAGAGGACTCATTGGTGTTGGGAAAGATGGAAGGCAAAAAGAAGGCAAAAAGAAAAAGGGACAGCAGAGAATGAACTTGTTAGATAGTGATATCAATACAATGAACATGAATTTGGGCAAACTCTGGGAGACAGTAGAGGACACAGCCTTGCATGCTATAATCCATGTGGTCGTGAAGAGTCAGACACAACTTAGTGACTGAACCTCAACAACAACAGCCCTTAGGAGTGATCTAGCTTTCCTATAGAGTTTATTTCACTGTGGTGAAAAACAAAAAGAATTTTTAAAAAAGCTTCCATGTTCACACATGCATATACACACACACCCAAAATGGTTTCGTCTGTAGTGCAGAAATAGAGGAGGGATAAACTTATGGCCTACTTTTCACTGCTAATTTGCTACTGTTGTATACATAAAAGGGTTAAGACTTGAATAACTAAAAGCCACTCCCTTTGGAATAGCCCATGTTAATTACACCTGCTTCCAGCATTTTCAAAGAGTTTGTGCCTTTGCTATACAGATATAGATATAAATAATCTAGAGAGTTGTTAATAAATCCTTTGTCCTTTTATCTCATGCCTGCTGTCGATCTCTTTCTCTCTCTGTTTTGTCTCTTTTTTGTTTTGTTTTTCTGGTTAACAGTTTTTGAAGTTTGCTGATGTGTAATAAATAAACACCCAGCTACATTTTGCTAGCTGAATTCAGCAGCTTGTGTGCTTGCACTAATTATTTTTCCAACATTAATTTCTATGAATTTGCTTTCTCTTCCTCTCTTGTAATATCCTAACACTCCTGACAATTTCTTCCTGTTTAGTTAGCATAGAATAATTTCAAAATCTTTTCCATATTAAACTAGGGCAAAGTGCAGCTTCTGATCCAGGGAATGAACTAAGATGGATCTCTCTGTGTGTGTTTGTGTGTATGTGTTTGTGTATGCGTGCACATGTTCGCCTGTGTGATTTATAGAGCTCTGAATACAGTTCCTGCAATTGTTGTTCTCTCTCTTCTTTGACATAGTTAATTTATGCATGTTGAATTTTTAAAAAAATTCCATGTTCACATGCATATACACACACACCCAAAATGGTTTCGTCTGTAGTGCAGAAATAGAGCAGGGATAAACTTATGGCCTACTTTTCACTGCTAATTTGCTACTGTTGTATACATAAAAGGGTTAAGACTTGAATAACTAAAAGCCACTCCCTTTGGAATAGCCCATGTTAATTACACCTGCTTCCAGCATTTTCAAAGAGTTTGTGCCTTTGCTATACAGATATAGATATAAATAATCTAGAGAGTTGTTAATAAATCCTTTGTCCTTTTATCTCATGCCTGCTGTCGATCTCTTTCTCTCTCTGTTTTGTCTCTTTTTTGTTTTGTTTTTCTGGTTAACAGTTTTTGAAGTTTGCTGATGTGTAATAAATAAACACCCAGCTACATTTTGCTAGCTGAATTCAGCAGCTTGTGTGCTTGCACTAATTATTTTTCCAACATTAATTTCTATGAATTTGCTTTCTCTTCCTCTCTTGTAATATCCTAACACTCCTGACAATTTCTTCCTGTTTAGTTAGCATAGAATAATTTCAAAATCTTTTCCATATTAAACTAGGGCAAAGTGCAGCTTCTGATCCAGGGAATGAACTAAGATGGATCTCTCTGTGTGTGTTTGTGTGTATGTGTTTGTGTATGCGTGCACATGTTCGCCTGTGTGATTTATAGAGCTCTGAATACAGTTCCTGCAATTGTTGTTCTCTCTCTTCTTTGACATAGTTAATTTATGCATGTTGAATTTTTTTTAAAAAAAAATTATATATATTTCAAATAAATATAATAAATATTGTATTTCATACAATAAATCCTAAATATAAAAGACTATATGGAACATTTTAATTAAATATTTATTTTATTAAATGTGAATTTATTAGATATTTAATAAAATAAATATTTCACATATTCTTCTCCCTATAGTACTAAAAGTAAGTTCAAGATATTTTTTTCTGCCAATTAGTTTTTCTTTGAGCCATGTGTCTTTTTCAATATGTCAGCTTTTTTGCACAATTAGAATCTTTGCTTGGTCGTATAAAAGACACTCAAGTACAAACTAAACAAAATAAACAGATTCTATTTAATAAAGGCAACTTCCTAAAGGTTCAAGTAGAACTTAATTCATACCATTATCTCTGCCAATTTTATATCTTGTGGCTGCCCCTTCCTTTAGCCATTTGCCTACTTAGTTCAAAGAGAATATTACATTTTTCCTCCCTAAATACTTACATATAATGAAAGAGATAATAGCAGATAGAGTTCTTGTTCATTTAAGAAATTCAGGAGATTTAATACTTTACAATATAAGAAAAAAAACCCCAATCCCTCTGAATTCCCATTGATTAATATTTCTATCCTGAATTATTTATTTAATTTACCTTAATGTATACTTCCCTGGACTTCTAGCCCCTGTGTATAATTCAGGGTAGATGGCAATTAATGCAACATAACAAAATTCCTGTAAACACACTTATGTGAAAAAGTGACTTTATTTCTCCCTCGATGGAGTTGTATTCTTGGGTAGAGTCATTGAGAACAAAAGCTTTATATTCAAGGCCAGCTAAGGAAGAGAAATTTGTTGGGTGCACATTGTACAGTAAACTGTATATGATTTGCACTTTCAAAAAACTAATACATGGATTGAAACTTAGTACACAAAATTTGCACTTCTCTGAATTTCACGAAGTGTATTAGGAAAAAGTCTGCACAAATATGTTTACATTGGTGAACAAATGTATACAAAATAATGACTATTAGGAAGAATGGTTTCAACTGGTTTTTAATGTTTATTTTTTCTTCATTTTTCGCCTTTGAATATCATATCTGATACGTCGCAAGCTTGTAGACAGGTACCAATTAATCTTGTACTTTTTGCACAAAGCTTAAAAAGAATGTAACATGACTTGCTCCTTGAAATAGCTATCAAGATGATGAGGCTGCCTTCATATCTTTTGCTCATCATGAAAAGAGCCAGAGTTAAGCATGCAGGAATTGATCTCTTTGCTGGAGGGATAATGTGGGGAAAATATTTTTTTTAAAGACCTGGAGTCAGTACAGAGAATCAGGTTTTGGAGTTGAAGAGCGGTTTTTTTCCTTTTCTTTATCCAACCTTGAATTGACAGAAAACTATGCAGAGAATATATAGCTTTTATTTTTGGAATAACATTGACAGGAGATGACTTCAATGTCCTTTAGGTTTTTTATATATGTTCCTATGATAATCTAGTCATAATACAAGTTGCAAGATTTGGACACATTTTAATAGTTCTCCTGAAACTAGTTTATTTATATTATAAGAGCCAAAATTTATGAGCCACTAAAGCTGCTGGTATTGTTCTACTGAAATTCAGGGATTATTATAAATGGTTGCCTCAAAGAAAAGTTGGGCTTTTATAGTAAGAAAACTCCTCCCAACTCCAATTTTCTGAGCTAGAAAAAAAAAATACAATTGTCCTTCTCTCATTTATGTTAGCTTACTTTGATCTCTCTCTCCTCAGATCTGCAAACTGCTAAGACTTTTTCCTTCCTTCCTTCCTTCCTTCCTTCCTTCCTTCCTTCCTTCCTTCCTTCCTTCCTTCCTTCCTTCCTTCCTGTCAGTTAAAAATCAATAGCACAGAAGTAAAAGAATAAAAGAGATTTATCACTTCCCCTACTACTACTCTATCAGCTTGATACGTGGATAGCATTACAAAAATTCCTAGGGGAAATGAAGTTCTTCCAAAGGTTCTTACAACAGCAATGAATAATTTGTTATTAATTTGGGTGAAAAGAATGGAAAATGTATGTGTGTGGAGGGGGGACTGCAGGATTCTGACAGAGACCATGATTTACAGCAGTCATAAAGACAAACCAGTTGCCATTAAAAGGATCTGAGTCTTTGCAAGTAAAAATGATTAACACACAATTGGACTTTCAAAATATCTCAGCTGCGTAAGGACCAGGGGTGAAATCTAAAAATTTTCCCTACGGGTTCTGTGGGCGTGGCTTAATTGGTGGGCGTGGCTTGGTGGTCAGATGGCTGGGTGGGCGTGGCCAACAACAATAAATAATAAAAATAATAAACAAAGTATAAAAAACAATAAGAGATACCAAAAACCAACTTTCACACTTTACATACACACAACACAAGACAACACAACTGACTAGGGTATTATTGTATTTTAAATTTTTGGCCAATTGAATAAGTTTTTTAAGGGGTTGTTCTTAATATTATATGTATTGTTCTTTTTGTATTTTATTTTGGCTGTGCACCGCCCTGAGTCCTTCAGGAGAAGGGCGGTATACAAATTAAAATATTATTATTATTACTATTATTATTAATTTCTGACCAGTCCTCGCACTTATGACCATCCTCACATTTATGCCCATTGCAGCATTTTTAACAACCATGTCACTTATTTCACAACTGCTTCTCTTCACCACAGTTACAAGATAGGGTGCAAAATGTAAAATGTGAGGACAGTTGTAGATGTGAGGACCAGTCAAAAGTGTGAGGACAGGTCAAAAATAACTTTTTCAGCCCTCTGAGTAGTCCCTATGCACAAAATGCTGCAACAGGCATAAATGATGACCGGTCATAAGTGTGAGGACTGGTCAAAAGTGCGAGAACCTGTCAGAAATCACTTTTTTCAGCCGTCTGGGTAGTGATTTCTGACAGGTTCTTGCACTTTTGATCAGTCCTCACACTTATGACCAGTCATCATTTATCCCTGTTGCAGCATTTTTAATAACCATGTCACTCATGTCACAACTGCGATGCTTCATGTGATCGGGTGGGCATGTCCAGGTGGTCATGTGACATAGCTTCTTTGCCCTAATGAGTGTTTACTGCAATGTTCTTAAGTGTGAAAAAACAGTCATAAGTCACTTTTTCAGTGCCATGCTTGTTAAACCAATTACCAGAACAAATCCATTCTCCCTCCCTCTTTCTCTCCATCTCTTTCTCCCCCTTTCTCTCTTTCTCTCCTTAATCTCTTTCTCCCTCCCTCTTTCTCTCCTTCATCTTTCTCTCAATCTTTCTCTCCTAAATCTCTTTTTCCCTCCTTCTCTTTCTCTCCTTAATCTCTTTCTCCCTCCCTCTCTTTCTCTCCTTCATCTTTCTCCCTCCTCTTTCTCTCAATCTTTCTCTCCTTAATCTCTTTCTCCCTCCCTCTCTTTTTCTCCTTCATCTTTCTCCCCCCTCTTTCTCTCAATCGTTCTCTCCTTAATCTCTTTCTCCCTCCCTCTCTTTCTCTCCTTCATCTTTCTCCCCCCTTTCTCTTCTTCATCTTTCTCCCCCTTCTATCCTTCATCTCTCTTTCTCTCCTTCATCATTTTCTGCCCCCCTCTTTTTCTCCATCACTCTTTCTCCAGATGGGGTAGGGTAGGCTGGCGCTGCTTGGGTGGGAGGCGGCTGCAGGACAGTCCTGCTGGGTGGACAGCAGGCCGAGGCGATTGACACACGCTTCGCTGCCCAGTCCAGGTGCAGAGACCTTCCTCCTCCTGCGGGAACCAAGCGACATCCCTGGGCACGCATCCACCTTGCTACGAGGGCTCGGCTGCTCCCCGCCGTCGGGACGGGCTTGAGGGACTTTGTCTGCTGGCGCCAGGCAGGTGCAAGGCCGGAGAGTCAAACGGGTCCCGGGCGGAGCAGGAACACGCCTCCGTCTCCCTAGCAACACCCAATTGGCAGCTCGCCCCATCTGCGCAACCAATGGCAAAGCCACACCTCTCTTTTTGAAAGGAGGCCAGAGGGAGCCAATCGCGGTGCAGCATGGGAAGCCATGGCTGGGAATCCTGGGAGTTGTCTTGAAAGTTGTCGCCTCCGCAGGAAAAGCAGGGTTTTTTTAAAATGCCACGGGACATGGGACAAATTTGTCAAAAGCAGGACTGTCCCGCCAAAAGCGGGACATCTGGTCAGCTTAGATTAGTTCTGTCTGGTGCTGAAAGCGAAACTGGGGCTTTCTGGCTAAGAAAAAAGCCATGAGGTCATCAGTAATCAGGTAAGTGCCTTAGAATCTTTTAAAAGGAGGTTTTCTACATGTTTTCTACAGAAAATATGTTTTTTAAGGTTCTGCTGATTAGGAACTCAGGTGAGATCCCCAGAGTAGCCTTTAAAAAAAAATTTTTTTAAGTTTAAAGGCTCTGCCAATCTCAGCTGAGGGGCGGGATCCTTAAAGGCTTTTTTTTACTTTTAAAGGCATGTTTCGGCCGAAGCAAAACCTTCTTTTAAAAGTAAAAAAAAAACCTCTGCTCCTGGTGGGTCATTCATAAACCAGCTACCTGATTTTAACTGAATGTCACTTCCATTGAACAGATAGTGGGCAATCATTTAGAGAAGCAGGAAAATGGTGGAGGTGCTATTGCTTAGTAGAAATTCAAGTGGTTTTTAAATATATTGCCATTTGTTGTTTTGATGAACTGTCACAAAACCAGGCAACAGGGAAAAACTAAATGTGAACGCTTTAGAGGATAATTGCTGATGCTAGAAGAAATAGTCCCTTCTTGTTCTTCATGGAAATTAGTGGTGCATAATAACGCATATTATTATTATGAGTGAAAGCCATTGGAGAAATTGTTATGGAATTTTAATGAATGAGATAAATGCCTGGGATTGTCAACTCTGCCTGAAGAATAATTACCAAGGAAAAATTAATTCCGGCACACAATAATTAGTACTTCAAATATTGTACTGTCTTTATGAATGAAGCTTTGTCTTAAGACTTCCCAGATAAAACAAAGACTACAGTGATGAAACAACGTATTCTAGTTTACATGTAAGAGTTAAACATCTGATGTGCAGAATGGAGAAGTCTATATAAAACCTTATAATGACCGCAAAAATTTAAAATCAAATATGAAACAATAACTTTTTAAGATGCAATAGACTTCTTTAAAATTATCACTTTCCATATTTTGTGTTCCAGACTATTACATTATTTTGCTCACACAAGGCTTTTGTAAACAAGATGGGTGGCCAGTGTGGCCCATCTTCTTGTTCATAATTCAACAGTATTGAGTTTTTAAGTACAGATAAATCAGAGTTTGAGTTTTGCTTCCCAAAGGTTCATCCTCACAGCTTTCTATACATGGAATGAACCATGCCCCACTAGCCATTTTTAAATGACATATCCTCTTGAGGCTGCCTTCATCTCCTCACCAGGCCATAGCAAAAGCAACTTAAAATGATCACTAATTGGCCCAGTTAAAATTGTGATTTCCCTCTTTTCCCAATAATGCTTTTTCAGTGGACTCTATCTGAATGCTTCACTGATATGATTGGTCACATTAGACTGCTGAAAGCACACTCTCTCTTGCTTATTGGGGACTGTCTCCTGTGATCATTTCCCCTTGACCTGCAGAAGACATCAGACACCTGGATTCTGCAACAGCAGATGCTCTATAATGCTTGCTAATGTGTTTGTCAGAGCATGTTGTAGGCTCCGTATATACTTGAAGGATCTCTAGATCTATTTAAAATATAAGACTAGTAGTTCCTTGAGCAACCAGAAAGAGGGTCAGAGTGAGCGAGTGAGAATGAGTAAAAGACTGCGTAAAAAAAAGAGAACTAAGTAGAAAGCACAAGAGGTAGGATGGGCAAGTGAGAGAGACAGAGCAAGAGTGTGAAAGATAAATGAAAAGATACCCTGCCCACTTCACCCCATTTCCCAGCTCTGTCTCTACAACGTGTCAGGCTATTTCAGAATGCAGTTCTCTTTTTGAAAGATAGCTAGATAGTTAGAAATTTTATGACATAGACCAGGCTTAGAGCATCTTTGCACCTTAGAAATGTTATTTGAGCAGTTTGAATGATGGCTAAAGCCAATGTTTCGGATATCCACCTACATTTAAGGTATCAAGAGTTTCCTGATAGTAAGATAGATGGCATATAAATTTAATACATAAATAAAAATACATCCATCCAATCTGATTTGCCTTATGATAAGGAAGTCAGCATGTTAAATAGAGGATAACATGTTAATATGAAGTTTCTGCAAGTTATTGAAACAGTTAGGGAATTCCAAAGAGAGTAACTTGTTGCCATCCAATTGTTTTGGATTATGGACTTCTACATATAGGTCATATAGAAATTTGTAAGCCACCTGACATCACTTTGTGGTGAGATACATTTAATAAAAATAAATAAATAAAATATTGTCTGACAAAGCCTATCAAGACAAAAAAGGAGAAAAAGAAGAAAATGAAGGACTAGGGTGACATGTTAGCAGTGTTCCAATATCTAAGAGGCTGCTACAAAGAAGAGAGGATCAACCTATTTTCCAAAGCACCTGAAGAAGCAATGGGTGGAAACTAATCAAAGAGAGAAGCAACCTAGAACTAAGGAGAATTTCCTGACAGTTAGAACAATTAATCAGTGGAACAACTTGCTCCCAGAACTTGTGGGTACTCCAACACCGGAGATTTTTAAGAAGATGTTGGATAGCATTTGTCTGAAATGGTATAGGGTTTCTTGCTTGAGCAGGGGGTTGGACTAGACGATCTTCAAGCTCCCTTCCAACTCTGTTATTCTGTTAAAAATTAAACATATTGGTGAAATTTGTTTTGCTTTTGTTTCTCACCATCATCACAACCAAAAAGACTGCATTTATCCAGGGTCCAGAATGTATCTTTTAGTTATCGACAGGAGGAAATGTCATATGTTTAAAAAACTAGTAAAGAAAAGTATCTTATTGCCTCAGAGTGGCCTTTGTCTTTCCCCACTGCTTTGTAACAAGCTATTTCATCCAAAATGTATTTCTTGCACATTAAAAGAGAGGCATAGAATGGAAATTGCAAAACAAACTGCACTGAATTCATCGGTCCTCTAATATGAGGAAAAGGGAAGAGAAGCCTTAACAAATCCAGACTACATTCTGAAAACTCCCTACATATTACTACAGTACCCAAAAGGAAATCAGTGAAAGCCAGGACGGAGTCAGGAAGTCAAAATAATGGCTACAACAAAATGTCCGAAGCCAGTTTTATACGTGCTTATGCTTATTGCTTATGTGGCATAGATTAAAAAAAAAGAGGCAGGGCTTTTGTGATGTGACAAAATTACAGCTATTATCTTTTGAGCCCTCAGGCAGGTAGCTCACCTAGGATAAGAAGAACCCCTCACCCTTTAAATCCAAAAGGATTTTATGCCTATCTCCCTCTTTATCGTGGTTAAATGTTAAATGTTCACGTATTTAAGCAATTGTGTGAGATTTCAGGCAATCCTTTAACCCTGAAAAGCTGTTGAACTTGGTGCTTGACTACCATGGAAAATGCAGTGATGTAGCTTTCTCCAGTTTCTAGTTCATGACATTTTTTTTAAAAAAAATTATCACAGTCCCATTAGAGAAGGGTAGCCTCTTCAGAAAAGGAAAGGGAATATATTGAATTTGACTTGTACAAATCTACAAATATGAAACAGAGAGAATATAATTAGCATCAAGATTGCATACAATTTATTTTTTATACTTCAAATATGTATACACTGTACATGTCACTGTAACTTGACTGAAGAATAACTTCTTGATAATACAGAAACCCTGCTACCAAATGAAATAACGGTGTAGATATCTACAGAGAGGAAGGAAGGAAGGAAGGAAGGAAGGAAGGAAGGAAGGAAGGAAGGAAGGAAGGAAGGAAGGAAGGAAGGAAGGAAGGGCAAACTCAACAGTCCCCTTGTAGAATGGGGATTACAAATACAGTTTCAACTTTCAATGGCTGTAATAAAAGTTTGATAAAACTTTAAACCAGCATATCTTTTAATAGAATGCTTATTTATCACTGATTTCTTTATGTAGGCATGACAATTTGGAACATTAAAATTACTTATAGGAATTTGATGGATTACTTCGTTTCTGATTTGCAAAAAAATTTGATTCTATATTCTTGGAAAGTATTATAAACATTCAAATGTATTTATTTTTATATTATCTATCTCTATCTATCTATCTATCTATCTATCTATCTATCTATCTATCTATCTATCTATCTATATATCTAGTAGAACAAAGTCAAACTAGAGTCTTGGACTTCAAGAGAGCTAATTTCAATAAACTCAGAGAGAGCTTGAGAAGGATTCCATGGATGAGAATCTTCAAGGGGAAAACAACTCAAGAAGCTTGGGAAATTTTGAAAAGTGAGATTATAAAAGCCCAGTCTAGCACAATACTAATGTGGAAGAAAAATAATAGATCTCAAAAAACCCAGCATGGATGCATAAAGAACTATCTGACAAATTGAAAGACAAAAAGGACACATATAAAAAGTGGAAAGAGGGGCAAATAACTAAGGCAGAATATCAGCAAATAGCCCGAGCCTGTAAAGATGAAGTGAGGAAAGCTAAGGCTCACAATGAACAAAGGCTAGCAACAAAAGTAAAAAATAATTAAAAAAAGCTGATTAGGGGACTGGAGGCTAAAACTTATGAAGAACGGTTGCAGGAACTCGGTATGTCTAGTTTAATGAAAAGAAGGACTAGGGGAGACATGATAGAAGTGTTCCAATATCTCAGGGGCTGCCACAAAGAAGAGGGAGTCAAGCTATTCTCCAAAGCACCTGAAGGCAGGACAAGAAGCAATGGGTGGAAACTAATCAAGGAGAAAAGCAACTTAGAATTAAGGAGAAATTTCATGACAGTTAGAACAATCAATAAGTGGAATAACTTGCCTGCAGAAGTTGTAAATGCTCCAACACTGGAAATTTTTAAGAAAATGTTGGATAGCCATTTGTCTGAAATGGTGTAGGGTTTCCTGCCTGGGCAGGGGGTTGGACTAGAAGACCTTCCAACTCTGATATTATTATTATCTATCTATCTATCTATCTATCTATCTATCTATCTATCTATCTATCTATCTATCTATCATCTATCTATCTATATCTATCACATTTCTGAACTGCCTATTTCCCACTAAGACGGAGTATTAAAGTTTGCCTTAATGCATTTGTCAACTCTTAACTTTTACACTGATACTTTATTGGAAGTGAGGAATGATTGGACACTGATTTAATCTGTTGCTTAAAAAATGTATTTCATTTGTATAAAGATATTGCCGTGTTTAGTTTTATAAAAAAAAAAAGTACTGAAAATTATGTATATTTTTGTTATTCTTAGTTTATATTCTTTTATTTTTACTTGCTTCTCTTCTCTTTTTTAACTTTTAAAAAGTTATTTAGTTTCTGTGGAATATTTCTGAACAAAATATTTCTGAACATTTGTTTTCAATTTGTATCATTTTTACTTTTTAAAAACTCAGTAAAACTATGAAGCAAAAAATACTGAATTAAAATTATAATACCATGAGGGATGAATATTCATGTAAAAATTAATTCCCACTCCATCCCTGAATTTAGCGTTAAAAGTCTCTTTTTAATCAGAGCATGGAAAGTTTGTTTAGATCTCTAGATAAAAGTGAGAGTTATGACAGGTGTTTTGAAAGCCAAATATGCAACATAAAAGTATTCAGGATGGTTCTGTGAGTTGGAATTTGAAAGATGACACAAGCCAGAGGTTTCCACACTCCCCTATCCTACTGTGCTCATCATCATCTATCTAATAATATGGGGTTATGCAAAACCTTCCAAATTCAAAAAAAAAAAAAGTGTTTCAAACGCAGTTGGGAGTTTTGTTTCAAACTTCAAACAAACCCATTAGTTTTGCTCAGAGCTCAAGGCAAAACAGCACTCTATCCAGCAGTGATACAAACTGCAAACACTGCATCAATTTTATAATTTATTTCATTTCATTGAGATACTGTCAAAATCATAGGATTCCTAGAGTTTTACACTCATATAATCGATGTTGAGCTTTGCTTGCAGTTTGCCAAAATCGTTCTCTCTTTTTAGGAAAAAGTGAAGACTCAAGCTAACAGCCATAGTGTTGTACTGTTATTTTTTTTGCTGTTATTGGGTTGGGCTGAAAAAAACTAAAGCTATATGTTTCTGCTATTTGCAGAAGCAGGTTGTTAAAAGGGCTGCTGGGGGTTCGCAGGGTTCAGGAGAACCTCTAGCTAAGATTCTGGGCAGTTCAGAGAACCCGCAAATCCCACTCCTGGCCGGCCCCGCCCACCCCACCCTGCCCCACCAGGAGTCCCCATGTGGCCTGTTTTGAATGCAAGTAAGGGCAGGGCGCATGCAGAGGCTCGGGGAGGGCAAAAAACAGCCTCCACAGGGCCTCTGGAGCCTGGGGAGGCCATTTTCACCCACCCGGAGGCTTGAGGAAAGCTTCCGGAGCCCAGGGAGGGCAAAAACACCCCCCCCCATGGTGCAGGAGGGCAACTAGGCCACGCCCACCATGGCCACGCCCACACAGCAACCGGGTAGAGAACCCCTTGCTAAAAATTTTGAAGCCCACGCCTGGTCTGCTTCCATTGCTTTCATGGAGATTTTTATTATTTTCAAACTTTTTTCTTTTGTATTTATCATGACGGTTTTCCCTCTAAGTTAGGTAGCCATTAGAACAGGTTATTACTCTTTTTTTGTCCTTTGAAGTGGAAAACAAGGAAATAAGTATAACATCTCCTTTTTCCTCTACAGAAGTATACTTGAATAATTTCAGATTTAGTTTCACGTGGCGCACACATGCTCAAGATGTTCTAGGTTTCCTTCTGAAGTATTGCTTTGTTGTAAGGAAATCCTTTTCTCCTTTTCATCATACCTTAATAATGTAATCCAATTTACAGCATTTAAATCCTTGTAAGAATAAGGAACTCCTTTTTTTAGTACTTATTTTATCAAGGACTAATTTTCTTTGTATTTGGTATAGTCAGGTCTACTTCTGAAACTTTTATGTTCTTCCCCAGTAATTAGAGAAGTGCTTTCCAATCAGGGAATCTCATCATTTAACACCCAAATCTTCAAATTTTGCAGCCATATCCATGCAGGTTTTTTTTAGCAATAATACCAAAAGGTATTCTGTTTATATTCTTGATAATTGATTTTGAAGTACCGGTACTTTCCTTTAGATGATCTGGCTTCTCCTGTGCATCAGACCTTCGTCTGTCCTCATGATGTAAGAGCTTTATCTTACCTTTGAACCTTACTGGCAAGAATAAGTTTATCAGGACCTCGTTTTTCCATTGGTGCTGCTTTCAGAGTCCTTGAAGCTACTGAGTTTCTACCATCATATGGCAATAACAGTCCCTTGGGGGAGATATCTACTGTGTAAAAGGAGAACCATTAGACCGAAAAGTGCATAAGACATGTATTCATAATATATTGACTGATTTGAGCTATTTAAACTTACTATATTTTCATAAACAATATTTAAGCTTGAGTTTGCAATAACTGTTCCATTTGTCTTTTAATGGATGCTATCATATTGACTTTCTGTTTTCTTAGTTTTTTTAAAATAAAGATATATAATCCACCTTCTAGCCATAACTGGCCTTGAATGCCCTGTTAAGTACAACTGCAAAATATAAATAAAAGAAAGTTTTCAGATTTCATTTAGAACTGAAAAGGCAAGTTGTGCTGAGTAACTGACAGGAAAGGAGGGAGTCTGGTGGTTTAAATGATATGAGCCATGAAGATATTTGGGTCCACCTGGATACATCATTTAAAAAACAGGGTCATATAATGAGGTATAGGATCAATATAGCGAATCTTATAATTCTCAAGTCAGTTTGCAACAATTGTGGAATGACTTCTGAATGAATCAAAAATTGTAGTCATAATTATGAGAATAGGGAGGACACAGAGATCAAAGAACAGACTGATGCAGCAAAGATACTAGCGTGAGCAAATGTACATTCTTAATTTCTTAAATGCCTCTTTTGGCTTAAGATTAAGACAGGAAATTAATGAGAACGTCACATAAAATGTAATTCTGGAGAAATAGCTGCCAAGAGAAGGAAAGGACATCTATTGCTATCAATTGGATATCAAAATATTATTTACAGGACCGTCTACTGCCAGCTTCTATCTCCCAGAGTCCGGTGCGTTCCCACAGAGAGGGACTCCTCAGGGTGCCGTCAGCCAAACAGTGTCGACTGGCGGCCCCCAGGGGGAGGGCCTTCTATGCGGGGGCTCCGACCCTGTGGAACGAACTTCCCCTCGGGCTTCGACAACTACCTGACCTTAGGACCTTTCGCCGCGAACTTAAAACCTATTTATTCGTATGGCTGGACTAGCTTGATTTTACCTTTAAAATTTTAATTGGATGATGGGTTTTAAATTTTGGTAATTTTATGGGATGTATTGTTATTTTAAATTTCTGGGCAAGTTTAAATCAGTTTTTTAAGGGTTGTTTTAATTATTGTGTATGTTTTGTATTTTATCTGCCTGTTCACCACCCTGAGAATATTATTATTATTATTATTATTATTAAAAGAATGGAAAAATATAAAGAACATTAATAGTTTTTAAAAATTCTCAGTTTTGGGTAAAAGCAAAAGATAATTTCAATTCCCATTCATCACAGAAGTAACAAAGATATTTTTCAGACTTCTTGGAGTGATAAAACAATAAAGATAAGAGAAAAACATTTTACCTTATGGTACATTCCAGTCTACCCAATCTTATAGTGCAGTACTTCCTCTGTCTGGAAAAGTTTGGTGCAGGTCCACAGCAAGACAAGTTAAGCACTGTTCTACATAACCCCTGTTTACAAATACCATGGATGAATTAGTACAACATATTAAGGGGAAACCAGGCAAATTATAACATGTATGGCTCAGTGGGCAAACTAAAGCTTTTAGGCAACCTGACCATCAATGTTTTCAGGTCATCTGCTGAATTGGGTTGAAAATTATCACACTATGGTTGTGAGATTTCAGGGTTTGGGTTTTTTTAAATTGAGGATTTAATTTCTCCTAGTCACACCTTTAAGCAACTACCTTGAATATCAAAACCTCACTGATTTTTCTGCTAAATTATGCTAGTGAGGTCACAGCACTGCCAGATGTCCTCTTTTGACCTTGAGCTGATCAACACTTGATTTGTAACTTCAAGCCTCAGATGTTGTGTAAGCCAGACTTAGTATGGTAGTTTAACTCTATTTTTTGCTATTATTTTTGATTATATCTCTCCAACGTTTACATGTTACTTTTATATAAACCACAGTGTTCTGGGAATTTTGGGAGCTAATAATTTCTAATATATAGCATGGCTACCTGTACTTCTTTAAACACCCAAATATTTATATTTTTACTTATTAAAAGCTAATAAGCAATAATTTTGGTTCATTATTAACTTTGTCATATATATATAATATAACATCTTATAATATAAGATCATCCCTGAAAAAAAATCTACAGTATTTATTTGGGTGCTAAGAATGCAATGGATGCATCATTGGAAGGACTGGAAAATCAGGTTAGGGACACTTCATTATGGAGAAAATCTATCTATGTGGTCATGAAGAGTTGACATTGACCTGACAGCACAAAATCTTCATAAGATTGGACATCAACTTGATAGCACATAATCATCATCAAAAATGCAACACAATTCATGTATTACGATTCTTTAAAATTTGCAGAACAAAAGTTTGTATTTAATGGTCCATTCTTAAGTTAAACTCAGAGTAGTTTTCCTATTCTATTTTCCTATTCTAGTGAATTTACTTTCTAAGTGGAAAAAATAATGCAAATATCAAATTACTGAAACTGTGCATTGGAAAATGAACCCTCAGAAAACTCTTATTTCTTTAAAAATACTGGTGTTTTTTTTACAGTCTGCTAATTCTGAAAAGTGCCAAAAAATTATTATTTTTTAAATACAATTGTTCCCCAAATGAGCTTGAGAATGCTCCAATTAATAATATTTTTCATTATAAAATTAGTAAAACCAAAAAGGGGTATGTAATTCACGTAAATGAAAAAAATAAAAATGTGTTATTTTATTCCTTTCTAATTTTTTCTCCCTCTCTTCCTCTTTGTCATGTCTTATCTCTCATCACAAAATATCCATCACCTTATTTAGAAAGTTTAAGTATCTGTTTTCTTGATTCTTTAACTTTCCATTTTATTTCTTTTTCTGTGTGACATCAAGTCAGTTTTGACTCCTGGCAACTGCCCAGATTAGCCCCCACAGTTTTCTTCGCAGCATTTTCAGAAATGGTTTGCCATTGTCACCTTTTTACAGCTGAGAGAGGGTGGCTGGCCCAAGGTTATCAAGCTGGCTTTGTGCTAACCTGAAAATGGAAATCATGGTCTCTTGCTTTCTAGCATGATACATTAACCTCAATATACCAGATTGACTCAACTATAGGACATTTTAAACATTTTGGCCTCCAGGCCATTCTGTATATTGGATCAAAATGATCTTATTTGCGTGACATTTTGATTTTATTTTCTCTTTCATTGTCTCCTCCTTTCTTTACTTTTAACCTATCCATGGTAGACATAGCTGTAATTTTTCTTCTTCCTATCCTTGTTTTCTTTTAATCTTTTGTAAAACCCCTGTTTCCAAATATAGTTCTTGGTCATTATTTATGAGTCCTTAATAATTAATAATTAGCATGGAAAAAAACTTTCACACAACATTAAATATTCACACTGGAAGAGTTTAGTCTCTTCTAAATGAAGCAATTATTCTATTGTTGAGCTTGCAATAGTGGTGAATATCTGTAGCTCGGGTGTAGGATGGAGGTTCATTCTCCGAGCTTGTGGATTGGTTTCCAAATGTTTTGTTACCAGTGGAATTTAGGGTTCCTCTGAAGATGTTACGTAGCCTGATAATGAAATATTCGGTAACCAACCCACAAGCTCAGAAAGTGAACCTCCATCCTCATTGTTGAGCTTCCCAAAGAGGCAGGTATTTTCCAGAGCAGTGTTTCTCAACCTTGGCAACTTTAAGATGTGTGGACTTCAACTCCCAGAATTCCCCAGCCAGCATGCTTGGGAACTAAAGTCTATTAATCTTAAATTTGCCAACTTTGAAAAACATGCTGTGTGGAGAATTCTGGGACTTGAAGTCCAAATGAAGTTGCTAAAATTGAGGAAATAGCCTATATAGTAGTCATGCTGGCTACATGGCCACAGAAATGTTTCAATCAATGCCGGTTCCTCAGCTAAGAAACGAAGATGAACATGTTTTCTTAGATCTGTTGAACCTTTATGATCTATTTAAATATTTGATTTAAATGAATTAAATAACTGTGTTCTTATTTTCCTGCCATTCTTTATGTTTTTAAAAAATCTTTTTTTTAAAAAAAATGTAGCTTTTCTGGCTGCTATTTCTTATATGTTTTGGTGTTTGTTGTATCTGTACCTCTATCATTAGTTTTAACTTTTAAAAACTGTTAAGCTGACTCAACTTATTTTAAGAGAAATATGAGAGCCATGTATTCTCTAAGGAAACAGTCATAACTTAAACCTGTTGATTCATTAGGATAATTTTCCTCATCTTCTTCCTTTCCCAACTAAAGTTGAATAATTTTAACTTCAGTTCGCTAGCATGCCTTAAACTATAGACACCTTTTTTATTTATTCTGTAATTGTTTAGATCACAATAGAAAAAGTCAGCAACAATATTGGTCATGGTTGCAAATCAAGGTTAATGATATGGGATTTGGGAAAAGACAAAGATGCAACGTGATACAATTTTTCTGTATTTTTATCAAGAATTAGCTCTACTTTTTACATCTGTAGTAATTAGGCAATGGAGAATATTTCACCCTTCATTAATGGAATGAAGCACCACTTTATCATAACTACACATTGCTGTTAATGAAGCATTAATGAAGCACTAAGCTTTGGAAGAATTCACTTAAGAACTCCCTCAGCCTTGCAAAGTTTCAATCATTACTGATGACAATAATGACCTATTTCAACATGCAGGAATTGTGAGGCGAGTTTACTTGTTGGCCACCATGTAATTGTAATGGAGCCAGAACAGGCTGTTCTTGGCTATAAGATATAATTTGAAAACAAGAATACTGATCTTGGTGTGTGTGTGTGTGTGTGTGTGTGTGTGTGTGTGTGTGTGTGTGTGCGTGCGTGTAGGGGAGAGAGAGAAAGAGAGAGAGAGAGAGAGAGAAATCCCAGATGAAAAAAATCATCGCGGTGTGCCCTATGGTACAAACCATCGTCTACCTATGGTTTGAATTGATAATCTGTAAAGTTCTGAATGTGTCTGAAATTGGCATTACTTTTCTGTTTCTAGAAGCATTTAGAACGAATGATTATAAACATTCCTGTAACATACTGGATGAAGAAAATGTGTACTTTCTCTCTCCAAATGTGTGTCTGTGAAGATAAAATGTGTCAAAAATACATAACGTAAGAACTTAAGCCACAGTAAAGAGCACCTGAAACATCTGTTTTGGTATGAAACCTACAGTTACATGTGAGCTAAGATTTTTCCTCTATAAATAATGCATTTATTTCTGTGTCCATTCTTTATTTGTATAATATTATATTTGTGAGCATCTTCAAAATGATAGCTCTCATTTTTCATTCTGGAGATCAGAATATTACAAAACCACTCATTACAAAACCACCCATAATATAAAACCACCCATAATACAAAACCACCCATTACAAAACCACCTATAACATTACCCTACAAAATCACCCATAAGATCTGGTTTGTTAGGCCCGTGCCTCGGTATGCATATTTTCCAATGAGATAGGCTGAGACAGGAAGATCATTTAATTACAATTTATCAGAATATTGAGATAAAAGGGATTCCTCTCACACAAAGAGGGAACCCAGATCCTTAGTTTATTATCCATTTTATAACTAATACATCAAATAAAATGCAAGAAAAAAGTTGATTGGACAGGATAAAAGTAATCAGTTACATGTAGTCAAATACGTTACATGTATGTCCATTTAAATGAGGTCTGACATCAGAAGGAGAGAAAAATTTAAGATATTAATCTGGAGTTCATGAAGAGAAAGCAGATGACAATTAGCACTAATGAACTTCTATTTTTATCAAGAAATATTCTCCAGTCATCTCTTCTATAATTTAATCTTTAGATTTAGGAATGTTAAAAGCTATCAAACAATCCATACAGCAATAGGATAAAAAGTTTTCCTACATTCTAATCTGTAATGGTTCGATAAAGCCTTATCATCATTTTAAAAAAGATAAAAATAAGTTAAATTAAAATACAAAGATTACTATGTTAGTTAACAAGTTACAAAATCCATGTCACGAGCCCCTCATATCACTTCCTTGATAATATTGTGAACAAATGATATCTCCTGGACACCTAAGTCTGAATAATAAATAAAATCTGACTAAAAATGTTTTAGAAATGTCGTAGGGATTCATATTCTATAAAAATTATGGTTTGCTTGTTTTAATTGTGATATATCAGTAGGGAAATGTTAGTAAAGTCCTGATATTAGAACAAAGTTATTGCCACTTTATTAAAAGAATGGGGAATGAGTTTAAATTAAGTTATGATGAACAATAACTTGTTCCTCATAAGGCTCCCTTGCTGCAGCTGCAGAGTTTGTTTTCCCATCCCACTTGCCTATGGCAACTCAAGAGCAGGCCAGGGATGCTTAGAAAAAACAATGGCTACCAACCTGCCTTCCACTGAGGACCTGTATACTGCACGAGTCAAAAAGAGGTCTGTGAAAATATTTACAGACCCCTCAAATCCTGGATTTAAAGTTTTTCAACTCCTACCCTCAAAACGACGCTATAGAGCACTGCACACCAGAACAACTAGACACAAAAGCAGTTTTTTACCGAAGGCCATCACTCTGCTAAACAAATAATTCCCTCAACACTGTCAAACTATTTACTAAGTCTGCATTACTATTACTATTACTATTACTATTACTATTAGTCTTCTCACCATTCCTATCAACCATCTCCTCCCACTTATGACTATATGACTGTAACTTGGTTGCATTTATTTGATTGCTTATTTATACCCTATGACTATCATTAATTGTTGTACTCTATGATTCTTGACGAATGTATCTTTTCTTTTATGTACACTGAGAGCATATGTGCCAAGACAAATTCCTTGTGTGTCCAATCTCATTCAATTCTATTCTATTCTATTCCGTTCCGTTCCGTTCCGTTCCGTTCCGTTCCGTTCCGTTCTGTTCTGTTCTGTTCTATTCTATTCTATTCTATTCTTTGCAAGTTGATATTGTTCTGATTTTTTTATTATTTTAAATGAAAAAGATTGAAATGGAAAAAGATAGGCTATATGCAGTGGTGGGATTCAGCCAGTTCGCACCACTTCGGGAGAACTGGTTGTTAACTTTCTGAGCAGTTTGGCAAACTGGTTGTTGGAAGAAATCATCAGGGCTGAGAACCGGTTGTTAAATTACTTGAATCCCACCACTGGCTATATGTATTCTGCCCATATGATGATACTCAAGAATGTCAAACCTGATTTGTTTATTTTAAAAATGGATCTAATATAAAATACTTCATATATTCTGATATAATCCGTTTCCAAGCAAGACAGCTTTAAGGAGCCATAGAAGATTTATTTAATTATCTTTATTCAGCATCAGTGGAAATTATCTTTGCATATTAGAAGGATGCAATATTAACATGTCTTATGAATGAAATCTCCTCTAGGATATCGTATCAGAAACGGCTATAGGTCCACCACAATGGACCAAAAGCCCAGCAAATCAAGCCTGATGATTAATTGTGGCATTTTCCTTTCTCCCCACCTCTTCTCTTTTCACTGTGGTGCTCTTTTGATTTATCAAGAACACTTTGGGGGTGGGAGGTATTGAATGTGAAGAAAGCTCCAGGGCAGCTTAACAGTTGGTTTCTACATACTATTGACCTACTTCTTTTAAAAGCCTTTCTGTTTTGCTTTCCAGCACTATCTGAGAAATTGGGGAGGGGAAGTGTCCCAAAATACTGAGGAATCTATATATCTGGAAAATTCCTTGTCCAGGGCTCTCTTAAGCCTGCCATTAATTATAAGAATTATAAATGTGTGCAATCTTTCATTTGTTCTGGAAATTCTTGATAACCTAGCTTTGTCCCCAGGCCAGGATGTTAGAGGACTTGCCAAACTCCTGTTGGGATTTTGTTCGGGGGGGGGGGGTGGGGGGGTGGAGGTTGCATGTAATTTTTTCTCTATTGTTTCTATTGTTTGAGATATAAATGCTGAAAACCAATAAACCATTATCATTATTGGATACAGAGTAAGTAGTGCATAAAATTTGCTCTCTAAGTCTCCATTTCAATGTACCTTTATGGGACCACAATTTTATTCTGGGCAACCTTATATATTTCATTGTTAATGACTGTCAATTGCAAACCATATATGTAATATTATTTGGAAAAGCATACCACCTCAGTTGTATCTCTCTTCCTAGGTGATTCTTGCTAGCAACCTCTTAATAAAATGATTTATTCCAATCTATTCTGAAAGGTTCCTCCATTGCTTGACAGATCTCAGCACACATTATCTGACAAATGACTGCTGAACTACACCTAAACAAGATTGGAAGGAGTAGAGAATGCTCAGGGTGTTAAATGCAAAATGTCCCACTGCCAGCCATGTGTGTCCTTGTGGTCTAGATTTTCAGGAGGGAGGGATTACACTCCAGCAGACCAAGAGACAACAAAGTTTAGATAGTTCGTATGAGAGAAATTGAGTGAAGAAAGCTCTTTCGTCGGAATATATCTTTAATGATATAAGTAGTTGCTTTAGATTGGCAAGCTTTCTGTCTATAGTTGAGAGTCAATTGCTTAGAAATAATCCTGTGTATCTTTCTTGGTTTTGGGGGGAGGAGGCTGACAGTTCTCTAATCAAACTTTTATAACATTACTACATGTGGCTATAAAAACCCAAATGTTCACTAGGTGATATATTTCCACCCCAGAGTTGGCCGTTCTAGTTTTTTAAAGCTTAAATAGGTCCTGGTATTGCTTCAGTGAAATTCCTATTCAAATCCTGTAAACGGTTCTAAGTCCTCTTAATTCCTAGCACTGACTGGCAAATGTTTGTGCCATCTCATTTGAGATGCTGTTATACAACCGGACATTTTGCTATTTGAAATTCACTGGTGGGAGAAAAGTTATTGCCTTTCAGCAATCTGCAAAGGCATAATTCTCATACAGTTAACAGAGATAACAAAGCAGCTAGTGAAGCCATTCACCAAGCAAAATCCAGTATTCCCTACCCCCTGTAAATTTTCAGTGATGGCATGTGAAGCCAAAGGATTGTATTGCCAAATGATTACATGTTGCAGGAGAGCAGTATTTAAGCAGCCTAGAAACTAGAACAATTTATAGTGCTGATAAACTCTTCCCAGAACAAATTGTTGTACCATTGGGAAGATGTTTGAAATGTGCATTTATCTGGCATGGCTATTTTGAGGATTATTATATTGTTTCCATTTTATTGCTTTAAATGGCTCAACGCACAAAGATAAGCTGGAGATAATGAAGCAAGCATGCTGCTAAAGCAATAACCCTGGGAATATTTGATAACTTTTTGTTGTGGTGGTTTATTTGCACTATTTGTTAAGGTTATAGAGATGGCCAGTTTTGCACAGAAGCCTGCGTAACTACACAAATGAAATTTGATAACATTAGTGTTATGTTCGGGCAATGAAGAGGCAGGAGACGATACAAGTGACAACAGCTCTTTGGTTTATTGTGGTCCCAGCAAAAGCCAACAGGCAAAAACCCCTCTTTAAATAGTATTTTGGCTGAGGCATCAACCAATCAGCAACGTGCATTTTCCCGCCCAAATTTCCCTCCTAAAATTCAAATACATTATAATTAGTGATCTGATCCGGGGCAAGTGGAAATTAAGCAGGTATCACTTAGCTTGTTGTGTCTGTGCCCCCCGAGCCGGGCCCCCTTCCAGAAAGTGACTCAGAAAGTGAGGGGGAAGAGCCATCAGGACTTACCTCTGGAGCACCGGCTTCCCTGGCTCAGCTCCAGGAGCCAGAGACAGGCCAGGTGGAGGAGATAACGAGGCCTTTGTCCCCTGACTCTTTCCCCTCCCAGGTCACACCTCCAGACCCAGCTGATGGCAATCAGGCCTGGCTGGACCCTAGGTTTCATAGGCAGGAGAGGCGGGAACAACAGAAGCAGGGGTGGGGCAGGCCTAGGAAGTGCTGAGTCATGGAGCCACACCCCACAGAATATAAAAGCAGCAAGGGCTGCTATACCACTTCATGGCGAGCAAATCAACTGCTTAGAGGGAGAAAACTAGAGCTGAAGAACTGTTTGTTCCTGGTTTCCTGGTTGACTCATCGGCATCAAGAGAGATAACAGAGACACTTGGCATACACTCGCTAGTTTGCTGCCAGAGCTGATAGTTACCAGCTAATTAAGTCATCGCTCGTGTCTCCCGGACTGAGGAGGGGGACAGAACATAGCTTTGCAATTTCGTCTCTCTTATTACCAACCTTTTATTCATTTATCAATCTGCCAGTCAGTAGAGCTGCAAAAACCACATATGAGTATTTACTCAGTATAATTAGGCTTCTGCTCTCAACCTTTTTTTACCCACACATCACCAACTTGACCTTGTATCCATACCACACGAAATGACACTCTTAGTGTATGCGAGCCAATAAGATCTTGATTATATCAGCAAGAGCTGACTATGGCCTACATAAGTGCCTCCAAAAGGAATGTGTATGTTGTATGCGCCCTTAAAATATAGGTTTGTCAGCTCAGTCTCTTTCTGCTTCATTGCCCTACTGCAACACTTTTTGAACTGTTCTTTGAGCATGGCATTTTAATAACACATTCCAGTATATTTGTTTGCTGGTTTGCCTACTTATCCCAAAGCAATCTAAAGCTACCTAAAATCATTGTGATGCAGCTCAGCTAGAACACATGAACAAACCAAACAAACAAACAATGCTTGGTTTCTCTTATCTCCTTATTGAACTCCATGGAAACTGGGATTTGATTGACATCCCATTTTTAATTTCTTGGCTTGGGGGAGTTTATATTTCTCTGTCATCCCCATATTGCTCTCTGCTTTCATCCAGCCATCCATGCATGGACACATATCCACAGACATGAAACACAGAGAAAAGTAATTTCAATATCAGAGTTTCTTAGGAGCATCTGGGGTGGATGTTCCTAAGCACTCTCCTAATATTGCCTGCACTGACAACAAGAGGGAATGTTACCCATTTAATTTCAGACATGAACTAGTGCAAGGAATATATCTTGCACTTTTTCTAATATCAATAAGTGTGATAATGTTAATTATATATTTTGATAGCTTTTCTTATTCAAGTTTCGTTAGTTGCAACATATTCAACTTGCTTAATTAACACAAGGGCTGTTTGTAGAACCACCACAATTATTATAAGTCGATGCTCATAGAGTGTTATTCAGGGACTTGTCTTTCCATGGTCTGAAAGACATAAACCATTTTTGTGTGATAGACAGCTATACAAATTCGTGCTAGTTGGGTAATGAAACATCTGCAAGAAAACAACCAAGCTCAGAGAGAATGAAGGATTCCACTACAGTATTAAAGTTTTGATTTGAATAAGTTATGAGATAGATCTTCATTATTTAATTAGCATGTTTATTTCACCATGCTTTTACTCAAAACAGAATGACAAAAAATAATGGGAAACCTAAAATTCAAGTAAATATAGATCACAGCATATTCAAATTCTGATTCTGTTCAATTGGTCATGTGACTCAGCCCATAGCATAAACAGCCAAATGTTTAACTACAAAGTTAAACAGATGAAATCCACTAAAGGGCTCTTTGTCCCCAGCAGCTCTATAAACATTGTCTGTAATACAGTGTTTTTTACATCAGAAAAATGGTTCATTGTATCGTTTAGGCACACATTAAAACTTGTGAAATAGCTTGAATGCATAACAAAGCTCGTCTCTAATAGTCTTGTCAGTGGGTCATGGGATCATGTCCTACTTATCTCGATGAACCATAACTGTGGTTAAAGATTAGGTCACTGTTGTAATATACCATGTCAGCTAGAAGTTTTGAAGCTCAATAAAAGATTTGAACCTGGGTAACCAAATGTTCTACGAAAACAGCAGAATTGTTAGAGTGGAAAAAAGATCTTCTCTGACCCATGTAAGCAAATTGTGCTCTTGTATTGTGTTTTTATCACTGCTGTCTTTTCTCGGTTTGTTTCACCTGAAGATCTCAGAAGGGAAAAATAAAAGAAGTGGGGGGAAATGAAAAAGACTGCAAGATAGTATGTCAAGAGGATACAAACACACACATATTGCAAAAGCAATATATTTTTATTCATGGCGTGAAGATACACTGGCTATGTTATGTTATATCAAATCACAGTTATGATTTCTATTTTTTCTTACCAGGACCTTTTCTCTATTTATTTCTCTATTTATCCATATCTATCTATTTTTCTGCATATCTATCTATCTATCTATCTATCTATCTATCTATCTATCTATCTATCTATCTATCATTTATCTATCTATCTCAATCCACCTATCTCTTCAGTCTAGTGATTAAGGTGCCAGGTTAGAAACCAGGAGACTATAAATTCTGGTCCTGCCTTGGGCATGAAAGCTGGTTGAATGACTTGAGGCCAGTCACTCTCTTTCAGCCCATGACATCAAACTCAGGTGACAAGCTAGTTGGCCTATTCTCAACCAATGGATCAACACTTAGATGAGCTGGAAAAACAACAACCAGACCCTGCACTTGTGGAAAAATGCTAGGAAGAAGAGAGAGGGGAGGGAGGAAGGGAGGGAGAATGAGAGAGAGAGAAAAGAAGAGAGAGAGAAGATACAACTGACTGGAAAAGCAAATTTTCAAAACAACAGTGGAACAAAACACAACAAAACGGATAAAAGGATAAAAAAGGACTTTACTAACTTTATGCTGTGAATCCTGGGATTGGTAGATGCTTTAGAAATCATCACATTCAACTTCTTGCTGAATGTAGAATGTTCTCATGCCTGAGCAATGGACTTTTGAACTACAGATAGTCCTCAATTTACAACATTTCCTTTCCAAGTTACAACAACAATGGAAAAAGTGACTTATTTTTCACATTTACGACTGTTGCAGCATCCCCATGGCATTTGATCAAAAATCAGATGCTCGACAACAGGTTCATATTTATGACGGTTGCAGTATCCCAGGGTCATGTGGTCACTTTTTGCAACCTTCTGACAAGCAAAATCGATGGGGAAGCCTGATTCACTTAACAACTATGTTACTAACTTAACAACTACAGTGATTCACTTAACAACCGTGGAAAGACAGGTTGTAAAATGGGGCAAACCTCACTTGACAACTGTCTTGCTTAGCAACATAAATTTTGGGCTCAGTTGGGTCGTAAGTCTACCTGTGCTGTTTAAATATCTACAGAAAAGGAAAATGCCTTTGAAAACAATCTGCTTCATTGCTGAACAGCTCTTACTGTTAGGACATTTCTGCTTATCTTTGACTGAGATCAATTTCTTGCAAAGTTTACCTATTGTTCTAGTCCTGCTCCTTGGGATAGGACCAGCTCTGTAAACTCTCTGTTCCATCTACTAATTAAACTGGCAGCTTACATTGAATCTAGTAGCTAGAAAGGATCCACTAAGCTTGAGAGAAATGAAAGGAAGGATGATCAGAAGAAACACCTGAGGAGCTGCCATTCTTGCTTCCCAGTGCCTAAGACAGTTGCTTCACTTGGTTTAATGGTTCATGGTTCATATTACCTCTGCAGCAAGGAAGATAACCTTTCCAATATTCTCCAGGTAAAATGCAGCCTATTGTCTAAAACTTTTTTTCAGCCTAGTTTCTAGCCTGCTCATTATTAAGATTATTGTTTTCACCAGTCCTACCTAGCACAGCCAGTAATGAAACATGATGATAATAGTTCAACAGCCATTTTGCAGGAAGCCCATACTGGTTCCACCAGCAGAAATTTCTCAGTATGAAAATGTAGGACAGGCTTTCTTTCATTTATCTGGACCTAGTTCTATCACCATAGAGCTAAGTTAATTTATTTTGGAACGATATGGAAAATTTAGAGGACTGCTGCACCCATAAACATTTTTACAGAAATTGTCATGCAAATTTATTTACCACAGCAGAGGCATAATCTTAAATTCATTCTCAATATGATAAAAAAAAATTGTTCAGTCAAATGTCTGCTGGAAATCACCAGACATGATTTGACCATCACATTTCCATTTTTTTTGAAAACAGGTGAAGGGGAAAGATTTGAGATCAGAATATGTTATATAATTACAATGTACAGCATATCAGGAATAAACATTTTACTGCTTCTGCTATATAAAAACATTTCTGTTTTGCTTTCGATGCTTACATTCACTTCAATTCTTTCCTTTCTTTCAACGCTTTTCTGTTTTACTGTAAATGTTTCTTTCCCTCCCCCACCCCATTTCCATTAGCTTTAAACTTAACACAATTTAATTCCCGCACAACATAACTCCATAGTAATTGCATTAGGCTGCTACAGTAAAACACCAATTTTCATTAATGTCATCATATTAATGCTCATTTAAAAAAAATAATATTTTTCACTGCAGTGGGATTACTATGTTAAACATAGTTATAACACAGTTATAACATTTAGTTATAATGATGAAAGACATGAGGTAACAGTAACAGTAACAGAGTTGGAAGGTACCTTGGAGGTCATCTAGTCCAACCCCCTGCTCACACAGGACACCTGAACTAGGGATTCGAACCGCCGAACTGCCGACCTTTCTGATTGACAAGCTCAGGGTCAAGTTGGGGTGGAAGGGTGCATCCAGGAACTGATAGGTTCCCCAATTTTCTCTTCTATGGTCCTTCAAAGCAATCCTTGACAATGTTTGATGAAAATTGATGAGAAGTTTTCTCAATAATTTGAGGTAAAAATATGCAAAGCAGTTACATTGCAAAAGTTTAATGTGGTTTTATGAAAAAACATCAAAGAATCGCCATACCTTAACCTTCTACCCCAAAATACAATCTTGCCTCCATGTACATCTGCACCACTGTGGCCTTCAGCCTCCTAGAAACATTAAAAATGCCACTCTTCCCTCCACAACTATCAATAAATTACCCAAATCTGACCAGAGCTCAGTTGTTAACACTTGCTAGTGTTAGAATGTTTTATTTGTTTACAACAAGGTCCAAAGTGGTATAGGAACTGTAAGAGGCTAAAAGGTTGTAATGAGCAGCAGGGAGCCATTTTGTAAGGGAGGGCTAGCTTTATTGGGAGAAATGAATCCATCACAAAAGTTGTGTGAAAGGAAGATTAAAGACATAGGCATTGTTGCTTACTGCAGGCACAGTCTCTGTAGGATTATTTATTTACTTGTATCCTTTATTATTTTTTACAAATAACACACCTTCCTCCTCCTGTTTTCCCTATAACAACTCTATGAGGTGAGGTGAGGTGAGGTGAGAGAGAGTAAGTGGCCTAGTTTCACCCAGCTTGCTTTTGGGATTAAGGCAGTATTAGAACTCATGGTCATCCACTTTTTAGCCATTCTAGACAGTGGTGGGTTGCTCCCGGTTCTGTCTGGTTCTATAGAACCGGTAGTAAAACCATCAGGAGGCTCCGCCCACCTGCCCCGACATCATCAAGGGGCTTCTGCATATACACAGAAGCTTCTGCACATGCGCAGAAGCACACACACTCACGAGTGAAGTGAGCACGACCGTGCACTCCCGTTGCGAACCAGTAGTAAAAGTAAATAAAACTCACCCCTGATTCTATAGTTCCAGCACTAAAAAGAGGATGAGTGGTTGAATGGATCAAGAGCATGGAGAATTCAGGGTTTTTTTCTTTTTCTTTTCTTATTTTATTCTATTTTGTACAACTGGATACTCTCAGTTTTTCTCAGGAGACCTCTTTATATTTAATGAAATTTGGTTTTATGAAAGTGAGCAGTGAATATTAATTAAATATTAATTCAATAGCCTTGGGGGGAACTCCAAAAGAATTTTCTGAGAAACATGACATTTTGCCAGTTCAGTAAAACTTCCATGTAACAACGGCTACAAAATGTCCCTTTTTCATATAGCAAGTTTTTTTTTTTTAATGAAAATATACAGATACATTACCACTGAGTGGAGAAAACAAAATGACCCATGTTGATGTTGTAGAGGCTTGAAAGCATGCATGATATGGGTAGTGAATGAACACTGAATTACACTATTCGGCTGCTTAGATGGAATTGCTTTATGCTTTTGTCTTTGCTTCCGTGCCATAGGCAATTGCAGGAAGAACGCTGTGTACCACATCTAGTTCATGGAGAAAAATACAAATTTGATTTGTTACCAAGGGTTGTTTTCTGGAGTTGCATTTTAATATGGGGTCAGTTTATAGCCATTGAAGAAAATTCAGCTATGAAGCATCTTTCAGATTATCTGGCCTAAATTTGCTGCTGGAATATTGCATAATTGAACATCTGAAGCCTTGAAGGCTGTGCTCTTCCATTCATGTTGTGTTGTTGTTGCTGTTCTGCCAATCAAGTGCTGTAGTGAGCAATAGTAAGAAACTCACAGGAGGAGCAGAAGCAGGAATTCAAAACCTTGTTAAAATTTGCTTTAGGACAGGTTTTAATTGATTTGCTCCATGAAAATCAGCTGGAAATGACTCTCACTTTGGTTCATTTGCTTCTTTGCTGTCAAATTTCACTGATACTATCTAGGAAAGCTCCAGAAGCAGTAGAAAATGAGCTGAGGTAGGTGTTGGAAGAAATGTCCATCTGGGTTCAGTTCCAAGTGGGGAGAAAGACACTGGAAGGCTGCTTGGAAGGATGGTTTAATGGTGAACAGGACCACATGGGTTTGAAGTTCTGGGTAGCTGAACACACGGAAAGTGGGTGTTATTTATGAATGGTAACACCCACATGGAAAGTGGGTGTTATTTATACCCTCTCTTGAGCTTTGAATTTGAGCTTCCTGTTCCTATGGCAAGGGCATATATCCTATTGGTTGAAGATTCTCATGTGGAGTCATGCTTGTTTGGTTGAACCTTGCTGGGTGATGTAATGAAGAGGCTTGGTTATGCCATGTGATGAGCTAGATAATCCTAGTATGTCCTGGAGGGTCATGTCTTAATTCCATCACCCAGGAGCTGAGGTCTTTTGTTTTGTAGGTAGGCTGGCCCAGTCTTAATGTGCACCAAATATCTGATGGGGGCAGGAAGCTGCTCTTTGTCTTTAAAAACCTGTTTCTCCTTTTCTCATCCAGGGAAATACAATATTCTGCTTTCTTAACATTTCCCAAAATATTTCCTTCTGCCAGGAGGGGTGGGTGCTAACTTTCTTCATAGGGATGCAAATAGTCCATAGATCATGGCTAGCCTCTTCCTGCTTTACATAAAAGATTGCCTTTGTGTATAGAAGCCATGCTATCTAGAAAGTTAGGATGGAAATTGTGCCACTTCAAAACAACTCTCAGTCTTTGCATTTAGCATCCAGCCTGGAAGATAATATTTATTGAGGGAGTGCACAGAGAATCCATAATAAAATGGGGGGGGGATAACAAAGCCAACCATCTTCACACTTTATAGCCTACTACCTTGTCAGCAGTAGGAATGGAATTAGGTATCTAGTGGTAGTCCATTTGCTAAGGAAAGCCCAATACAAAACACAACACAGATTGCCCAGCAATTCTCATTTCCCCCAAACAAGGAAGAAAGCAATGTGAGTGATCTCCATCAGTTCTTACGTTTGAGTGTGGTAATGCAAAATTGCTTCAATCTTCTGCCTGACCCAACTGAATCAACAACTGAGATTTAGCAACATTACTTTGGTGCTTAATATCCCTGTGCAAAGCTTTGAAGCAACAAATATTTCCAACAAATATTTGAGTGATTCATCTTTAGTTGCTATACAAAGCAATGCCCCCCTCAAAATGTTCAAATATCTGAGTCTCCCATCCTGCAGTTCTTATAGCTGAGAGAAGCTTGGATATCCAAGCTAAGTACCTGCAGAAACCTGTTTCCAAGTCTTTGAATCAGCTACTGGAAAAAACTGGAACTGCAGGTTGGGGCTTTCAAGATTTGTGCACCACCAGCTGAGATGAGAGAAATCATGTCATTTCTGTGATGTGAATACCACATGCCCCTCTTTGCTTTTTCTTCCTTATTGCCATGCCTTTCTTTCCTTGTTCTTGGCTGAGAGCAGCAGGTTGCTTTATTCTCTAGACATATAGAAGTATATATTCTAAAACCATTGAATTTTAACAAACCAATCACTGGAACGGAGACTCTCAAAGCCCTCAAAGCAATGAAAAGGGCTTAATTTTCTTTTCAGATTGGAACAAAAACCAGTGGGTTTCATTTCGAGGTTAGACACAACTCGGTTTTCAAGTTTGAAATTCTCAGAATGAAGTCTTGAGCTTGGAATATTAGAGTTGGAATGTTTTGCATAATGCATTTAGTCTATTCTCTTCTGCAAAATGTCATGGTGATCATCAGAGCACCACTGAATTCCACAATCACTGGGGGAACATGTGTTGTTTTATTAGCTGCTCGTTCATTTTTCATTTTTGATGATTGGCAAGCCTGTATTAAAAAGATGATAAAAGCAGTCTTGAGTTATGGCCATAACGGAGCCTGCATATCATGATCCTTGATCCATTGAGATGATTTTACATGCATTCTAGTATATATATTTCTTTTATACCTCACACGAAAATATGAAAACCTTGTTTGGAATAGGTGAGAATTACTCTATGCTTTAAGGGCCCAAAACTGTATTAAATTATTATGTTGTAACAAGTATTTTTTAAACAAACAACTCTTAGCAATAAGATATGAAGAAGCAGAGGAAGAGTGCACTCCAGCTACGTCACTTGATTCTTCATATTCTAAAGCAGAGGTATCAAACTCAAGGCCTGGGTGAAAGACCTGCCCACGACGCTTCTGCCAGTGAAAATGGGCTCCTGAGCTCCATTTTCAGCTGTGACAGCCTCCTGCAACCCTCTGCCAGTGAAAACAAAGCTAGGGAGGGCCGTGTGCACGCTCCATTTTTACTGGCAGAGGGCCATGACAGCCGAAAATGGAGCTCGGGAGACTGTTTTTATTGGCAGAGCACCCAAGTCACCACAGGTGCTCCTAACAGGAGTGTCATCAACATGGCCACGCCCACCCTGGCTATGCCTCCCAGCCCCCTTGAGGTCAAACACAACCCTGATGTGGCCCTCAGTAAAATTGAGTTTGACACGCCTGTTCTAAAGCTTTTGCCAGAAGTGGCACAGCTAGAGCTACCCTGGGAAAACTAAAAACAGCTATGAAATGTATGATAGTGTGCCTGTGTAATGCTGACCCTTTCTCTATCCAACTCATTGAGGGGAGCAGCTTCAATCAAACAATAGCATTTTGGATATTAAAAATGCTGTGATGTACAGCAGCATAACATTTTAGTGTTTTATGAACCAAAATTATTTCTTGTTGCTTCTTATCAACTTAAAAATTAAAGAATAGATAAAGAGACTATTAAGAAAAATCCTATACATTTTAGTCAAAGAAATACTTCGGAAGTCCTGCTGAAGTCAGTGAAACCGCCAAGTGCCTACCCTTTAGAAATGTAATTCTACCATTGAAAATAAATGTGTATATTGGAAGGAATGCAGTTACTTGTATCTTTCATAAATATATATTAAAAGCTTAAATTCCATTTTTCTGCCTTTGTTAGATTTTGAAAGTGTCCTAAAGCTGGATCCTGGAAATAAGCAAGTAATGAATGAAATAACAAAGCTTAACATGTATATGTATTTATCCTTATGTATTTTAATTCCATCTCGAAACTACAGTTGATGGTTATAACATAGGTGGGTTATGTGACCAATCTTTTTTGTGGTGGTTGTTAAGTGACTCACCATGGTCATTAAGTGAATCTGCAGTCAATTGAATGCCACTGTCATTTTTGCCAAAAACCAGAAACTTTATCAAAACTTCAGTTCTGGGTTATAAGTTGTCCCTCCCAGGTAGGTCTGTCAGAACTTCGAACAGTTCCTAACAACCAGTTATAAGTGAAGAACTCCCTGTACAGTATTAAATATTTCTTGGACTAATCAGGTTTTTCTTACATTCTTTCAATTTATACACCTAGTTCAGGGGTGAAATGCTCCCAGATCAGACCGGATCACGTGATCCAGTAGCAATCGTGGCCGGTAGTTCGGCAATCTGGTAGCGATGGCAGAGCAAAGATCTGCCCACCCGCCCAGGTGTCATTACTTCTTGGTTTTAACCAGGAAGTAATGTGTTTTGTGCAGAAGGCACGTGCACTTCCGAACCGGTAAGAAAGGTAAGTAGATTTCACCCCTGACCTAGTTTCAGGTAAACAGGAGAAGGAAAAAGCTTTACAATTGCATTCTTGTGAATGAATGAATGAATGAATGAATGAATGAGTAAACTAATCCTAAAGCAGGACTGAGAAGAACTGTCAGTTATTGATGTATACATTGTTCCAATTTTGTTATTTTTTTTCATGTGCTGTTCATCCCGGCTTTTTAATCATCTGCAAATATCTGCTATCCTACAGTTTTGTTTAAAAATTCTGAAAACAATCTAAAAATCTCCCGACATTCTCATGCAGAGTTCAGGGCATCATAGTTTTTCTTCCCTCTCTGTTCACTCATTCTTTGTTATTGGACTGAACGCATCCTGTGCTTTTGCCAAGAAAGCTTTTCAATTTATGCCACCTCATATGCAGGCAATAGGAGCTTTGAAAACAAGGGAAGCAATAGAATAACAAGACAAAAGGCTGTGTTCATAGAAAAAGGAGGAATAGGAGAGAGTGGTGTGGAGTTGATGGTAGTGTTGCCAAGGTAATAGAACGGCTTTCATTCAGATCTCCCAGCCTTCCCTCCCTCTCTCCTCCTTTCCCTCTTGCTAGTACAAAGGCATTTTCTAGTACCTGTGGAATGTATGGGTGTGTATACAGTTGGTAACAGCTAAATAGTAGAAAGGTGAAATAAATAAAAATAGGACAAAGAATTAAAACTGTCTTTGCTGATTCTTGATTGTATAGAGATGGCAATTAGCAGATCTGAGCGGCAAAACTTCAGATCACCACTAGATGTCAAGAAGGCTTTCTAGATGTCTTTGGTGCCATTTAGTGATGATCTAGACTTTTGCAATTCAGATCACCATCACCAGAAGAAATATTTTGGTATCTGAGGTGAAATATTAAGTGTTGTCCCGCCCAAATTTGCAAAGCTAGGCAGTCTTCAACCCTAAATCTGCCTGCAGCATTTCATCTAATTTCTGCAGGCAAGCATTTGAATATTCAGGCAATAGCAATTCATTCTTTCCTTGGCATCATTTTTCATAGGGAGGAAGTGACATAGTTGTGAAAGAATATCACAGAAATAAAGCAGGATGTCAAATGTTGTGACAATGGAAGTGACCACTCATTTTTTGATCTGATCTTGTATCTCCCACTGACTTGTCTCATCCATACACTGGTTTGTGGTCTCTATCAGATTCATTCCAATAACTTGATCCATGAGAACTCAAGGGAAGTCAACTCATTTGGCACTGAAGGCAGAATATCTCCAAAGTTGATCAGTATCATTGATTGGCTCTATATCATGATTAGTGTTAATACAATTATATGTCAATAATTCAGTTTGTTATATTTATTACACAAAATCAGCTTCCTGTGACAGCCATCTTACTCTTCTTAAGGATAAAATTAGCCCTGAGCATTGGGTAAAAGCACTTGCATTTTTCTTACAACTTTTGTATGAATATTTATTCTGTAATTTTGATGTCTTATACATATAGTTGAGTTCAATGGTTATATAAACACATGATTGTATTTGAGAATTTCCTAATCTCCTTTTTAAATCTAGAAACTTGCCAAATAATTCAATTTTCTCAAAAGGAATTTGGTAAGGTCAATTTAAGAACAAGTTTTCCTTAAATTATGTAGTTACTCCATCATATATGGTTTTAAAATGTGCCATCAAATTTATGCCAGATCTTAGCAACCATATAGATACTGTGTTTTCCCAAAAATAAGACCCTGTCTTATATTTTTTTGAACCCTGAAATAAGCACTTGGCCCTATTGCCATGCGCTCAAAAAGCCCGATTGGGCTTATTATCAGGGAATGTCTTATTTTGGGGTAACTGGGTAGATTGTGTCCAAAATAATCTGTCCCCAATCTGTTTTAGATCTTCCAGGATAATCTGGCCCCAATGTGGTTCTTCAGATCTTCCAGCAGTGACTCAGTCTACTGAGTCCAACCACTTTGCTGCTGGTCATTCTCTTCTCTTTCCTCCTACTTTTGTTAGCTCTATAAAGAAGTAGATCTTTGTATAATATGTCCAAAATATGATAATTGAATTGTGTGTATACACACACATACCAAAAAACCCCCTAATCTTTAGTATATTCACAGACCAAAGTTTAACTGATTGTTGACTCTTTGGCAAACACATACCACTCAGTAATTGATATCTCAGTATCCCTTCAGATGTACAAGAAGATTATTGAATTCTGTATCAATCTTCCTTCTTCAGGATATCTTTTCTAATGTTAGACAGACAGAACCCTGGGCACAAAATATTCTATTAGGAAAAAAAGAAAACAAGCAAATACTGTATTCTTTGGGGCAAATCTAGATTTAACCTTCAGAATTCCAAATGGAAAGGATGGGAGATATGTATCCTGAGGTATGTAGCTATTTTTGCTCGAAGTTCTGAAACAATAGGTCAAATAAATAAGTATTAACTCTAACAATTAAATGTAAAAAATCCCATAAACAATAGTAATTTCTTTAAAATGTATTGAAGAGCTTCATGCCTGCTTTGATAAGGATATTTCAGACAATCCAGCTGCAGAAACCACTAGTTTTATTCAACTTATAAATTTATAACAAGCTCTCTGGGGAAAACACGAATGTATCAAATACACATACAGTAGCTTTATTATTAATCCTGTGTGCTTACCTTCTGGAAAACATTATTAAAGATGCAGAAACAGTTTTTTTAAAATTCTCAGCACCTTAGTAAAGGATGTTTTAAAGTGTTACACCAATTAGATAACATGGCACCATTGATCAAGAAGTTTTTTTGGGAACTGTTGAATACAAGGTCACAGTGAAGTTCTGTGTGCTATAACCAGGAGCTTTTATGCTGATCTCAGGGAGGCATCTGACAATAATGCTTTCTTTATCCAGTAGGGAGAGAGAAGAATCTACCCTTTTGTTCTCTACATTGTAATTCTGTTCAATATTGTTCTTTCTTTCCAAGGACGAAAAAGATTGCTGAAGTTGTTTAATGAAACACGGAGACTATATTTACTTTCTTTTGCAATAAAGTGAAGTATCTGCATTATTAAAGCGTATACACTTTTATTGTTTGTTCTTATTCTCTTTTCCTTATCTTCATACATTTAAAAAAAAAATCATACTAGACTTGTGGATCATTCTCAGTGTGAAATTATAGCTTCGGGCTATGGCTAAACTGACAGACTATTTTAATTAGCTCGTGAAAATGGGCTGACTTTGTAATTTATTAACTTTACACACACACGCACACACACACACACACACACACACACACACGTTCCTGGGTGGTGAAGTTACAGGCAAATTTGTCAGAATATGTTCACCACTTTCTGTATGATTTTACCTTGCAGAGCCTTTACTATATAGGTACCAAACTCCCATTTCGTTTGCTTTAATTGGGAAAAATAACTAGCAAAAAAAAAAAGAGCCTAATTTTTACAAGATGCTTTACCCTGGGATGGCAACAGAAATTGCCTTGTTGAGACTTCCGGTTGGCTCCGCTTCATTGATGGCGGTCTTTTTTTAGACCACTAACCCCGTGAGTCCGTAGAGCCGCCAGGACAGTGCAAATCAGCTGTCCGGAGGCTTGAAAATCTCTCCCTCGGGCCAAGAGGGAGAGATGAGCTTTCGGGCTGAAGTTGAGCCCCCCACAGAAGCCCCAGAAAAATTTCTGGAGGCTTGAGGGGAGTGCTCCTTCTAAAGCCTGAAAGATGCTCCGGACCCGGTGGACATCTGGCTTTTGGCAGAAAAAATCGTAGCATCCAATCTCCGTGGCAGAAATGGATTTGTGATGGATTGCAACATGGATAGAGCAGAAACTGGAGTTCTAGCATTTGTTTGCAAGAAGATTGTAAGCCCCTAATAGAGGATACATTTGTTGCGAAGATAGGAGAGAAGAAAGCAAATGGCGTTTTGTGGAATGCAAGCAAATGGCGATTTGTGTATTGGAAACGAAAGTTAAGGAAATGCTTATTAACAGCCAGCGTGGAACCAGGAGGTATACAAGAAGATACTGATTAAATGGAAGAATTGAGAATGTTATGATTTATATTTTTTCTTCTTCTTTTTTTTTGGAATTATAGTGATTTAGAAGAAAAGCCTTTTGAATCTTCCCTTTTTAACTCTTTTCTTTCTTTCTTTCTTTCTTTTTTTTCTTTTTTGCTACTGGGTAGGTTATATATTTTAAAAATGGCTTTCAAGCAAATAATACCAAAAGCTACTAAAAACTTTGAAATTTCTTCAGTTCAGTTACGAAAACTAAAAGAAGATATTAAAGAGGAATTAAGGAATTTTTTACAGGAGTTTCTGGAAGCTCATCTTTTAGAAATAGATCAAAAATTTGATGAAATAGAGAAAGAGATGTTGGACTTTAAGGAAGTGGTGGAAGAGCAGAAGAGGGAAATGAAAATGGTAAAGGATGCAATTTCGCAAATATTAAGGTCTTGTATTCAGATGGAGGATAGTCTGGAAGAACTTAATAAAGTTAATTTAGAGTTGCAAAGGAAAATAGAGGAAATTCAAAAGGATCAAAACAACTGGAATCTAGAAAATAAGATAGAAGATATACAGGTTAAGGTAGATAGAGCAGATGAAGAAAGAATAATATTACAATATAGATTAATGGAATATGCTATAAGGGTGAGGGGGTTGAAGGAAGATAGGAATGAAAATTTAAAAGTGATTTTTACGCAAGCTTTTGCTCAGATAAAGGATGTGGAACCAGAAGACTTTGAGATTAATATTGAAAGAATTTATCGTGTTAATTCTTGGTGGGCAAGTCAAAATAGATTACAAGGGATGTGGTTATTTATTTTACAACTAAAAAGGTTAGGTATGGTATTTTGCAAGCCTTTTACAAAAATAAATTTCAAATAATGGGACAAGATATAAAAATGATGAAGGAAATTCCTCCTAAAATGTTAAGAAAGAGAAGAGAATTTGCTTTTTTAGTGGATGAGTTTAAGAAACATCAAATATATTTTAGATGGAAACTTCCAATGGGTTTGTCAGTAAATTTTAAAGATAGAAAGTATTTTCTTAATACAGTTATGAAAGCAAGAAATTTTTACACTAATGTTTTAAAGAGTGGGAATTTTTTGTTGTTAGATGCTAAGTTAACTGGTCTAGAGATGATGGAAAATAGAATAGGGAGGAATGTTTAAGATGTGAATATGATGATTATGGTTAATTTTTAGAATTGATTTGTTTAGGATATAAATTATAGGATTTTTGTTATTTGTTATATGTAAAATATAAACCTATGGGAAGATATTATTTAATTTTGAAGGATGGAAATAAAAATTTAGGAATTTAGATAATGTTGTGGATGTAATGACATTATATTTTGATGTAATTTAAATGATTAGTTGTTTTAATTGATATGCCTTGGATATAAATCTATAGATGCAAAAGCTACGAAGTTAAGTTGGAAATATTGTATCTGAGAGACTTTATTTGTAATATTTGATTGATGGAGTAATATTTGAAGATTGGACAGTAAACGTTATGACAATTGAAGAAATATATAAGTGATGAATATTTGAGTTTGAGAAGATGGACTGTAATTTAAGAAATGGACTTATGAAATTTGAAGAAATATACAAGTGGAGAAAATTTGGATTTGAAAAGATGGACTAATTTTAAAAATGGACTGTAAGAAGAAGTAATCTATGAAGGGAAGATTGTATTTGTATTGTTCATTTTTTTTGTTATTCTTTCTTATCTTTTCACGTTAATTGTAAGGGGATTTAAAGTTTTAGAGAGGGGTGGGAGTTTATGTATATTTAGTATATTTTAGCTTGTGATTGTTGGTTATAATACCCGGTATTTGCTCTGGGAAGTCTGGCGGGTGGGGGGAAGGGGGAAGGAGGGGGGAGGGAGGGGGAGAGGGCTGGAAATGATACATGGAATGGTTATCAATGTACAGTAATGATTGAACATATGAAATTAAAATTTGAAATGAGATTGGGGCTGCTCGACTGCCATTTTAGAAGGGGGAGAGAGGGGTAGAAGAGGGAAGAAAGTAGGTAGGAAAGAGGTGAGAAGGAGGTGGGGAATAAGAAGGTTAGAAAGGGTGGAAGAAGGGAGGAGTGGAGAAGGAGGAGAGGAAGTAGTAAAGTGAAGGAGATGAAGGAAGGGAAAAGTAGTAGAAGGTAGAGGGAGGTTGTGAAGAAAGTAAGTGGCAAGTCGGGCAGGCCCGGCTTAGTAATAAATAAAAATTAATAATCAAAGATGGATAACAGATTGTACATTAATATGATGTTGGAAAATGGAAATAAAAAATTAAAAAAGAAAGAAAGAAATTGCCTTGTTGAGACTAGGATATAATTAGATAAATCAGAGAGTGAATGATGGGCTCCTTCACAGCCTTCTTTTGCTTCCTTCTCTAGTCATTGCAAAGAGTCTTTGAACTTGTTAATTACTTATTTTCAATTAGAAATTGAAATCTCATTTTCATGCATATCAATAAATAGACCCATGCCAATTTTGGCAAATTTGGGTGATACATTTCTTTCCCTTGCTTTATACAATGGATTATCCATAATAGGGATATGTTACAGGAATCAGCTCTCGGTTCAACATGGGAGAGTGACTAGATAATTTATTTACTGTATTTATTGGATTTTTAAAAATTCCAGATTTATAATTTTTGTAAATAGCGCAAGGCAGTGACTACACCTAATATTCCTTCCTCCTTCTATTTTTCCCACAACAACAACAATCCTGTGAGGTGAGTTGGGCTAAGAGGGTGTGACTGGCTTCAAATCACTAAGCCAATTTTCACACCTTAGGCAGGACTAGAACTCACAGCTCCTGGTTCCCAGCCTGGTGCCTTAACCATGAAATCAAACTGGCTAACAGTGTATAACAATATATACAAACAGTATATAACTTATGCATTATACACTATTAGGGAATGACTTAAATTAATGACATAGACATAGACACAAGTGCAAACAGTATATATACCTTTGCCTTCTGTCCCACTACCTTGGGAATTTCTCATAACACCTCTTATTTCAATGGGACAACCAGTAATAATTTAAGGTATGCTACATGAACAAAATGACATAAGAGCAACCAGATTTAGTGTCACTCTTCCTTCAATACAAATAGTCCTCGACTTATGACCACAACTGACCCCAAAACTTCTGTTGCTAGGTGAGACATTTGTTAAGTGAGTTTTGCCCCCTTTTACAACCTTCTTTGTTACAGTTGTTAAGTGAATCACTGCACTTCTAAATTAGTAGCATGATTGTTAAGTGAATTTGGCTTCCCCATTGACTTTGGCTTCCCCATTGACTTTGTGAAAAGATCACCAAAGGTGATCATATGACCCAGGACATTGCAACCATCATAAATACGTGTCCACTGTCAAGAGTCTGAATTTTCATCACATGGGCATGCTGCAATAGTCATAAGTATGTAAATGGTCATAAGTCACTTTTTTCAGTGCTGTTGTAACCTTGAATGGGCACTAAATGAACTGTTGTAAGTCAAGGACTACCTGTACTGTGAATAAAACAGTTTTGTATTAGGTTTTGTGATTTAAGATCTGAAGTAAGAGATGTGTTACTCTGTTAACTGCTGAGTAGCCGCTTTTTTTCTGGTCACTGCTGCTCCTACCTGTCACATCCACTGAGAGATTTACTTTGAAAGTGTACATAACAACATTTGAGAAATGGCACCTCCTTTCCTTTTGTACATTTATAGACAATTTAAATTACAGAGTTTCCACGTTGCAAGGACAGGCAGTAGCATCGCTGAGTCTCATGGAAGGCAATTCCATAAGAAGTTGTATGGCTGTTAAAAGTATTGATGGAAACCCTGTGTACACCTAGTTGGAACCAAGAAAGATGATTGTTCAGTGCTCCTCCCAGCCCTACTATCTCTTCCCTGGGACATGATTTCTTCTTCTCTTGTACAATTTCAGTAGATAATTTTCCAAGCTATAATCTTTAGATCTGGCCATTTTAGGATGTTACTGTTTCCAGATAAACCTGTGCAGACTTAGGGACTATCAATGGCCATTTCCCAAAACCCTTCCTTTTTTAAAATTAAGAGAGGATTTAAAAAGTTGGATATTTCAGGGTTCTACTTATTGTGTGAGATGCACCCGCATTGAGAAAATGTTCCCTAGTGAAAAAACAACAAAAACATACAACTGTCTCAGTATTGTTGCCTGAGGCAAAGAAAAATTGCCACAAATGCTATTCCATGCAGAAAAAGATGATTTGACTTCTAGGTGAATCTTACTTTAATAGCAGGAAGACACAGTGTACTTCAGTGGACTGAAAGCAATAGGCTTTAAGCAACATGGCGCACAGTTGTCTCTTCTAAAAATTAGTTACGGTAGTTCAGCATAGTGTGATTGCCTGCATATGCCAAATGATAGGACCAGCTGTAAAGAAATAAAATATCTTTTTGGTGCTCCTGACAATTTCTCTTTGCCCAGGCTTATCAGCAATTTGTTCCAGCCAGCTTTAATTCTTGGTTTTGCATTTGATTCCATTCAAGTTCCACTGAATTCCTTGCTGTTTCATTGCAGTTAGATATTTTTTAATTATTTTATGAAATTATTTTTTTAAAAAATCAAAGGGCAGCATAGAAAGGTTTTAAGTTGTTTTAATAAACAAATAGAGATAAGGCCAACTTAGACAGGCATAAGCTCATTAAAATCAGTGGCTTTAGATACCTTTAATGATATCAATTTGGACCTAGCCAAGCACAAAAGCAGTTAGTAATTAGTAAATCTTTTGAGCTTACAAGACTTGTTTTTGTCTTTTCCTCTTGGTGTGAAGTATGTTCTTTCTTGTTTTTCTACTCCCTTAGCATCTTTCAGATGATGAAGTCAAATGAACTCAGCTAAGTACTATAAATAATATTTCCTGTCCAAAGTCTGCAAGAAAAGAGAAATGATAGAGAAATGACAGAGGTCTAACTATATATCAAGAAAAACTGATTCACATTCCCAGGAATCCTAAATTAGTGTGAATTTGGCAAGTAAGCCAGTTCAGGTGTTTTCATTATATCTATTTCCTACCCTTACGAAACTTTCCAGCACTTCAAAAAATAATAATAATGGGACTGAATTTTGGGATGCAATGTTTTTAACAGATTAAACTTTTTAACCTTTAGGCATATCTGTTGTCTTCAGGTTTTCATTTTCATATCAACTGAAGTTCCTTTGTCTACATGAAAATTCACACGGCTGTTTATTATTATTATTTATTTATTATTTATTTATTTACATTTATATCCCGCCCTTCTCCGAAGACTCAGGGCGGCTTACATTGTGTAAGGCAATAGTCTCATTCTATTTGTATATTTATATACAAAGTCAACTTATTGCCCCCTCAACAATCTGGGTCTTCATTTTACCTACCTTATAAAGGATGGAAGGCTGAGTCAACCTTGGGCCTGTTGGGACTTGAACCTGCAGTAATTGCAGGCAGCTGTGTTTATAACAGGCTTCTTACAGCCTGAGCCACACCGTGGCCCTATTAAAAGATGTCAGGGTGGCATTTCCTTAGGTTTATCCTTGGTTTGCAACTTATATTTGTGACTTTTAATATTAATCAAATTATCTTGCAACATATTATGTTATAATACCTGGGTGCACTTGCATGGCATATCGATCCATAACATTACATTCAGGGGTAGGTTTTACTTACCTTTACTACCGGTTCATAACAGGAGCACGCATGTATGCTTGCTTCGCTCGTGCATGGGTGCTTCTGCATGTACACAGAAGCTTCTGCGCATGTGCAGATCACCAAACATAACATCAAGGCGGGTGGGCGGAGCCTCCTGCCACTTTTACTACTGGTTCGCAAGAACTGGAGAGAACTGGGAGCAACCCACCACTGATTACATTTCAGCATGTTTTATTCAGCAGTTTATCTAATACTAGTAAGTAAGATGATACTTCATCATTAGTTAAAAATAAGAGAGTGAGCAAAATCCAGAAGATTCACATTACTGCAAACAACATTACCTGCAGGCAAAATGTAACCAAGATATAACTTTCTAAATCTGTGTGAAACTATGAATAAAATTTGATTTACCTTAAATGAGGAATGCCTTTTAAATTGATTTCTTCATAATCCCTGGCCAAATTCTCGGATATAACGCCAACTGTCCGTGAATATTTAAGCCCAATAAGTTGCCTGCTTCAGAAATTAAAATTCAAGCTCAGCACTTTCCACTGCATGTAAAATAAAGAAATAATATGAAGAACACCATAACCAATAGAAGTATTTATTTTTAAACATCATATAATGTTTTAGCTAGTATTCCTTTATATGAAATGAATTATCCACAAAAATAATCTATGTGACCCCCCCCCCCCGCCATCTGCTGTTTATTAAATTTATCAGAGGAAGTTTTCCTACAATTTTAAAGCTTATTTTATAACCATGAAAGCCAGCTGGGTGACTTGGTGCCTATCACTCTCTCTCAGCTCAACCCACCTCACAGGGTTGTTGTAGGGGAAAAGAAGGCAGTTGGTATGTTGATATGTTCATTACTTTGAGATATTTGTAAAAATAATAAAGCTAGGATAAAACTAAGAAAATAAACGAACTAAGGAACAAGCCTTTTTTATACCTGTCTTACACCTTGGAAATTCATTCAAAACTAAACTGAGGAAACTTGTCTCTTTGTCACTTTTTTGGAATATATTTCACAAACCACACAGAGCCTCTGTTTTTTCAGCACTACTATAAATAAACCTGAAACATTTATGTACCTAGGAAAATAATAAATGGTTATGAAATAAATACACTTCATTTCTTCTTAGCTCTATTCAAAGTAAGCATTGCCCCAACATTCAAGACTACTACTAAATTCTATTACTGAATCATCCATAGTTGGGCAAACATTTCATTATGAGAATTCTACCAGGAAAATGATGAGTGGAACAATTGAATGTATGGATGCTACAAACAGCCTCTTCATTCATTCATCCATTTTAATTCATTTCAAGGCAACCCTGTCTAGCGTCTGTCTGTTATCTATTTAGCTGTCCAACTGTGTCATCTATCTTAACCCCAAAGAGCTACTGTATATCGCTTTTGAGGATTTTTATATCTATTTTTTAAATACCTGTTTCTATATATATCTTATGGATTTAAGCTTTAATGACAAAATATAGCCATATAATTTTGAAGTTATTATTCTTATTTATTATCATTTTGTATGTATATGATGATTTACAATGTAAATAATATAAATTTTAGTAAAACCCAAATTGACGTTTGTCCTCTTTTTCTTCTTTCCTTCTAAGTCTCTGAGGTCTTCATTTGTTGTAATTCAATATAAGATTGTAATTTTGATTACTTAAGAAATACATACTTTAAAAAAACATTCCAAAAATCACTGATTCACAGGCACGACACTTTTTCAATTGCAGTACTGTATATTTAACTATGACAAATATATACATACTAAATAGACATTGTTTTTTAATTGCATTTATAAATTTCAAAGATAGCTTGAAAAGAAAGGTTTGAATCTCTTGTTTGGAAGAGATGTTAAATAATAATAATTACAGCAAGCAAACTCAAGTCTGTGTAACAAGATTAGCAGTTTCTTCTGAGGATGGTATTCAAGACTGTAATCTTCTTAGATTCTAAATTAGCATGGTTCTTCTGGGAGAAATAAAACTGAACGATCAGAAGTTTAAAAAGACTGGAAAATATTTACAGTGACTGATTTTATCTTTCTCATTAGGAACATTGAGTCTTTTTTTTCTCTGATAAATGTTAATGTAACATTAATTATTTTGAGCAAGTCCATTGAAATAGATAGCCTAGTCATGAAAGATTTGTACCAGTGATTGTTATGGATTTATTTTAATTATTATTAAATTTAGGAAAAATACATTAAAAGCTTACATTCCATCAAATAGTGTTGACTTATAACTCATAGCAGCCTGGTTAGCATGACCAGTGATGAGGCCTTATGGGAATTATAGTTTAAAAACATTTGCAAGTCCAAAGGCATCCTATATCTTATGTAATTAATTCCCAGGCAGTTATGTAAAAGCTACGTTCAGTAAACTCTCTGTAGTTTTTACAAATCTGTATATTTTACATAATTTGCTTATGTGATCTTAAGTAACCTGGCTTCCCTCCTTCCCAAGAAATGAGTAACAAAGGCCATGGAGGTTGTTGTCCTGACAATCCTAGAATAAAGTTTTTTTAAAAAATTATTTTAGGATACATACTACGGCTTATAACACACATCTGTCTTACTCATGTAAGAGACAAGATAAACAAAAAACATTATAAGGTCACAAAAACGGAAATGTTGCTGGAGCACTTATCTGCATGGTTAGATGCATGAGGGGATCCACCCGAAGTGTCCTTAATATCACTTTAAAGTTTGAAATATTCCTTACAACCTATTTCTATAAGTTGGATAAAATGAAAAAGTGTTTCTATACAGCTTTCATTCCAGGTCATGTTTAGGGGATACTGCTTTATATTCACTGACTGCAATCCAACATTCTTTTGTAGGAGTGGAAACCTGCACAATTCTTAATGAAGCCATTTCCCCGTTAGAATAGAATAGAATAGAATTTTTTATTGGCCAAGTGTGATTGGACACACAAGGAATTTGTCTTGGTGCATATGCTCTCAGTGTACATAAAATGTTACATAGGTGTTAGATGTTACATAGATGTCAGTGTTACATAGATTGTGCCTACACCGCAATTTCTGTTATCCCAGAAAAACATTAAAAGTATTTTCTCAGGAGGCAGGACCCTCTGTGGCTCAGACTGCTAAGACAGTCTGTTATTAACACAGCTGCTTGCAATTACTGCAGGTTCTAGTCCCACCAGGCCCAAGGTTGACTCAGCCTTCCATCCTTTATAAGGTAGGTAAAATGAGGACCCAGACTGTTGGGGGGCAATAAGTTGACTTTGTATATAAATATACAAATAGGATGAAGACTATTGCTAACATAATTTAAGCCACCCTGAGTCTTAGGAGAAGGGCAGGATATAAATGCAAAAAAAAAAAAGAGTGATCTGGCCTGAGAAATACAAATGAACCTAGGCTACTCCACAGGTTCCATGCTTATTTTAACAACTTAAAAAGTTCATTGCACAAATCCATTGATTGGATTAAGAAAAGCAATATAAAAAAAAATCAATCCATTCATTTCTTAGGCTGGTAAACTGCACAATAAAACTTCAATCTGCACTTAATAGCATCAGGGTGTGTGGGGTGTTGAAGCAGGAACAACAAATGTTATGCTCCTGTACTTTTCTGCTGGCTTAATGATGTGTGGGCAGCTTGGTGTTAAGAAAAGACCCATTGTCACTGAGAAATCAGAACAGTGAACATTTTTATTTGGAATAATATAGTTTAAAAATGTTTTCAAAACACAGTCAAGGAAAAGGATATATTAAGAAATGTTGGGAGGATTGAAACCTAAGAGGTAAAAATGTAATATTTTTAAAGGGGTAGATGTAGGACATTGATTCATATTCAGCTCCTCATTGAATTTTCAATACTTCATCTCTTTATTACAGTTAAAGTATAAAAAAACTCAGAATTTTCTGTTGAAGAAAAAGGAAATCAAAGGCTATGAGAAGAAGTTAAAAAAAAAGGTGATGCAGCAATACTTTCAAGATTATCCATTGGCCTTAAATGAGCAGTGTTAGGTTCTGGAAGTAACGAGGCTGGAGACCAGGGTAGTGACAACAGCTCTTTAATATATGGTGAACCCAGCAACAGGCTGGGGGAAAACCTCTCCTTTTATACAGTTCTACTGGCGGCTTCGTCCAATCAGCAACGTGCTGATTTCCCGCCCAAATATTTAAAGGTACATACAAGAATACATAACACTCCTCCCCTCCCAGAAAACACTTTGCCTCTATTTACATTTTATTTACATGTTATTTTTCGACGTAGTCACGCAAATAACCTGGGCGTCTCCTAGTTCTTTCAGACCTGCGCGGTTCAGTCCTGGGTGGTGTTTTGAGCTGTTCGGAGGGTCTGTTTTCTCCTCCCAGCTCTTTCTCTAGGCCATCGGGCCCTGGATTATTTGCAGACTCTTTTTCTTGGCCATCCGGCCCTGGATTACTTTTGTAATTTTCCCTGTCGTTTCCCTCGGGAACCTGATGGCGTCGCTGGACCTCCGGGACCTCAGCTAAGTCTTGCGCCTCCCCCGGGTCATGGTCAGCTGTGGGTTCAAATAAGGAGGGGTCATAATTTGTTTCCTGTGGCTTAGTTTGTTCAGTTATTCGTCTCCTTATCTGATCTATGTGGCGCCTCCATACTCGGTTGTCTTGTAATTCGACCAAGTATGACTTTGGGCCGGTTGCTTTTATTATTTGCCCTGCGAGCCAACTTGGGCCGTCTCCGTAGTTGCGGGCCCACACTCGGTCGCCTATGCTTATTTCCCTTGTTTTGTCTATTTCCCCCTTGTAACCCTCTGGTGTGTAATGGGGACTCAAACGGTCAAGTGGGCACCGGAGTTTCCGTCCCATCAATAATTCGGCTGGGCTTCTGCCTGTAGCAGTGCTTGGGGTTCTGTGCTGAACGGCCAGAAAGAAGTCTATCTTTGTTTGCCAGTCACCTGGCTTGAGCCTGGACAATGCCTCCTTAGCGCTCCGGACGGAACGCTCTGCAAGGCCATTCGACGCAGGGTGGAAAGGCGCAGAGAGGGCATGTCGGATGCCCTCCTCTGCCAAGTATTCTTCGAACTGGGCTGCCGTGAATTGCGGCCCGTTGTCGGACACCAGAGTGTCAGGCAACCCGTGGGTTGCGAATAGGTGGCGCAGGGCTGCGATTACTGCCTCGGCCGTAGTGGATTTCATGAGTATGATCTCCAACCATTTAGAGAATGCGTCGACAACCACTAGGAAAGTTTGGCCATGGAAAGGGCCAGCAAAATCAATGTGGATTCTTGACCAGGGCCCTTGGGGTTTTCCCATTCCTGACTGGGTGCGTTGGGGGTAGGGGTCTGGACTCTTGGCAAGCCTGGCATTTCCCCACCCTCTCAGCAATCTCTGAGTCCATGAGTGGCCACCACACATAGCTTCTCGCTAGCCCCTTCATCCTGACGATCCCTGGGTGGCCCTCGTGGAGGAGGTCCAGTACCTTTCCCCTTAATTTATCGGGAATTACCACACGATCACCCCATAACAGGCACCCCCCTTGAGCCGAGAGCTCATCCCGGTTTTTAACAAATTCCTTAAAGCGTTCGCCCGGCGCAGCGGCCACCCTCTTGTACCCAACCGAGTACAGTCCTTAACATAATGTCCGGTATGATGCCCGAGCCACTTCCTTAGATGTGACTGGGCCAGAGTCCAAAGAGTCAATAAGCAGGATGGGCGTCCCCGGCGTAGGGTCTTCGATGGCCCCTGGTAGTGGGCATCTGCTTAACGCGTCTGCATGCCCCACTTCTTTTCCTGGTCGATGCTGCAGCTTGTACGAATAAGCGGCTAAGAAAATAGTCCATCGGGTCAAGCGTGGCGAAAGTGCCACAGGCGTTGGGCAGTCGCCAGCCAGTATCCCTAGTAGCGGTCTGTGGTCAGTCACAATTTCAAAATCCCGCCCAAAAACATATTCGTGGAATTTTTTCACCCCTGACACAATGGCTAGTGCTTCTTTATCTAATTGGCTGTAGTTCCTCTCTGGGGAGGACATCGTTCTAGAGTAAAAAGCTATAGGGGCTTCTGTGCCATTTGGAAGTCTATGGCTGAGTACAGCCCCCACCCCGTAAGGGGAGGCATCGCAAACCAGCACTAGGGGCAAAGTGTTATGATATTGGATGAGCAGGCTGTCACTCGAGAGCAGGTTTTTTACTGCTTCGAAAGCCCTATTTTCCGACTTTCCCCAAGACCAAACAGTATTTTTTCCTAAAAGCCTATGCAGCGGTTCAGCAACGGTCGCTTTGTTTTTTAAAAAGACCGCGTAAAAATTCACTAGCCCCAGGAATGCCTGTAGCTCTGCTTTGTTTTTGGGCGCTGGAGCCTTTCTAATTGCCTTGACCTTGCTCTCAGTGGGGTGAATTCCTTTCTTGTCTATCCGGTAGCCCAAGAATTCGACGGATTCGACCCCTATCTGGCATTTGTTTACCTTGACTTTTAATCCGGCTGTCCGGAAAATGCCCAGAACCTTTCTCAAACGCTCCCCCAATTCCTCTACGTTTTCCCCTGAAATCAAGACATCATCGAAGTAGGGAACTACCCCTGGGAGCCCTTGCAGAAGTCGTTCCATTAGGTTTTGGAACAGCCCTGGTGCCACACTCACCCCAAATTGCAATCGGGTACACTTGAAGGCCCCCCTGTGCGTTACAATCGTTTGGGCTTCGGCTGTGCGGGCGTCTACGGGCAGTTGTTGGTAGGCTTGAGCCAAGTCTAACTTTGCAAAGACTTGCCCTCGCCCCAAAGAGTGCAGCAAGTGTTGCACCACGGGAACCGGGTAAGCGCTTTTCTGTAAGGCTTTGTTAAGCGTCGCCTTGTAGTCAGCGCAAATTCTAATTGACCCGTCTGGTTTTATTGGGGTGACGATTGGCGTCTCCCACTTTGCGTGATCGACTGGCACCAAAATCCCCTGATTTATGAGCTTATCTAGCTCCTTGTCAATTTTTGGTTTTAGGGCAAAAGGGACTCTCCTCGCCTTAAGCCTAATGGGAGCTACCTGGGGGTCTAAGTTGAAGGAAATAGGGGTCCCCTTGTACTTGCCCAGGCAGTCCTTGAAGACATCTTGACCTCGTTAAAGAGAATGTCTTTCAGGTTACAGTCACTTCTGTAGATGCCAGTCACTCCCATGCCCAGGGCACGAAACCAGTCTAGTCCCAACAGACTGGGCAGGGTCCCTTCGACGATCGTGATGGGCAGGGTCTTCTTGTGTGGTCCGTACTCGACTCGGACGGAGGTGGTCCCTCGAACAGGGATGCGATTCCCTTGGTAGTCGTGGACTCGTAGCCGTTGTGCTTGCAGGTGGCGCTTCGCGACTGACGGCAGTGACTTCGCCAAAGTGTCCCAGGACATGATGGTGATCGCTGATCCCGTGTCTACTTCGAGCCGGCACCGTACTCCCTCTATTTTTGGTTTGGTGAAGATCTTCTTCTCCACTCGGGTCGAGGCGCGGCCTATGACCACAGTCGTTTGGTTTGAATCCGCGCCTTTTTTGTTTGAGCCAATCGCGGGTCGCCTTGCCGATTCCGCGCTCTGATTGGCCGATTTGAATTTTCGGCGGGAAGGTTGGGCCGCTCGACAAACTTGAGCTAGGTGCCCTTTCTTCCCGCACCGCCGACATGTCGCGTCCTTAAACTTGCAGCGTTGGCGCTGGTGTTGACCACCGCAGCTTCCGCATTCGTCTCGGTCCCCTTTGTCGCGTTTCTCGGTTCGGCAGACCCCTTCCTCATCTTCACCGTCGGATTCGGTCTGAACCTCCTCCTGGTGCACTGGAGTTGGCTTCGCGCTCGCCTTTGGTGGGAGAGGCTTTTGCAGTGTCTCCGCCGCTTGGGTGGACATTTCATGTGCTCTGGCTTCGTCCAGAGCGTTGGCCAGCGTTAGGTTGCTCTTTGCTAGCAGCCGTCGCCGCAAACGGATGTCTCTGACCCCTCGGATGAGTTGCTCGAGGAGCACCTCGTCTAGGTCGCGGTATCCGCAGTCCTTGGACGCTTTCCTTAGGGCGGCCATGTAGTCACCGATGGATTCGCCCTCCATCTGCCTTCGCTCTCCGAATTCAAACCGCCGCACGTATTTGGACGGCGTTGGCGCGAAGTGGTTTTTTAGTAAGGTCTGTAGAGTTGGCCACGACACCGATTGTAACGGCGTTGGCTCTGCCAGGGCTTCCGCGATATCAATGACCTCCGGACCACAGTGGCTTAAGAAATAAGCCCTTTTGCGGTTATCTGGAACTCCTTGCAGTTCGTTGGCTTCTAGAAAGCTTTCGAAACGGGTCATATACGTTCCCCATTTCTCTTTAGCCGGGTCAAACGGTGCGGGCGGAGTGTAGCTGGCCATCTCCGCTTTTCTGCCCTGTGTTTGCTGGGTTCGGGTCTATCGTGCTTCAGCTCGGTTCTGGTTCTCCTTAGCCTCGAGATCCCACCTTCGTCGCCAGTGTTAAGTTCTGGAAGTAACGAGGCTGGAGACCAGGGTAGTGACAACAGCTCTTTAATATATGGTGAACCCAGCAACAGGCTGGGGGAAAACCTCTCCTTTTATACAGTTCTACTGGCGGCTTCGTCCAATCAGCAACGTGCTGATTTCCCGCCCAAATATTTAAAGGTACATACAAGAATACATAACAAGCAGCAAGTACTAATACAGTATTGCAAAGATCATCTAAAACTTAATTATCAGAACAATAAAATAATAGTCTTTGCCAAAGGCCCATGAAGCACTTCTGGAGCATAAGGTAAAGGTAAAGGTTCCCCTCGCACATACGTGCTAGTCGTTGCTGACTCTAGGAGGCGGTGCTCATCTCCGTTTCAAAGCCGAAGAGCCAGCGCTGTCCGAAGATGTCTCCGTGGTCATATGGCCAGCTATTACCTTCCCACCAAAGGTGATCCCTATTTTTCCTACTTGCATTTTTACGTGCTTTCGAAACTGCTAGGTTGGCAGAAGCTGGGACAAGTAACGGGAGCTCACCCCATTACACGGCAGCACTAGGGATTCGAACCACCAAGCTGCTGGTCTTTTGATCGACAAGCTCAACGTCTTAGCCCCTGAGCCACTGCGTCCCCTATCTGGAGCATAGGTGGCCCCAAGATTGAGCAGCTCTCCTCTTTAAATACTTCAGAGTAATCCTTCATCCTGCCAATAGTGGGAAACCCTATGGGGACTACATTGGTGAAAATGCTCTTTGACATCTTTACATTCTCAAGACAAGAGGTGTCCACTATATATATGCAGGACTCAAATTGAAGACAACTCAATAGGGAAACTTTTTTATGGCACCCAGCTGGGCATCTTCACCAATTATGTACCACTAAAACTTGTTCAACCCAAATTTCTAAGAAGGGCCCTCCACTTCCCAAATGCCACCCTGAGACCTCATGAAAGTGGAGATTAGAATATGAATAAGCATACTCAATTATTGGCTCATATTATGTGGGACCTTGGCTTATTTATCTTTCATAGCATGATTTTCAGTCTATGTGAGAAAAGGCAGTGATAATTTCATCCTTGGGCTTCTCTCCAGGTCTTCTACTCAGTATGGATATAATCAGCCCAAAGCACTCATTAAACAGCATATAGCAATCACAGAGTGCTAATTGAATCTAGCCAGGTAGTCAACTTTTATTGTCAGTGAATCCAACAAGTACTATGCCTCCCTTATGACAAACTTAACTAAACTTTGAAGTACTTAAGCACTGGAGGGTCTTATTCTCGGCATGTCATGTCCTTGCCTCAAGCTGTTCTAGAAGGCTGATACAGGAAGATTCCCTAACTGCAGAGACAATGTCCCTGTAACTCTGTACAGGGAGAAACACAGAACACCATTCTTCATTTGGAGACATTCATATTAGTCTTATCTCACCATTATTGCATAAATGCCCAGGACAATTCTACACCTTCCAGCTGCTGATGCTTTAGGGTGCTGAATCTTGTATTCTTGGACTGCGACCATCATTCATCCACAAACTCAAGGTAATAAATTCGAAAAGTCCTCAGCACAGAAAGCTGAATTAAAGAATACTTGAGCAGCTCTCCTCTTTAAATACTTCAGAGTAATCCTTCATCCTGCCAATAGTGGGAAACCCTATGGGACTACATTGGTGAAAATGCTCTTTGACATCTTTACATTCTCAAGACAAGAGGTGTCCACTATATATATATATATATATATATATATATATATATATATATATATATATATATATATATATATATATATATATATATATATATATATATATATATATATATATATATATATATATATATATATATATATATATATATATATATATATATATATATATATATATATATATATATATATATATATATATATATATATATATATATATATATATATATATATATATATATATATATATATATATATATATATATATATATATATATATATATATATATATATATATATATATATATATATATATATATATATATATATATATATATATATATATATATATATATATATATATATATATATATATATATATATATATATATATATATATATATATATATATATATATATATATATATATATATATATATATATATATATATATATATATATATATATATATATATATATATATATATATATATATATATATATATATATATATATATATATATATATATATATATATATATATATATATATATATATATATATATATATATATATATATATATATATATATATATATATATATATATATATATATATATATATATATATATATATATATATATATATATATATATATATATATATATATATATATATATATATATATATATATATATATATATATATATATATATATATATATATATATATATATATATATATATATATATATATATATATATATATATATATATATATATATATATATATATATATATATATATATATATATATATATATATATATATATATATATATATATATATATATATATATATATATATATATATATATATATATATATATATATATATATATATATATATATATATATATATATATATATATATATATATATATATATATATATATATATATATATATATATATATATATATATATATATATATATATATATATATATATATATATATATATATATATATATATATATATATATATATATATATATATATATATATATATATATATATATATATATATATATATATATATATATATATATATATATATATATATATATATATATATATATATATATATATATATATATATATATATATATATATATATATATATATATATATATATATATATATATATATATATATATATATATATATATATATATATATATATATATATATATATATATATATATATATATATATATATATATATATATATATATATATATATATATATATATATATATATATATATATATATATATATATATATATATATATATATATATATATATATATATATATATATATATATATATATATATATATATATATATATATATATATATATATATATATATATATATATATATATATATATATATATATATATACATATACATACTTACTTGAAACTAAATAGCCCTAACTCACGGGTGTCAAACTCAAGGTCCATGGGCCAGATCCAACTGGATTCGGAAAGCCCTGGAAAGAGCGAAGGACCGCCAGCTCCATTTTTGCTGGCAGAGAGCTGAAGAGCCATCCCGGCTGAAAAGGGAGCCCAGGTGGGCTGCATGCACCCCTCTGAGCTCTGTTTTTGCTGTTTTCACATTTCACAATCGTTTTTCACATTTAGGAGCCATTGCAGTAGCATCCCCATCAGTGGTGGGTTTCAAATTTTTTTACTACCAGTTCTGTAGGTGTGGCTTGGTGGGCGTGGCTTGGTGGGCGTGGCAGGGGAAGGATGCTGTAAAATTTCCATTCCCTCCCGAATCCAGGGGAAGATTACTGCAAAATCCCCATTCCCTCCCAATCAGCTGGGAATTGGGAAACAGAGAATAGATAGGGGTGGGGCCAGTCAGAATTTTTACTACCGGTTCTCCGAACTACTCAAAATTTCCGCTACCGGTTCTTCAGAACTGATCAGAACCTGCTGAACCTCTTAGCCCATAGCAGATGCCAATACTTAAGAGCTTATTGAAAAGAGAACCCAACTATTTAGCTGCCTCTATTCATAAGCAAAGCAAATACTGCAGGCATAAATCCATTTGATACAGGATATTTCAAAACTGCTTGCAGCAAAGTTTGACAGCTAACAAAGGCAGAGTGATAGGATTAGAAGCAGGCCCTCACCCAAGATCCAACACAGGACAAAAGTCATTAGGCACAATAGGAATTGCCCAACACCCTTTCAGAAGACAAGCCCCTTCATTGCACCATCTCAGGGCAGTCCAAACTTCACCTAAGAGCTCAATAAACAATAAGCCAGAGGTTGACCAGATTAGCTCAGACAAGCACCTAGGACAGCATTGGCGAATCTATGACACGTGTGCCGGAAGCGGCACATGAAACCATCTTCAGACAAATGCGCGCCCTCGCGGCTCCTCATCGCGTTCCTGTGGTCAAATAAGCACCGGTCAGCTGGCTGTCACGCATGCATGGTGCCGGCGGACTGCGCATGTGTGAGGTGGCACATGTGCCGGAGGTTTGCCATCATGCATGTGCGAGGCGGCACACGTGCCGGTGGTTCGAAAACACTCATGTGTGAGGCGGCACGTGTGCCAGAGGTTCACCAACATGCATGCATGATGGACCGCTGCACTTCTGGGGTCTCCAGCACCGCGTGTGCGCCGGCCAGCTGGCTGGCACGTGTTTTACCACAGGAATGCGATGGGAGCTGGTGAGGCCGCACATTTGTCTCAGGACGGTTTTGCGTGCCACTTCTGGCATGCGGGCGGCACACGGGCGGCATGCGAGAATGCAAAAGGTTCGCCAACACTGACCCAAGATTTGCATTTCCTCTTTTGCCTATAGAGCCAGCTCTGACCCTACATAACCCCTACATGACCCCATAGGAATCTGACAATAGCCAATAGAAAATTAAAGGACATGTTCTCGCACAGGAACAAGAAGCTCAAATACAAAGCCCAAAGAAGGTATAAAACCCCACCCACTCTCAACTCCATTTTGTCAGCTGCCCAGAATCACATGTGGTTCTGCTTCATCAATAAACCATCTTTCCAATCAGCCTCCATGTTCCCAGTGTCTTTCTCCCAGCTTAGAACTGAATCAGTTGGAAATTTCTTCCAACAAGTTGTTTAGCAGAGTGATGGCATGTGGGAATGGGGAAATGTCCTTGTGTCTAATTTCTCTGGTATGGGTAGAAGTTGAAACAATTTATGCCCAGGATTTGAGGAGTCTATAGATATTTTCACAGTCCTCTTTTTGACTTGTGTAGTATACAGGTCCTCAATGGCAGGCAGGTTTGTAGCAATTGTTTTTTCTGCAGTTCTATTTATCCGCTGAAGTCTGTGTCTGTCTTGTTTGGTTGCAGAGTCAAACCAGACAGTTTCTAGAGGTACAGCTGACAGACTCAATACTTCCTCTCTAGAACTGGATCAGCAGCTCCTTGGGCAGTTTGAGCTTTCTGAATTGTTGCAGAAAGAACATTCTTTGTGCTTTTTTGATTACATTTTTTTATCTTAGGTGTCCATTTTAAATCTTGAGATATGATAGAACCTAGAAATTTGAAGGTCTCCATGCTGGTACTGTGTTGTCTAGTATTGTGAGAAGTGGTAGTATAGGAGGGTTAATAATAAACCTAAAGCATTCTTTAGTATCATTTATCAAGGAAGTATCATTTATCAAGGAATCCATGGGCTTATCTTTCCTGACTGTTTAAAACTTCACTTCAGTTATACTAAAAGTTTTGATGAACAAAAGGTTCCCAAATGGATGCAATAAATAATTTTCTACAAACGACAGACTTATATCATATTTTTATTTATATTTGGAAATCAAATATAACAAATACAGATTTTAAAAAATAATGAAATAAAGGAGCACAGATTCATTAAGAAAACAAGTGAAGGAAAAATATTCAAAGTATACTTATTTATTTAACCAATTTGTAGAGGGGCCCATATCAAACAAAAGACAATGGGTCGTAAACAACCATAAAATCAATTATACAATTAAAAACAGAATACAACAAGCAAATAAATACATAAACATATAAATACATGAACATAAACATACATTCTTTCTATGGGATATTTATATGCCACCTATTTAAGGAAACATAAGAGATGGTGCTATTTCTTTTGGAGAACAATTTCCCATCCATGCAACACTAGAAAGGAAATCCCAGAAATGTTGGTTAAAGTGGTACCTCAGAAACATCATCTTCTGTGTCCAGGGTTGCTGTCCAATAAAAAGTGGAAATGTCGATCAGCATGGATTCGATCGGCTCATCCATTTCCGGTGTTACCTTGCTGTGGGATTAAAAGAAGGAAGAGACATTAGTGCCCATATTAATGAGCAAGCCTCACTTTCATTTTTCCCACAAGACTAGGATAAGCTGGCTCAACTGAATGTCCTTCCCCTTCTTAATGACTGAGTACTCCAAACAGACTTTTCTCACCCACTATAAAAGAAACAAAAGACTGACCTGAGATCGTACATTTCCAGCATAGCAGCTAATCCGGTCACAAAGGTGTGTTCCTGCAACAGAGCCTGCCATGAAACAAAAGACTGACCTGAGATCGTACATTTCCAGCATAGCAGCTAATCCGGTCACAAAGGTGTGTTCCTGCAACAGAGCCTGCCATGAAACAAAAGACTGACCTGAGATCGTACATTTCCAGCATAGCAGCTAATCCGGTCACAAAGGTGTGTTCCTGCAACAGAGCCTGCCATGAAACAAAAGACTGACCTGAGATCGTACATTTCCAGCATAGCAGCTAATCCGGTCACAAAGGTGTGTTCCTGCAACAGAGCCTGCCATGAAACAAAAGACTGACCTGAGATCGTACATTTCCAGCATAGCAGCTAATCCGGTCACAAAGGTGTGTTCCTGCAACAGAGCCTGCCATGAAACAAAAGACTGACCTGAGATCGTACATTTCCAGCATAGCAGCTAATCCGGTCACAAAGGTGTGTTCCTGCAACAGAGCCTGCCATGAAACAAAAGACTGACCTGAGATCGTACATTTCCAGCATAGCAGCTAATCCGGTCACAAAGGTGTGTTCCTGCAACAGAGCCTGCCATGAAACAAAAGACTGACCTGAGATCGTACATTTCCAGCATAGCAGCTAATCCGGTCACAAAGGTGTGTTCCTGCAACAGAGCCTGCCATGAAACAAAAGACTGACCTGAGATCGTACATTTCCAGCATAGCAGCTAATCCGGTCACAAAGGTGTGTTCCTGCAACAGAGCCTGCCATGAAACAAAAGACTGACCTGAGATCGTACATTTCCAGCATAGCAGCTAATCCGGTCACAAAGGTGTGTTCCTGCAACAGAGCCTGCCATGAAACAAAAGACTGACCTGAGATCGTACATTTCCAGCATAGCAGCTAATCCGGTCACAAAGGTGTGTTCCTGCAACAGAGCCTGCCATGAAACAAAAGACTGACCTGAGATCGTACATTTCCAGCATAGCAGCTAATCCGGTCACAAAGGTGTGTTCCTGCAACAGAGCCTGCCATGAAACAAAAGACTGACCTGAGATCGTACATTTCCAGCATAGCAGCTAATCCGGTCACAAAGGTGTGTTCCTGCAACAGAGCCTGCCATGAAACAAAAGACTGACCTGAGATCGTACATTTCCAGCATAGCAGCTAATCCGGTCACAAAGGTGTGTTCCTGCAACAGAGCCTGCCATGAAACAAAAGACTGACCTGAGATCGTACATTTCCAGCATAGCAGCTAATCCGGTCACAAAGGTGTGTTCCTGCAACAGAGCCTGCCATGAAACAAAAGACTGACCTGAGATCGTACATTTCCAGCATAGCAGCTAATCCGGTCACAAAGGTGTGTTCCTGCAACAGAGCCTGCCATGAAACAAAAGACTGACCTGAGATCGTACATTTCCAGCATAGCAGCTAATCCGGTCACAAAGGTGTGTTCCTGCAACAGAGCCTGCCATGAAACAAAAGACTGACCTGAGATCGTACATTTCCAGCATAGCAGCTAATCCGGTCACAAAGGTGTGTTCCTGCAACAGAGCCTGCCATGAAACAAAAGACTGACCTGAGATCGTACATTTCCAGCATAGCAGCTAATCCGGTCACAAAGGTGTGTTCCTGCAACAGAGCCTGCCATGAAACAAAAGACTGACCTGAGATCGTACATTTCCAGCATAGCAGCTAATCCGGTCACAAAGGTGTGTTCCTGCAACAGAGCCTGCCATGAAACAAAAGACTGACCTGAGATCGTACATTTCCAGCATAGCAGCTAATCCGGTCACAAAGGTGTGTTCCTGCAACAGAGCCTGCCATGAAACAAAAGACTGACCTGAGATCGTACATTTCCAGCATAGCAGCTAATCCGGTCACAAAGGTGTGTTCCTGCAACAGAGCCTGCCATGAAACAAAAGACTGACCTGAGATCGTACATTTCCAGCATAGCAGCTAATCCGGTCACAAAGGTGTGTTCCTGCAACAGAGCCTGCCATGAAACAAAAGACTGACCTGAGATCGTACATTTCCAGCATCCTTCCCTCAGAGACCCAATTCAAAGGCTTTTGTGACTGTGTCTATTTTAGGGAAAGACAAATTGCATTCTCTACATCCCCTCCCAGTTCCCAGTATATAGATAGGTTCCACTGTCTAAGTGCAGCCTAGAATATAGGAAGAGGCAGAATTGGCTTCTCTAGATGCCTATATAGAGGACTCCACTCCTAAAGGAGCTCCTTCCCTTCTTAATGACTGAGTACTCCAAACAGACTTTTCTCACCCACTATAAAAGAAACAAAAGAGGAGAGAATCAGAAAATTCAAGCTCAACCAAGTCGCTCCAGAACGTCTTCTTTGTCCCAAAACCTGCTATGTTGTTGCAACAACTTGTCTTTCAGTCCAAAGGAAAATTGCCCCCATGTTAAGGATCCTTTTGAGCCTTGAGAAGGTAAACCTTCTGCGAATTCGTAGTAGCTTTCCTTCTCTCCCTTTCCCTCTGAAATCTCCCCATCCTCCTTGACTGCCACCCATTAACTCTCCCCCCTTCCCATCATATTTTTATATCTGAGTGCTGCGGCCCTCATTTGTGCACTTTTCTTAAGGTGAAATAGTGCAGTGATTGCACTGAGGACCTGGATTAGGTGATGCTCCTGTGCAATTGAAGAGTCCAGCTGTCAGTCAGAGCTGCTGACTCTCCCAGAGTCCCCAGTGCTCTTACAAGGAAAGCTTGAAATCCTCCTGAGACTCTGTCCACCCTAAGGAATCTTTTGCCCCACACTGAGATTGGGCAAAAAAGGCTGGGATTGAAACCTGGAGGCAAAGCCCAGCGAAAGAAACCTCTACTTTCAAGGGGTACCTGCGGTGTTTCTCTCCTTTCCTCTGAAATCTCCCCATCCTCCTTGACTGCCACCCATTAACTCTCCCCCCTTCCCATCATATTTTTATATCTGAGTGCTGCGGCCCTCATTTGTGCACTTTTCTTAAGGTGAAATAGTGCAGTGATTGCACTGAGGACCTGGATTAGGTGATGCTCCTGTGCAATTGAAGAGTCCAGCTGTCAGTCAGAGCTGCTGACTCTCCCAGAGTCCCCAGTGCTCTTCCTTTTACAAGGAAAGCTTGAAACCCTCCTGAGACTCTGTCCACCCTAAGGAATCTTTTGCCCCACACTGAGATTGGGCAAAAAAGGCTGGGATTGAAACCTAGAGGCAAAGCCCAGCGAAAGAAACCTCTACTTTCAAGGGGTACCTGTGGTGTTTCTCTCCTTTCCTCTGAAATCTCCCCATCCTCCTTGACTGCCACCCATTAACTCCCCCCCCCTTCCCATCATATTTTTATATCTGGGTGCTGCGGCCCTCATTTGTGCACTTTTCTTAAGGTGAAACAGTGCAGTGATTGCACTGAGAACCTGGATTAAGTGGTGCTCCTGTGCAATTGAAGAGTCCGGCTGTCAGTCAGAGCTGCTGACTCTCCCAGAGTCCCCAGTGCTCTTACAAGGAAAGCTTGAAATCCTCCTGAGACTCTGTCCACCCTAAGGAATCTTTTGCCCCACACTGAGATTGGGCAGAAAAGGCTGGGACTGAAACCTGGAGGCAAAGCCCAGCGAAAGAAACCTCTACTTTCAAGGGGTACCTGCGGTGTTTCTCTCCTTTCCTCTGAAATCTCCCCATCCTCCTTGACTGCCACCCATTAACTCCCCCCCCCTTCCCATCATATTTTTATATCTGGGTGCTGCGGCCCTCATTTGTGCACTTTTCTTAAGGTGAAACAGTGCAGTGATTGCACTGAGAACCTGGATTAAGTGATGCTCCTGTGCAATTGAAGAGTCCGGCTGTCAGTCAGAGCTGCTGACTCTCCCAGAGTCCCCAGTGCTCTTACAAGGAAAGCTTGAAATCCTCCTGAGACTCTGTCCACCCTAAGGAATCTTTTGCCCCACACTGAGATTGGGCAAAAAGGCTGGGACTGAAACCTGGAGGCAAAGCCCAGCGAAAGAAACCTCTACTTTCAAGGGGTACCTGCGGTGTTTCTCTCCTTTCCTCTGAAATCTCCCCATCCTCCTTGACTGCCACCCATTAACTCCCCCTTCCCATCATATTTTTATATCTGGGTGCTGCGGCCCTCATTTGTGCACTTTTCTTAAGGTGAAACAGTGCAGTGATTGCACTGAGGACCTGGATTAGGTGATGCTCCTGTGCAATTGAAGAGTCCAGCTGTCAGTCAGAGCTGCTGACTCTCCCAGAGTCCCCAGTGCTCTTACAAGGAAAGCTTGAAATCCTCCTGAGACTCTGTCCACCCTAAGGAATCTTTTGCCCCACACTGAGATTGGGCAAAAAGGCTGGGACTGAAACCTGGAGGCAAAGCCCAGCGAAAGAAACCTCTACTTTCAAGGGGTACCTGCGGTGTTTCTCTCCTTTCCTCTGAAATCTCCCCATCCTCCTTGACTGCCACCCATTAACTCCCCCTTCCCATCATATTTTTATATCTGGGTGCTGCGGCCCTCATTTGTGCACTTTTCTTAAGGTGAAACAGTGCAGTGATTGCACTGAGGACCTGGATTAGGTGATGCTCCTGTGCAATTGAAGAGTCCAGCTGTCAGTCAGAGCTGCTGACTCTCCCAGAGTCCCCAGTGCTCTTACAAGGAAAGCTTGCTCAACTGAATGTCCTTCCCCTTCTTAATGACTGAGTACTCCAAACAGACTTTTCTCACCCACTATAAAAGAAACAAAAGACTGACCTGAGATCGTACATTTCCAGCATAGCAGCTAATCCGGTCACAAAGGTGTGTTCCTGCAACAGAGCCTGCCATGAAACAAAAGACTGACCTGAGATCGTACATTTCCAGCATAGCAGCTAATCCGGTCACAAAGGTGTGTTCCTGCAACAGAGCCTGCCATGAAACAAAAGACTGACCTGAGATCGTACATTTCCAGCATAGCAGCTAATCCGGTCACAAAGGTGTGTTCCTGCAACAGAGCCTGCCATGAAACAAAAGACTGACCTGAGATCGTACATTTCCAGCATAGCAGCTAATCCGGTCACAAAGGTGTGTTCCTGCAACAGAGCCTGCCATGAAACAAAAGACTGACCTGAGATCGTACATTTCCAGCATAGCAGCTAATCCGGTCACAAAGGTGTGTTCCTGCAACAGAGCCTGCCATGAAACAAAAGACTGACCTGAGATCGTACATTTCCAGCATAGCAGCTAATCCGGTCACAAAGGTGTGTTCCTGCAACAGAGCCTGCCATGAAACAAAAGACTGACCTGAGATCGTACATTTCCAGCATAGCAGCTAATCCGGTCACAAAGGTGTGTTCCTGCAACAGAGCCTGCCATGAAACAAAAGACTGACCTGAGATCGTACATTTCCAGCATAGCAGCTAATCCGGTCACAAAGGTGTGTTCCTGCAACAGAGCCTGCCATGAAACAAAAGAGGAGAGAATCAGACAATTCAAGCTCAACCAAGTTGCTCCAGAACGTCTTCTTTGTCCCAAAACTTGCTATGTTGTTGCAACAACTTGTCTTTCAGTCCAAAGGAAAATTGCCCCCATGTTAAGGATCCTTTTGAGCCTTGCGAAGGTAAACCTTCTGCGAATTCGTAGTAGCTTTCCTTCTCTCCCTTTCCCTCTGAAATCTCCCCATCCTCCTTGACTGCCACCCATTAACTCCCCCCCCCTTCCCATCATATTTTTATATCTGGGTGCTGCGGCCCTCATTTGTGCACTTTTCTTAAGGTGAAACAGTGCAGTGATTGCACTGAGAACCTGGATTAAGTGATGCTCCTGTGCAATTGAAGAGTCCGGCTGTCAGTCAGAGCTGCTGACTCTCCCAGAGTCCCCAGTGCTCTTACAAGGAAAGCTTGAAATCCTCCTGAGACTCTGTCCACCCTAAGGAATCTTTTGCCCCACACTGAGATTGGGCAGAAAAGGCTGGGACTGAAACCTGGAGGCAAAGCCCAGCGAAAGAAACCTCTACTTTCAAGGGGTACCTGCGGTGTTTCTCTCCTTCGCTCAGAGACCACTTGCCGGAGATATTGTCTTATCTCTTGGTCTCTTCTTATGCAGGCCGGCTCTGACTGCGCTGCTTGGGGGAGGTCCTGTCTCTCGAAGAGAACCTTCTCTTTCCCTCCGTTGTCCTTTGTAGGGAAATCTGGGAAAGGAGACACAGAGGGAGGAAGCATAGCAAAGTTTTAGATCTCCTCCAGATGAAGAAAAGACACTAAAATCAGCCCTTTGCAGCATCCTTCCCTCAGAGACCCAATTCAAAGGCTTTTGTGACTGTGTCTATTTTAGGGGAAAGACAAATTGCATTCTCTACATCCCCCCTCCCCAGTTCCTAGTATATAGATAAGTTCCACTCTCTAAGTGCAGCCTAGAATATAGGAAGAGGCAGAATTGGCTTCTCTAGATGCCTATATAGAGGACTCCACTCCTAAAGGAGCTCCTTCCCTTTCCCCCTCCATCCCCTTCAACCCAAAGTGTCTACTCACCATGCTGCTCCACTTTGTGGAGCTCAATTTCAATGATGACTTTTGTCTTTCTTTCGTGAGAAAGTCTTGTTTCCTCCAGCGTGGAGGTTGAAGGAGTTGCAGGGCTGCCATTTCTTCTCTTTCTCCTCCAGCAGCATTGGGAGATTTCCCTGCATCGTTCCAGTAATCTCAGGAACCTAAGAAAAGGAAGGGAATGGAGTGAAAGCCCTTTTCCAGACTCCACCTGCTTTACCTGCTCTGTGTCTGGGGCAGAGAGAGAAGCTCCTTCTGGGTCAACCTCTCCGAAGGAGCCCAGTCCTGAGGGCCTCCCTTCCCCACCTTCCCCCTCTCCGTTTCCCCATCCCAGGGCAAAGGCTCCTAGACAGACCTTCCACCTCCCAAGCAAGGAAAGACACGAAGGAGAAGCTCTTTAGAGCAGCCCTTCTGAAGACCTACTTACGTCTTCCTAAACATCTTGGCTCTGCTCAGTGACATCTGGCAGTTGGTGACCTTTGACCCTGGATGGATGACGTCATAGAGCCAATAGAATTCCCAGAGAATTCCCTTTGGGATCTACCACAGGTGATCTGCTCCACCTTTTCTGCATACACTGTTGGCAGCCAAAGATCTCTAGGAACCTACTAACAAATCTCTCAAGCTGCCTCTTTCTCACCTTTTGGTACAGAAGCCAAAGCTCTTTGTATGTAACCTGCCTTTCTCTAGAGCAGCTCCATTAAGCTCTCTGACTAAGCAAGGCTCACCAATGCAGCTTCTGGTCAACTTCCAGTCAAAACCAGTTGTGTTGCAAGCTCTCTGTATGTGAGTGTGTGTTTGTGTGTGTGTATCAACTCTGCTGGGTCTAGAGTCAGCTCCTCTGTTCTGTCTGCTTAGGTACAGATACCCTTTTCTGCATACACTGTTGGCAGCCAAAGATCTCTAGGAACCTACTAACAAATCTCTCAAGCTGCCTCTTTCTCACCTTTTGGTACAGAAGCCAAAGCTCTTTGTATGTAACCTGCCTTTCTCTAGAGCAGCTCCATTAAGCTCTCTGACTAAGCAAGGCTCACCAATGCAGCTTCTGGTCAACTTCCAGTCAAAACCAGTTGTGTTGCAAGCTCTCTGTATGTGAGTGTGTGTTTGTGTGTGTGTATCAACTCTGCTGGGTCTAGAGTCAGCTCCTCTGTTCTGTCTGCTTAGGTACAGATACCCTTTTCTGCATACACTGTTGGCAGCCAAAGATCTCTAGGAACCTACTAACAAATCTCTCAAGCTGCCTCTTTCTCACCTTTTGGTACAGAAGCCAAAGCTCTTTGTATGTAACCTGCCTTTCTCTAGAGCAGCTCCATTAAGCTCTCTGACTAAGCAAGGCTCACCAATGCAGCTTCTGGTCAACTTCCAGTCAAAACCAGTTGTGTTGCAAGCTCTCTGTATGTGAGTGTGTGTTTGTGTGTGTGTATCAACTCTGCTGGGTCTAGAGTCAGCTCCTCTGTTCTGTCTGCTTAGGTACAGATACCCTTTTCTGCATACACTGTTGGTAGCCAAAGATCTCTAGGAACCTACTAACAAATCTCTCAAGCTGCCTCTTTCTCACCTTTTGGTACAGAAGCCAAAGCTCTTTGTATGTAACCTGCCTTTCTCTAGAGCAGCTCCATTAAGCTCTCTGACTAAGCAAGGCTCACCAATGCAGCTTCTGCTCAACTTCCAGTCAAAACCAGTTGTGTTGCAAGCTCTCTGTATGTGAGTGTGTGTTTGTGTGTGTGTGTATCAACTCTGCTGGGTCTAGAGTCAGCTCCTCTGTTCTGTCTGCTTAGGTACAGATACCCTTTTCTGCATACACTGTTGGCAGCCAAAGATCTCTAGGAACCTACTAACAAATCTCTCAAGCTGCCTCTTTCTCACCTTTTGGTACAGAAGCCAAAGCTCTTTGTATGTAACCTGCCTTTCTCTAGAGCAGCTCCATTAAGCTCTCTGACTAAGCAAGGCTCACCAATGCAGCTTCTGGTCAACTTCCAGTCAAAACCAGTTGTGTTGCAAGCTCTCTGTATGTGAGTGTGTGTTTGTGTGTGTTTGTGTGTGTGTGTGTTTGTGTGTGTGTGTGTTTGTGTATCAACTCTGCTGGGTCTAGAGTCAGCTCCCTCTGTTCTGTCTGCTTAGGTACAGATACCCTTTTCTGCAACCGTTCTTCATATGTTTTAGCCTCCAGTCCCCTAACCATCTTTGTTGCCCTTCTCTGCATTTTCTTAATTAGTTTTTCATCAGAATTCAAAAATATCTGATCGAAGGCTGTCTGTCCTTTATAAAAGACGTAAATGTTCATGTCTTTATCATATCTAGATTGTATTTGCAATTGAGGCCAACATGATAATTTACTTCAAGTTCTTGCTTACATTTTAATTTCCCTTCAGTGTCAAAAATGTCTTTGTCACAATTTTTTCAAACTTCACCAGATTTGGATATGTAAATACTTCCATTTTGCCCCATTTTACAACTTTTTCTCCCCCACCCCATACTGGGAATCGCACAGAATCATAGTTGCTAATTCTAATCTAGGCATTTGGTAATATTATTACATCTACCACATTGAAAAAGAAGTTATCTGTCTTAAAATTTTTGTTTTTACCTTTCCTACAAAATCAAGTTACCAACATCGAAACACCAACTATCTTATTCTGTGTATTCTTTTTTGGCTCTTATTCAGGGGTGGGTTCCAAATTTTTTTTACTACAGTTCTGTGGGTGTGGCTTATTTGGTGGGCGTGACTTGGTCATGTGACTGAGTGGGCGTGGCCAACTTGAAGTCACTCAGGGCAAGGTGGGGCGGCACCTTGCTTTGAATGACATCACATGAGTCCTTTGGGAGAAGGGCGGTATAAAAATCAAATAAATAAATTGGCCATGCCCACTCATTCACATGACCAATGCTGCAGAGACAGGGTGATTTCTCCCGGGGGACAGCAGAGCTTCGCTGCCTCCTCTTTTCCTCAGAGGAGCTGCCTCCTCTTTTCCTCAGAGGAGCTGCCTCCTCTTTTCCTCAGAGGAGCTGCCTCCTCTTTTCCTCAGAGGAGCTGCCTCCTCTTTTCCTCAGAGGAGCTGCCTCCTCTTTTCCTCAGAGGAGCTGCCTCCTCTTTTCCTCAGAGGAGCTGCCTCCTCTTTTCCTCAGAGGAGCTGCCTCCTCTTTTCCTCAGAGGAGCTGCCTCCTCTTTTCCTCAGAGGAGCTGCCTCCTCTTTTCCTCAGAGGAGCTGCCTCCTCTTTTCCTCAGAGGAGCTGCCTCCTCTTTTCCTCAGAGGAGCTGCCTCCTCTTTTCCTCAGAGGAGCTGCCTCCTCTTTTCCTCAGAGGAGCTGCCTCCTCTTTTCCTCAGAGGAGCTGCCTCCTCTTTTCCTCAGAGGAGCTGCCTCCTCTTTTCCTCAGAGGAGCTGCCTCCTCTTTTCCTCAGAGGAGCTGCCTCCTCTTTTCCTCAGAGGAGCTGCCTCCTCTTTTCCTCAGAGGAGCTGCCTCCTCTTTTCCTCAGAGGAGCTGCCTCCTCTTTTCCTCAGAGGAGCTGCCTCCTCTTTTCCTCAGAGGAGCTGCCTCCTCTTTTCCTCAGAGGAGCTGCCTCCTCTTTTCCTCAGAGGAGCTGCCTCCTCTTTTCCTCAGAGGAGCTGCCTCCTCTTTTCCTCAGAGGAGCTGCCTCCTCTTTTCCTCAGAGGAGCTGCCTCCTCTTTTCCTCAGAGGAGCTGCCTCCTCTTTTCCTCAGAGGAGCTGCCTCCTCTTTTCCTCAGAGGAGCTGCCTCCTCTTTTCCTCAGAGGAGCTGCCTCCTCTTTTCCTCAGAGGAGCTGCCTCCTCTTTTCCTCAGAGGAGCTGCCTCCTCTTTTCCTCAGAGGAGCTGCCTCCTCTTTTCCTCAGAGGAGCTGCCTCCTCTTTTCCTCAGAGGAGCTGCCTCCTCTTTTCCTCAGAGGAGCTGCCTCCTCTTTTCCTCAGAGGAGCTGCCTCCTCTTTTCCTCAGAGGAGCTGCCTCCTCTTTTCCTCAGAGGAGCTGCCTCCTCTTTTCCTCAGAGGAGCTGCCTCCTCTTTTCCTCAGAGGAGCTGCCTCCTCTTTTCCTCAGAGGAGCTGCCTCCTCTTTTCCTCAGAGGAGCTGCCTCCTCTTTTCCTCAGAGGAGCTGCCTCCTCTTTTCCTCAGAGGAGCTGCCTCCTCTTTTCCTCAGAGGAGCTGCCTCCTCTTTTCCTCAGAGGAGCTGCCTCCTCTTTTCCTCAGAGGAGCTGCCTCCTCTTTTCCTCAGAGGAGCTGCCTCCTCTTTTCCTCAGAGGAGCTGCCTCCTCTTTTCCTCAGAGGAGCTGCCTCCTCTTTTCCTCAGAGGAGCTGCCTCCTCTTTTCCTCAGAGGAGCTGCCTCCTCTTTTCCTCAGAGGAGCTGCCTCCTCTTTTCCTCAGAGGAGCTGCCTCCTCTTTTCCTCAGAGGAGCTGCCTCCTCTTTTCCTCAGAGGAGCTGCCTCCTCTTTTCCTCAGAGGAGCTGCCTCCTCTTTTCCTCAGAGGAGCTGCCTCCTCTTTTCCTCAGAGGAGCTGCCTCCTCTTTTCCTCAGAGGAGCTGCCTCCTCTTTTCCTCAGAGGAGCTGCCTCCTCTTTTCCTCAGAGGAGCTGCCTCCTCTTTTCCTCAGAGGAGCTGCCTCCTCTTTTCCTCAGAGGAGCTGCCTCCTCTTTTCCTCAGAGGAGCTGCCTCCTCTTTTCCTCAGAGGAGCTGCCTCCTCTTTTCCTCAGAGGAGCTGCCTCCTCTTTTCCTCAGAGGAGCTGCCTCCTCTTTTCCTCAGAGGAGCTGCCTCCTCTTTTCCTCAGAGGAGCTGCCTCCTCTTTTCCTCAGAGGAGCTGCCTCCTCTTTTCCTCAGAGGAGCTGCCTCCTCTTTTCCTCAGAGGAGCTGCCTCCTCTTTTCCTCAGAGGAGCTGCCTCCTCTTTTCCTCAGAGGAGCTGCCTCCTCTTTTCCTCAGAGGAGCTGCCTCCTCTTTTCCTCAGAGGAGCTGCCTCCTCTTTTCCTCAGAGGAGCTGCCTCCTCTTTTCCTCAGAGGAGCTGCCTCCTCTTTTCCTCAGAGGAGCTGCCTCTCGCAAGTCCTTGCGAAGGGACACACACACACACACACACACACACACACACATACACAAAACACAACACAACACAACACGACTCACACACAATGTAAAAGCAGCTGCACTTCCCCCAAAATGGCCCTGCAACAAGCAGAAACTTCACACAGCCACAAAAAGCTCAAAAACCAACTTTCACACTTTACACACACACAACACAACACAACAGACTTACACACAATGTAAAAGCAGCTGCATTTCACCCAAAATGGCCCCTGCAACAAGCAGGAACCTCAAACAGCCACAAAAAGCTCAAAAACCAGCTTTCACACTTTACACACATACAATACAATACAACACAACTGACTCACACACACACACACACACACACAAAATGCCACATACAGCTTTGTGAGATTTTGTGTGTTTGTGTAGTTAGAGTGAAACATTACAGAAACACACCAAATTTCAAAAAGCTGCACAAATATTTTATTATTTTATTTTATTTATATTTTTTAGATCAGGGGTCTCCAACCTTAGTAACTTTAAGGTTTGTGGACCTCCCAGAGTTCCTCAGAGTTCCTTAGCCAACAAAGACACTGAGGAGATGGATTGCAGGCAGGCAGGCAGATTCAGTTGCTAGCTGATGCAACTGATTGCAGAAGCCGAAGGAAAGCGAGCCCAAAAGGAGCAGTAATTATGTAAGTGGGGAGGGGGGATTGCGTGGGCCAGAGGAAAAAAAGATTTTAAAAGGCTCCTCTGACGATCCCAGCTGAAGTTGCCTAATAGCAGCCCAGAAGCTCTTAACTCAGCTGGGATCGCCAGAGGAGCCTTTTAAAACCATTTGTTTTAAAACCATTTGTTTTAAACAACTTTTAAAGGGTTCTGATGATCCCTGCTGAACTGTGTGATCATCAGAGGGTTTTTCTTTTACTTTTAAAAGCCTTTTTTTGGCTGAAAAAAAGATGCTTTTAAAAGTAAAAAAAATCAAACCTCTGATGATTGGGAAACCAGTTCGGGGGCGTGGCCAGCCAGCCATTACTACCAGTTCTCCGAACGCCAGCAGATTTTTACTACCGCCTCTCTAGAACCGGAGCGAACTGGGAGCAACCCACCACTGATCCCCATAGTCAAAATTCAGGCACTTTGCAACTGGCATGTACTTATGACAGTTGCACTATCCCAGCATCATGTGATCACCATTTGTAACATTCCCAGCTGACTTTTGACAAGCAAAGTTAATGGCAAAGCCAGATTCGCTTAACATCTGCATGATTCACTTAACAACTAAAGTGATTTGCTTAACAACTGTGGCAAAAAAGGTCATAAAATGGGGCAAAATTCACTTAACAACTGCATTGCTTAGCAACAGAAATTTTGGGCTCAACTGATGGGTGGAAACTGATCAAGGAAAGAAGCAACTTAGAACTAAGGAGAAATTTCCTGACAGTTAGAACAATTAATAAGTGGAACGACTTGCCTGCAGAAGTTGTGAATGCTCCAACACTGGAAATTTTTAAGAAAATGTTGGATAACCATCTGACTGAGATGGTGTAGGGTTTCCTGCCTGGGCAGGGGGTTGGACTAGAAGGCCTCCAAGGTCCCTTCCAACTCTGTTATTATCTTATCTTATCTTATCTTATCTTATCTTATCTTATCCTATATTATATTATATTATATTATATTATATTATATTATATTATATTATATTATATTATTATATTATATTATATTATATTATATTATATTATATTATATTATATTATATTATATTATATTATATTATATTATATTATATTATATTATATTAAATGTGGTTGTAAATCAAGGACTATCTGTAATTCCTAGCCATTAACTATAGTTCTCTAGTATCTTTGTTGTTGTTAGTTGCAAAGTCGTGTCTGACCGATCGCAACCCTGTAGACAAAGTTCCTCCAGGCCTTCCAGTACCATCCTACAGAGTCCATTTAAGCTCATGCCTACTGCTTCAGTGACTCCATCCAGCCACCTTATTCTCTGTCTTCCTCTTCTTCTTTTGCCCTCAATCTTTCCCAGCATTAGGATCTTCTCCAGTGAGTCCTTCCTTCTCATTAGGTAGCCAAAATATTTGAGTTTCATCTTCAGGATCCAGGCTTCTAAAGAGCAGTCAGGGTTGATCTCCTCTAGGACTGACCGGTTTGATCGCTTTGAAGTCCAAGCAACTCACAGGAGTCTTCTCCAGCACCATAGTTCAAAGGCCTCAATTCTTTGGCGTTCAGCCTTTCTTATGGTCCAACTTTCACAGCCATACATTGCAACTGGGAAACCATAGCCTTGACTATATGTATTTTTGTTGGCAGGGTGATGTCTTTGCTTTTTAGTATGCTGCCTAGATTTGCCATAGCTTTCCTCCACAGGAGCAAGCATCTTTTAATTTCTTGACTGCAGTCCCCATCTACGGTGATCTTGGAGCCCAGGAAAATAAAATCTGTCACTACCTCCATTTCTTTCCCATCTATTTGCCAGGAATTGAGGGGGCTGGATGCCATGATCTTAGTTTTCTTAATGTTGAGTTTCAAACCAACTTTTGCACTCTCCTCCTTCACTCACATAAAGAGGGTCTTTAATTCCTTTTCGTCTTCTGCCATTAGAGTGGTATCATTTGCATATCTGTTAATATTATCCCGGCAATCTTTATTCCAACTTTTGATTCATCTAGCCCTGCTTTTCTCATGATGTGCTCTGCATATAAGTTAAATAGGCAGAGTGACAGTATACAGCCTTGCCAGACTCCTTGCTCCTTTTGAACCAATCAGTGGTTCCATGTCCAGTTCTGACTATTGCTTCTTGACCCCGATATAGGTTTCTCAAGAGACAAATAAGATGGTCTGGTACTCCCATCTCTTTAAGAACTTGCCACAATTTTGCAAAAATAAAAAATGTAAATTCTGAACTTTCTAGCCACTACATTATGATGCAGTGTGACTATGGTATCTGGTTATCATGCCCTCTTTTTTATCTTGTATCAAGAACAGGTGGAAGACCAAAGCTGTGAATAAATACAGTTATGTATGCAATATTAGGGTTAGGAATTAGGCTAGTATTAGGCAGTAGGAAGAAAAATATTGTATAAAATCTGCTTGAATTTCTACTTAAAACCGCCGAGAATACTTACTTTGTTCCCACTGTTTTCACAGATGTTGTTTCAATCAAGTTTGACAAACATTTTTTTTTGTTTGTTTTGAATCAACATTTTTTTTAAAACAAAACCTTCTTCTTCTACCTCTCATTACAGAAGATGTAAACAGTCTTCATATAGCAACATAAATATACCATTGATTCTGAAATGTGATTTCAATTCTATGTTTATGCATTTCTAAGAAACAACATCAGGAAATAAAATATGCACCACACATTGTAAGCCTTCCAAATTTATTGTCACTAATTCTGTGGCAATTCTCTACTTCCTACAAATGGCATTTTCACTTACAGCAAGTGTTATATACACAGACTGAAGACATACCTTTATTGTAGAAAATACTGTAAAAAGAAACTAATAGAATCACAAGTCATACACCCAATATGAGTGGGAATCCCCATTGGGACAGACAAAATACATGCCTTTGCATACAACAATGGATTAAAAAGAAACAATCTTCAGCCTGTATATTGTGAACTGCAGAATTAAGGGATTTGTTACGATTTTTTGAAAGGTGTACAATATTGGGAACGTGTTGTGCGGATATGTTCTAACTTCCAATTCAATGGGGTAACATACAATTGGAGCTCATACTTAGAAGCCACCCATACAATTATATATCCTACTCTACTCCATAAATAGTTATTGTCGGTCATACTGGCAGAAGGAAGAGGCTTTACACCTGTATGCATATACATGCATAGGATGTATGCTTTTGACTGGAATAGCATCTTAGTTATTTTATTACAAGTCAACATAAAAATGATTGCTTTCCCCTATGGAAATTTTCTTATATTACTTGGTAAAATTGTTTAATTGCTGGTTAACAGTACAGGGAATACAATAAAAATATTATTGTTTCTGTGTCAAACAATCTCATAATTATTTACATCAAACAAATTTAAAACTATTCTCAAACACTCTAAATCACATAGTTTTGTCAAAACATTTTGGGGAGGGAGGGGTAAGGATACAGTGATCTTGGTTAAGCAGTTTAAAACCTCATTAGTAAAATATATAGGCACATACTTCACATGCCTCAAAATAAATGGACTTACTAATATTTGTTTCCATATTTTAAAAAGTTCATAGACAAACAGTGGAATCCTTTGCATATTTATGCAGAAGTCTAAATTTAAGAAGATTTACTATCGAGTATCCTTATTTAGGATTGCAACTTTAGAAATGCTTGTTATAAACATTATGAATGAAATTCATACCAAAATCTGTATTAGTTTAAATCTGTATTAGTTTAAATAATAGAAGAGAGTGGCTAAAACTACTTCAACCTTCCCTTAATAAAGAAATGCTAGCACCATCAAGATAATGATTCTAAAGATCCCTGGTAAGTCGTTCTTTTTAGTAACTAAAGTTATTTCTCAAAGAAAAGTTGTTATATACAAACCGGCATACTTTAAATTTTACACAATTTATTTTTTCTTTTGCAACTTAGGGAGAAAAAAAAACCCAGGATCCAACTGAAATTACACCTAAAACTCAAACCAATTTTATTGTAAGTTGGAAAAGAATTCTGGTCAAAGGGAAAATCAACAGTGAGTTCCCACAGAGGCAAATGTGGACATTTCACGACGTATCGTACTAAAAGGGGAAAGTTCAAGCTCTGTGGTATATTCATTGTCATTATCGTCACTTGTTACTGTAGAAGACTTCTGAATGCACTCATCGCAACAGCAACAGCAGCACTCCAAAACAGCTCGGCTGAACGGTTTACAAAGACAAAAGAGGAGTACTGGAGTCACGCAAGATTTAAAGAACAAGAGAAACTGACTAATCAGATGGAGAAGGTCCATCGTCTGCTGAGATACCCCTGTGGACATGTAGGCAGTGACAATATTGCAAATGTTTTCTGGAATGGTGCAAAAACCGTATAAAATGGTCAACGCTACCACTGTGCAGTTCATTTGGCTCTCCAGCTGAATCTGCCGCTTGTTCCCACGGGTGCAAGCTTTTTCCACCTTTCGGATTTTCCTGGCAGTCACCAATGAGCAAGTGATGGTAAAAAGTGTTGGTAAGCAAAAGTAACAGCCGAAGTACCACCAGAGCCTTGCACCATCATATGTAAGCGCTAACACATATATTGTGTCAGGTAAGTGAGGAGAAACCTTGACCACACATCGTTCCACAGGCGGGTTGCCACTGATTTCAGAGTTTTCTTTAGTCAATTGGCGCAGAACCACTTCAGGAAGAGCCAGCAGTAAAGCTCCAATCCATATCACAGCCAGTTTGGCTGTTGTAGATGTGCAGTTTTCAATCATTTCATAATACATCTGCACGTTGGTGGCAGCACGGAATCGGTCTATACAGAGAGCACATAATGTGAAGGTTGTTATTCCAAGAGATGCTACCTGGATAAGGAGGAAAAATAAATAAATCAGAATTTAGATATGAGGATCGTGGGATATACACAATCTGATACCGAACACAAAATATCTTGACTTCCAGAAAACTACCAGCCTAACCTATAAACTTGTTATAGGATAATGTCTCTTTATTTGTGGAGCACTTCCTTTAAAATTTTATTTTTATTAAATTTTTTCTTAATATAAAATACGAATGAAAATAAAGGCAATTGGGAAAATAAGTAAAGGGAAAGAGGAAAAGTCTGGGGGAGAAGGAAGAGGAAAAACCAGTGACTTCCAACTTCTCCTGGTGCATTAAATTACATTAAGGTGCTTTTTCAAAAGTCAACTGGATTTTCTTTATTTTGTTTGAAGACGTTTCACTTCTCATCTTCAGAAGCGTCTTCCGTTCTGACTGAATGGTGGATGAGAAGTGAAAAGTCTTCAAGCAAAATAAAGAAAGTCCAGTTACCTTTTGACAAAAAACGTTTGGGACAATCATATCCCAAATGACTGAGAATCTCCATAGACGGTTACATAGTAAATTCATAAACTCAATTTTTCACTTCCATATAATGCTATTAGCCATTTCTAGAACAACCTATTTTAATCATCACAACCCAAAATTAGAGGTTTTGTTTTTTCTCTTTTGAGCAGAAAGTCCAGAAGCGGTTTCTGAGTGGAAAGAAAGCATGATACATTCTTTTCCTTAATCAACACAGTTAACTTTCCCATCACTGCCAGTTCCAGCACTTTTTCAATCCATGGAGCACTTCCTTTAAATAACATTCATATTAACCAAAATAATTAAAATACAAATGGTAATAGCTTCAATATATTAGGAATTAAACAGAGGTGTGAAAAAAATTCAGGCAGACTAAAAGCTTAATAGTATTCTACGTAGTATTCTATTAAGATGGACCATAAGAAAGGCTGAGTGTCAAAGATTTGAGGCCTCTGAACTATGGTGCTGGAGACGACTCCTGCGAGTCCCTTGGACTGCAAAGGTGATCAAACCGGTCAGTCCCAGAGAAGATCAACCCTGACTGCTCTTTAGAAGGCCAGATCCTGAAGATGAAACTCAAATACTTTGGCCACCTAATGAGAAGGAAGGACTCACTGAAGAGCCTAATGCTGGGAATGATTGAGGACAAAAGAAGAAGGGGATGACAGAGGATGAGGTGGCTGGATGCAGTCACTGAAGCAGTAGGTGGACTCCAGAGGATGGTAGAGGACAGAAAAGCCTGAGGAAAGTTGTCCATGGAGTTGTGATGGGTCGGACATGACTTTGCAACTAACAACAACATTCTATTATTTGTTTTAAATCTGACACCATGATCATTGGGGCATATAACTAAATAAATAACACTGAATAGGGAGCCAGCCACTTGTCACAGTTTGTACAGGATGCATCTTGGTCCAATAAAAAGGTATTACCTGAATTGAAATTAAAGCTGATTCTATTCTGCCAGCAGCAGAAAATCAGTGTAATTGCATTTTTTTTTTCAGTTCATGCTCTGCTGCTCTGCTCCTTTGGCATATTATCCTGTCTGTGTTAAAAAATGACCTAAAACAAGCATCTACCATCAGATGAAAGCAAATTCCAACCAAGAGCTATTTAAAGAACACAGTGCTACCTTTTCCCCAGTTAGATCATTAGTCCATTCCATGGAATGTCATCTGTTCCCAAAATGGACCACCTTTTGCCATGCAGGGTCTGAACATAACAAGGGCAGGGGGAAGAATCGAGGATTGCAAGATGAGTAGAATCAAATCACATACGCAGGTAAGGATGGGCTTGGGGAAAAAGGGGGTTTGTGCATGTGTGTGTTTGCTGTTATGTTATCCATCTCTTTCCCACCAAGAACGCCGGGCAATTGGTGTCAGCTTCATGGTCAGAGGGTTGTAAAGGATGCAAAATGAGACTGTGGGGACTCAGGTGCCCACTATGAGCCGGCAGTAATTAGCAGATCTCCTGTAGTTATTTGAGAGAGGTGGCTCTCCAGATAGTCTGGCCCTTAACTGCTTAGGTCTTGAAAGGTCAACCACAGCTCATTAAATTATTCCCAGGGGGCAACTTGCATTTAGAGCGGTTATTTCATTTCCTCTGTTTGCAGTATTCCTTGGGCCAGTCAGCAGCCTAGACGGTTGCACAGGCAATCCCTGATAAAGCACCTTGCATTTATCATAATAGGTTGAAATTCAAGCATGGCTAACAGCCTGAATGGTTCAAGAATTACCGTAGCTGGCATATTATCTGTAGCTGTATGAATATATTCTTTGCTACAGCCATTCGAAGCCCAACTCTCAAAGGGAACAAAATAACTGGATTTTACCAGCTTGATAATTGCACTTAACTTGAAAAGTTCAGAATTAGGATAAGAATTAGAATAATAGAGTTGGGACACTTCTAGTCTTCTAGTCCAATCCCCAGTTCAAGCAGGAGATGTTGTACCTTTTCAGACAAATGGTTACCCAATCTTTTTTTAAAAACCTCCAGTGTTAGAGCACCCACAACTTCTGGAGGCAAGCAGTTCCATTGATTAATTATGCTCACTTTCAGGAAATTTCTCTTTATTTCTAGGTTTTAGGTTTGCTCTCTCTTTCATAAATTTCCATCCATTGCTTCCTGTCCTGCCTTCAGGTGCTTTGTAGAATAAGTTGACTCCCTCTTTTTGGTGGCAGCCTGATGGATTTTGGAAGACTGCTATCGTGTCACCCCTAGTAAGATTATTCCCACCAATTTCATTAAAATGTGAAACAATGTAGGCCACATAAATAATCTCATAGGTCATTGACATAGGTCTCAAACAGTAGTTTGGTAGCACCACCTTCTAGGTACATCCAGACAGGAAGGAAGCTGAAACACGTCTCTACCATGGCCCAGAGGAATACTATGGCTAATGCTACTGAAGATTGATAATAGAACTAGCAGTGTCATATTCCTTGAATCTAGATTCTTGCGTAGTTATTCATCAAAGTGAACAAAGTATTCTCAGTATCATATCCTAGATGGCACTCCACTTGAAGTAGGTGGGATGTTTTATCCAGATATATCTTGCACTTTAAGAGTATTACCTTCACTAAGAATGAAAGATTGGAAGACTGGCTTATAATTATAAAGATGTTCCAGGATTAGGGATAGTGTTTTCAGTAAATGCAATATGACTGCCTTCTTTAAATACATCCCTCACTCAAGGAAATAAGAACTCTCTCATGTAATTATAGATACAGCCTCATTCTAGCCAAAATTAACCAGCAAGAAAAGATTAGAACAGATGTCATCTCTCATCTCTAAACATACCTTCCTATGTCTCGCTGAAATATAGCACCCAGACACCAGGAGTGAACTAAATTTTAGACTGAGAATTATGTTGGGATATGAATTTCATATGCACCTATGGACCCGCAAAACTGTTTCAAATGGGCTGTTATTACTCTCTGAATTGTAAGTTATTGAAATACAGGAGTCTTTTTCAATTTGGAACTCTCCATATTTTCCAACTATCAAAGACGTTTGGTGGCACCTTTTCAGACGTACAAATTTAATTAAAAGGCATCACTTTTGTGAAATACAACTACAGTTAATTAATGTTTATAGCTTTCAATTAAATTTGAAAAGGTACTACCAGACACCTTCTGATTTTTGGCTGCCACAGACTAACACATCTCTTCTCCTCCATTCCATACTTTCTAAGAATTTGAAAACTTATAATTGGAAGACATGGAGAGAATCAGACTGGGGATAAATCAAAGTTGTCAGTACTGTTGCCTTTTCATACTTAACAATAATGTCTGACATCATTTATTGTATAAACTTAGAAAGGAGTTTAATTCCAAGGAAGAACATCTAGAACTAATGTCTATAGCAGCAAGTTAACAAATGTAGCTTTTGTTGCCCTCAAAAGACTGCTGAGTTCTGTTTTCTTCTGTCAAAGACAATTCCTTTCTGTTTTGAAATTACACGTATGTTGGGCAAATACAAATGTTTGTGAACCATTTTAGCCAATGCCAATTTTACTTCTTTTCACTTGCATGTATAAATGATCCCAAAACATTTCTAATACCAGGGTGAACAGAAAAACAAGGCTGATCATTTGGTCAAAATCTCGTTGGCAGGCGAGATTTGTAGGCTTGTTGAGAAGCATACATGGATCCTGAATCTTTTATAGAGAAAAAAAGAGGGATTTAAAATGATCTAGTTTTATTGGTAGGAAAATTGTCAGTTATAATTTCATGTCTCACTGAATGTGCACTGGAAGTTCAACCTATTCAGGTTCACTTTGACATTTCTAAGAAATGCTCACATATTTTGTAGGTTTATTCCACTAGTCAAGAAACTTCTTTTCATTACTGTGAGAAAAGATGAATATAACGAAGAAATTTCACTGCTTAAATTTGTACGTGGTTTTTTCCACAGCACTTACATATTGCCCAAATCATCAGCTTTGGGCAGCTCAGAATAACATATGCAAGAACAATCATGTCTCACTTAATTTTTTATTACTAAAATGTCCATGTTCATAATGGATGAAATCCAAATGTGTTAAAGAAAGGACATTCTCTGAAAAATGTTGATTGGGTCACTCAGGGCTTCAAAACCTTGCTGAGCACAAGTTGGCAGCAAAGAGACACAGAAAACTCTACCTCTTTGTTGCCAGTGTCTGGTCAATCAGACCTTTGCAGTTCAGATAGGGTAACCTTTGGCCATCTAAAATTTCTTTCTCTAGACCAGGGGTCTGCAAACTTGGCTCTTTTAAGACTTGTGGACTTCAACTCTCAGCGTTCCTCACCCAGCAAAGCTGATTAAGGAACTCTGGGAGTTGAAGTCCACAAGTCTTAAAAGAGCCAAGTTTGCAGACCCCTGCTCTAGACCAATGTCTTGGGGGGGGGGGACTTCTAGGAATTGAAGTTCACATATTTTAAAAGTTGCTAAGGCTGAAAAATATTGCCTCCATTTAGGTCTAGCTGATTGACATTGTAGTCTGTATGGATGTGGGGAGTATAAAGAAGCATCACTACCACATTGCTGTTTAACACTGCTTAGCTAATAGCGTAATCTACACCAGGTGTATCAAATTCAAGACCCAGAGGATGGATCGGGCCCATGGGGTGCTTAGATCTGGCCTATGGGGCCGGCCTGGAAGCAATAAAGGACCGGCCCACGTGCTCTGCCAATAAAAACTGAGCTCTGGGGGAGGCGTGCATGGTCCCTCCGAGCTCCATTTTTGCTGGCGGAGGGCTGCAGGAGCTATCACAGCTGAAAATGGGGCACGCCCCCCCCCGGGCCTCATTTTCGCTGGCATAGGCCTATCAAAACAAAATAAAAACAAAACAAAAGGAGAAACAGAGAAATGTTTCCCTGTTTGCATTTGAGCATATAAGAAGGGATAGGAAAGGGAAAGGGAAAGAGGAAAGAAAAAGAAAAAGAGGGGAAGAGGGGAAGGAAGAAGAAAGGAGAATGAAGACAGAAGGAAAAAGAAAAGGAAGGAAGGAAGGAAGGAAGGAAGGAAGGAAGGAAGGAAGGAAGGAAGGAAGGAAGGTTGGTTATAATGAGAGTGAGGGAGGGTCTCAGGGAAGTCCTGCCTTAGCATTTGGTACCACAGGTGCCCCCAACATGAGTCCCATGTCATGCCCACCATGGTCACGCACACCCCTGGCCACCCCCACCATGGCCTTGCGAGGTCAAACACAACCCTGATGTGGCCCTCAATGAAATCGATTTTGATGCCCCTGATGTACACTAATACACACAAGAAAAATATGGTTTAAAAAACATACAGGGAGCATTTTAAAAGTTATGCCACAAAGCACTTCATGAAGTTTTAACATTACTTATATTAAACCTCGTTACTGATCTGTCCCATGATTTACTTCAAATCAGTTGTAAAATTAGATGAAATGCAAATCACTGCCTTACGAATATTAACCAATGTTAAATTGGATTAGCGAAGTTCTGTGCTAAATGCATGTTTGTAGTGTAATAAGCTGATTAACCTGCACGCTCATAAATTGATCCTGATTATTAAGTGATAGATCGCTAAAATTACTGTACATTTATTGTCATTAATGTATCATATACCTTAGATGTGAGCCAATAACTGAATTAGCATGTCATTAAATAAGTTGTCACTTTAACACTACTGCTAATTTAACACACATGCTGCTGTATGGCAATGGCACCGGCTTTGTAAGAACTAAGCCGTCACATCATAATTTTTTTTAAAAAAAGGTTTTAAAAAACAAAACAAAACACATAAACATAAAAACATTTTCAATCCAATTACTGTGTGTCGGTGGGGTGATTACATATCTCTTGTGCACATTCAACACAGAAATACCCTTAATTCATCTGATGTTACATTACCTCCGTCTAATATCTGATCTTTTAATTAACCAGTGGCTATAACCTTTCATTCTCTCATTCCATATACATGTCCACAAATATATATTTTATCTGATAACATCATTCATTCCATCATTCTAAAACCTTTCATTTTAATATTTCAGTTAATAATAGTCTTTCTCTAATCTTTACTAACATAAATTTCGTTCTAGCCATTGATAAAATAAATCCCATATCTTATAATATTACTTTTCTTCCTGCTCTCTAATTTCAAATGTCAATTTACTCATTTCTGCACATTCCATTATTTTCCTAATAATTTCATTTTGCAAAGGTATTTTCTCATTTTTCCAATTTTTAGCAAACACAATCCTAGCTGCTGTTATAATATTTACCATCAGGTATCTCAATTATCTACTATATATTTCTGCTGTCACATCATTACTGTAACTTCAGCTTTCCATCCTTCCAAGATCGGTAATATGAGGACTCAGTTTGTTGGGGCAATATGCTGACTCTGTAAATTGCTTAGAGAGTGCTAAAGTGGTATATAAGTCTAAGAGCTATTGCAATTGTGATGTCGTCACATTATTTGTTTGAAGTTGTAATCCATGATGTATATATATATACTGTGGGTTAATTCTAGAAAAAGCATGGAGTAAAGCACTTGGGTCTTAACTTGGGCCTCTGGTGGCTCAACAGACTAATGCAGTCTGTTATTAACAGCAGCTGCTTGCAATTACTGCAGGTTCAAGTCCCACCAGGCCCACGGTTGACTCAGCCTCCCATCCTTTATAAGGTAGGTAAAATGAGGACCCAGATTGTTGGGGGCAATAAGTTGACTTTGTATATAATATACAAATGGATGAAGACTATTGCTTGACATAGTGTAAGCCGCCCTGAGTCTTCGGAGAAGGGCGGGATATAAATGCAAAAAAAAAAAAAACCTATTCTAAACATTGCTTGTATTTAAGCATCAATTCATGGGAGCAGTTTCTTTAAAAACAAGAACACTAATAGAAAGAAAACATATTTTAGAATAAATGAAGCAAGAAAATACAAGTTTTTCTAACTTCTTACTAATTTATAATAAGTGCTTTCTGAATTACTACAAATATAAGCAATCTTTCAATTAGAATAGACTTTATAAAATATGGCTTTAAATTATTGATTAAAAACCAGTTCAAAAAAACAGTATAAAAAAGAGGTTCCAAATTAAAAATAAAGATGCAGCAAATGAATATAATTGTTCTAACAGCAAATTAAAATTCCACAATGCATCTGGAAATTAAATTGCTGTTACATAATTCTTTCATGTTTTATAATAGCCACATGAAAATTAACAGAAAATTGGGTTTTAAGTCTTTAAAGAGATTCAACAAAATGTTTTCCATCTTCAGTAGAAAAAACTTAACAAATGTTAATTAACCAAGATCAAAAGATGCATGCTGACCATAAACCACGAATCAAGTGCCTTAATATATATTTATAAATTCATGTATGCAATTAAGATGAAATCCACATTTTCCTTTTTATAGTTCTTTGTTTAGATTTATAAGAACATGGTTTCAACATCAGCTGCAATGTTACTTCAGTTTCTTCCTCGTGTGTTAAGATCTGGTTCAGTAGATTTATACACTTGATTTACAATTTCATTGAGCAATCTCCTGAGCATAAGATACAGTACTAAATTAGTGGTGGAGAGATCTACATTTTTGAAAGTTCATTAGATTAGTCTCTCTCTTAGTGAAACCTACCTCACACAGATGCTGGTGAGGGTAATAAAATGAAAGGAGATTCCCTGGTAAGCTACTTTCACCTCATGGAAGAATGACAGTGTGAAAACTGAACTAAAACAAAACAGGAAACATATAATTGATGCATGAATGCTATGATCAAGTAGACAAGAAAACTTGAGAACTTTCTATATTGCATTTTTCTTGCTTAAAGACCACTGATGGTGCTCATGGAAAGCATTCATTTTATAATCCTATCCACCTGTTTAAAAACACCCATATATCACTGTGAGTGTGAAAAATGACCTGAAGGGAGGTAATATTTCTACTAAGCCCCTAATACCAGGATCAAACCATAGTTGCTGTCATCTAAGAAGTTACATATGTTTTGCAAAACTGCAGTGGCATTATGTTCAATTACATTATTTTTGACTACCCTACCTATTTCAAAATTCCCTTTAAATTAAAAGTTTGTCACAAAAGAATATAATAAACACAAACAAGAAAGCAAACCTTTGAAGTTTTCATTGTTATCTCTAGAAAATAATTGGAATACACTAAATTAGATATTTATTTGGTAATATTTCTAGCCCAATCCCTTTATTTGGGAGGAATACAACAGTCTTACATATTGTAATAATGTTGTATATATAAGATTGTAATAATATAATAATATATAATTATTATATATTATATATTATATATTATAATAATATATATTATAATATATATTATAATTATAATTATAATTATAATATTATAATAATATTATATATTATATATTATATATATTATATTATATATATATAATATTATATTATATTATAATTATATATTATAATAATTATAATATAATATAATATATATTATTATAATAATATAATAATAATATATAATATTGTAATAATATTATATATATATAATATTATATATATATATATTATATTATAATAATTATAATATTATATATTATAATATAATAATATATAATATTATAATATATATTTATAAATTCATGTATGCAATTAAGATGAAATCCACATTTTCCTTTTTATAGTTCTTTGTTTAGATTTATAAGAACATGGTTTCAACATCAGCTGCAATGTTACTTCAGTTTCTTCCTCGTGTGTTAAGATCTGGTTCAGTAGATTTATACACTTGATTTACAATTTCATTGAGCAATCTCCTGAGCATAAGATACAGTACTAAATTAGTGGTGGAGGGATCTACATTTTTGAAAGTTCATTAGATTAGTCTCTCTCTCAGTGAAACCTACCTCACACAGATGCTGGTGAGGGTAATAAAATGAAAGGAGATTCCCTGGTAAGCTACTTTCACCTCATGGAAGAATGACAGTGTGAAAACTGAACTAAAACAAAACAGGAAACATATAATTGATGCATGAATGCTATGATCAAGTAGACAAGAAAACTTGAGAACTTTCTATATTGCATTTTTCTTGCTTAAAGACCACTGATGGTGCTCATGGAAAGCATTCATTTTATAATCCTATCCACCTGTTTAAAAACACCCATATATCACTGTGAGTGTGAAAAATGACCTAAAGGGAGGTAATATTTCTACTAAGCCGCTAATACCAGGATCAAACCATAGTTGCTGTCATCTAAGAAGTTACATATGTTTTGCAAAACTGCAGTGGCATTATGTTCAATTACATTATTTTTGACCACCCTACCTATTTCAAAATTCCCTTTAAATTAAAAGTTTGTCACAAAAGAATATAATAAACACAAACAAGAAAGCAAACCTTTGAAGTTTTCATTGTTATCTCTAGAAAATAATTGGAATACACTAAATTAGATATTTATTTGGTAATATTTCTACTAAGCCCCTAATACCAGGATCAAACCATAGTTGCTGTCATCTAAGAAGTTACATATGTTTTGCAAAACTGCAGTGGCATTATGTTCAATTACATTATTTTTGACTACCCTACCTATTTCAAAATTCCCTTTAAATTAAAAGTTTGTCACAAAAGAATATAATAAACACAAACAAGAAAGCAAACCTTTGAAGTTTTCATTGTTATCTCTAGAAAATAATTGGAATACACTAAATTAGATATTTATTTGGTAATATTTCTAGCCCAATCCCTTTATTTGGGAGGAATACAACAGTCTTACATATTGTAATAATGTTGTATATATAAGATTGTAATAATATAATAATATATAATTATTATATATTATATTATAATATAATAATATATATTATAATATATATAATATTATTATAATTATAATTATAATATTATAATAATATTATATATTATGTTATATTATATATATTATATTATATATATATATAATATTATATTATATTATAATTATATATTATAATAATTATAATATAATATAATATATATTATTATAATAATATAATAATAATATATAATATTGTAATAATATTATATATAATATATAATATTATATATAATACATTATATATAATAATGCTCAGTATTACATATTGGAAAAAAGAACCTAAACACTAAGTACATGCTTGATGGACATTACCTTACAGATGACCCCCACCCAGTCAAAGACCTTGGAGTTTTCATATCAAATGACCTAAGTGCCAAAGCCCACTGCAACTACATAGCAAAAATGGCTCTAAGAGTTGTTAACCTAATCTTGCGTAGCTTCTTTTCCAAAAACACTACACTACTCACCAGAGCATATAAAACATTTGCTAGACCAATTCTAGAATACAGCTCGCCTGTTTGGAATCCTCACCACATCTCTGACATCAATACAATTGAACGAGTCCAGAAATATTTTACAAGAAGAGTTCTCCGCTCCTCTGAAAACAACAAAATACCTTATACCACCAGACTTGAAATCCTAGGCTTAGAAAACTTGGAACTCCGTCGCCTTCGACAAGACCTAAGTTTAACTCATAGAATCATCTATTGTAATGTCCTTCCTGTTAAAGACTACTTCAACTTCAATTGCAATAATACAAGAGCAACCAATAGATTCAAACTTAATGTTAACCGCTTTAATCTAGATTGCAGAAAATATGACTTCTGTAACAGAGTTACCAGTGCTTGGAACACATTACCTGACTCTGTGGTCTCTTCCCATAATCCCAAAAGCTTTAACCAAAAACTTTCTACTATTAACCTCATCCCATTCCTAAAATGACTATAAGGGGCGTGCATAAGAGCATAAATGTGCCTACCGTTCCTGTCCTATTGTATGTTTGTTTTTTTCTTCTTATATACATATGCCCATACTTCCTTATATTACCTCATATATATGTCTATATACTATATAATCTTTTTGTGTGATGCTTATATATATTGTTGTGACAAAATAAATAAAATAAAAAATAAAATAAAGGTATTTCAAAAAGCCAATCATTCAATATTAAATTATTATTAAAAAGTTATCCTTTAGCATCCATAAAACAAAACAAACTGAATGAGATTCTGAAATAAAATTGCTTAGTTTGTTTATAAAATGCCATCAGTACTTGCAGGCCCATCAATCTCATGAGGAAGAAGAACAATCACAGGTTTTCTCTTGACGATTGGACCATATAGACCAAAGGTCTCCAATCTTGGCAACTTTCAGCCTGGCGGACTTCAACTCCCAGAATCCTCCAGTCAGCAAAGCTGGCTGGGGAATTCTGGGAGTTGAGGTCCGCCAGGGTGAAAGCTGCCAAGGTTGGAGACCTCTGACATAGACAGATTTGGTTCACCAAAGGGACATGCAAGTGCTATCAAAGCCATGTTCCTCAGCTCATTAATGTTTTTATGAAATTGCCCTAGAAAAAAAAAACCTACTTCTTCCTTTTCAGTTTTGTCACATAGACCTAACCCTTGTTCTGCACAATAGTCAGTTAAGATGAATTAGAAATACTTTAATTTATTCGTAAGATGACTAAGGAAATAGTAACCATATGGAGCAAAAGAAGAAATGGATTTTGTGTTTATAAGTACTTCCTGTGGCATGGAGTGCATTGATCAGCCAAGATGCACTTTACATACTGGGCATCATGCCTTTGGTAACCTAAATAAATCTGCCACATATTGAAAACAAACTTATGTTTATTTCATACTGCATCCAGTTTGGGTTTTCTCAGTTGAGGACTATACTAATAGATATCTTTATGATCTTTAAATTCACCATGTTTCTTAGCTTACAGACAATTACAGTATTTTGTTATTTCAGTCTATAACTCGCAATTTGAACTCTATATAACAATAATTATTAATAACTGCATAGCTTGATTTTAATACAGTCTTATTTAATATTGCCTTAAAATATTTAATTAACATAAATTATTCCAAAGTACCAATTTAGATAAATGTCATTTTGAAATATTAGGTAATTTCATTATGCTTGTACATCTTATATCTACTTTTTGTTATTTTTCTGTTTCTCTCACTTTTATTCTGAATTTAAATACGATAATAGAAACAAAACAAGCCACGTCTACAAGAAAATTGTATTATTGAAGAAAGCTGTATTATCCTACTCTATAAATTATTGAAGTCAGACTTCAATGTTATACCTGGAAATAAAATCTAAAGTATCCCATTGTGCTTACTTCTAAGTTGATTATAAACTTCTTGGAGCAAAGTGCATATTAAAAAATTACACATATACTACTAGCATTAAGGCAAGGGAATGATTATTTGATGAGATGGCTTCATTGTTTGTAGCATCTAATATTATCTCCTTGCCCCTGAATCATAATACTAATGCTTTTAATTGTAGAATTTTTGTTTATATTGCTATTTTATAGTTTTTATTGTATACTTTCCAAGTTAAATTGTGTGAGATGGGTGGCCATATAAATATGAAAAATAAATAAAATAAATAGATCACTTTAATGATGCCTTTTGTTAGACTTGCCATCAGCCTTTTGTATGACAATGCTTACTTAATAAGCATTTTTTTAAAAAGATCTTACATTTAGGTTACAAGGTGATTCTTTAAGTTAATTGCTCTGCAATATCAAATTTCACAGATTTGTCTGTATCGTAAGAACATAGCAGGTAATACCTGAAAATGGCAAAAATTGCATATTTTCCCTCCACTTTGAAAAAAAAAATCACTTCCTAGTTTGGAAGATTAACAGCATTACCATATTCACTCTCAGTTTCAAGTAACCCAAAAGTTTCAAGTAACCTGAAAACTGAAGCAATCAATGGCAAATCATTCTGAACTCCACTAACACTGTTCATAAACTTACTAGGAGAGGGGTGTCAAACTCAAGGCCCACGGGGTGCTTAGATCTGGCCCGTGGGACCGCCCCTGGAAACAGCAAAGGACTGGCCCACGGTGCCTCTGCCAGTGAAACACAATGCTGATGCGGCCCTTAATGAAATCAAGTTTGACACCCCTGTACTAGGTCTTAAACTGAGGAATACTTTTTTTCTTAGAAACTATGAGGCCCTCCAGAGATTATTGAGGTACAAATTCATTATTTGCTTTCATTATTGCTGATGCAAATTAAGGCCTCTACAGTAATGCTACAGTAAAGTTCATCAATCTCTAGAAGAGCATTATTATCCTGCTTTACAAGGGATTAGATGAATATATGAGAGATACATCAACTAAGGCTTATTTACCTTCAAATGTTCAGAGATAACATGCCTCTAAGCGGCAGATGTTTGGGATTAAAAAAATAGGGGAGCATCTTTTTCACGTGGTGTTCTAGGACTCTACGAACTATGATGAAATGTTCTGAGCTCAAAATGGCCATTGTCAGTGTTCTGAATATGAAACACAACATACGTTATGAAAGATTTGTTCCAAGTGTGAAACAAAACATGGTTGTTTTGAGAGGCACAAGTTCAGCATGAACAACAAATATTTTTTTCTTTGAATTGTTCCAACTACAAAATAATTGCCTGGAATTTTCCAAGTTTGGAACAAAACACATCTTCTATAGGATGCATAGAATATCTCTACTCCCATTTTTTTCATTTCTTACTAAAGCTATTTGTTATACACTATTGAACATGATGCCATGTGAACAGCATGATTCAGCAATACTTGTTTTAATATATTTTCAATATACACCTGTACTTTAAAATATCCTTGACCCAACATAAAATAATTCTTAAGTTTACATATTAATTTAAGCTAACACACCAAGTTCAGTGGTGAGGAATTCTGGGAGTTGTAGTTCTGTGAAAATGAGACGTTCCTCATCTCTGTTTTATCCCCATTATTGCTGTCAAGGTAGAAACCCTCCAATATAAAGTGACAGATGGCTACACTGACATCTTAAATATATTAAATGGCTCTAGGTCTGTCATGGAAAAGGTCATGTTTATTCCATGCTTCTGTGTTTTATGGGAAGTTCTACAGTTAGGGGTCATATCTTACAGGCAAGCTTTTAAAGTTACAAATCAAAGTGATTTATTTGGGCAATGTATTTTCAAAGCATTGCACTTTCCGCTATAAGAGGACCAAAAGGGAAAAAAATACACACCTTATTTTCCATTCCTTGGCATGAATGCAATTTAAATATAATTCAGGAAATATTTTTTTTTTTTGCCTGACTAATGGGCTTCTAGAAATGGACTTTCTAAGGGACTACGAGCATCCTATTTCCCTTCATTTACCCATCTGCTGCTAATTAAATGAATGATATCAAGCATACTGTCACATGCATAGAATCATTTCACACTATCAACCAGATTTAATGGTTTCTTTTTTTCAGGAAATAAATAAACAGACAACCAAGCAGTGGAAAGGATTCTGTCCAAGCTGGATAGCAAAATATCCCTTGCCAAAAGCCAAGGATTTAATCAGAACCTGGGATATTTAAAAAAAGTAAAACAAATTTAAAAAAAAAGCAAGGGACCCAAAATTAAGTTAATATTTTAATACTTTTAGTTTACTTGAATTCTTGTAATTTTAATCCATTTTATGACTGTTATTATATGTTGATGTAAGCTGCTCAGAGTTGTTTGAACTGTGAGATGGGTGACAAAGGAATTTAATAAATAAAAATAAATATAAATTAATATTGTGAATATTGCAACAATCATGTTTGTGTCTTTCATGCTATAAGACCGTCTCTTTTACTCTATCAACTTCCACTTGTAGAAATAAATGAGGTAATTTCTTCTGTAGTAAATCTAAATCTGATAAGACATGTAACAAGGATTAATATTTTCTTGGTCCTTTTTTGTGATATTTACATCATACAAAACTAAGAACTCTATATTATATTTATGCATATAAGTTTGGATGTAAATACTTGGATTGGATCCAACAAAGATTTGTTTAACTCCATCTATTGGCCTATAATACGTGGATGTAAGCCTACACCCTAGTAAATTGAAAGTTGGAAGCAAATGTTAGTTTTTAATGCAACTTGTTTCATAAAATAAAGACAAAAGTCTTATATTATTTATGCCTAATCATTTCTCATTTGTAAATCAAAAGACAGTGGGAAATTTTTTAACTTTAAATGCATCTCTTCAGTCCCTATTGAAGGTTGCACAACCGTTTTGATTGAATACATAAAAATTAAGCAATCTAGTACCTTCCAGATGTTTGAGATTCCAGCCACAATCAGCTGCAACCAGCATAGCCAAAGGCAAGGGAGAGTAATAGATTGCATGCCCTTGGAATAAATTACTGGAGTTTGTAGAACAAGAATAGACAATGCCTATACCTGAGATCTTTGAAACAGAGCTGAATATCTAAACATAAATCTGGCATCATTTAACTTATGTATGCAATGCTTTCTTCAAGCAGAACTATTTAGCAGATTGAGAAAGAACCATACATATTCTTAACTCAATAATACAACAATAATATAAATAGTTCATCTTGAATTTAATACAATGATTTCCATTATGAAGGACAAAATTCAAAAAATGAAAACACACCCACCAGATGTAAGGAAGCAGTGCATCCCCAATTTTGAAGGGTCTGGTAGAGCAGGGCTGTCAAACTTGTGTGACATTTTATGACTTTTTCCCCTTTGCTAAACTGGGGTGGGCGTGGCCAGCCCGTGACGCATCCGGCCCGCGGGCCGTGAATTTGAAACCCCTGAGGTAGAATCAATAGTAAATATCTGTAAATATGAAAGACCAAAGCAATGGGATTCTGATTCCAATTCATTAAGAAAGCATTGGGCCCATGATCCCAATCTCGTGAGCCTCTACGAAACTGCAGGTAGGTGACATTTATTGTTACTTACCTCAATGTAAGGTACAATTTTGCAGGAGAAATCCTCCAACAGCCACTTTTTGGTGAGTTCTTGGAAGATCACCAGAGGCAGGCAGAAAAAAATTATAAGGAAATCCCAAAAGGCTAAGTTGGCCAGCAAAGAGTTGGAGATACTCCTCATATAGTAGTTATGGCAGACAATGCACATCACTGCCATGTTCCCCATTATCCCAATGCCAAAGATTATTATTGACAAACACATGACTGCATAGGCACCATAGGACTCCTGAGTCAGGGGGTAAAAAGGGTTCTTTACATGAGGTGGTTGGAAGGTCCCATTTCTGAGGGCAGCAGGTTCCCTTCCTGCCATATGACTGGCTGAGCCATTCAAGGGTAATGCCTGAGGCACAACATTCCCCACAACTCCACGAAAGGGAGTTGTCTGACTATCCACTGAGATATTGAAGACACTGAAGTGGTGCCTGTTCTTGAAAGTTTTACTTTTTCTTGCTTCTCTTGTATCTTGGGTCTCACCAGTCCCCCGCTTGCTTCTTGGATATTTCCTGCGCCCAATTCTTGCTGAGCTCTTCTCCCACTCTTCAGCCTTCAGAGCACTTCTGGTCCTCAAGGCTACAGAAGAATCTCGCCTCAAATGACTTTCGTCTTTTTTTTCCAAGTGACCCCCAGCCTGATGCACACCTTCTCCATGCTTGACAGTCTGAGTGACCCTCCAGTCTTTGCTGGCATCACTATAATCCTTCAATGGAGCCCAGCCCTCCTGATCTCCAGCCTTAGACTGGAGTCTGACTGGATGCTCTTTGGGTAAGGAAATCTCAGGAATGCCACCTAAGTGCCCCACAACCCAAGCTGCTCCTTGTTTGTGGGCCATTTGTTGAAGTACCGGAGGAGCTGTCTGGCACCACAATTCACAATTCTCCCGACCTTTCCTGACAACGCTATCTCTGTTTAATGTTGCTTGGGCAGAGATGCACAGCATGCCCATATGCCAAAGCCAGCCAAATGTTGCTTTTAGAAGATGCATGGTCAGCGAAGGACCTGGTACCCTCCAACCACACCCTTAGTTTTTGCCCGAGCTGGAAGAGCTGCCACTTAAACGCATTTCACCAACCTATTCCCAAGCAGAAGAAAGGCGAGGAGTCTCTTTTGTCGAGAAATAAACCCTGACGATTTCCTCGAAGAGGTATCAAGTTCGAGTCATGCCCTCAGCACATGGTCCCGCCGTTTCAAGAAGGCGCAATTAAAAGATGGAACTAACCTCCTCCTCCTCCGAAGAAGAAAATAATAAAACCGCGAAATAAGAAATCCCCTTTCCGGGCGGGAGAGTTTCCTTCTGTCCCCCAGTTAACCTGCGGGGGAGAAATCAAGGAAAGTTGCATCAATCGCGGCTTCGGGATCGCGAAGAAAGATCCCCGCTGGAGAGACACTCCCAGCCTCGCTCAGCGAGCGCTCCGCCTTTTCCCAGCGACCGTCGCCTTGGGCTGCCCCGCTTCGCCGTCCTCCCCTAGCCGCTCGCCCGCGGGCGAGGTAGGATCCTGGGGGCTAGGGCGGACGATCACCCCCTCGCCCTCGCCCTCGCCCAGCCGGTCCGGAAGCGCAACGGAGCTCTCTTAGGCACTTTCCCCGGAGGCAGGTGAAGCCCGCGGAAGGGCTGGTCCTAGTGCAGAACCGAACAAGAGCTGGAGTGAGGTTGGTCCTTAGCGGCTGGGGCGGAGTGGATCGCCAGCAAGCGCCCGAGAGGGGAAAGAAGAGGCGACTCGTCGCTCTGGAGGGAGCGCTTCGTTCGTCCCCCGCCAAAAGGGGAGCCCGCAAAGTTGCTTCCAGGGCCACCTGCGAGCAGGTTGGGAGCAGCGCCGCTCGAGAGCCGACAACGTGTTGCTCCTCCCGCCCTACCTGCGCCTGCCAGCCGGGCACGAAAAGGGGGCAGCTTCTGAATCTGCGGACGGGAGACAGCTTCGCGCGGGGGTGGGGGGTGGGGGCGAGGACACGGGGCGGCGACTGTTGTTCTGCCGCGGCCGGTGGAAAACCCGCTCGACTCCCTTTCCTTTCCTCTCGCTTGCTTGCTTGCTTGCTTGCTTTGCCTCGGGCTCCAGAGGCGGGCAAACGGCTTCCCCCGGCGGCTGCCGCTCCACCACTGGCGCTTGGCAGCGGCTTGGGAGTAGAAGTGGAGAAGGGAGGGAGCGGGAGAAGAGGCTGGAGGTCTCCGAGTGCGCACGCGCTGCGCTTCCCTGGCTTCGGGCAGTCCAGCGCTTCTTTCTCCGGAATGGAAGCCGGTGTGTGTATGGGTGGAGGGGGGATCTGCTGGAATACCTCGTTGCTTCTTGCCTCTCTTGGTTTCTAAGACAAAAGCAGGACCTTCCTCCTTTTTGTTGATATTTTGCAGAGGCGTCCTACCCCCCCACCCCCACCCACCCCGGGTAATAGAAGAAGAGCCAAGCTCATGTAAATTCGAGCCCGCCCTGGGAACGTAATTGCTCGATCCGAAACGCAGCGAGGCGAAATCCCTGGGAACCTGATGCGCGCGCGCTCGGTCGCTCGCAGCCTGGAGGGTGAGAAGCTTTTAGGTTAATTAAGGCAAGGCTCGAGGGTGGTGCAGGAGAGTCGCCTCGACGTAGAGGGAATTCCCGGTCCTTATGTACACCGCCCGCACCTGTCGTTACTCTCGGTTTGACGTTACTGGCTAGAATGAGTTCATGGAGCGGGTGTGAGAGAGAAGCACATCGTAAGGACAGCTGAGTTGACGCAAGCGAACATTTGCAAGTCTCGCTGCTACACGCTAACCTCGGTTAGTGTTAATTTCGGCTAGGTTGAGAGGCTGCACCCGCTCCTGACCGAAATCACCATATCTATAGTAATACCAACCAAGAATAGTAATACCAACCAAGAAATCTCAACAACCTCAGATATGCAGATGATACCACTCTAATGGAACTAAAGAGCCTCTTGATGCCGGTGAAGGAGGAGAGTGCGAAAGTTGGCTTGAAACTCAGCATTAAGAAAACAAAGATCATGGCATCCGGCCCTCTCAATTGCTGGAAGATAGATGGGGAAGAAATGGAGGTAGTAACAGATTTTATTTTCCTGGGCTACAAGATCACCCCAGATGGGGACTGCAGCCAAGAAATTAAAAGATGTTTGCTCCTGGGGAAGAAAGCTATGGCAATCTAGACAGCATACTAAAAAGCAGAGATATCACCCTGCCAACAAAAGTGTGTATAGTCAAGGCTATAATTTTCCCAGTTGTAATGTATGGCTGTGAAGGTTGGACCATAAGGAAGGCTGAGAGCCAAAGAACTGAGGCCTTTGAACTATAGTGCTGGAGAAGACTCCTGTGAGTCCTTTGGACTGCAAGGCAATCAAACCGGTCAGTCCCAGAGGAGATCAACCCTGAGTGCTCTTTAGAAGGCCAGATCCTGAAGATGACACTCAAATATTTTGGCCACCTAATGAGAAGGAAGGGCTCACTGGAGGAGAGCCTAATGCTGGGAAAGATTGAGGGCAAAAGAAGATGACAGAGAACGAGGTGACTGGATGGAGTCACTGAAGGAGTAGGCGTGAGCTTAAGTGGACTCCAGAGGATGGTAGAGGACAGGAAAGCCTGGAGGAATGTTGTCCATGGGGTCTCGACAACTAACAACAACAACAATAGTAATACAATGCACTTACAGAAAAAACTTAGCTGTGTTTGGTCAATGAATATGCTAAACTTGGTCTTTGTTTCTTCATGGAATGGATGAGTCCAACCTCTTGTCTGGTGCATTCAGTCCCACCCCCATTTGAAAATTTCGAAGGTGGAAAACTATTACTGATAAGAGGGGAGCCTGCTTCATTGCTCCCAATCAGTCTTCTAATAATTAGATCCTGGTCTGCTCTTATTTTCAACTTAGAACAAGTTCAGTCAGCAGTTCCCACAGGCAGGACTGGTGGGAGATTTTAAAATAGGCAAGAAGGTAGTTCTCACTACCCTTTTTGGCTCTTTCATATAACAAGCTTCTAAATTTTTGCAGTTTGTTCATACTTTTTTTTTTTTGTAACCTAAAGGAAGCCAGCTCCTTTTATGTTCTTTAAACTTACAGTGTTTAGTATAAGCCTAGTAGATGTCCTCTGAACCCTGTCATATCCTTATCCGGCCTAGAACTGGACATAGTATAATCTACCTACTGGGATATTTAATGGAATCACAGTGGAATAATAACCTTCTGTGATTTGATTAGTATTTTTGTTAGTGCAACCCAATATTGCATTGGCCTTTTGAGTTGCTGCATCAGTTTTCTCTTAGTCTAGTGGTTCATTAGTACTCCTAAATCTTCTTATAAGCCCTGCCACCTGACATACTGTAACTTCCCAATCCTCTACTTGCACATCTGACTTCTCCTACCCAAAAGCAGGATATTCCATTGGACATGAGCAAACATTGGCCTATTAATCGTGTGTTCAGGCACGATTTTGAAATGGGATTGTGTCCTGCAAAGAATTAGCCAATTTGGTATTACCCACAAGTTTGGGGGGGGAAAGACGGTTCCATTCAATCCTGGAAGTTATTTATAAAGAGGTTGAATAATCCTGGGCCCACCTCACCTGATGCTTCCTCGCAGGGAAGTGATGAACCATTTATGAATATAGGAATCCCCTGTAACCAACTGTAAGGGGTCAGTGCTCATCTCTGTTTCAAGACCATTGAGCTAGCACTGTCCAAAGACATTTCCATTGTCAATGGCCAGTATGACATCCTGGAGTGCTCTTACTCTTACCACTGCAGTGGTATCTATTTATCTATTTGTATTTGTATGCTTTTGAACTGCTAGGTGGGCACAAGCTCACCCCGTCCCATAGTGCTCAGGTCTCAAATCTGGGCTGCCAGCTTTCCAGTTAGCAAGCCCAGTACATTAACTGCTGAGCCACCATGATGCCCTATTTATGAGTATACAGTATACAGGATGAATTTGTTCAAGTTGCAAATCCAACATTGATTTTTCTGGATCACAATATTATGAGAGCTCTTGAGTCATAAAGGTGCACTAAGTCCCTTGTCCACCAAAGCAGTCTCTCTGCCATAGCTGGCTCTAGGAAACTTACATTTATTTTTTTCATAAATTCCTTTAAGATTGCAAGTGGCTCCTTTACTATACCTATATCAGTTCTAAACTGTCTTTCTGACATGGCATGGCAGGTTTTGCTTTTGAGTTTAGCATATTGTGCAAACCCTAGCCTGTTTGGTTAGTTTATGATTCAGTGTAGTGTGGGAATCGTAACTTTCTCATCTCTTTTCTTCCAGTTTCATTCTTAAGTGGCTCTTGGGTGTTTCCTGTCGTTCTTTTAATATAACAAACAAAGAATATCTTATAAAGGATGAAGCCAATAAAGGAGTAATAACTTTTGGAAATATTATTTTACCTATTGTTTTTCTTCTTTGCAGCATCATTTCTTTTTTTTAGTGTGAGTAAGGGAAGACCTTTATACAACGTTCCATCAGTTCTTTATAATCTTTTTTCTTATATTTATTCTACTGCTTTCCAGTTATACAAAGAAACCTGTACTTATCCATTTTTATTTCAAAATAAATTCAATTGAGTTAAACAGACTTGTTTCTAAATAGGTGTAAAAGTGTTTCAGAACTGAACATTGCTTCTTAGGGAAGCCACAGAGGGTTTATTAAATATATTGAAATTCCCATCTCAAGAGCTTTCAATACCCTCTTTCTCCAATTTGAAAATGCAACTCAGTAATTTAAATATGAATGTGCTTAAATACAATCACAATTTTGCTTTTCTTTTGCCAACAAGATATTGGGGGCAGCTCTTCCCAATCTCTATAGGAGTGTTCCAGATGTTGAGCCTCCCTAAAACTACAGTTCACAGCTACTGTCAGATGATCCAGAAGCACCATTTCCATTTCCTCCCATCAGGACAGCAAATTCATGACTTGCCTACAGCAGAGTCCCTGAACTGCTGTTGGGAGGAAAGGATCAGTGATGAAAACTGATTGCATTCTGCCATCATATTACATTGTAATATGTAGTCCTTGGTTACCTCTTGCAAATAGTGGTTTGAATCTACTGTGGTGGAGCTGATGAAATAGGTATCATTCAGCATGTCAGGGGTTTTTTTCTTCTTCTCTGAGTAGCTCACACTTCCTTAGCACAAACAAACGGTGTTTGCATAAGAAAGGCCAGCGAGGGAAACCGGGAGACAGAAACACATCCAATGTAGCCTCTGCTCAGCTGCTGTGAAAAGAGGTAATGAGGATAATGAGCTTCCCCTTGTGAGAATACTCTTCCTTCAACCTCCCAGAGGGGTTCACAAGTAGACGTATGTCTTCCAGTCCAGCATCTAACAAGCTTTATATTGTCAACTTGCCGATACAACTCCACCTCCAGTGTGATGTTCAACCTATTGGGCTAGGGCATATCTTTGGCAGTGAAAGGAAAGGTACCTCTGGGCCAACTGGTTGCTATGCATGGATGGTTTCTTGCTGCTATGACAGAATTGGAGCTACTGATCAGCAGTCAGGGATGATTCACAATTGCAGAGTACATCCAACAGAGAGATATACATCTACTTCCCGCTCAATTACATTTGTACTAGAGTTATAACCACAGCTTGTTGAATTTGGCTGAGTTAACACAACAGGCTCAATCATGACTCATAATTTAGCTACCAGAGGGGGTTCACCCAGATTCTAAACGATGGGTGCAGAATCTCAGTCCCCAGGTCTTTGGTTTCCATCATATGATGTCACCATCTTGTCCTTAATTAATGACATTTTAATTAAATTTAACTTCATATCAAATTGAATTTCCTGGCCTTGCTTCTTTTTTTCTTGGCTCTATCTGGTTTTTGCAGTGTGGCCTCTGGCATACTATGCAAAATCCAGTTGTGGGACTTAGCTTAAATAAAAAATGGTGTTGCTATAGCAATAAGGGAGAATATTTGTAATTTAGGGTTGAAATCGGGGGCGGGGCGGCTTAGTGCCCTCCGAGCTTGGTTGTCTTCTTGCAGATGTTACCCAAATTTGGCAATGCCATCAATGCTACCCTGTTTCCCCTAAAATAAGACATCCCCTGATAATAAGCCCAATTGGGCTTTTGAGTGCATGCTCTAAAACAAGCCCCCCCTGAAAATAAGCCCTCCCCAAAAATATTTAAACGCATGCTCAGCCAGTCCCCGCCCTTATGTTCTGGTTTCCTCCACGCGCCCAAAAATAATAAGACTTCTCCGAAAAGACCAAGCGCTTATTTCAGGGTTCAAAAAAATATAAGACAGGGTCTTATTTTCAAGGAAACACGGTAGTAAGGAGTGGGGCAAATCAGGACTTTCAGTCCATATATTTCTGTATCAGTCTCAGTCTATTATGATGAGTCTGCAGAACTAATGTGACCGAAGAAATTAGCATTCAAGGAGAGGAAGGAGGGAAGCAAGGTTCTTTTCCATACAGTACTGTTAATTTATTGCACTAATATTAAACCAAGATTCATATATGTCAAATACTAGTACTAGTTCCATATACCATTAAATTAAATTAAATCACCTGAAATACCTGGAATCTCATTCCAAGCATGGCCCAAACCTGGAATAATGAGATCACAGCTGCTTACCTGTCTATAAATCACATTTCCAAACTGCACTATTCTCAACTGATTCCCAGCACTTTGCAGCATAATAGAAATAAGCATCATCAACAACTTAAAATGCCCATGGTAAAATGTAAATATATCCTATTTAGGTCCCACTAGGGTGGCCAAAGCTGTTTCAGTGCCATTTCTAGGTCTGTATCGTGACTGAAGAGAGCCCAGCTAATCTGCTTCCTCAAGGGCACCTTGCAGCTGCTTCCTTATTCAGCAGAAAGGAAAACTGAGACTAGTTCAGAGGTGGGTTTCAGCAGGTTCTGACCAGTTCTGGAGAACCGGTAGCGGAAATTTTGAGTAGTTCGGAGAACCGGTAGTAAAAACTCTTGACAGGCCCCGCCCACATCTATTCTCTGCCTCCAAGTCCCAGCTGATCAGGAGGAAATGGGGATTTTGCAATATCCTTCTCCCAGGAGTGGGGTGGGAAGGGAGATTTTACAGTATCCTTTCCCTGCCACGCCTGCCAAGCCACGCCCACCAAACCATTCCACGCCTACCAAGCCACACCCACAGAACCCATAGTAAAAAAAATTTGAAACCCACCATTGGACTAGTTCATATTCACCAAAGGTTCTTAAGAGCAAACCACTATGACTATTATTATTTATCGTAGGATTGGAACATGAAAAAAGAGAAACATATATACTCAGGTCAGTAATTGTAAGTAATTGGTATGGCAATGTCCAACTCAGCTATCCACATCATCTCTGGCGTTGCTTCGTGCAGCTCATCTAGGGAACCAGAGAATGCATGTCATGAGCAATCTTGTACAATATGTTTAATAGTTTGCATATCAGCACCACAACTGCAACAAGGGCAATCTTTCCATCCCCACTAATACAGAGTAGAAGCACTTCTTCAGTATCACACCTAATTCTGTTCAATTTCGACCAGAGAAAATTAGGCAGATTAAAACCAGGTGGTTAGGTAGAGGAACCACTAATGGTCAGGCCACAAGAAGGTACCTATTACTAGTAGCCTTCATAGACAATCTCTACATAGAGATATAGCTAATCATAACTTCTTTGACTTCATGAAGAAGCCCGGAGGGCATGGATCAAACCCATGGGTGGACTAGATCATGATGGACATCTATTGACATCAGTCCAAAGGCCAAAATTAATCCTTGATAACATGAGTCTCTAGCCATATAGAGCCAAGTCTCTGACAGTCTGAATGGCAAACTTAGTGTAAACTGTTGTTCTGCAAACTGATCCACCTAATCTGCCCTGACAAAGAGATAGTATATGACCATTGGTGTGTGTTCGGCCAGAGATAACTGTCTCCAATATAATTCCCAAGCTTTCCTAGAGTCGGCCCCTTTGCATGAAATAATAACAGAAAAAGTGAAAGCACTTCAACTGCATGGCTTTTTCTGATACTGATTTGGAGCACAAAACTGGAAATGCGTACAACAATCAAGGTTTACTATACCAACACATGCAGGAATCTCCTCAAATACGCAGAATATTGGTGATTTAGCATTAAACAGAAAATGGGGAGGAGGATATGTTTATGAAAACTAGATCCCTCCACTTTTGAATGACTATATAAAGCACTAGAAAAATGGTTTTTTTAAAAGTATGGATATGTACTTTCCTTACTCATTTTTCCTATGTAGTTTTCAGCCCATTAGATGTGGGCATCCATCAGGGGTGCGTTCTACTTATCTTTACCACCAGTTTGCAATGGGACCGTGCACGTGAGCGACGTAAGCTCTCGCGGGTGCGCTTTTGTACATGCGCAGAAGCTTCTGCCCATGCACAGATTGCCCATGATGACATGGCAGGAGGGTGGAGCCTCTTGCTGGTTTTACTATTTTTTTCTATAGAACCAGACCGAACTGGGAGCAACCCACCACTGGCATCCATGAACAATAATTCCTACTGCTGCTGCTGATAATTTTATACAAGTTTTAAATTTTAAACATTAGGGATTTCTTGTTTAATTCTTCTCCAGACAAATACAGGTGTTATTTGCCAGCTCACAAATTCCATCCAGCAAATCTAATTTTGTCTTATGCAAAACAAAGACATACCATGATAATCTTTATAGACCACTTTACATTTTGCAGTATCTGTATGAACCCATTGGATGAAAGTTCTTTAGAATGATAATTTACCTTATTTGCTAAATCACATAGATTTAATGTATTCATTTAAACTAATTTTATTGGTAAACTATACATCAGTCAAGACAATGGGGTGCCCAACCTATGGGCCCTTCCAATGCATTTGTTCAGTCAAAGGACTGAAGAACAGTTGCAGGATTTGAGTATGTCTAGTCTAGAGAAAAGAAGGACTAGGGGTGGCATGTTCCAGTATTTGTGGGGCTGCCACAAAGATGAGGGGCTCAACTTATTTCTCAAAGCACCAGAAGGAAGACAAGAAACAATGGATGGAAACTAATTAAGGAGAGAAGTAACCTGGAATTAAGGAAAAACTTCCTAACAGTGAGAACAATTAACCAATGGAACAGCTTGCCTTTAGAAATTGTGGGTGCTTCACTGGAGGTGATGAAGAGACTAGACAGCCACTTGTCTCAAATTGTATAGGGCAGTGTTGGCAAAACTTTTCGGCACTCAGTGCCGAAATGGGAGTTTTTGTGCGTGAGATAGCACCGGAAACTGGAAGAGCAGCTCCCCAGGGTACACACGCAGGAGCGCTGGAAACCAGAAGAGCAGCTCCCTGGCGCACACATGCGGGAGTGCCGGAAATCAGAAGAGCAGTTCCCCAGCGTGCATGCACACACCAAGAAGCTGAGCTTCCAATTTCTGACAAGCGCATGCACGTCGGTCACCTGGTCTTCAAGTTTCTGGTGCTCATGCACATGCAAAGACCAGCTGGATGGCGTGCATGCACACCGGAAACCAAAACCTCAGTTTCCTGGCACACAGATGCATGCCAGGGAGTTGCTCTCCCAGTTTCCAGTGCTCCCACGTGCGTGAAGACAGCTGGACAGTGCACATGGGTGCATCAGAACCCGGAAGAGCAACGGGCAATGGCTGGCATGGCCAGAGAGATGGCTCTGCATGCCACTTCCAGCACGCATGCCATAGGTTTGCCATCATGGGTATAGGGTCTCCAGCTTGAGAAGCAAGTTGGGCTAGAAGACCTCAAAGGTCCCTTCCAGCTCTATTCTGATTAAGGACTGTATATGACAGTGATGGCTAACCTTTTCCGGACCGAGTGCCCAAAGCATGCAAGTGTGCAAGTGCATGTGCAAATGCACATATGTGTGTGTACCTGAACCCCCAAAACATAATGTGCACATGGCCCCCATGCATGCACGTCAGAGACCTGAAGACCAGCTGGCCAGCGGGAGGCGTGTGTGCATGCGCGGCAGAGCTGAACTGGCCACGTGTCCCATAGGTTCGCCATAACGTGTATATAATAATGCTGACTTATCATTCTTATTATATCTACATATCATCCCTACTATTCACTTCTATCCGGCCATCCTGGTATATAGATATATTTTGCAGCCTTGTTCTCCATACAAGAACCTGCCCTAGAAAATTCATTTTCTGTTACTGAAAGGACCTCCAAGTTAATGCATTTGCATGCACATCAAAAACCTTTTACATTTCTTACAAATGTTCCTCTGCTACATTTTAATGATGAATGTGTGTGCATGGGGGGAGGGAAGGTAGGGCTAATTTGAAATTTTCTGATGGCTTTTGAGTCAGAATGCTTAATAATCAGAGCAGGTCTGCTTATTGAACCAGCGATCGAAATACAGCCCACATCTTTCCCAGTATCTCTGGAACTGCAAAAGCTAGAAAAGAAAAGAAAAGAAAAATAGCCAAGAAATCAGGCTAACAAACACTCTAAAGATAATGCTGGCTGGGAAATATGAGAACTGAAGTGCCACAGATCCTGAACCAGATTGGGAACTGTGATTATAGGTAGTATGGTATAGAAAACGCGGCATATTTCAATTTTATAGTCTTTTGTTCAGTCATTACATCATGCCTGCACACATGTCAATTCATCTCATGTCAAATCTATTTGGTAGCAGATTTCCAAGATGTAGATTATTCATCTCCAGCTGTCTTCAATTCCCCCCCTCCTCCCCACAGACTACATGGAATATTGTGTTCTCATTTCCTGCCTGCTACTAATCTGTTACAAGGTGACATTTTAGCACTGTTTTAACTGACGCCTTTTGAAAGCTGTTTGTTTTTCATTTTACTGCAGAGTTTTCGTTCTCCTTTTCATCCCCTTTTCTCTCTTTTTTTAAAATAGCTGTATCTCGGAATTGTAACCATTAAGATAAATTGTTCAGCACTCCTATTTGTTGATATTCCTTTTCTTCCTACAGGTCTCTCATGAATTCAGTTTGAATTCATTTTACAAAATGCTGCATTGAACCCACTGCCATTAAAGTGCTTTTCTCATGTTCTGGAAATTCAACCCTTTTTAAAGCAATCACATTTTGTCTCCTCTGATGCGGACTTGATAAATCCCTGCTACTGGCTGATAATACTTCCAATGACCTCTGGATAAATAAAGACGCTTACATTGCCTTCCGAGCTTTCCTTACTAATTCCCAAGACAATCAGACTAGATTTTGGTCTTAAACACCACTGAACCTCTTAAGAAACCACACTGAATTCTTCACAGCATTTCTTGCTCCTCGGTTTTTCAAAATCTGCAAATGGTTCAGTATCTCCATATACAACAGAGCAATATGCAAGGATGGGTTAAAGAAACACATCCACTTGGGAGATATCCCCACCCATTTGGTCAGCAGAGTGTTTGCTGGATAGAACAGGTTCTTGGGCTACTCATCTATTTTGGGCATAAAGCAATGGTGGGATTCAGCCGGTTCAGGCCATTTCGCGTGAACCGGTAGTTAAATTGTTGGCTGGTCCCACCTCTCCCCAACCCACCCCTTCCAGGAATCTCCATGTGCCTCATTTTGACTCCCAGGTAAGTGCAGGGAGGCCTACTAGGCCCAAAATGGGGTGCAAGGAGGGTGCGCCATCCCCCCTAGCCCTTTTTTGCACCCAGGAGGCTTCAAGGAGGCCTCCTAGGCCCAAAACAGGGTGTGTGTGTGTGTGTGTGTGTGTGTGTGTGTGTGTGTGGTGTGGCCCATCCATGGCCTGTTTTTGCTCCCAGGGACGTGCAGGTGGCCAAATACTGCCTGTCACACCCCATGGCCATGCCCACCCAGCTGGTCATTAGGGCAGAGAACCAGTTGTTAAATGATTTGAATCCCACCACTGGCATAAAGGATCCAGTTTGCAGGGATTCCCAGACTTTTTAAGCATATTTGGAAATGCTGAGAATATGACACCATATAGCCGCCATGGAGAGTTCTCGTCCATTTTCAAAACAACTGGCCTAGTCAAGACATCTAGGCCCAGAATACCTACTTTCCAGAACTGTATCTCTCCTTGTTCTTTTTTTTTTTTTGGGGTGTGTGTGTGTGTGTGTGGAGAGAGAGAGTTGAGCAGAAAGCCAATTAACTTATTTTCCAAAATACCTACGAAAAACATTCTTGTAAATAAAAATGATTTAAGAGTCCAGAGATGGGCTAAATGTTTGCATTCACAAATGTTATCACAGCATAGTTGCTAGCAGCAAATTACTTGGCATTTTGAGAGCCAACTCTTTAAAAAAAAAGCTGTTTCTGTTGGAGACTGAACATTTTATTTGCCTCCTAATTTGACATCCAGATTATCCTCTGCATACTAGATGTTTTTCTGCCTTGATATTTAAAGGAAAAATAATCCTCCAGATGTTAGGGGGGGAAAATAAAACAGTCTCAAAAATTGTATATCATTCATTTTCCCATCCCTTTTCAACTCATCAACAATTGTTATCTTGGAAGAATGTGAAACATACTAAATTGAATAGAATTTCCAGAACCCCTATTTCTGATAATTGTTTATTGTAAAAGAAAAACTACAATAAGAACTGAATCTGGAGAAAAAGAGGATTTTTAAATAAGAAACGGAGAGAGATAGGACTGTACTATTGTTCTCATATCTTTAAATTATATAGCAAATATAAAAATGACAAGGCTAGGAGACATGATTGTTTCACTCAAAGTTGGTTGGATGTTTCAATGTTATAACTCTGAGGCAGGAAAAAAGACCCATCACTTTCGTTAGCCAAATATTGAGAAAAGTTTATTATGAAAGTAAAAATAGAAATGTTAATGTTAATTAAGATTTTAAAAATAATGTTGATGTGTGTGTTACTGAACATGTAGCTGACAGAAAAGAACAGAAGATAGCAGTTTCTTTTCTAGGACCGAGGAACAAATTTTTACCATGTTCTGAAAAAGTAAAAAAAAGGCATTAATTTTAGGAAGAAACATAATAACCGAGACTGCTAGTTTGATGTAAGACTAAGGCATCAGACTAGAAAAAAGTGAGACCATTGGTGCTAGTCCTGCCTTGGACCCAAAGCCCACTGGGTGACCTTGGGCCTTTCAGATCTACGAAGCAGGCAGTGGCAAACCACTTCTGAAAACGCTGCCAAGAAAACTGCACAGATTTGTCAAGAAGTCTCAATAATTGGACATGATTGAAGAGTAGAAAAAAAATGATAAGCTTAGAAGAGGTCATGAAGGATAAGAACAATTCAATGTTAATAAGGATCCAATCAGGGGTGGGAGTCTAAATTTTTTTGCTACCGGTTCTGTGGGCGTGGCTTATTTTGTGGGCGTGGCTTGATGGTCATATGACAGTGGGTGTGGATTGATGGTCATATGACTGGGTAGGCGTGGCCAACTCAATGTCTCTCATGTCAAGGGATACCTTGCCTGGCCCCTCCCCTCCCAGCCATTCCTTGTCACACCCAGCCTCAATGTATCTATAGTTCTGCAAAAATATTGTTCACCTTTTTGCAACTTTATTATCTACATACTATAGATCAGGGGTCTCCAAACTTGGCCACTTCAACTCCCAGAATTCCTCAGCCAGTTTTGCTGTCTTAAAGTCTTAAAGTGACCAATGTTAGAGACCTCTGCTATAGATGCACTTTCATGGACCACTGAAAGGAGGAAATGGCTCACATGCTTTGCCCAAGAGTGTGATAGGCAACAGGCTTTTAAGGGGCTGCTAGAAAGAAGGAGGGGGAGAAGTATTTTCCAAAGCACCAGAAGGCAAAACAAGAAGCAATGGATGGAAACTCAACAAAGAGAGAAGCAACCTAAAACTAAGGACAAACTTCCTGACAGTGTGAACCTATATAGGTTTCAGTCATAATTTCACCTATAAAATTGCCATTCATGTAATACAACCTGCATATTGTTCAAAACAATCATTAGTATTATGGCTGATGATTGACAGCAAGCCTAAAATCCCCATTCCCTCCCCACTCCAGGGGAAGGTTACTTCAAAATCCCATTTCCTCTCCACCCCACTAATCTGTTCTGGGAAGGAATCAAACTCCCCCCACTTCATTTCCCAAATAAAATATCCCAGATATTTAAGGAATAATCAAGCTGCTAGCAAGGAACCTGCCTGGAATTCTACATTCCTGCCAGCTGCATAAAGGAAACTTTGTAAGCAGAAAACAGCTACCGGAATTTCGGCTCCATTTACAAGTAGGCAGAAAACTCATTCAAGACAGGATACTTCACAATGGAAATCGCCCAAACCTTTTTAGAAACACAAAGCCCATGTTGCACAAATCCCAAAACTTCAAAAACATTGAACCATATAAGAATTCCTTCTCTTATCCAATTTGTTGTTCAGCTGACTCAGAACGGAGCTTCTAGTCGCTCTGTCAATTTAAAACGATAGCGGTTCCCGCCCCCTTCTTCTTTGCCAAGCGATCTCCTGGCTGAGAAGCAGCTGATCAATTTAAAGGGATGGTGTCTTGTTTTTTTTCTCTTCTTCGACAAGGGAGTCATGATTTTTTTCCTTCCAGCCGATCAGCTGGGAGTCGGGAGGCAGCAATAGATTGGGGGTGGGGCCAGGGAGAATTTTTACCACCAGTTCTCCGAACTACTCAAAATGTTTACTACCGGTTCTTGCGAACTGGGGAGAACCGGTAGCAACCCACTACTGGATCCAATGTTTTTTTCCCCCTAATATATCAATATGGCTGTAAAAGTTGGATGCTGAAAAAGAGTGAGAGAAAAAAGGTAGCTTTGAATTTTGTGGAAGTGAAGATGTTTGTTAAGGGTGTGGTGGACTGCAACCTGCAGACTGCAGTCCTGGACCAAATAGTGGCTAATGATGTCACTGCTGTGCAAACGAAGTTTACATACTTTGAACTTGCGACATGAACAAATGATGGGCTAAAATAATGTTTATGCTTGACAAGTTTCAGAAAAAAAGGGGAAAACAATGGGTAAAATGGACAGGCAAGATTCACAAAATATTTGAAGTCAGAATATTTTGAAGTCAGAAGTTCTAACATTTCCCAAACTCTGCTCCTGGGAAACTAGGAGAGCTCAGAAATCCACCTCCCTCCCTCCCACTCCCTCCCTCCCTCTCTTCCTTCCTCTATTTATAAAAAATTACTTGCTTTAGAATTATATAGACCTATAGTTCCTCTCCCAGCTGACCCTGACTTTTCCCAATGTCAGACTTTTCCAATGTAAAAGTGAGCTTAGACATCACACATGACTGATGTTGAAGATATGAGCCATTTGAGGTAGATTTCTTTTTTTTAAGAATCATCTTGTAATTTGTAGTTATGCTGAGAGCTCTTATGATCTGTCTGGAGTACTATATTTACTTTTAGATTATTATTTTTTAAATGGCAAGATGTTCTATTACTACAACCTGGTGGCTTTATAATTTTCTTCCACAGTGATTTTTTTTTTTACATTTTAATATTAAAGTCCAAACTATTTTTTTAATAGTTCATGCTTTTAAATAATAAAGTTTATTTTGTTTACCCCTTGTAAGATTGATATTTTGGCAGAGGGATCAAATTTTTGATTTTGAACCTTGATCACATATCCAGCAGGAAATTGAAATCTTGATTACATATCCAGGAGATGGAACCATTTAAATGATTTACATTTTTGCATTTTGACTTGTTAATTACCAGAAAGGGAGCATACTGAGGTTATGGGATGGACACCAGGTGAGGTATGGCCGAAAGATAATGTTGGCAGGAGGAACCACTAAGCTGCTATTCCAAAGGAGTGAAGCACTGGTAGAACTAGGGTGTGAAGACCCAAAGGCTTCTGGGAGAGAATGTTTGGGACATCCAGCCAAAACACTCTATGGGTCTGAGCATTTAATATACAAATTATTATTATATACAAAGGGGCCTCTGGTGGCTCAAACTGGTAAGACAGTCTGTTATTAACAGCAGCTGCTTGCAATTACTGCAAGTTCAAGTCCCACCAGGTCCATCCTTTACAAGATAGGTAAAATGGGGACCCAGATTGTTGGGGGCAATAAGTTGACTTTGTATATATTATACAAAAGGATGAAGACTATTGCTTGACATAGTGTAAACCGCCCTGAGTCTTTGGAGAAGGGCGGGATATAAATGCAAATTAAAAAAAAATGCCTGTAAATGCTTTAATCTCTGTAGTCCATCTCTGTTCCATAATTTTAGCAAGCATGGGATGATCATAATCAGAGATTTTAAATAAGTTCTATATAGCTACCTTTTTACATATGATATTTGAAATGTCATGAGAAGTTATGTTAGCAGGAACATTAACCTGATCTAATTTATTGTAGGCTGTATCTTCTTTTCTATTGAGAGATATTTATTAAGAGATATTGAGATATCTATTGAGAGATATTGAGAAAGCTCAAACTGCCAAAGGAGCTGCTGATCCAGTTCTACAGAGGAATTATTGAGTCTGTCATCTGCACCTCTATAACTGTCTGGTTTGGTTCTGCAACTCAACAAGAAAGACACAGACTTCAGAAGATAATTAGAACTGCAGAAAAAACAATTGGTACCAACCTTCCTTCCATTGAGGACCTGTATACTGCACGAGTCAAAAAGAGGGCTGTGAAAATATTTACAGACCCCTCGCATCCTGGACTGTTTCAACTCCTACCCGCAAAACAACGCTATAGAGCACTGCACACCAGAACAACTAGACACAAGAACAGTTTTTTCCCGAATGCCATCACTCTGCTAAACAAATAATTCCCTCAACACTGTCAAAATAGCTACTAAGTCTGCATTACTATTAATCTTCTCATTGTTCCGATCATCCATCTCCTCCCACTTATGCCTGTATGACTGTAAACTTGTTGCTGGTATACTTAAGATTTATATTGACTGTTTCCCTATGACTATCATTAAGTGTTGTACCTTATGATTCTTGACGAATGTATCTTTTCTTTTATGTACACCAAGAGCATATGTACCAAGACAAATTCCTTGTGTGTCCAATCACTCTTGGCCAATAAAGAATTCTATTCTATTCTATTCTATTCTATTCTATTCTATTCTATTCTATTCTATTCTATTCTATTCTATTCTATTCTATTGTGTGTGGTCAGCATAGGTTTTGATGGTTGCAGAAACACTCTTTCTAGGGGAAGGGTAAATCGGAATTCAAATTCTGCTAGTTCTCTCTAGCTATTAGAACCAGAAAAACACATGTTCAGTCTATGGAGATAATTAGTGCAATTTGATTTAACTCTTCATTGCTGTCTCTGGGAAATTAGCAATTGGTGCATAAACAAAAAAATCCGCCCTGCCAATAAATACTCAAACAAATAATTAGGGAGTCAGTTATGGAAAACAAAGTCAATGGGGAAACTGGCAGCAGGTCACAAATAATGACTAGGTGATGCCACACTTAATGACATCACAGGGTTCACTTAACAGCAATCAGAATTGCTAGAGCAGCCTTCACTAAGTGATGCAGTGATGTGACGTTGCATTTTATGATGGCATTGCTTAGCAATGGAAATTCTGGTCTCAATTATCAATATTAAATGAGAACTACCTGCAATGCATAATACATTTGTTTAATAACTATTTATAAAAATATGTTTATCCAACCATTTGTTAAACTTCACATAGCTAGCAAATTCAAGAAGCAAGTTCCACACAAATTTAATCTTTTTTCCTTCTTCCCAGGAAAACTTATAGCAATCCCCATTAAGACAATTTTTTTGAACCTATTCTTACCCATCTACACCTCAACCCCTAGTTTGGACTATGTTGCTTCTTCCACCTACCTCCCACACGCCTACATAATTTGAGAAACTGCAAACGTAAGGAACCTATCAGTAGATGAAATATTAAAAATGAAAGGATGAAAAATCATGCTGTTTATAAATTTTTAAACAGTGATTAAAATAGCTTTTGCATGAAAGGATGTTTGGCACCGAAGCAGTTATCTGCAGTTGACCATACATCTATTTTAAATAAATCCAACTCTGTTTTAAAATTCATGATGACACTGATGTTGTTCAATGTTTTATCTTGTACCATCTTTACTAGTGTTTCATTTCCATGACCTTCGGATGTAATAATGGTTGATGGTTTTAAAAATGATGGGAAGAATCTTTTTTTACAGAGAATCCTGTAACTGGATCATTGACATTCAAGACACCCCATTCTTAATCACCATTTAAACACTTAAACTTTAAAACTTAAAACTTTAAAACTTAAAACTTAAACACCCCATTCTCAATCACACTAAGAATTAATATGGAATCATCCTTATATATTCATATGAATTGCATATTATCTTCACTGAACACTGACATGATGAACCCCATTAATCTTAAAATATGAGAAGGACTAAGGCAAACTTACTGTGTGGTTGAAAAATTAGTACTCCATAATGTTTATCAGTTAATTACAAAACATGCTTCTCTAACTTTTGCATCCTAGACAAAGTGATAAAAGTCTCTCTCGGTGAATCAAACGCTCTAAAATTCTCAAATGTAGCTCCCCACTGCATGGTAAAATATTTAAAGTAAAACCCATAGGCCTTCTTGTTCTGGACATATGCAGTGCTGTGATTTTGCAACATAGTAAGAGTCATTCAGGCTTCTATGCAAGATGTTTGGACAACTAGGACGTCAGAGCCTTCGTTGTAAAGGACCAAAATAATGCTTTTGCTGTCAGATTTATTTTTGTGAATGAAATAAAAGTTGAAAATGGCATGGTTCCACAAGGTTATACCACTCTTTCCTCAGTCAGTAAATGTTTTCAGTTTGCAACATAACATCAAATTATTTCTATGTAGATAATAAATCATATTTGTTTGCATATAATGTATGGCGTCTTGTGGGGAATAGACAAGAAATGAATATTTCTGGTTTAGAAACACTATCATTTGTGATATATTAGTGTTCCCCATGGTCAGTAGAAAAGTTTGCTGAGATTTAATTAAGGTTTTGAAGATAGGTGGTCAGATATAATAGAAAAAAATTGCACAGACACACGTACACACACAACTCCCACTTCCATTTCCTAGGGATATTTTAAGGCTGACATGAGGTTTCCAATATTCTGCTGTAGTAAAAGGGTGACAACTGGAGACTAGTCTTTTGCTTCAGGCTAAGGAGAATGGGAGTGAAAAACAATAAAGAAGGCAGCTGATTTTAGCTTTTTAGAATGAATTTTATTTAATAATTTATTGGGTGTTCATAGAAGAGACACCATCATGTTGCCATTGTTTCCACTATTTTCTTCTTACTCCTTTGTATTTGCCAAAAGAACCTTTATATGTTTGCTGGTTTTATAGTTAACATTTATAATAAGTTTCAGTGACTTACCTAGGGGTGATTTCAAAGTCTAACTTCTAATACCTGTATTCTGGTTGATGTTATGGTACAAAAGTACATTCTGTTGAATACATAAAAGAGTTCATGATATTCAGCATAATGCTTCTGTCTAATCTGGTGATTACAAAGGTGATAAAATGCTGTACAATCAGGCCAGAAATGCACTAACAAGGGAGATCAGAGCAGCAAAAAGAGGCTACTCTGAAAAGCTAAAGAATCAGTTCTCAAATGAACCAGCAAACATCTTAAAAATATCACTGGCTACAGCAAACCTCTTTCCCAGGCTGAAGGAAATCAACAACTGGCAGATGACCTGTAAATGTTTTACTGCAGGTTTGAAAGGAAACTACAGCCACCTATCTCCACAACTCCCATCTCAGACACACCAACAACAGCTAAGCCTCCTACAATTGACCCCATCCCATTGGGTTCACAACCCCTAGTAATCAAGGAAAAGGAAGTTCAAGACCTATTTCACAGACAAAAGCCAGGAAAAGCTCCAGGCCCAGACAAGATAACTCCTTCTTGCTTAAAAGTCTGCGCTGACCAATTGGCCCCCATCTTCACCCATATCTTCAATAAATCACTAGAGATGTGCTGTGTTCCTTCTTGCTTCAAACACTCTACTATCATCCCAGTGCCAAAGAAGCCCACCATCAAGGAACTGAATGACTACAGACCAGCTGCTCTAACATCTGTAGTCATGAAAACCTTTGAAAGGCTAGTGCTGTCCCACCTGAAAACCATCATGGATCCAGTGTTAGACCCCTTGCAATTTGCATACTGAGCAAATAGATCAACAGATGATGCTGTTAATATGGCTCTGTACTGCATCCTACAACATCTTGAATCTCCAAAGACCTATGCAAGGGTCCTCTTTGTAGACTTTAGTTCAGCATTTAATACCATCATTCCAGACACTCTTCTAACTAAGCTAAACCAGCTACAGGTACCTGAACAGTCTTGTAAGTGGATCAGAAGCTTCCTAACAAACAGGAAGCACCAGGTGAAGCTAAGCAGAATCACATCAGATACCTGTACAATTAGCACAGGGCCCCCCCAAGGCTGTGTGCTTTCCCCACTTCTCTTCTCTCTGTATACCAATGACTGCATCTCCAACGATCCATCTGTCAAACTACTGAAGTTCGCAGATGACACAACAGTGATCGGTCTCATTCGAGACAATGATGAATTCGCATACAGATGGGAGGTTGAACGACTAGCCTCGTGGTGCGACCAGAACAATCTGGAACTGAACACACTCAAAACTGTAGAAATGGTGGTAGACTTCAGGAGAAACCCCTCCATACATCCACCTTTCACAATACTAGACAACACAGTATCAACAGTAGAAACCTTCAAATTTCTAGGTTCTACCATATCACAAGATCTAAAATGGACAGCTAACATCAAAAACGTCATCAAAAAAGGACAACAAAGAATATTCTTTCGGCGCCACTCAGAAAGCTCAAACTGCCCATGGAGCTGCTGATTCAGTTCTACAGAGGAATTATTGAGTCTGTCATCTGCACCTCTATAACTATCTGGTTTGGTTCTGCAACCCAACAAGACAGACACAGACTTCAGAGGATAATTAGAACTGCAGAAAAAACAATTGCTACCAACCTTCCTTCCACTGAGGACTTGTATACTGCACGAGTCAAAAAGAGGGCTGTGAAAATATTTACAGACCCCTCACATTCTGGACATAAACTGTTTCAACTCCTACCCTCAAAACGACACTACAGAGCACTGCACACCACAACTAGACACAAGAACAGTTTTTTCTTGAACGCCATCACTCTGCTAAAAAAATAATTCCCTCAACACTGTCAAACTATTTACTAAATCTGCACTATTAATCTTCTCATTGTTCCCATCACCCATCTCCTTCCACATATGACTGTAACTTTGTTGCTTGTATCCTTACAATTTATACTGATAGTTTCCTGATTGCTTATTTGTACCCTAAGTGTTGTAAGTGTTGTACCTTGATGAACGTATCTTTTCTTTTATGTACACTGAGAACATATGCACCAAGATAAATTCCTTGTGTGTCCAATCACACTTGGCCAATAAAAATTCTATTCTATTCTATTACTTGGGCCAGTCACACTCTCTCAGGCCTGAGAAGCGGGTAATGGCAAACCACATCCAAACTCTTGCCAAGAAACCTGCAGGGACTACTCCAGGCAGTTTCCAGGAGTCAAGATTGACATAAAGGCACCCAAAAACAGAGGGCAAAAAAAAATTCTGGTGGTATTTTGCTTCTAACAATGGCCATGCAGACAAGTATGCATCCATTAGAGATGGGCTGTTTTAAATAATTTCACTGCACTAAACCAATACAATGGAAAAAAATATTTTTTTCAGAAAAAGGATTGGAAAATTGTTGTAATCAGAACATCAAAAACTTCTTTGTCCCTTTCCCCAACTCATATCCCACCTTCATCCCTGAACTAATTCCAATCTTGATAGACAACTATCTAGTGATACAAACCCAGGATTTCTTCTTCCAGTGTCAAATCATAATTCTTTTAGCTAACTTTCTCTGCTCCAAATGGTCCTTGAGATTCCAAATATTAAGAATATAGACCTAATTAGAAGAAATGATGTGCAATTAAATAATGTAACTTTAGGCTTTCAGTAAAACGTAAGGTGCTTCAAAGCTCATTGAAATGTTATATATGTCTGTTGGATACATGCATAATATACATTATCCGGGGAGTCAATAGCTATAGCTATATAGCTCAAGAATTTCATGTTCTTGAGAACCTCTATAAATCTCTGAGCTATAAGAGACTAATTGGGGGCAGGGGTGGGCTTCAAAAATTTTAGCAAGGGGTTCTTTGCCCGGTCATGGAAGGCGTGGCCTAGTTAGCCTTCTGCACCATGGCAGGGAGGGGCGTTTTTGCCTTCCCCGGGTTCCAGAGGCTTTGTTTGAGCCTCCAGGAGGGCGAAAACAGCCTCCCCAGGCCTCAGAGGCCCTTTGGAGACCCAAAACAGGCCCATTTCGGCCTTCTTGAACTTCCGCTAGGCCCATTTTTCTCTCTCCCCAAGCCTCCACATGTACCCTGCACTTACCTGCATGCAAAACAGGCCATGTGGGGACTCCTGGGAGGGGCGGGGTGGGTGTAGCCAGCCAGGAGTGGGATTTGGGAGTTATCCGAACTGCATAGAATCTTAGCTAGAGATTCTCCCAAACCTCTGCGAACCCCCAGCAGCCCACCCGATTGGGGGATAAGAAATGGAAATTTAACCTGGACCAAATGGAAATGTAGCTGAACATCTGGATTTCAGGAGATACATCTGGTGAGAGAGGAATTGTTCTTCTTAGGATCAGGTTTACAGTTTGACGACCCTTGAGAATCGGTGCTGATATTTATTTATTTATTTTCATTTATTTATTTTGTCACAACAATATATATATAAGTATCATACAAAAAGATTATATAGTATATATATATATTGCGGGTGTTTGTATGTAGGTCTTTGGTTATTTGGGTTTTCTCCCGTGTAAAATTGGAGGTGACACATGCATTATTAACTCCAGTGGAGGCTTTTTAGTACACTGAATTATAGTAAATGTGGTAGAAAAACTTTACAAATAAAATCTCCCCTAGTGTCTCTCACCTAAACAAGTCCTGTATTTATTTTTAGAGTGATAAAAGGTTAAAGATGTTATGAAGTTGTGGATTTGGGAGATAATCTCAGAAGCATTTAAGACAAATCTCAAAGGTTTACTGAGCTCTTAGACAACCTCAGAAATATCTATCTGAAAATGAGCATTTTCTATAGTTTTTTTGAATAATTTCCTCGGACCTTCCGCCGCGGGCTTAAAACATACTTATTTAATTGTGCAGGACTGAGCTAGATTTTAAATTTATGGGTTTTAAATTGGGTTTTATTTTTATATTTTTAATTCTTAATCATCGGGCTTTTAGAATAAGTTTTTTAATTGTTTTTATATTGTATTTATGTGTTTTTAAGTGCCTGTAAACCGCCCTGAGTCCTTCGGGAGATAGGGCGGTATATAAATATGATTAAATAAATAAATAAATAAATAAATGTCAGTCTTCTGAAAGATTGACAACTCCCGAAAGATTATACCTATACAAATTAAGTGGATTTTACAAAATGTTTTGAAAAAGAAGATAAAGTTCCTGCCACAATTTTTTTTGTTGGGAATTATTACGGATTGTACAGTAATTGAGACTAAATTGATTTTAAATCTAATAACAGCAGCAAGATTACTAATAGGACAATACTGGAAGAAAAAAGAAGTACCTACAATAGAAGAATGGATATTGAAGGTTGCCAATTTGGCTGAGATGGCGAAGATATCAGCCTTTTTGAAAGACAATACGCAAGAAAGATACTTAAAGGAATGGAAAAAATGGATTGACTATATTCAACGTAGATATCAGACTAAGAGTTATCAGACTGTTTTTGAATAATTATGATGTATTATTCTTGATTGTTTTTGGGGGAAGTTAGGAATTGATGATTGTAGGGGTATAATTAACTTGGGATGAAAATTTTTTAGCATATGTTTGTTTTATTTTTAACTATACCTTGTGCCGTTCCGGGAAGTCGGGGAGGGGTTGTGAAGGGAGGAGAGGAGGGGAAAGGGGAAAAATTTTTTGTAAAACTTTTTGAATAATAAAAAAAAAAAATTCTAGCCCACCCAAATTAATTGTATATTCAATATCTATTAGCTGACAGATAAGGAAAATATTACTGTGTAAAAAACATTACTATACAAAGTGCTGATGATTCCTTTAACTAAAGACTATAAGTAAGGAAGGTGACCTTGATAAAAATATATATTAAAAAAAACTAGTCAAAGGGGGATGAAATATTAAGTCCTGGGAAACAAGACAATATTAGGAGGTACAGCACAGACTTTCAAACTGTTATTATATCTCAGAATACTGAATATCAGAGTTGGAAGGAACCTTGGAGGTCTTATAGTCCAACCCCTTGCTTAAGCAGGAGACTCTATACCATTTTAGACAAATGTTGTCCAGTTCCTTCTTAAAGCCTCCAGTATTGGAGCACCCACAACTTCTGAAGGCAAGTTGTCCCACTGGTTGATTGTTTTTATTGTCAAGAAATTTCCCGTAGCTTTAGGTTGCTTCTTCATTCAGTTTCCATCAGTTGCTTCTTGTTTTGCCTTCTGGTGCTTTGGAAAATAGGTTACCTTCCAATTCTTTGTGCAGCCTCTTGATTAAGTGTAGCTCTGGTTGACTTCAGGAGTTGATCTTTTGATCTGATTTACCAAGTGGGGTTGGCAGCAATACAAGTATCTTTTGGTGTATAAATACTGTATGTGAATGTTTAAAACTTTACTTCTATTTTACTATATTAACTACTTATATTTGCCTCCAAATTATGTTTGCTTTTTCTTTCCTTTTCATATTTAATGTTTGGTCAGTGTATTGTTAAATCTTTATTACATTTCTTAAAATTAAAAAACCTTGTAAATTGTTAATGTAAATTGTTAGAATTTTATAAGCAAACTTCTCCCAAATAACACATTTGGTTGAATGGTATATTGATATTTCAAGTTTTAATTGTTTAATATTCGGCATCTTGCATTGCATTCTCAATATATGATGTGTTCATGTGTGTACTAAATCTCTCTGATTACTAGCAAATTTATATTCAAATGTTATTTATAAGCATGACCATGAGCAGAATCATTTTAATGAAATTAGGAAAAACAATAGTAAAAATTTATTGATATACTGACTGAGGTCCATTAGTGGAAAACAGAGGCTCTGGGAAAGTTCAACAGGTGTTCTACAGTTCTTCTTGGCCTTTGAATCCAACTTACTTCATAGCCCAAAATTTCCTAATGACTAATCAGTGGCCTAAAATATAAGATGTCAACCATTTTAAAACCTATTCTGAGCGGCCACTTGTTTTGCCAAGAAATTACAAATAAGTGGTAAAAAATTATAATACAAATATATAGAAATAAAACAATAGATTTTTAAAAGTTGACTGAATGTACAGTCCTACTTATCTCAACATCTCTAATTTCTGCATTGTAAGTCCTATACTTATGTTACTATACACCTTATCATGCACCAGGAAGCCTCTTTATATTGAAATTCTAACCGCTTCATGCACTTCCTATAAAACACTCTCCATAGCATTTTCTTCAACTTACAAAAATGATGAACATAACTTTATTTAGGAGCATTAGGAGTAGTTAATAGGTAATGCAAGGCAATCTATATCTGTCAATTAATTCAATTGTAGGCAAATATGAAATCCCACTGAAATAAGCAGAAATGTTTGGCTGTGACAACGCTGTATAGTAACCAAGACCTGATGTGAATATTAAACTCGCTGAGTAGTTTAATATTTCAAAACTCTCAGTAACTTTAAAAACACGTAGCTAGGAACACTAGGCTTCCAAATCATTGTCACAGGCAACTGCTCCTTGCAAGATGATAATCCGATCAGTTTTAGAAAACAGTTATATTCATTCTTCAGTTGAGAGATTCTGATGACATTTTGCCCTCATAAATGACAAAACACATCACCTGGGTTTATAGGTAAAATAAAGTAAATTACCAGAAGGAAGTCAACTATAATTAGAGAGCAGGGGTCACCAACCTTTTGAACCTCAGGGACCACTAAATTCATAATTTTAAATCCCATGGACCACTAATATGATCTGCCTAATGACCGGCTGGGTGGGCGTGGCTAGGTGGTCATGTGACTGGGTGGGTGTGGTCAACTCGATGTCACTCACATTGAGGGGCGCCTCACTGGCCTCTACTCGCCCCACCCCTCCCAGCCACTCCTCGCCTCCCCATCCAGGCTCCTTAGGGCCCCAACAAGAAGCAGTTGTTGGAGTTAAGCAGCTACCGCCAGTTGCGTCCCTTCCTGGACCGGGATGCCTTATGCACAGTCACTCATGCTCTCGTTACCTCTCGCCTGGACTACTGCAATGCTCTCTACATGGGGCTCCCCTTGAAGAGCACCCGGAGACTTCAGCTAGTTCAGAACGCGGCTGCGCGGGTTATTGAGGGAGCGTCTCGGAGCTCCCACATAACACCTATCCTGCGCAGACTGCACTGGCTACCTGTTGTTTTCCGGGTGCGCTTCAAGGTATTGGTTACCACCTTTAAAGCGCTCCATGGCTTAGGACCGGGCTATCTACGGGACCGTCTACTGCCGGCTTCTATCTCCCATCGTCCGGTACGTTCCCACAGAGAGGGACTCCTCAGGGTGCCGTCAGCCAAACAGTGTCGACTGGCGGCCCCCAGGGGGAGGGCCTTCTCTGTGGGGGCTCCGACCCTGTGGAACGAACTTCCCCTCGGACTTCGACAATTACCTGACCTTAGGACCTTTCGCCGCGAACTTAAAACTTATTTATTTCGTATGGCTGGACTAGCCTTTTATTTTTATTGGATGGGTTTTTAAAATTTTGTGATTTTACGGGGGAGTATGTTTTTTAACATTTTGGGCATTTAAATTAGTTTTTTAAGGGATGTTTTTAATTATTGTGTGTATTTATATTTTATCTGCCTGTTCACCGCCCTGAGTCCTTCGGGAGAAGGGCGGTATACAAATTAAAATATTATTATTATTATTATTACCATGAGATTGGCAAAACAGCTCAGTTCAAATTGGATCTGACTGAGAATGAGGCTCAGCAGAAGCACCTCATTGAGGACTATGAGCATAGGCTTTCCAAGCAGAGGGAGGACCTGTGCGGGTGCAAGGCCAGGTACTGGCACCTGGAGGCTCAGTGGGCTGAAATGGTCAGTCAGTTCCAGGCCATGATGCAGTCCCACTGGAACAAAGCCCTCCAGCTCTTCGCCACTAGCAGCACTTCCCTCCAGCCTTTGCCCAAAGCCCTGCACTAGGAGGCTGAAGCAGACTCCAAGTCAGAATTTCTTCGCCCCTCTGACCCACACAAGAAGACCCCAAAGGGGGAGACTCTCTGCAGCAACACAAATGTTCATTGCATGTATCCAGTCCAGGGGCCGTAGTTTCAGGATCCCTGATTTTGTGTAATATAAAAAATGCAAATAATTTTTCTGGGGACCACCAAAATTTTCTCGTGGACCACCAGTTGGTGACCGCTGTTATAAAGACTATATAGTTCTTGAAGTACTATACTTTTCGGAGTATACGATATACTACCCCCACCCCCCCGAAATCCTACTAATCGCTGGAAAGGGCTGAATTAAAAGAGAACAGTGAAGCACTGATCATAGCACCATAAGAATAGGCACTAACAGCTAGATTCATAGAAGAAAGGCTCTACTATTCTAGAGATGATCCAAGGGGTAGACTATGCAGAGACCTCACAGACAGTCCAATATATACTGACAAGGTACAAGATGCAGGCAAGAACAACATATACTAAACAGTACAATCAAGTAGTTGGCATTGTGTACAGGAACATCTGCACAGTGGATGGGCTAAACTCTCCCAAGTCCAAATGGAAGAATCCATCACGGAAAATAGTAGGTCTAAAATCCCATGGGTCTTCCAGATCCAGCTGCAGAAGCAGACACTGGCCAAATAACCAGACATCATGGTAGTAAACGACCAGAAGACAGCAATGGTGATGGATATAGCGATGCCAAATAATCAGGAAGAAAGAGCACGAGAAGCTGGATAAATACTAGGACCTGAAGGAGGAACTAGAGAGGATGCAACTCCTAATCTGGGAGAATGGCTCCAACAGATCCCAAGAACAATGTCAAGAGAGATCTGTTCAAAAAAGTGCTAGGAATAGCTCTGTGCAGAACCCTCAAATTCCTAGGTCTTTAGTGAAAGACACACACTACCCACACACTATAGGGGTGAAAAAGTATTTACATATATGTATATATATTCATTCCATGTTCTGCAGCAAGCACAATTATACATATTTTGATATAAATTCAATACGCACACACACACATGCACACGCACCACCACCACTGGAAGACAAGAAAAACATAACCAACAGTAATTTGTTTCAATTTTCAGAATTAGACTGAAAAATATTGATATCTTAAACTAGTAACTAAACCAGATTATACAAAAGAGGAAAGTGGATTAGCAGGAATGTAACCCAAGACCCAGCTGCTTAGATTATTTGCAATCTCTTAGGAAATGCATTAAAACGCAACCACATGCATCACTTAATGAAAGGATTTGGTATTATGTTTTTTTATAATTTAATCATCCCCTAATGTATGCCTATGTCACATTTTTGATTCAAATACTATTACTTTAATGCATGTGTTTTATATGCACAATCAGGAGCATTCTAGGGAAGTGGGCATTACGGCTTTAGCTCCTAGGTCTTTTTCTCCTTTCGGCATAAAAGAAATTGCTTCATTGTTTTGGAATAATAAAATATAAAGCTAACTGTATTTTAAACACCCAAACTAAACTGTAAATGGGGTTACTGCATTGAAATTATTACAGTAATTATATGGAAACCTGTAGTACAATGGTTTCCATATAATTATGGAACAATAATTAATTGTTTGCTTTAATGAACTTAAAATTTGTACTTCCTAGTTCTTGCCCTTCTTACACTGAAGTCCTCTGACATGACAACAGTTATGCTGGGCTCAGAATAGTTTATGAATCAAATATAGGTGGTCCTGGTTTAATGACCATTCAAACTTACTGTGGCAATGTTAGTGTTACTGTGGCTAGAAATGTTACAAGCATGGTAGTCATGACTGGTTCTTTATACTTACTGCTATTGCAGTGTCCCTACGGTCACATGATGGTGATTTGTGACTTTCCCTGCTGGCCTCTGAGAAGCAAAGTCAATAGGGGACCTGGCAGAAAGTTGCAAGTCACAGTCATGTGAGGTTTTCACTTAATCAGCTGTGGTGGGGCAGTGGTTAGAATGTCGTATTGCAGGCTAATTCTGCCCTACTGCCAGCAATTCAAACCTGATCGGCTCAAGGTTGACTTCAGCCTTCCATCCTTCTGACATTGGTAAAATGGGGATCCAGATTGTTGGGGGCAATATTCTGACTCTGTAAAGCACTTAGAGGGCTGTAAAGCTCTATGAAGTGGTATATAAGTCTAAGTGTAATTGCTATTGCTAATGACTTGTGATGTCCTCACTTAACAACGGCAACTGAGACTGCCATTGCTAAGTGGTGTGGTCACACAGTGTTTCAACTTATAACCATATTGCTTAATAATGAAGGTTCCAGTCCCAATTAGCATCATTGAGAACCTCTTACACCTCACACAAGAAAAAAAATAGTTTAAAGGATTGTGAAATGTTCAGGATTTGGCGTGGTTATAGAGATTAAGAATTTGGATGCAGTGTTCATTAAATTATCCTGAAAAAAATGCAAAGAAATTTCAATGAACAGGGATGGGTTTTCTGCAGAGAAAAATAGAACATCTATTTTATTTATTTATTTTGTCACACAGTATATATAAGCATAAGCATGAAATAATTATACAATATATAAGCATATATATAAGCATGAGTATGTAATAACTATATTAATTGGATATAACGAAAGGAAACAATAGGACAGGAATGGTAGGCACGTTGGTGCTCTTATGCACGCCCCTTACAGACCTCTTAGGAATGGGGTGAGGTCAATAGTAGATAGTTTTTGGTTAAAGCTTTGGGGATTTTGGGAAGAGACCACAGAGTCAGGTAGTGCATTCCAGGCATTAACAACTCTGTTACTGAAGTCATATTTTCTGCAATCAAGATTGGAGCGGTTCACATTAAGCTTAAATCTATTGTGTGCTCATGTATTGTTGCAATTGAAGCTGAAGTAGTCTTCAACAGGAAGGACGTTGTAATAGATGATTCTAGGAGTTAAACTCAGGTCATGTCGAAGGCGGCGTAGTTCTAAATTTTCTAAACCCAGGATTTCAAGTCTGGTGGCATAAGGTATTTTGTTGTATTCAGGAGTGGAGAACTCTTCTTGTAAAATATTTCTGGACACGTTCAATTGTATTGATGTCAGAAATGTGGTATGGGTTCCAGACAGTCGAGCTGCATTCAAGAATTGGTCTAGCAAATGTTTTATATGCTCTGGTTAGTAGTGTAGTGTTTTTGGAGAAGAAGCTACGCAAGATTAGGTTTACAACTCTTAAAGCCTTTTTTGCGATGTAGTTGCAGTGGGCTTTGGCACCTAGATCATTTGATATGAAAACTCCAAGATCTTTAACAGGGTGGGGGTCATCTGTAAGGTAATGTCCATCAAGTTTGTACTTAGTGTTTAGGTTCTAAACACTAACATCCCATTAAAATATGTCAGTGTATAAGAAATTATGAGCTGGGATAGCTATAACAAGAAGTCAGCCAATGGGAACTGTTTGGTGACTAAGAAACAGGATTTGTTGCGAGCCATGGGAGCCTGGGCGTGGCTTAGCTTAACTGCACTTCCCCCCCACCCCTCTCTATGTATGTATGTGTGTGTGTGTATGTTTGGCTTCTGCTGCATGGGTATTGTATACATGCATCATGCTTCATATTATTGTATATAAACACATTTCTTGTATAAATGAATCCTGCTGAATTATTTACTTGTGTGCTGGTTGGATCACTGCAAACTCTGACAAAATATTATACTCTTAGGTAAGTTCTTTATTTATGCACGTGATATAAAAGTACATTATTAAAAAACATTATGCTACTTATTTGTTCAAAGGAAGGTTTAAAAATTATAACCTTTGAATCTTCTCAGCAGTTAGAACTCAGATATCTTCAGCAACTGTAGTATCAAAAATTTGATAGCAAAGTTGGTTTTCTGTTCCATCTCGGACATAGTAAGATTTGATGAAACATTCAAGCCACGGGAAGTCATCTATAAATGAAAGGCAAATGAAATGTGAGGGTTTTTTTAAATATATGCTGTACTTTATCAGTATGACCTATTTCAAAATAGATTTACAGGGCTGGAAACATTAATTTAATGGTCAAACTGCTTCACTGGAGTGTCACTTTGTGAAATAAATGTAAAAAATAATTAGCAAAAAACCCCCCCACAGAATAAAATTCATGTATCTCAAAAGGCAGTTGTGATTCTATGAGATATCTGTACTTCTAAAGAGGAAAATCTATTTCTTAAAATTCTGTTACATGTCATGAATTCAATTGTAGTCCTTCTTCTTACAGAGATAACTTGTCGATACAACACAAAATTATGCAGAAGCTAGCTTTTGCCCTTAATGTTCTATCCTCTTCCTCAAAAACATCATACAACTTTAATTCACAAAACACAAAATATATAGTGAGGAATATAAATTACTTTTGCAACAAACAAGACTAATCCTGCTGGCAAATGCAGATTGCATTTAGGTTTATAAATCTTTTTGTGAGGCTTATAGAAAGAAAAGCATTTATAAAGATCAGAAAAGACAACTTACACCATCTGTGACTTTTGTTTGAAGGGACAGCAAATCATTTACGTGTGATTTTGTCTGACGTGATTAACATCTCACAATACAATGTAGTTCTTACACCGAACATAATGGAAGTGTCATATAAAAAAGAATAGGACTCCACTATTGAGAATACTCCTTTTCTCCAATGCAACATAGACCTTCTCTTGCAAAGTTATACTTTTCTATATATTCACTCTTCCATATTCATCAACTTTACTGGAAATCAAAGCATATGTTTTGCTGTCCCAAAGGCCTCTTCTATCCAATTTGGCTTAATCTGCCATGTCTTCATCTAGTTTTCAAGTATAGCAGCTCTTTTCACTAATTAGTTTTATGGAATTACCGTATTTTTCGGAGTAATAAGAGACACTTTCCTCCCCCTTAAAAGAGGGTGAAAATTTGGGTGTGTCTTATACACCGAATGTAGCCCTGCCCACCTGCCGGCCCCCATCGTTTTGGAGCTTTTGGAGGCTGCAAATGCAGCCTCCCAAACAGAGAGCCTCTCAAACAGCCTCCAAAAGGTCCATTTGAGAGGCTCCCTTTGCAAAGAGAAGCTCCTTTGCAAACGGAGCTTTTGGAGGATGCAAACACAGCCTCTCAAGCAGATTTTTTTTCTCCTTATTTATCTCCCCCCAAAATACGGTGTGTCTTATACTCTGGAGCATCTTTTATACTGAAAAATACGGTAAGCCGTATACAGTCTGCCATCTACATTTCACTGTCATCTCTATCGGTCCTTTCCAGACTATAGCTCAATTATTTGATATACCGTATTTTTTTGACTGTAAGATGCTCCGGACATTAGCTTTAGAGGAGGAAAACAAGAAAAAAAAATCTGCCTCTGCCTCCCAGTATCCATCCGGGATTCATCTGGCTAGCGTCCTTGCAGCAAACAGCCTGGTCAGCTTCAGCATGTTATCACAGCCCCAGCACGTGGCTCGCCAGGGTTCCGCTCCTTGTGCCCACCATCGGTCAACTGAGCTGAGCCGCCGCCATCGGGGAATGCTGGAGCCTTCACTGCCAATTGGCAGTTGGATTTGCCTCCTGGAATACTGCTGATCAGCTGTTCTAGGTGGCGGGGATTGCCGCTGATCATTCGCCGCTCATTTAAAACGATTGGTGACAAACGGGCAGCGGCAATAGGCAGTGGCAGCCCTTGCTGCTTAGAACAGCTGATCGGCACTGCACCAATCCCCTCCCCCGCCACTATATTCACTCTGTAAGACACACAGACATTTCCACCCACTTTTGGGAAGTGGAGGAAAGTGCGTCTTATAGTCCGAAAAATATGGTATATAGTGAACTGGGATAGTAAATGATCGCATACACATACATTTTAAGTTACAAAATGACAAATGTAAAGGATACATCTCAAATAACTGTGAATATGGACTTCAAAGGAAAAAAAATCCCTAAATTGCCCTAATATATTTTTGGGGAAGTGGTGAGGGTGGAAAAAACAGAATCTTTTCCAAGAACAGAGTGACAATGCAATTACTGTCTCGAACATATTGTGTATCTTTGAAGGCAATTCTTTCTTAATCATTTTGTTAGGCACTTCACAACCACATAGATATTCTTCATGATGACCTGTCCTTAAGCCGAACCTTCAGTTCTTCCAATCATGCACCCATTGCATTCTTAGCATCCAAACGAATAGTTTTTTTGCATGATGATCTTGCATAGAATTAAGTAAGTTTGAGAGCCAGCTTGGTGTAGTGGTTAAGGTATCATCAGGCTAGAAACCTGAAGACTGTGAGCTCTACTGTAGGTACTATAGCCTTAGGTACAAAGCCAGTTGGATGACCATGGGCCAATCACTGTCTCTCGGCCCTAGGAAGGTTTTTCTACTTCTGAAAAACATTGCCAAAAAAACTGCAGGGACTTGTACAAACAGTCCCCAAGGATTGGATCCAATTGAATGGAAGAACGTAACACCCTCCTCCCCCTTGAACGGGATACACTCAAAACAAATTAACCAACATAAATGCATAGTTTTTGCAAATATTTTGCTGCAATGAAAAAAGAGAGAAAAATTAAGACTTGAATAGAATTTTCTGAATATAATTTTTTTTTTAAAAAAAATTCTATTTCTAGACTATAATGGATGAATCTAATTGTTTAGTTTCATACCAACTGGTTTCTGATCTTGGTTTCTGAAAAAAATTGGCAACATGGTCAACACCCTACTTAAGTTTTTGAAAATTAGCTTGGAAGTAATCACATTTATATTGCATCTTTCTACCTATAGAAACAGGAATTTGGCAGCTCTCTATGCTGGCTTTCATGTTAGTACTTAAACACGATTCCAAAATATGTTAATAGACTTTCCTTTGTTATACTTGATAGTAGCAGTTTTGTGACATGCTGTAATAGCTTCTCTTATTCAAGTCAAAAACATTGCCAGAATACCAAGAATGGCCCTTTTCAACTAACATTTTGTCTCTTATTTTATTCATTCCAATTGTTGGACAGGTAATGCCTGCATTTATATATATATGTTATAGTTTCCAGTTACTTTTTAGATGCAATTGAACATCTTGGATAGAGATTTTTGCTGGAATATCTTCAGGATTGCTTCCATATTAAGAGTTTATGTTCTCATTGTTCAGAAGTTAGGATCAGTACCTCCGTCCTATAGAAAAGAGATTTCACTGACTCCTTGCTCTTCTTGTCAGAGATAGGCAAAAATCTGTTCTTGTATGGATCCCGTTGTGATTCTGTTACTCTACAGAATTCTAGCCATTACTGCTGTTATTTTCCTTGCTCAGAAATAATATCTAAGAATATGATTATCTGGCACTGGATTGTTTTATTCTAATTTTCCTCTGCTTTCTTATTTCATAAACCACATTTTTCTCTATTAACTTTATGTCTCTCTATTGCAAATGTCCCATTAGAACTCCACTGTTTTTTGACTATTTCTTCTCCTGCAACTAGTAATAATCAAGATATTATGATTAATGGTGACATAGTCAACCAGAAAACCCAAACAGATTTGGCTCTTTCATCCAGCTATTGAGTCCTTCCCAATAATCTGGGATAGGCAGGTGTTGTTGTTTAATAATATTGAAGGTAATGTCTTAGGATGAAAGCTGTTCCAAGTAAAGCTGCCTTTTGCAATTGATTGATGGTGATTTTGCTAATGCCAAGTAGTGCTCAAGTGATGCTCCATATGTTTTGGGATTGCACCAAGACTCCTATTACTACTGGCACTATCTTTGATTTCTTTTGCTAGTCATCCTACTTCTATCTGGAGGTCTTTATATTTTGTGATGATGATGATTAAATTTATATGCTGCCTGACATTAATTTACAAATGATTTAAACACGAGCAGAAACTAAAAAAGGTAGGCATAGCAGATTAATAAACCAGGTAGAAACAAAAGAAAACAACCTAACATAAAAGGAAGGTTTAGTCATCCTTGCCAACAGTCTAGGCAACGAACTAGATCTTCAGGCCCTCAGCAGACTGGGGGCTATTTGGATCTAAGGAGGAACCTCCTTCCAGAGGGCACTGCAGCAGAGAAGGCACGCTTCCAAGATCCCAATAAATAGCACTGCATAATTGAGTGTGTCGACTCTGCCATATTAAAAAGGATAGACAGATACAATGGGAGATAGTTCAATACCTTCTTCTTTTGTTCTTCAACCTACAACTTTCGTTCCTCTTTTGCAGTTCTAGCAGATATCCAGATATCTAGAAGCCCATTCAAATTGCATTCTAACAAAAAGCTTAGATTGGTAACCAGAGCCCTTTTAGGGAGGGGTGAATTGTAAAATTTGTTACTACCGGTTCTGTGGGTGTGGCTTGGTGTGTTCTTTTCAGCCGAAGAAAAAAATGCTTTTAAAAGTAAAAAAAACCCACCTCTGATGATCGCGCGGCTCAGCTGGGCATGGCCGGAGGTGGGGGAGGAGAAGCAGGGATTTTTGCTACCGGTTCTCCGAACCACCTGCTGCCATCACTACTGGATCAGATGATCCGGTCCGAACCAGGAGCATTTCACCCCTGATTTTAGGATGTTGTTAATCAGAAAGATCTCAAGTACATTCTCATGGCAACTAGTAACTGCAATAACCTAATGATTAGATATGAACCTACAGGTAAATTATCCTCAATGAAATGTTTAACATTGGAAGAACCTAATATAAATGGCTGTCTTTACAGAACTTGTGCAGTTAGAAAATATGTAAATTAATTTATTTTCCTGTCCTTAGGGTTAGGACAAATTGCAGTATAAAGACAGATGTAACAGACAAATATAACAGATATTAAAAAGTGCATAGTGAAAGAATATCTGCATAGTTTCATTGATATATATATTGCTTACCGAGGGTTCTGTCTGCAGGGCAAAGTCTACTCATAATGCTCTCCATATTCTCTTGAAATATATTATTGATTAAGACTTCAGAAGCTGGAATTTGGAAGAATTTTTTCTGGAAGAAAGAATAAAAATAATGTTGACATTATTAAACAGTCTGTCTTTCTTCCAAAGATTTCATTTTGGAATAAGAGCTGAAAGTCGTAAAATGCTAATTAATTTTATGTTTTAATAAAAGCTTTTTATTTTGTTTTGTCCTGTTTGGTTCTTGTTCGGTAAAACAATCAAACAGGACAAGTACAGACTTAACGGATATTTAGGACTGCAGAAAAAACAGTTGCAATCAGCCTGCCTTCCATTGAGGACCTGTATACTGCACAGGTCAGGAAGAGGACTGAGAAAATATCCACTGGCACCTCACTTCCTAGACACAAACTGTTTAGAATTCTCCCATCTGGACCCTGCTAGAAAGCATTGCATCCCAAAACAATTAGACACAAAGATAGTTTTTTTCCCTCATGCCATCACTAAACATCTAATTACCACAGTATTGTCTTATGTCTAAAGATATTTTCCCGTGGCTAGATGGGTAATACAATAATACAGTATGGCTGTATTACTATTATCCTTCTCATCTTTCTATTACCTTTGATGAAGGTATCTTTTCTTTTATGTACACTGAGAGCATATGCACCAAGACAAATTCCTTGTGTGTCCAATCACATTTGGCCAATAAAAATTCTATTCTATTCTATTCTATTCTATTCTATTCTGTTCTGTTCTGTTCTGTTCTGTTCTGTTCTTCTCCTATTGATATTTAATTATTTATTGAATTTATATTGCCGCCTATTTGCCCATGGCGACTCAAGGTGGCTTACAGAATATAAGATCACATTTAAAACAATAAAAACTTAACAAAAAGAATCAAATAAATTAATACAGTACAATATAACAAAATCACCCCCCACCTCCCACCCAGGCGACAGATCACATGAGCCATTTAATACGCTCCATCCCGCTCTGGGTTCCCCAGGCCCGCTGGGAGAACTAGGTCTTCAGCACCTTTCGGAAGAGTATTAGAGCGGGGGCCATTCTAATCTCTGGGGGAATGATGTTCCAGAGAGAGGGAGCCACCATGGAGAAGGCCCTTCTTCTGGGTCCCACCAGGTCCATCTCCCTTGGGGATGGGACCTGCAACATTCCCTGCCTCCCCACTCTGATGGGGTCGGGTTGATGTGACCAGCAAGAGTTATCCTGGTCCCAAGCCATGAAGGGCTTTAAAGGTGACAATCTTTATGATCATACTACCTTGTTGTTTGTGTATACATACTGTTTGTATGTACACTGTATTACTTTGTGTTTATTTAATAAATCATTTATTTACAAAGGTGTCCCAGTGAATTAAGTACATTTAAAATAGAAAAAAAAACCACAAGGATGTTTCAGGAAGATTGGAAAATAAGTAAACAGGTTGACACCAAGCCCAGTGCAGGTATCCTTCTTTCTGTATTTACAAAGGCACTTGGATATGCTTATTTTTCAATCAACTGTACATGGAATTGAGCATGTGTTTTTAATTACTACCTAGTCCTTGCCATCTTCACTTTGTTACAAAAATAGCTTTGATCAAATATAAGTTTAGATTTAATCTAATTAAGTCAAGAGACCAATAATCTATCCTCTTACACTGTCCAGGAGATATACATCCAATGTTCCTGTTCCATCATCCAATGTAAACTTCATCACGAAGACGTACTCGAGAGGTACAATTCCTAACTCTAAGCAGAAGCAGACCAAAAACTATTTAAAAATTACTCAAGGCAAGAAGAGCTTAATAATAGTAGTGTTTAGTAATTACATATAAATTAAATTATTTTTTAAAAAGTCTTATTGGTTGAAATTGATTGAAATCTCTTTCAGAAAAGCTGGAGGAGGAGATCTCAGCTGTAATGCTCTTGTGGACACACATGCACACATATGTACTACGTGTCTAGAATACAACCTAGCATACTTGAGCTGAGTATTTCCGCGTGCCACTGAAACAGAGCTGACTCATTCATTTGTAACCCCTTGACCAAACATGATCAATACCTCAGTGAAAGATGCTCAAAGCATTTAGTTATTAGAAGAGAGTTTCCAAGGTATACATTTAATGTAATGTTAAAGAAACACTTCAATAGCTTTTTAATTTTGTATATTAAACCTTGAAATGTATTTGAATTTTAGGGAGCTCGGGTTGGTACAGTAGCTGAGCTGTTGGTCTGAGCTCTGAGCTTGGCAATTTGGTTGCCACCGTTTCGATACCATTCGAAGAGACTGATAATGTCTCCTCAGATGGTGATGAAATGTTTGCAACCAAATTGCCAAGCTCAGAGCTCAGACCAACAGCCCATATTAAACCTTGTTGCCATTGTAGTAGAATTATTTTAATTACCCAGAATTATTCCTAAGTACCATAGATCAGTGGTTCTCAACCCTGGCAGCTGTAACTGGCAGGATTTCAACTCCCAGAGTTCCCCAATCAGCAATACTAGCTGGGGAATTCTGGGATGTTCACCCAGTTAAATTTGCCAGGGTTGAATAACCCTACCTATAGACTCTTCAAAAAGAGAATGGCTTCCTAACCGAAATCCCCTGTGGGATATACCCCACTAAACAAACGAACAAGATTATTTATTTATTTTGTACAACCAATTCCTAATGCAGGATTCAATGAAAGAGATTGCAGTTGAATTTCAAACATTTGGGAGTGGGGAAAGTCAGAGAAAGGTATCCTTCTAAGTGATCATCAATAGATAGGCTACTTTTAAAATAATGCTTCCTTCAGGACAGCTTTTCTTATCTTGATGTTCTCCAGATATATTGAATTTTAATCCAATGGTGGACTACAGGAATTGAAATCAAAACACATGGGGAGCCCAGTATATGGAAGATTGTTATACTATATTAATTTTGGAACAACTATCATTTGCTTATGTTTCTCTTACTGGTCTAAAGAGTAGACTGGGTATATATTTCAAGGAAATTTCTGTTACAGCAATGCTGTCCAATAAATTGCTGTTTATCGAATACTTCTCATTACACTTTTGGCTGAAGCAACATTAAGCCTCATTTATGAAAATAAGCAACATTTGAAGAGCTGGAGTCTGATTCAGTCTTTCAACTTTTCAGAGGGCTGCATCTTGGGGCATGGTCATGTCACTAAAAGTGGCAAAGCCTTTTTTTGTGTAATGTTTTCTTTTGGGTTCAAAATTAACAATGGGAATGAGAGTGGTTTGCTTTCCCTTTTTGAACTGTGTGTAAACCAGCCTAAATCCACTTTTTAAAGGAATGATTTCTGACCATTTTGGGGTGACTTTATGGATATAGAAGGTGTAGAATATTTCAGAGTACTTCCTCCTCCCATCAATCCCTTTGTTTCCTGGTCTGGAAGTCCAAACCAGGAGACAAAAAGTTATGAATGCTAATATTACTTCATTATAATGTTGCAGTAACAGAATTTTGAAAATCTGAATGTCCTCTCGCCTTCTTGCCCTTATGTTTAAAAAAACTAGGGAAAAATCAAGTCTGAGAGGCTTTCTCAAAAGACATTCCTGCTTTGGACTCACATTTCTTCTATCTGACCACTGTCTTAATTGTGGCTCTTCCTCCTGTTCCTCAAAGTTATTGTACCCTTGATTTTGGAAAAAAAAAGTCATACACTGCAACATTTTCTAATTTGTTGCAATTAGCAGTGGAATAATAGAGTGTTCAGTGCTGCATGTCAGTTGTGGGTCAGCCATGGCAGTCTGATTGTTAATTGTGGAACAAAAAGAGAAAAATTCTACTTCTATGGAAAAATAAATTTCTGACATTATTCAGCAAATAAATAATTGCATTTAAACCCTTTCTTACTCATCTTTGATGATATTTCTAATTTAATTTTTATTGTCTATGCAAAAATTACAAATGATGGCAGAAAAGCTAACAAATGCAAATCATTAATACATTCCTTGGTAGAACAAAATGCCTGCAAGTGACAAAAGCAAATACATAATTTGTATTTATTCTTTTGTTGGTTAAAAGAAATTATTATATTATATTAAAAGAAATTAAAATAAAATTAAATTATGTTGGCATAATTCTTTTGTTGGTTGTAACTTACATTTTTAAAAGGTATCTACAAAGATGAGTATTTTGTGCAGTCATTTCTGCATCCATGTTTCCATTCTTTGGGATTTAAAATGTTTCAATCAGCAATATAATCAAGAAAAAACTTTCCAGAGTAGAGGTTGTGACATATGTTGATAAACATTTAAAGTGTAGCAAGTATATTGCTGATTGGAATGTAATGGCAAAAGACTGTGGTATAAAGATTTAGCCTGTAAGCTTTCACAAAGCTATTCACTGATTTTGATGGAATGATATAATTATTTGCAAATTATTAACTCTGCTTTGATTAATAAATCTATTTTCTATTTCTTTTTGGTCTATATGCCATTTAAATAATACCAGAATAAACACAAATAATATAGAAATGTGTATGTTATATTTCCTGTCCTATACACAAAGTGCTTTTATTTATAGCATCTTTTTTAAATTTAGCTAAATATATTCTCTCCCTTTCTTCACCTGTGGATTTTCTACTGTATACCTTACTTTTCAGAGTATAAGACACACTTTCCTTTCCTTAAAAGAGGGTGGAAATGTTGGTGCATCTTATATACCAAATACAGTTATTTTTGGCCTCCTGAAATCCCGCCCTCATGTCCCATTTCTGCCAAAAACAGGACGGTTTTTCGCAAAAATGGGGTGCACAGAGGGTTTGGGAGGCCTGCAGAGTGCTCCTGGGGCTGGGGAGGGCAAAAATGTGACACGTGGGGGGTTTGGGAGGCCAAACGGGGCCGTTTTAATGAAAAACGACCCCGTTTTTCACCTCCCAAATCCCTCACGCATCGTGTTTTTGCCCTCCCCAGCCCCCAGGAGCACTCTGCAGCCCGTCCAAACCCTCTGAGCGCCCCGTTTTTGCCCTCCCCAGCCCCCAGGAGCATATACTATATACTATACTCCGGTGTGTCTTATAGTCCAAAAAATATCGTATATTCTGTACAATTTAACCATTGTGGCATCTATCATAAAATTAACCTGATCAGCAAGACAGTTTTAGGCATTTCCTTCCCTGCTGAAATAATTTGACTACTTTAAGTTACACATAAACTGCGGAATGAAAGTCCAATATTACTGAATAGCAGAAGAATATCACATAACCTGGTGCTGTAGAAGTGTGTTCCCAAGATGGATTTTGCTTTGAAGCAAGACAACCCAGACTTTCCATAGCCTTAGGTTTGGAACATTGCTTGCACCTAGCATTTGGAACAAAATATCAATTAAAAATCATCATAAATCATATAGATTCAGCTGGTCTCAACATCATGCTTATTGATAGGAATTTTCCCGCTGCTTTAAATACAAGTTTTTCTTTTAATAAAGCACTGGAAAGTAATGGCTTTTATAAATCATTGCCCACAAAAATAAATTATTTGGCCATACAACCTAATGGAACATGTAGAGAATTGGACATTGGGGTGTTCCTAAAAATCTATTTGCTGATTCCAGTTTCTAGTCTTAATGCTTTAAGCATTACACCAAATTGCTCTTAGTTATATCTGGCACCATTCTTATTATCTCTTTGGCACCTGACAACGATACTTTTATTCTCTCATGTATCAATTCTGCTGTGATTTTTAAATTTTTAAATTGTTACTTTTCACTTTCTCTTATTGCTTTAATGTTTGTCTTGCTGATTTTATTTTGTATTTTTGTATTGTATTTTTGTGAATGCTGTTAATGAAGTTTATTCACTGTTTACACCTATTACTTGTAATTACAATTTCTAATTGTAAACTATTGATACTTTTAAACAGGGAACAGTAAAACACACACACACACACACAGAGGGGGTAGAGGGAGAGGGAGCCCCTTTTATATGTACATTTAAAGTATGTGCTTTGCAAAATTTAAGAATATTTTTGGTGAAAGCTTTGCATAATTCTGTGGCCTACTACTTTGAAACTACTCGAACTCATCTGATCTCAGAAGCTAAGGAGGGTCAGGCCTGGTTAGTACTTGTGTTTGGAAATCCTGGGTACTGCACTTTGGTGGTTAAGATACCAGGCTAGAAAGTGGGAGATCATGAATGCCTTAGACCAAAAGCCAGCTCCATGACCTTGGGCCAGTCCGTGCCCTAGTGTCACGGAAGCCCTGGGTTCAGATGATGAGGAACAGCCTGTTTCAGGAACTTGGCAGCAGGACGTGGTGGAGCATCTGGAAGATGTGGGGGATTCTGCACCAGGAGGGATGGGCAAGAAGAGGAGGAGAGACCAGGAACTTCAGAAGGGCCAGAGGAGTGATCAGACAAGTGGCTGGCTGACAATGGGAAGGAAGAAACACAGCTGCAGCCAAGATGCTCGGAACACCAGCCAGAAGCAGAGAGTAGAGAAAGGGCACAGCTACAACTTATGAAAGGGGATAAAGAGGAACTGCCTCCTCGGCTGAATCTTAGGGCACGCAGGTGTGAGAGGAGAGAGGTGTAAAGGAGTTTGCTGAAGTTACTTGGGAGGAAGCAGTCTCGCCTCTCCTAATGAGTTGCATTGGCTGGCGACTATTTAGCCCTGCACATGGAGCAGAGTGATGCTGAGAACAACTCTTCTATTTTGGATTGTGCACGTAGCTTTGGAACATCGTCCTTGACTCTGTTTCGGGACTTTGCCATGCGGACCTTGGAATTGGATTTTGGCTTGTGGGATTTGTGTTTTTGGACCATGGGCTTGTCTTTGCTGGACTTCCTCTGTTTTTTTCTCTGACTTTGAGAAATTGGACTCATTGGGTCTTGCTGATTCCTGCCCTGGGAATTACTATTTGGTGCTGGTGAAGCCTCAATAAAGACTTCAAGCCCTTGTGATGCGTGCTTGTGCAAGCAGGCCAGGACAACTAAAAGATTTCTAAAAAAACCTTTCCAGGGAAACTGCAGGGACTAGTTTAGGCGGATGCCAGGAGTCAGCAGTGACTTGAAATATGAAAAAAGTATTTCAGACTAATCTTACCTCATGTTTTCATACAATAATAGATTGCTAGAATGCTGTAATCAACATATCTTGATTTAGCCAAGCCATGTGATATTCATATTTAGGAGAGGCAAAACTGTCTGTCCGTCCATCCATCCATCCATCCCTAAAGACTGGATTAGTTTAGTGATACTATCTAGTGTACACTCAGTGAATGACACTGGAACAGTGACACTTTTGAAAGTCTATGAACCTATTGGAGGTAAAATTGGTTTGACTACTATGTTTGGTTACCCAAAGTCACTTAGAAGAAGTACAGCCCCAATGGGAAAATCATTCTCTTTTACAATTTTTAACAATATGCTTTTCAAAATGATTATATAATCTTTTCTATAGCTAATATAAAATGGATGATAAAACTGTAATAGATGAAACACCATAATCCATTAAGTTTCAGCTATATTTTTTTTTCAATTTGCTCATTTTTTGTGTGTCAACAAGTCACGATCTATTACTGACCACATAGATAATTTTCTATGATCATTTTGTTCAACTATAGGATAAATTAAACTGAACTATGTAGCCTGAGCTATTTATTATAGTTAATTATTTGCTCAATTTATTTATAATATAGCTTCTCAAACATTTCATACTTGCAGATCAGAGGTTTAACCATCAAAATTTGATTAAGTGAACAAAACTGAATATGTATACATATATTGCTTTATGTTTATCTTTGCATTTACCCATAATACTGCATGTTTCCTTCCCAAAAATATGGAACTGAAAGATCCAATAGCACAAGAGAGTCTTCTTTGGATGTCACTGGTATAATTCCTTTAAATTTGCTAGTGAACTTCAAGATTTCATTTAGAGTCCCTCCTATAAAAAAATTAAAGAAAATCTTGATTATTTAAATAGTATTATATTCACTGAAATACCACATTAATCCCCTGGGCATTAATATATCTGTAGTTTGTGGAAACAAATGTAGATCTCACATGATTGGTAGAAGATGAGACATACAAACATTTCATAGCTACACTGATTTCAAATGTTAAAATAACAGTGAACCATTTAGAATTCAACTCAGATTCTCCGCCCCCCACTCATCACCTATTATCCTCTGCTATGGATTAATTCAGATTTCCATATATTGAACTGAAAACAAAAACCTGTGTTATATGCAATTGTCTCTAAATCTCCAAATTCCAAATGATTGCCCACAGGTTTATGAAATATGGACCACTCTTATGCTACCTTATACCATCTTGCTGAGAAGTCAGGGAGTTAATTAATATTGCTGGAGCTTGTTCAGCTGGATGCATTAGAAATCCCAGCAAAATCCAAATAGACATATTCCCCCTGTCTAACTTCCAATATATAATGTCAAATTTGTTTATATTACAACATATGTGATTTTTCCACAAATGTTAGTCACTTCTGTAATGTTAAATATTGTATTTGAAAAGCTGTCATAAAAGTTGAATGACACATTTTAGTAGGAAATTTCCTTCTATTGGCACACTTAAATGGCTGCGTATAACCAATCTACTTGGATAGTTGCCATTCCTTTTAATGATCATTATCATTATCTTTATTTGTATTTGTTTATTTCCTCCAGTTTATATCCTGGGAACTCTGAGCAGACTACAGAAAAAGCAATGCCAAATAGGATTAAAAACAATAAAAAGTCAAACCAAGCCAACACATCTATATCTCAGAGATGGTATGATCTTGTAGACTGTGCCTAAATCCCTTCCAGAAGTAAGGTTTTATATACTCATATAAAATTAAATATATTACAAGGCCTTTGCTTTTAAGTATGAATACAATTTTATCTTTGTGAGAATACTGACATCCAGAGGATGCTTAAGTTAAAAGTATGCTTGCAGTAAGAAAGGCATTGCAGCTCACATTTTAATCAGCTGGAAGACTGATTGATTGCAGCTTTCAATTACATACATATATACACATACACACACACAAATAAAATAAACGTAACTTATATCTATATAATATATACTGCTCAAAAAAATAAAGGGAACACCTAAACAACACAATGTACTATATTTAATAAGAATATTTCATTCCTTCAGATCTAGGATGTCTTACAGTATTTTTGTGTTCTCTTTATTTTTTTGAGCAGTGCGTATTATATATATTATACAGTTTATAGTGTGTGTGTATACATACACATACATACTAGCATTATATGTGTATATATACTATTATAACATGTATAATAGATATATAGTCATACAATATATATATTATACAGTAATATATATATTAAATATATTTAACAATAAAACATTGTTAAAATTTCCGATTGTGTTTGTTATTATTGCAAGTCCTTCTTCATATCCTTATTTTCCTTGTCCTATTTCTTCTTGTTCTTATGATTAATTTTTCTATCTTAATGATTCAGGTCAAAAATAACTACTTCTGAAAACATAGTTAAATAAGATTTTAAAAATTGGAGGCCAAAGGAACTTAAATTTAGAACTAAAAATTACCAAAAAAAGAAAGAAAGAAAGAAAGAAAGAAAGAAAGAAAGAAAGAAAGAAAGAAAGAAAGAAAGAGAAAAAAAAGGGAACACATTAACTCAATTTATAATGTTACTAAATTTATTTATTTATTAAATGTTTAAGCTGCCCATTTCCCCTACAAGGTGACTCAACGGGATAGGGAGAATTACAGAAGACACAGTTACAGAATGCAAAATATTCTAATTTTAAAGAATATTTTTTTTAAAAAAGGTCTCAAAAGTTAACTTTAATAGTCAACAGAACATCTGCTTCTATGGAGAAACTGTCTGTAAGATGTAAGGAAAAAGGAATACATTCTACCTGGCAAGATTGAGACTGAGTTGAAACTAGGTCTAAAAGTGACAGGCTACAAGGACATCATGTAAAAAGATGTTATACTGGACATCCAAAAACAAAAAAGCCTGATGTCTTAATAATATACCAACAATAAACCAAGAGTTACCTGGATAGTTTTCCTATATTGGATTTGCTAAAGAGGCTTGCTGAAGTTTTAAAAAATCTCATAAGAAAGAAAACAATAAATCAATTTCTATGATGTTATTTAAATGGATTAAATGTTAAGATCATTAGAAGTAAAAGGAATATAAAAGCTAGATTCTTTCATAAAAAATCAAACATATGCTATCATCTCTGGAAATCTTTAATGGACTTTTGTTGACACCATGGATTGTAATGACCATGCTTTATGGATTTATTTATAGATAACAGATGTGATATGGGAAGATGACATCATTTCTTGCATTTTAAGAGGTGATAAATTACCAAAATTGTTTATACTTGCTGTGAAGTGGGAAGTCACTTCTATAGTATTTCTTTTATTCAGACCCATATTCTCATTTTTCTATTTCTCTTTTTTTCCCTTTTTTCCTTTCTTTTCTGCATCTTCTACTCCTTATTTTTATCCTATTTTTAGTCTTCATTTAGCAACTGTTCACAGTTACGATGGTGATGAAAGAGGAACTGGGACCAGTCCTTTCATTTTACGACTTTTGCAGGTGTGCAAAGCAAAAAGAAACCTGAAGTAAGATCATAAGCACAGCTGCGATTTTATTTAGTAAATAAACAAGTTGCTGGTCCCAGCTGTAGTTACTAAACAAGATTACCTGTATAGGAAAATATCGCAAATACACTGAATCCGATTTTTAATGGAACAGATGATATGCAAATGTTTTTAGGATAAGAGATTATTATAATGAGCAATGAAATGTACAGAGTTAAGTAACTAACCTTCTAGGAAAACTAAAGTATCCTCTGGGTCTTGAAGTAGTTCTTCGTGTGTCACAAAATGAACAGCTACCCGCCGCTGTCCCTGATTTTCAGTCAGCCACACAACAGAATTGCAGAACGAGGTGCTTTTTAAGTTTGAATCTGAACACGTCGCTGAAGCTTCTCGTAAAATTGAATCAAGTTCGGTCCCGTCTGGGATTTCTTGCCTGAAACAAATACAGCATGAATTGAATGTGCCAGCAATGTGCTTAAAAGTAACTTTTCAAGAAATACAATATGGATAGAATAGAGCATTCTTTATTGGCCAAGTGTGATTGGACATACAAGGAATGTGTCTCCGGTGCATAAGCTCTCAGTGTATATCCAAACAACAAAGTGATAAATCATAAATCATAAGATACGGTCAAAAAACTGTAACAGATAATTCAATGTTTCCATATGCATATTGGCGAGGCTGCACATTTTAAGGCCTTGATGTGTTTCTGTGTCACCTTGCAAGATATTAAGCAAACTTAATAAATAATAAATAAATAAATACAAAAAAGACTAGGAAGACTAAATCTCCATAAAGCATTCAAGCTTGATTAAAAAAGAAAAAGAAAGTGTATTTGAGATAGTATATTAATACAATTAGACAGGTAACTTCATACTGGGCAAAAAGTAACCTCACACTATTTCTACCCATAAAGCACTCCCTGATATCTGATAGGACCATTGCACAGCTGGCTGGCCATTTTCACTGGTGGATTTTCTGAAAAGCCAGGCAGTTGTTACCGTTTTATTTGGGAGCAAATTTTAAAAAAACATATTTACAGACTTCACCTGTCAGATTTCTGAATTTTCGTGCATATGTAAATTGCACGTGCATATGTAACATACATAAATTTTTAAACAAAGAATTCTAAAGATATATTGGCATATATTAAAAGATATCATCTCCCTCCAGTGGAATTCAACTCTTCATGACTTCCATTGTTACATTCACATAGTTTTCTTGGGTAGAAGGTGTGGGGTTTTTTGGGGAGTTTGGGTAGTGTATAGAGACTTTTTGCAAACAATTGAAAAACTTGGATTTTTTTTCTTACTTTTCAATCTAGCCTACAATCTTGGTACTCTTAGGTATTATCAATTTCAGATGTTAACTAGGCCCCATCTTCTTAGCTTTTGAGGCTAGACTAGGTCAGCCAAATGCAGCTAGAAGTTGGCAAGGCCTAGCTAATCTCAAACAAATCAGATGAAATTGGCCAAGTTATTGCTTAGAAGGGAGACTAGAAATGTCAGGGGTGTAAGGTGCAGGAGAAAGTAAAAAAACATCTAGGGAAAAGGCAATGGCCAATATCTTCTCTAACACCAGCAAGAAAACTGCATGATGAGTTTGATTGGAATGTAACAGAACACTTGCTTGCAAACATTCATATTGTTTTAGACTCTGAATGAGCCCCTTGTCACTGCCTAGCTTGTACGGTGTTTTCATTCTGCACTGCATTTGACTTTACTGGATATAACTTCATTCAAATTTCAGCTTTTAGTGTTTGTGTTTTTACGGTAAAGCTTTGATTATGGAGGGTTAGACTCTTTAATAAATAAAATAACAATATTAACAATTAAATATTGAATATCAAAATAAACGATGAATTTATTGTACATTTTAAATTGCAGGGGATTAAATATATAATGTTGTTCCATCCTGTAAGCAATAACTATAACAGCTCCAGCAATTTATAAGATATCTGTACCAATATCCATTGTCACTGGGACACTTACAATGAATTGCACTGAGGGCAATGAAGTTTTACAGACTGGTAGAGCTTCTCAGGTTCAAATTTAAGCAGCCTAGCTCTGATGCGATAGTTCTGAGGAATGTTGCTCATTCTGATAGTATTCAGTGTAGTTGTATCAAAGTGCTGGTGATCTGTTAATACTATAAAAAACAACAACATAAAAAGCATTTGGGCAAACATGAACAAATGGCATGCATGAACATCATCAGTAATTCATTAAGCTACTTTGCCCAATTAGTCACTATATTTATATTAATTGGTATTTCAAATGTTTAAGTTTAAACAATATAGACCACTTAAAAGCATGTGTCCTGTTCAACTAAAAAGGTAAAGGTTCCCCTCACACATATGTGCTAGTCATTCCCGACTCTAGGGGGCGGTGCTCATCTCCATTTCAAAGCCGAAGAGCCAGCGCTGTCTGAAAACATCTCCGTGTCATGTGGTCAGCATGACTAAACACCAAAGACGCATGGAACGCTGTTATCTTCTCACCAAAGGTGGTCCCTATTTTTCTACTTGCATTTTTTTATGTACTTTGAACTGCCAAGTTGGCAGAAGCTGGGACAAGTAATGGAAGCTCACCCCGTTATGCTGCACTAGGGATTTGAACCGCTAAACTGCCGACCTTTCGATCAACAAGCTCAGTGTCTTAGCCACTGAGCCACCGCATATAATAACATTTTGGATTGAGGGTGGCCAAATTTACTTTACCAGTTTATTAAACATTTGTGCATGTTCATAAATTCTCCTACTTAATTTCTAAACTCATCTTTTAATATATGGATATATCCCACATTTAAATAAATATTTCTATTTTTTTTCTTAAAATATGCATGTGTTTTGTTTTTTCTATATTACCAGAGTATTACCGCACCCAAGAATTTTGAAAACTGGTGGGTAACTAGGTTTTGTTTCACAATTTTACAGGATGGGACAAAATGCTTTCCTAGTCAGAAATACTTCTTCTCCTCTAAGGCCCACCCCCCATTTCCTGCCCTATTACAGTTTGTTTATAAATTATTAGTTTACCTTATATACTCGAGTATAAGCCGAGTTTTTCAGCACGTTTTTTGTGCTGAAAAATGTCCCCTCGGCTTATACTCGGGTCTATACGGCTTATACTCGAGTTTGTTTTTTTTTTAAGCCCCTCAGCTTATACTCGAGTATATACGGCTTATACTCGAGTTTTTTTTTTTTCTTTTTTTCACATTTTACCGGACGGGAAGCCCTGCGGTGCAGTGAGAGGCGGGCGGGGGCCGCCAGCCTTCTCAGCTGAGGAGGAGGTTTCCCCAACCGGTAGGTGCCTCATTTCCCACCCTCGGCTTATACTCGAGTCCCCAGTTTACCCCAGTTTTTGGGGTAAAATTGGGGACCTCGGCTTATACTCGGATCGGCTTATATTCGAGTATATACGGTAATCAAATTAATTTTTAATTTATAAATTGATAATTATTTTATCATTTATAAAAAAAATAAATTTAGTATTTATTAAACGTACCCACAGTGATTCATGTAGTTCCCTCTGATACATCCGATGCTATTCTAAAATATCCCCAAACCAACTATTCTTTTTAGGTAGGAAGTCCTATTGTAAAAGAAGTTCTCTTCTCATTCCAAAATACACAGAGTACCTAACGTGAAATTCTTACCTGTAACAGACAACTGCTGACATCTTTCGACATTGGATCCTACTTGGAAAAAAAAGGAAAGGGGAAATTCATTTAATTTTTTTCCTATCACCATTTTACATAAACAGGAAGAAAAAAGAAATATAACATACAGAGATGGAAATGTAGTGCTGTAAGATAGCGGAGTTCAATTTTAATTAATAACACATATATATAACTATGAATACTGGGGGTTCATTTTCGGATTTGATTAGTAATGAGGATTGCAGATTCCAATTTTCAGAGGATATACAAATAGTCCCCAATTTATAACCATAATTGAGTCCAAAATTTATGCTGTTAAGTGAGACATTTGTTAAATGAGTTTTGCCCTATTATATGGCTTTTCTTGCCACATTTGTTAAGTGAATCACTGCAGTTGTTAAGCTTGTCAGAAAGTTGCAAAAGGGAAACACATGACCCTGGGATACTGCAACCTTCATAAATATGAACCAGTTGTCAAACATCCAAATGTAAATCATGTGACTCTAGGGATGGGTCGTAACTGTGAAAAATAGTCTGTTTTCTCAGTGCCACTGTAACGTCAAAAGGTCGCTACACGGACCGTTGTAAGTCAAGGACTACCAGTAATGCAGTGTGAAATAAGGGCCTCTGGTGGTGCAACAGGCTAATGCAGCCTATTATTAACAGCAACTGCTTGCAATATTGCAGGTTCAAGTCCCACCAGGCCCAAGGTTGACTCAGCCTTCCATCCTTTATAAGGTAGGTAAAATGAGGACCCAGATTGTTGGGGGGCAATAAGTTGACTTTGTATATAGTATACAAATGGATGAAGACTATTGCTTGACATAGTGTAAGCCGCCCTGAGTCTTCGGAGAAGGGCGGGATATAAATGCAAAAAAAAAAATAAAAAAAAATAAGTATCTAAATTTAAAATTCTACCAATGTTGATTTTTGCATATATTGTTGGAATTCTATTTTATTTTCAAGATAGCAGTACTAAATATAAATTCAGAATGCTTTACTTCATATTAATGTACCTATTCATTACAAAATAAAATATTATTCTCTGTGAATGCACAGAGTACAGTTTTTACTACTGTTTTACTAACTTTTCTTATATCTTATTTTGCATTAAGAAAAGAAACAGTGGTGGGCTTAACCATATTATAAAAATAGGAATCTGTACTCTTTCAGATGTTGTTGAATTTTATTTCCCAGTATCTTTTACACTGGTGAACATGCTGGCTGAGACTGTTGCTCAGCAAAACTTTGAAGGAACAGGTTTCTCATTGTTGTTGTTGCTGTTAGTTGCGAAGTCGTGTCCGACCCATTGCGACCCCATGGACAACATTCCTCCAGGCCTTCCTGTCCTCTACCATCCTCTGGAGTCCATTTAAACTCACGCCTACTGCTTCAGTGACTCCATCCAGCCACCTCGTTCTCTGTCGTCCCCTTCTTCTTTTGCCTTCAATCTTTCTTTCTCATTGCTGTCCTGTAAATATATTGCTGTCCTGTAAATATGTGAAAATGATCTATTTTATTTTTAAAAACTTACATAAAGTATAAGAATTTTCAGGTTCCAAAGAAGCTGTTTCTGAATTGTCACTTAATGCCAAGTCGATAGTGTCCAGAAATCTAATAATGAAAAAAATATACTTCAAGTAAAGTTTATCAGGCTATTAAAAAAAGGCAATTAGATTTTAGTCAATTGTCCTGAGTAATGGTAAGTATGATAACATATTAATATTAGCAGATGTTGATTGTGCCATATTTTTCACACCTCTAAGTTTTATACGCCATTGTTTGTAGAATGTTATGCTAAGTTCTAAAATGTTAAATTACAAGGTGTTTTGAAAATGTGATGGAGTATAAAAACCAATATTGTTGTAATGTGTTATTTGACATCTGACGAATGACCCAGTTGGATGTATTCCCTGCTAACTAAATGTTGATGTATACTCTACTATACTACCGTAACAAGCATGGTACTTGTATATGACTGTGGATAATCTTTTACTCCATAGGAGAGTGGGGAACGATGGCTCTTTTGTGACTTGTGGACTTCAACTCCCAGAATTCCTGTGCCAGCCAATCACAATGTGACAATTTTGGTCATAAAAGAATCACCGTTCCCCACCCCTGTTCCAGATCAACAAATTACAAATCTACACAAGTGTGTGTCTATACTACACACACACGTTAAGGGGGATACAGAGGGAGAGGAGCCTGGGTATACTCCCTTAAAAGTAATATACACCAGAATTTACAACAGAGTAATTATGCTGTAACTATATTCAACAGTCACATAATCAGAAAGCAGCTCTGAACTCAAACCAGGATGCGAGAACTAATCTTATCCTACTTGTCTACTTCCCAAAGGTTATGTCCCAGAGTCCCACAGCGTATCGATCACTGACAATTCTGGAACCAGAAATTCACTCAAAAGCATCCAGACTGAAGAAGGCTACCTTAGGTTATATCACAAGGAGCTGATGTAGGAGAGCAAGAGTCCCAGGCTGAACAGTAGCCAATACAGTAACTTGCAGGCAGGCTGGCTCACGGTTTACGTTTTGTGCAATAATAAAAATCTGAAATAATAGCTTTATCCTTGAAAAGATACCTGAATAGTATTATTTTGCTATATGGAAATTATCCTGAACAATTCATGATATAGAGATTTCCTTACGGATATCGTCAAGCTCCAAAAACCAAGAAAAAACATGCTGAGATTCTTCAAAGCAAATGTCTTTATTGTTCCTTACCTATAGCCAGAAATCTTGCCAAACTAAAGCTAAATACTTGCACCATAACTAAATACTTGCACCATAAACCATGTATTTTGGGAACTATTAAGGAGGAACCATCTTCATCTTCTTTCTCTCACACCAACTATCTAAACTATGCTGCCTCTTGTCTTTGAAACGCACTCCTTCCCTCCTGGGAATACAGACATTCTACCACAGGCACCGAAGTTTCACAAGTTCACCGAGTTCATAAACAGAGTAACATTTAGAATTCTAATTTCTGGTCAAAGAATTGTGGGATGTTAATTACAGAATTTTAAGATTTTGGGGATGGAATTAAAGTGACAAGGCATGATTCTTGAATTGATCAAACCTGGTCCAATAATGAGAAATGACAGGCTGAACAAATTGGCATGTTTTCTCTCCAAATTTTAAATGTTATTTACTCACGACTTTAGTTCTATGATATCTGGGTGGTTTTCGGGAAGGACAGCAATCCCACGACCATGCCCGGTGCCTCCATGAAGAAGAAACTGCATGACATCACGCCCGTTTTCAGAACTGTGGGGCTTTACGTGCACGTTGTACATTGAAATGAACTGTCCAATCTTAAAATACACAGAAAAAAGAATTGGATTGCTGTTACCTACAAAACATATAATTATGACAATGTATACTTTCTTGTAATTCAACAGTAATTTTTAACTTAATCCTAAATGGTAAAATAATGATTACTGAATGTAGATCTGGATAGAATGGTAAGCTTTCCTAGCTGCCTAAAATTACAGTAGAAAATTAAAGACATACTGAGTTACTAGGCATGTAGCATAGTGGAGTCTGACGCAATTCTGAATGTAAAGGAAGCAAATCAGAATTCTTTAGATCTAAGTGGATTTCTTTTTACATAAGATGGTGCAAGTTGATGGATGGATATCAGGAATATCTCTGTCAATGAAGAAACTGAAAATGAAAGAAAGTTGGATATTTCAGCAACATAACAATCCAAAAAATTACTGTACCTTCAAATCAACCGTGAAGAAATGCATAGGAAAGAAAGAAAATAATTTTGGATAAGCTTTTGTGGTCCCCCAACGTGAATAATATTAAAACTATATGAGAAGATCTCAGATGCACAGGGCATGTAAGCACAGGGCATGTAAGCAAACCTATTTTTGAGCTAAAAGAATTATGTAGTAAAATGTTAAAAAAAAAAAGCTCAAAAAACAAACCGAGTTAATTGGCTGTAAGGAATGGTTGAAAACTGTTGTTTCTGCAAAAATGATATCGAAGTATTGTCCAAAAGGGTAGCTAAACTTTTGCACCGGCCACATTTGGGGTTTTTACTATTCTATTGGGGTTTTAATATTCGGCCGTATTTAATAAGTTTTTTAATTGGGGTTTTAATTTGTATTTATGTATATTTTTTACTTGGCTGTAAACCGCCCTGAGTCCCTTGGGAGATAGGGCGGTATACAAATATGATTAAATAAATAAATAAAATAAATAATAAATAAATTTATACTTTTTGTTAAATTTATAACCAAGTCAACATAAGGAGAATAGAATAGAATAGAATTTTATTGGCCAAGTGTGATTGGACGCACAAGGAATTTGTCTTGGTGCATATGCTCTCAGTGTACATAAAAGAAAAGATACGTTCATCAAGGTACAACATTTACAACACAATTGATGGTCAATATATCATAATATAAATCATAAGGATTGCCAGCAACAAGTTATAGTCATACAGTCATAAGTGGAAAGAGATTGGTGAAGGGAACTATGAGACGATTAATAGTAGTGCAGATTCGGTAAACAGTCTGACAGTGTTGATGGAATTATTTGTTTAGCAGAGTGATGGCCTTCGGGAAAAAACTGTTCTTGTGTCTAGTTGTTCTGGTGTGCAGTGCTCTATAGCATCGTTTTGAGGGTAGGAGTTGAAACAATTTATGTCCAGGATGTGAGGGATCTGTAAATATTTTCACAGCCCTCTTCTTGATTCGTGCAGTATACAGGTCCTCAATGGAAGGCAGGTTGGTAGCAATTATTTTTTCTGCAGTTCTAATTGCAGTTTGGAATTAGAGTAAATTGGAGTAAATATGGATTGCAGTTTTTGGAAAAATATTTAATTTTGTATCATACAGAGGCGTGTCAGGTGTTGTGTACTTATGGAGCATGAATTTTTGTACACAAGTGTCGTTTATAAAATCAGCACTGCCTCTCAGCAGTGAGATCATACAAAACTAATGCAACCATTCTTTAACCACACATACTAGAAAAAAGTTCTAGTGCACTACCAGTATTTTCCAGGGGGTGGCAGCATTGCATACGTTTACCTTTTTAGCTTGTGAACAGGAAATTCTAAGCAAAAGCCTGCACAAACTAGTTACTGAAAATATTTCCATGTTTAAAAATTCATAACCACTTAACTACAACCAAAAAGCCACAAATATAAAAAACTACTGCATTGGAAAATCCTTGTAGGAAGATGAATGCACTCATAACGTTCTTGGAACAAAAGGATACGGTTCCAATGCATTTCTTTAGCATCAATGCCTTTGCTCAGCTGCTCAGCTGCTTCTCCAATGACCTTCCCTCCATAGTAATTACTTCTACTCAGTTCTCACCTCCTTGTTCTGTTTGTCAGATGTTGTGACCCAGGCCCAAATAGGTAGTAGGAAAGTCAGTCCATGAAACAAACTTTATTTGAACAGCTGAGAATTACTTCATTCCCAGCATAGTTCAACTAAATTAAAACAAAATTCCTCCCAACACAAATTCCCCAGTCCTATCGCAAACCTTGGTCCAATTAGGCAAACTGCCAAAGGCCTTTCTGGGCAAAAGTTCAGAAGTCACAAAAATAAATGTAAGATGTAGATGAAGCAGAAGACGAAGCTACCAACGTTGTTTTCCGGCAAAGCTCAAATGCCGTTGCTGGTCTGTTTTAAGCCTTATGGGAGGGGCCAATCATCTCTTGGCCCTACTCCCGAGTTGTCCTTTTTGCTTGAGCTGTTCTTGCCTTCTGGCAGCTCTTCTCATGCGTGCATTAGGAACAGGCTCCTCCTGTTTTTCTGCCTCACTACTATCTGTCTCTGGAGGCTCTGGAGTCCGCACCTCACTCCCTGATGGCCCTGGCCTCACCTCAGCCTCATCACTGTCAGACTCCGTTGCCAGCTCTGCAGGCTGCTGGTGGCCCCCATTAGAGTCTCCTATCTTGCCATTAAAGCAGTCCTATTACAGGTAGTCCTTGACTTACAACCAATTTGTTTAGTGACCAATCAAAGTTACAACAGCACCGAAAATAGTGACCCTCCAACTTATACCTGTTGCAGCAGAGTCATGATCAAAATTTGGGCACTGGGCAACTAGCATATATTTATGACAGTTGCAGAGTCCTGATATTGTGGGATCACCATTTATGAACTTCCCAGACAGCTTCCAACAAGGAAAGTCAATGAAGGGAGCCGGATTTGCTTAACGCTGACATGATTCACTGAACAACACGGCAAAAAAGGTTGCAAAATTGTGTGTGACTCACTTCACAATCAACTTGGTTAGCAGTGGTAGTGCTGGCCACAATTATGGTCATAAGTCAAGAGCCACTTGTATCTATCTGTTGTGGCCTGTCGGCCGCTGGCTATTCCAGCAGCCAAATCAGAGGAGGAGGAGGAGGAGGTGTGGGAGACAAGGTCAGCATCAAGGCAACCTGGGAGCTCCGAGGGGGAAGAGGGAATGGAGCTGGCAGAGCGAGAGAGAGAGAGAGAGCCTGGGCTGTCCGTCAGCCCTCAGATGGAGAATCAACAGCCCCCAGGTCTGAAGATGGATGATGAAGAAGAAGAGGAACAGCTGGGTCCGGTGCCTGATGTGTGGCTGCGCAGAAGGCAGAGAAAGGGAGACCAGTGGGAAGCCGTGGACCAATCCTGGGGAAGGAAGAGCCACCACTGCTAGCGAAGCAGCGGAGATGGATGGATGCGGCAGACAACTATTCATCTCCTGGCCAGATGGACTTGTTAGCCTGACAGGGACACTTTTTGCTGGGGCTGCCGGCACTCCTAATAAAAGAATTTTTTGAGTTCACTTCAGAGGGTTTGTCGTGTTTGGGGAGCTGTGTCAGAACACTCTTTCTGCTTGGCATGGATTTCCAAATGCTCACTCCTGAACAACAGAATTTGACACAGTGAGACACAACCAGTTTCCAAACACTTGCACAACTGGATCAACGTATCAGGATTCGGTTTTTATTTTGTCATAAAATGCACCAGCAAAAAGATGAAGTCTACCTCCCATTGGTAAAACAAGCTGTTTTGCTGCATTTTAATTAGTTAAGAATCCGAAGCAAATTAAAAGGCAGAATGGAAAATAAGGAGCCCTAACTTTGATTTATCTACAGTGAACAAGGGCAAGACAATTATCTTTTTCCCTTAAAAAGTGGCACTGAAGAAAACAAATCCCAATTTAACTTAAGGGTTATTTAGTGAAAACGGCTTAAATCAAAGCAGCAAACCTACAAATGTAAATTCCCAAACAACTGGAGCTCATTTTCCATATGGCAGGTTGGAATCGGAGACATGGTTGGCATTAATTGGTACATGACTGCATTGCAGTGTGATTCATGTTCAGCAATGCAAGTGAGAATGCGAATGGCTAAAAAGAAAATGCAACTTTTTCTAGCTACATTAGAGACATACCAACAACGGTAAGTTGGAAAAGTTTTTTAACTACCATATTTTTCGCAGTGTAAGATGCTATGAAATATAAGATGCACATTAATTTTGGGGGATGAAAACAAGAAAAAAAATTCTGCCTCTGCCTCCCAGCATTCATAAGTATTCATCTGGCTAGCATCCTTGCAGCAAATAGCAAACAGCATGGTTTGCTGTTCAGCACATTATCGCAGCCTGATTCAGCACAAGCAGCTGATTGGTGGGTGGATCGGCCTCCCGGAATACTGCCAATCAGCTGTTCCAGGCTGCAGGGATTGCTGCAGACCATCGCTGCCTCTGTGTGTTGCGGGTTTGGCCTCCATGTGTCATATTTTTGGCATCCACCTGCGCGTTATGTTTTTGGGCAGTTCCAGGCTATCCCTGGTCCCTGCTGCCTGGAACCACCCAAAAACGCAATGCACGGAGGCCCAAAATGGGACGTGTGGAGGCCAAAAATGTGACACGCGGAGGTTGAAAACACAATGCGTGGAGGCGGCGAAGTGCTGTGGCGATCCCTGCAGCCTGGAATAAGTCTAAAACAGCATGTGGAGGCCGAAAACAGCCGAAGGGTGGGGGCCGGGGGCGGCTACATTCGGTGCATAAGACGCACCCAAATTTTCACCTCTTTTAGGGGGAAAAGTGTCTTATACGCCAAAAAATACAGTATGTGGGTTAAGTGTCGGGTTTTGGCAAAACCATTGTAAAACAGTGTCACATGACCCAATGGGATGCTGCAAACAGCTATAATTGCAGCCATGTTGCAACTGTCTAAAGTTTGGTCATATGACTGTAGGAGGAGCACCATTGCAATTGTGAATCAGAATTGTAAGTAGCCTCAAGATACTGCAGGTCCATCATAACTTTGATCGGTTGCTAAACAATAGGTAGTAAGTGGTTGATTACCTGTACCACTCTCCGCCTTAACAGTAGAATGGAATTATATTGTAATCTTGAAAGTGCAATATCACTAGATATATCCTTATTTAAGAGCTGACTGCAGTAATAATTCCCATGTTACAAATAACCTTCCTAGCAAAATGTCGCTCTTTAATAAGGAATAAAGATTAAAAAAAATTCTTTCTACATTGCAGAACTCCCAAAAAGGTATATGAATCACAAAATGAAACATTTAGAAATTAATATTTATGAACAAATCACAAATTCATAGAAGTCCATGGTTTTTTTGAAAGAGTACTATTTTTAAGAAATAAAAAATAATGACAGTATTATTTACAAAAGCTACATTTTTTTAAAAAAATAGTTTATCTGCGTAATAAAAAAGAAACTGAAGACTTCACTTCTTTTCCAAATGTTCATAGTTGTATTCCAAAAGATATTTCACAGCCCTTTAATTAAGAAACTGTTTTATAATAAATTAATTGAATTTTCTTTACTTGCTCTACCCCGGGAGATTTGGTTTGTTGGGACTAATCATGGTAATTACACAATTTATATAAATTCAACTAATTTAATTTAAATAAATGTACATGTAAACTCACTTTTAGTAAAAAAATATGAACTAAAACAGAACTAGAAAAAAAAATAAAAATGAAGCTATAATCGTCAAGGAGTTCCTTTACCTTTAATAGTTTTGCCACATGCACATGATTATCGTAAGCTACAACATCCACAGTTAGGTATTTTAATCGACGGAGAAGACTTTCATCTCCCTCTAGGTCTTCTTCTTTAACAAGCACATTCCAAGATGGGAAAGGGCATTTTGTGCCATCCCATACCTGCAACAAAATAAAGTACATTCTTTTTGGAATCAGAGAAAATTGTACCAATAATATTCCAGAGTAAAGATTAAAAACTACAATAAAAGATGGAAAATGTGAGCCTTAAAGGTGTTATAAGACTATAATTTCCCAAAGCTTCTTCTTCAAATACATTTTGTTCAATTTCTCTGAGACCGTATTTCTGTATAAAGAACATTATTTTGCAATCTTCCTGAAGAATAATTTAAAAGAACTAGAACAGAATGTTAACTGTCCAACTAGCGAACCCAAAACTAGGAGACAGTCTTGGGAGATTTCAATTCCCAAAAGTAAATCTATATTGGATACACAATATTGGTACTGAAGAAACAAAACCAGCTATGGTTTTCTCGCGCAAATGCTTGCCTAGTTAAACAATAGCTTCCTCTTCTCCCCACCCCTGGGTGATTACATTGTCCAATTATGAAATGTCCTTTTGTTATGGAAACAGTCCATCTCTTTCTCCAACACCTACACATTCCATTTCCCTCTTCCCTCCCCTCAGTTCATTGGCTTGTTGAAAAGCATTAAGGTTTGAAAGAAGCAAAGCGGTTCAATCGTAGGAAATATATTTTTATTTGAATATATTTATGTTTAATAAGCAATCCTAGTTGCCCTGGTTCATAGGGGGAAAAAATCAAAATCCGTAGTTAAGAAATACTAAAAGAGTCATAAAAGATTTAATAGGATATGGCTTCAAACAAGGATGTTAACAAGTACAATTAGAACTACTTTCTTCCCAAAGTATTAGTAATTATTTGAATGGCAATCAGGCCCATCAAATAATATAGTCAGTTTGGAAAGAAGCCACCATAAATTGAGCTAAAATATGATAAGTGAAAACCGTAAGTTATTAACTTGCTTGAATGAAACCTTTGATCTCTGAAAGTTTCAGGAAACTTAAAATGCAGCATTTCTAGCAAAGGATTTAAAAACTGTTTTAATGAGGGGGGGGAAAGCATACTTTCAATTACAGCCTACCTATGACTGCTGTGAAGTTACTATTCAATGAAAACATGAGTGCAAGGATGGGAATAATCATAACAATAGACCTTGAGAAGGTAGGAAGATCCATCCACTTTAGCTTTTCCTATTAATTTGCCGGTGAATTCAAAAAACATTGGTGGTTCGATGTCACACAATTTTTTCATGGGAGGCAGTTTGAAAAGATTACTTGCCACCCAAATACGCAAGTCTTCTACGGTTTTTCTGTCTTCATCTGTAAATGAAAATGTTTTACTAGATGTTCGGGGAATCACTGGAGTTCCAATGTTACCATCAAATGTAAGTGAACTAAATCCAGGGCCTGAAGTCCCTTGCATCTGGCGATTAAATTCTTTGATCTACAAGAATAAGAATAAAAACGATGTATCTAAAGTTCCTCCTAAAATGTCAAGGCTTCATATAGGCTTGCAGTACTAAAATTATGAAATAAAAAAAAAATCAATGTTTAGAAAGTGTCAAAATTACAGTTAATAATTGGTTAACTATGGTTTCAGAACATTTGCTTATTTGAATTTTTTAAAATTTTCAACTGATAGAACAAGAAAGTCCTCCATTCTTCTATATGTTTGGGGTCATTATCTAAAATCCAGCAGAAATAAACTGAGCACATATGGCAGGGGTGTCAAACTCATGGCCCACGGGCCGGAATGGGTCACGTGCTGGCGACACCCACTCCCATTTTAGCAAAGGGAGAAAAAGTCACAGTAAGTCACACGACAATGTGACACCACAAGTTTGACACTCCTGACGTATGGCCATTTTATTTGCAGAAAACATAGTGTGATGCCTTCTAGAATTAAACGCATAAAACGACTAATAAAGTGGTAGTAAAGACACTAACACAGTACTACAGATTGCCTCCCTGTTTCTGAAGTAAGACATTAGATTGCAAAAATGTTGAATTTCAGTGTGTTTGAACTAGAAACAATGTAAGCCAGCACAGTTGATGCTTCATGTAAACAGATGTTCTGCTATAATAAACATCTGATTATAGCATTTTTATTTGCAGTTGGTTGCTAAAAGAATGATCAACATCTGAGAGGCATTAACAGTTTCAAAATTAGGTACTCCAGGTAATAAATCTTCCTAGATAAAAATAATACTAGTCTCTAGTGCAATAAATCAGCTTCTTTAATCAGTATAATACTTGAAATGGCTATTTTCTTTACTTAGCTGGTCACCAATATATACTATAAGGAGAATGCATTGTCAAACATAATAATATTCTTTCAAATGTTATTTTCTTCCAATGGGAGAATGTATTTGTCTCATCTTTCCTTCCTTTGACTTTCCTAATATCTTTACTGAATCTACTGCATTTTTGTTCAGTTTTTTGGTCAGCAAATGCAATGGGATACAAGTCCTTAATATAGTCAACTAGGCCACAAGGATGCATCTGGTTTGGAGAAGATCAGTTAACATCAGGCGAGGAATGGATTCTTTCCATAACTGATTGGGGAATTTTAAAAAAGATTGTATCAATTTTAATGTATTTATATACATATTGAATGTCTAAATGGTTATATATCTCATAGCGCCTAAGTGCATCTCCATCTGCAGTGATTGATTTATGGCACAATTTATCTTGTTTTTATCATCGCTACCATCAGTAGCTGCATGGGACTCAGTGAATTCTTGCAGAACTTCAACTTGCTGAAGCAATTATGTGGTTGTTCTTGAATGGGCTTTAATAATAGCCTACTGGGTTATATTTTGGAATATGTGATCTGTGGGACCTGATCCAGTCAAATAAACGTGAATATCTATAATGGTTTTGATTTCAATATTTGAGAAAAAATAGCATCTTTGGGTTAGGTGTTAAATTAAATGTTAAAGTTAAATATGATTAACTATAAGCTAAATTTTTGTTCCAAAAGACAGAATGCATGATCAAAATATAATGTCTGCTCGTGTTTCAAACAACCATGGTGTTTTCAATCTGAATTTATATTTATATATTCTCATTAGAAACAGGTGTTTCTATTGAAAATATATTTATTTATTTATTTATTTATTTATTTGATTTCTATACCGCCCTTCTCCCGAAGGACTCAGGGCGGTGTACAGGCAAGAATAAAACAGACGGTACAATATACAAATTTAAAATGCAGTTAAAAAACTTATTTTAAAATTGGCCTGAGAAGTAAAATATATAATAAGCTAAAAAACCCCATTTAAAATTAATTTCTAAGAATTTAAAAATTTGTTAAAATCAATTTAAGCCAGCCCCGCGAATAAAAGATGTGTCTTCAGTTCATGACGGAATGTCCAAGGTCAGGTATTTGGCGAAACCCGGGAAGTTCGTTCCAGAGGTGGGAGCCCCCACAGAGAAGGACCTTCCTGGGGCCGCCAGCCGACATTGCTTGGCGGACGGCACCCTGAGAAGTCCCTCTGTGAGAGCGCACGGGTCGGTGGGAGGCATGTGGTAACAGCAGGCGGTCCCGTAAGTACCCAGGCCCTAAGCCATGGAGTGCTTTAAAGGTAGTAACCAACACCTTAAAGTGCACTCAAAAGGCCACAGGTAGCCAGTGCAGTCTGCGCAGGAGCGGTGTTATATGGGAGCTACGCAGAGCTCCTTCTATCACCAGCGCAGCTGCATTCTGGACTAACTGAAGCCTCCGAGTGCACTTCAAGGGGAGCCCCAGGTAGAGAGCATTACAATAATCCAAGCGAGAGGTAACGAGCACATGAGTGACCGTGCACAAGGCATCCCGATCAAGGAAGGGGCGCAACTGCCAAACCAGGCGAACCTGGTGGAAGGCCCCCCTGGAGACGACCGTCAAATGATCTTCAAACGACAGCCGTTCATCCAGGAGGACACCTAAGTTGCGCACCCTATCCTTTGGGGCCAATAACTCGCCTCCAACAGTCAGCCGCGGCTGCAGCTGACTGAATCGGGGTGCCGGCATCCACAGCCACTCCGTCTTGGAGGGATTAAGCTTGAGCCTGTTTCTCCCCATCCAGACCCGTACGGCTTCCACACACCGGGACAGCACTTCAACAGCTTCATTGGGGTGGCCTGGGGTGGAGAAGTACAGCTGGGTGTCATCAGCGTACAGCTGGTATCTCACCCCAAAGCCACTGATGATCTCACCCAACGGCTTCATATAGACGTTGAACAGAAGGCGAGAGAATCGACCCCCGCGGCACCCCACAAGTGAGGTCCCTCGCGGTGACCTCTGCCCCCCTGTCAACACCGTCTGCGACCGGTCAGAGAGATAGGAGGAGAACCACCGATACACGGTGCCTCCCACTCCCAATCCCCCCAACCGGCGCAGCAGGATACCATGGTCGATGGTATCAAAAGCCGCTGAGAGATCTAATAGGACCAGGGCAGAGGAATAGCCCGTCCCTGGCCCTCCAGAGATCATCCACCAATGCGACCAAAGCTGTCTCCGTGCTGTACCCGGGTCGGAAGCCGGACTGGAACGGGTCTAGATAGACGGCTTCATCCAGGTATTGGGGTAGCTGTCGCGCCACAGCACTCTCTACAACCTTCGCAACAAAGCGAAGGTTGGAGACTGGACGATAATTACCCAAAATAGCTGGGTCCAGGGAGGGCTTCTTGAGGAGGGGTCTCACCACCGCCTCTTTCAAGGCGGCAGGGAAAACCCCTTCCAAGTGTTGATAATCTCCTGGAGCCAGCCTCGTGTCACCTCCTGAGTGGCCAGTACCAGCCAGGAAGGACACGGGTCCAGTAAACATGTAGTGGCGTGAAGCCTCCCCAACAGCCTGTCCACGTCCTCGGGAGCCACAGGGTCAAACTCATCCCAAATGGACTCAACAAGGCGTGTCTCCTCTCCCTCGCTTGGATCATCCCAATTTGGTCCAGACCATCCCGGAGCTGAGCGATTTTATCTGCTAGATAACCACTAACCTCCTCAGCACGTCCCTGCAACGGGTCATCCCGCACCTCCTGATGAAGGAGGGAGCGGGTCACCCGAAACAGGGCGGCCGGGCGGTTATCTGCTGACGCAATGAGGGTGGAGGCATATGAGCGCCTCGCCTCCCTCATTGCCACTAGGTAGGTCCTAGAATAGGACCTAACTAGTGTCCGATCAACCGAACGGCTGGACCTCCAGGTGCTCTCTAGACGTCTTCTCCGGCGTTTCATCTCCCTCAGCCCCGCGGACTCCCCCTGAATAAGATCGCAAATCAGGGGGGCTTTATTAGCCACGGACCGGGCATTACATAACATCAACCGAAGATCCATTTATAAATATAAATGCAGATTGGAAACACCATGCTTGTTTGAATTTATTTTATTTTACTGATACAGATTGTTAATAATAACTTATTATCCCCTATTTAAAATCCTACCAATGCATATGAATCTATGTATTTCTATCTATATAGAAATGTTTCTAGATATTAAAAAACTCAATTAATCATTATTTACTTTTTGCAATAGAACTCCTTCTATCACCAGCGCAGCTGCATTCTGGACTAACTGAAGCCTCCGAGTGCACTTCAAGGGAGCCCCATGTAGAGAGCATTACAATAATCCAAGCGAGAGGTAACGAGCGATGAGTGACCGTGCACAAGGCATCCCGATCAAGGAAGGCGCAACTGCGAACCAGGCGAACCTGGTGGAAGGCCCCCTGGAGACGGCCATCAAATGATCTTCAAACGACAGCCGTTCATCCAGGAGGACACCTAAGTTGCGCACCCTATCCTTTGGGGCCAATAACTCGCCTCCAACAGTCAGCCGCGGCTGCAGCTGACTGAATCGGGGTGCCGGCATCCACAGCCACTCCGTCTTGGGGGGATTAAGCTTGAGCCTGTTTCTCCCCATCCAGACCCGTACGGCTTCCACACACCGGGACAGCACTTCAACAGCTTCATTGGGGTGGCCTGGGGTGGAGAAGTACAGCTGGGTGTCATCAGCGTACAGCTGGTATCTCACCCCAAAGCCACTGATGATCTCTCCCAGCGGCTTCATATAGATGTTGAACAGAAGGGGCGAGAATCGACCCCCGCGGCACCCCACAAGTGAGGTCCCTCGCGGTTGACCACTGCCCCCCTGTCAACACCGTCTGCGACCGGTCAGAGAGATAGGAGGAGAACCACCGATACACGGTGCCTCCCACTCCCAATCCCCCCAACCGGCGCAGCAGGATACCATGGTCGATGGTATCAAAAGCCGCTGAGAGATCTAATAGGACCAGGGCAGAGGAATAGCCCTGTCCCTGGCCCTCCAGAGATCATCCACCAATGCGACCAAAGCTGTCTCCGTGCTGTACCCGGTCGGAAGCCGGACTGGAACGGGTCTAGATAGACGGCTTCATCCAGGTATTGGGGTAGCTGTCGCGCCACAGCACTCTCTACAACCTTCGCAACAAAGCGAAGGTTGGAGACTGGACGATAATTACCCAAAATAGCTGGGTCCAGGGAGGGCTTCTTGAGGAGGGGTCTCACCACCGCCTCTTTCAAGGCGGCAGGGAAAACCCCTTCCAACAAAGAAGCGTTGATAATCTCCTGGAGCCAGCCTCGTGTCACCTCCTGAGTGGCCAGTACCAGCCAGGAAGGACACGGGTCCAGTAAACATGTAGTGGCGTGAAGTCTCCCCAACAACCTGTCCACGTCCTCGGGAGCCACAGGGTCAAACTCATCCCAAATGGACTCAACAAGACGTGTCTCCTCTCCCTCGCTTGGATCATCCCAATTTCGGTCCAGACCATCCCGGAGCTGAGCGATTTTATCGTATAGATAACCACTAAACTCCTCAGCACGTCCCTGCAACGGGTCATCCCGCACCTCCTGATGAAGGAGGGAGCGGGTCACCCGAAACAGGGCGGCCGGGCGGTTATCTGCCGACGCAATGAGGGTGGAGGCATATGAGCGCCTCGCCTCCCTCATTGCCACTAGGTAGGTCCTAGAATAGGACCTAACTAGTGTCCGATCAGCTTCGGAACGGCTGGACCTCCAGGTGCTCTCTAGACGTCTTCTCCGGCGTTTCATCTCCCTCAGCCCCGCGGACTCCCCCTGAATAAGATCGCAAATCAGGGGGGCTTTATTAGCCACGGACCGGGCATTACATAACATCAACCGAAGATCCATTTATAAATATAAATGCAGATTGGAAACACCATGCTTGTTTGAATTTATTTTATTTTACTGATACAGATTGTTAATAATAACTTATTATCCCCTATTTAAAATCCTACCAATGCATATGAATCTATGTATTTCTATCTATATAGAAATGTTTCTAGATATTAAAAAACTCAATTAATCATTATTTACTTTTTTGCAATAGAACTATATTAATAAGATACCTAGCAGTTCTAGGCAGAATATCCCTATTTTGGAGCAAATGTGTTTAGGAACTGAAGTCCTTAGCTCATGCATTCCTCTATTAACAGTCGATGTTCATATCTTCAGATTCCCTTTGTACTTAACAGATTTGATAGAAAATAGGTGGATTACATTACTACTGCCCCAAGTTATGCATTGCATACACCAGCTCATTTAATGGCTTATCAACCTGTGACTCTTCTCTTGCTTTTTAATATTTTCTTTTTGATTTGTTTATATAATACAATCTCTAATCTAAATAAATAAGTAACAAAGGAATGTTGTTTCGTCTGTGCATTGATTAAAAGTCTGTGCATTCTATGTATAACTTTTGTGCATTTCTATGTAAGAATACCATAACCCATTCAGAAAGCTTAAAACTAAAATGCTTAAGTAGCTTAATTAAACTGTTGTTATTCTAAATTTGCATGAAACTGAACCCCAAACACACCTGCATTCAATTTTCATAGAAATGGTTACTGAACTGCAGTGCCCAGCAGCAGATAACACTTGTGATATGCTTGATGGAATGTGGCAAATTAGCAAATCCTATTATTTGATGATGAAGATGATGATGATGATATCTATTTAGTCATGTTTGACTCTTGGTGATTCTATGGGCCAGGCCTCTCCACATCTTCCAATTTTGCACTACTTCTTTGAGTTTTCCTATGCTCTGGCTGGTGTCAACTTTCATGGTGTCAACCATGAAACTATTCCTTGCTGGCCTGGTTTCATTTTATCGCTAACTCTTCCAAATATAATTGCTTTTTACAATAACTTGCCCACATGACATGGCCAAAATAAGTGAGGCATTGTTTTGTGATTTTGCCTTTCATTTAACACACATCTAAAAACATGCCTATCTAAATATTAAAGAAAGTGGACTCTACCACTTTGGGGATTAGTGTGCTTATTCTAAATCAGGTATATAGATAGTTGTCACTTAAACATCACAACTGGGATCAGCAACTGAAGCGCTCAATAAGTAATACTGCAATGGTGATTGTGAGCTTATTTAGCTTTCCTTTTCTTTACAAACCTATGAAGGTCCTAAATTCAGTTGGTCACACAGGTACATTTTCAGCACTGTCGTAACTGTGAACCAGCGGTGAAATCCGGTCAGATCTATCCGGCTCACACAAACTGGTAGCGCCAGGCTCCTCCCACATGCTGGGACGTCATTATGTCCCATTTTTGACCCTCTGCGCATGCGAAGAGGCGCGCACACACACATAGCATGCACACGCTCCTGCGCACTCCCGTTCCCAAACCAGTAATGAAGGTAAATGGATTTCACCGCTGCTGTGAACTGTCACTGTACAAAGCAATTGCTAAACAAATAGTACCTGTGTACTAAAAAATAACCTAAACTAACATGCAATTTGAAGTTAATGATACATAATCCTTAAAAAAAATTCACAAATTCTAACAGTATCTAAATCAATGCCCAATGTAAGTTTGCTTACATTTCATTCTCTAGTGAACAAACACATTGCCTCATTTGAAAATTTAAAAAATAATAATCCACCAGAATAACAATCATGCATTCAAACCAACATGCTTTGGTATGCTGCATACCAAATATTAATATTGCTTACTATTGTGAATATTCCCTAATTCAAACCGATTGAATAAAGTAAACGCTCACAATTTTTAGCTGTTCAAATGTACTTCGCAACCACAGTTCACTTGGCAAAGTTGAAAAATTATACCCAAATTATCCCCTGTGCCATCAAGATTCAAATATATTGAAAAGTGAGAGAGGAGAAGAGTTACAAGTTCAAGGACATTAAGAGTCTGCTAAAAGAATAGCAAATAAAAATAAATAAGGAAGAGTAATGACCAAGAAGAGGGAGCAAAGGAGTATCTCTAAGTAATATTTGTGAATGCTTGCATTTCTTTAAACATTATAGCAGAGAAGTAAAATATCTAACAGAAACAACCTTGCTGTCATAGACCCACCCACCATCAGGGTGACAGATCACATACAAAAATCCACCATTATCATAAGACAAAGACAAAATGCACACAGTATTGTAAGAAAGCTTCACTTCTGCTTATCTACAAGAATAATATGGTTATGGCAAGAACTCAAGACATTGTGCAGTTCATTAAAGACCCGGAATTGTCTAAAATTTTCTCTTGATGTTGTTAATGTAGTAGAAAGCAACGTTTCTAAATAGTTATCCTATTATCTATAATTAATACAATCCAATTATAATTCAATTAAAATTAAATTTAGAATTTATTTTTATTTTTATTTTGTCACAACATTATATACAAGCACATACATTGAAAGGAAACAATAGGACAGGAACGATAGGCACTTTTGTGCACTTATGCACGCCCCTTATAGTCCTTTTAGGAATGGGGTTTTTTGGGCTACACTATGCCCCCCCCCAAAGGCCACATGGAACTTTCTAGTTCAGTTTACTGGGTAAGAGCAATCAATATGCATCAGCAATCCCATGAAAGAGAGAATTCTCTCTCTCAAAGATTAATGCCAAGAAGTATCTGCTCTGTTTCCTTTGAACGGACTATAGTGCAGCTTTCTTACCACATAGCTGGAAGTGCATTAAAATTACCTTTATTCTGTGAAATCGAACAATATCCCCAATTCTGTAGATCTGTGGAAGGGCATCTTTGACTGCCTTAAAAAATGAACACACCAACTTCACATTGGACTGATCTACAATGGTCACCATTGAACAATAATCTGCACATGTTGAGAAAAAGAATGAAAAAGAACAGAATGTTTATCATGCAAAGAAATCTTTGGTTTTCATTTCCCTGACACAACTGACATATAGTACATAGGAATAGAAGGACTAAACTGTAAGATTCCATATGACTTTGATTGACATAATTCCTTCTCTATCTTTCACAGTGCCAATATAAACGAATCAAAGCAATATTTGAAAAGTTCATGAAATAAATAGCAACATCTAGTTGATAATTAGTAACAGACTGACTCTATCAATATCTTATTTTTCACACAAAAATGCTGTCAGTTGTGTTGTTGTTTCCACCACAGCAAACAAACTGTATTCCTTTCCTTTCAGGACAAATCAATTAGATCTATCTGCTAATTTAAAATCAAGAAATGATATGAATTGATGAGGGGATCAATAAAATCCAACCTATTTCATAATTGTTATCAGACTATTTGTTATCAGAATATTTGTCTGTTCTATTAATGTTTTAATTTTTTTTAAAAAAAATTACAGGTTCTTCTACATAAAGTGTTTAGCTAGAGTTTTTCTACGCATCTACTTTATTTGAAAATAATTCCCTGATAGGTTTTTTTTAAAGAAGAATAAACAAAGACAAGAAAATAAATATTTGTATGCTAATTTTTCCAAAGTTTTAAAACATACAATAAAAAGTTCTTGCTCTCTTTCTCAGCAAAACAAAAACATATCCATCTGTTTTCATACATGACACTCAGAAACAAATATCCTCTCACTTCTTTTGTTTTGTTGGGGTGCTTATTTAGGAAAAACTTGCAAATCCACTCACATAGAAATCAATGGCAAATGTCTAAGACATTTCTAATTGTATGAAACCTGTGTCACTTTTCACGATCAGGAAGAGCCCTGTTCCACCTATTGTCTCCTGAAGAGACACAGATGAGAAAGAATGTCTTTGCTTGTGCAGTAGTATAATAATCTAGTGCAGCAGAAAATCAAGATGGACAAATCAGTCTGAATTCCAGCTAAATTACTGTTATAATTTATAATTCACTGCTTTTACCGTCAAACTGATGTGTCTCCTCTGTTCCTTAAATCATTTTCTTTAATAGTGCTCAATCTTGGTTTGTAACCTTAAACATCAGATTAACAGAGTTGGAAGGGACCTTGCAGGTCATCAAGTCCAACCCCCTGCCTAAGCAGGAGACCCTACATATGCCTCTACCTAGGATTGAACTCACAACCTCCTGATTGTGAGGCAAGAGCTCCACCTCTAGGCCAGGATCACATGTAAAGATAGGATATAGAGCAGTGATGGTCAATCTTTTAGGCACAGAGTGCCCAAACTGAAAGGTGCTTGTGCTCCAGAGCATCAGAAATCCGAAAACCAGCTGGCTGGCATGCTTGGGTGCATCGGAAACACAATGACCAGCTGGCTGAGCTGGGGCAACGGTGTGCGTGCCCACAGAGAGGACTCTGTGTGCCATTTCTGGCCCACGTGTCATAGGTTTGCCATCATGGATATAAGAATGTGCATATTTTCCTTTATGCCACATCTAACCAAAATATAATACAAATTGCTTTCAGTATAGTCAAATGCATGGTAAATCTGTACCTCACATGACAAAATTACCGCTTGAAAATATTCTACTGGCAGGGTGTTAATAGCCACAGGATTAGGAGGACCTGTATCAATTTTAACCGATCTGTTTTGACCAATCACAAATAGATAACTACACTTCTCTTTAGTGGGATTAAATAAACTATGTAAATAAACCTAATTAAATTCAATGGGAATGATACCCACTGCATATAGACAATAGCAAAACTGACATTAAAGTTAACATTTATTTTTAAAGGTAAAAGAATAATTGGAGTGGGAACTGTGGAATAGCTGTAAAACGTAGAATCAATTCTCAAACTAAAGATTGTATCAAAAATGGTAACAAATATGCCACAAAAACTTTACATAAAAATCTGTAAACAGCAATGCTCACCTGAATTAATATATTTAAATAAATGTTAACAATTTTTTTCAGGTGAAGATAATTACTTTGGAGCTACTATGTTCAAAGGAATAGTCTTGAGAAGTATGGGTTGGAAGGCTGAGATGTTGAATATATTGATAGTTTAACTTTGCAAATTATATTTTTAAAGGAATACACTATGGTGTTATCAAAAAGATGTAAAGGGAACTGACATCTAATTATAAGCTTATATATTATATATTTTGCTTCAATTTTTTTTAAAAAGGTCAAGAAATTACATCTTGGTAAACTGTACAAGATCTAAGGAAACATTCTGAAAAGAAATATCCTTTTCAAACCGGACAAATAATCTGACTGCTAAAATTTAAAATTGAGTATTTTCATGGGTTATTTCAGTTCAATAAACAACATGGAATGTAGAGTGTACAAAATTTTACACAAACAATATAGACTATATAGTGTAAAAAAAAATTGAGGGACAGCAACTGTTTTATTTATAGTACAAAACAAATGTCAGTATACCCTTATGGATTTACCAGACTCTGGTATTAAAGTACAACTAACACTAGCTAAAATTGCAGGCATCCTATGGAGATTTAATACAACCTCAAGGTTTTCCCCAGCTTCTAATAGCTTCTAAGCTTTTAATTGGATTACAGGTAGACACTCTTAAAATAAATTCCTGTGTGATTTCCAGACTTGAAATTGAACAAAAGTTTCACATTGGAGAGCTATTTTAGTATGTTCCAAATTATTACAGTTTCCATGAAAAATGGAAACTATTATCGTAAGATTTGGTAACATGTTTATTGCAATGGATCCTTCATATGTATATCGGACATTAACAATGACGGATTGCTTGTTTATTCACTACTTATTTTGTAACTTTATTTATATGTTCTGCATTTCCATCAAATGAAAAACTGAACTAAATGTGATATATAGAATTCCTTCATCTACTTTGTGATGTATAGTCACAATCATTCCGTGAGGTAGGTTACATGTACATTAATTCTGTAAAAAGATCTCAAATTTTTCTGTGTTCTCTGTAAAGTGTGTTAGTTGCTAATATACCATTGAATACTACTAAAAAGATCTTTATAGTATCCTTACATTTAATTTTTTGGAAAGCATACCAGCTTTGCTTTGCTTTGCAAATATTAGCAGAAACATAAGATAAGGAAAAAGTGATCAAAATGATCAGAGAGCCAACAAATCTTCCAGGAAGAAATGGTGGGGAAAGAGAAACAGGCTACATAAAACTGCAGAAACTGAATTGTTTAGATGGGGATCATATTGTAGTTGAGTGGTGTTAGATTTTTGGGGGGCGGAGGGAGAGAAAAAATAGTCATGATTTCAGTTTATTAGATATGCTATACATATTGTAAAGGTAAAGGTTACCCTCGCACATACGTGCTAGTCGTTGCCAACTCTAGGGGGCGGTGCTCATCTCCATTTCAAAGCCGAAGAGCCAGCACTATCCGAAGACGTCTCTGTGGTCATGTGGCCGGCATGATTCAATGCCAAAGGCGCACGGAATGCATGTAAGGGACGCAGTGGCTCAGGGGGCTAGGATGTTGAGCTTGTTGATCGAAAGATCGGCAGCTCAGAGGTTCGAAGCCCTGGTCTGCTGTGTAACGGGGTAAGCTCCCGTTACTTGTCCCAGCTTCTGCCAACCGAGCAGTTTCGAAAGCATGTAAAAATGCAAGTAGAAAAAATAGGGACCACCTTTGGTGGGAAGGTAATAGCGTTCCGTGCGCCTTTGGCATTGAGTCATGCCGCATGACCACGGAGATGTCTTCGGACAGCGCTGGCTCTTCGGCTTTGTAACGGAGATGAGCACCGGCCCCTAGAGTCAGCAACGACTAGCACATATGTGCGAGGAAACCTTTACCTTTACCTATACACACTGTATATCTAATAAGAGTTTTTACATTCATAGAATGGAAGTAAGTAATTAAAATCACAAAGAATACCCTTCAATTGAAGGTTCAAGAATACTTTGAAGGTTGAAAGTATTCTTGAAGGTTCAAGAATACTTTGATCCATCTAGAATTCAGGCAGAAAGAAAGAGTTAATTGTGAAGAACAGCTATTGTCCATGAGTTCAATGTGGCACACCATTTTTTCTTTAGTATGCTACTGTTGTCAAAATAGAACTAAACTTAATTAAAAACCTAAACCATCTCCAATGTTTCTCTCATATCTCAAGATAAACTTTTTTTAGTTTATTTAGCTATGAAAATTCTGCTCTTAGTATAAGGTTTTTTTTATCAGTCTCTAAGTGTTAATATCTGATGTCTTCAGAACAGCCTCACATCATATATTTGTCATGAGTACTTCATAAATGAAACTAAATTCTAATAACTATGTACTACAATTGTTATTATAAACAGGATAACGTTTTACAATACTATTGAATGTGGGAATCATTTCATAATATTTAAAAAGTAAAAAATAAGGATTTTTTCCCTTGCGAATTGAGTATGAATTCTCTATGAAAATCTAAATAAAACTACTGGAAAAATGAATATTCAGTTGAGCTATTTCTAGGATTATTTTCTATATTTCAATGATTTTATGCTTAAAAGCAATTACTACATAGAAATCTTTGTTTTGAGGATTCATATTTTGTCATTGCAAATTTCCTTATTTAAGCAGTTGAATCCCTTTTAAAGCAATGAGTTCATTTTATTACAATGGCAAAAGTCATTGTTAATTAAATTTTAATTATTTCAATGAAAATAAATAAATGTCATCAAATTTGGACCAATTATTTACAATGACTTTGTTGTACTAGTTTTATAAGCTAAGATTTCTCATGATTCTATAATCCACATTACAAGCAAACAGAAATGTTTTTTTATAAGTAATTTCACAGGAATAGAGAAAGTGTATGAATTATACAGTATGAAGAAATTATACTCCTCTCTCCAAATTATCTAAATTTCCAATACTTCTGTTCATTTCATTTACTTTTTCAAAGCTAAGTATGATTATGGTTACATTTGCAGTGGTATTTTAATTATCCAAATTACACTTTATTGGCATATTTGAATAAAGTTTGTAGGCCAAAATGGGTTTGTAAATTGTTTGGAAAGGAACCAATAATAACCGTTCCAAAACACATAAGCCTAACTGCGACTAATCTGAAAAAAAGGGGAGATTTAAACGAGAAAGAATCACAATATTTCACAGTGTATTCTTCCTCTTTCTTGTTAGGAGATAAGAATCGGAAGAAATATGCTGAGTATCTGTGTAGACTCACAACAATATCACACTCTTCTGAAAATTTTGCATGACTTTCCAGCTTTTTCTGGTGGTAAATTTTAGTTTGGGATGTTTTAAAGCAGGGGACTCCAACCTTGGCAACTTTAGGGCTTGTGGACTTCAACTCCCACAATTCCTCAGCTAGCTGAAGTCCACAAGTCTTAAAGTTGTCAAGGTTGTAGACCCCTGTTTTAAAGTAATTATTCTTGGAAAAATATAATTGCATAAGGACTCTGCAAATTTCAGATTCTGTTTAAGCAGAAACAAATTCAAATGAAATTACACATACGTTAGCAATTTAAAAAGTTGGCTACTTCAATACTGCATATTTTCTTTACTCATTCCAAAGGCATTCACACCAATGCGGTCACTTAATAAGTGTGTTCCAATTACAAAGAAAAAAAAATACAAGTCAGCATCCCTTCAAAATTAATGCATAGGAAAGAGTCTTACACTAGCAAAACATTTGAATCTCTTATTAAACCAAGTTCCATAATGGGTAAAGAGCCTGCGGCCAACTTGTCAATGCAGTGGCAAACTGCAGAAGAAAAGAATTGAAAGAGTTCATTTTTGGTAGAAAGAATAACTCTTAAGTTCTTTGTTTTCCTGTGTCCTTATTGCTTCTTTCTTGACTTTTTCTCTTTTCTTCTGCAGTTTGCTACTGCATTGACAAATGAGAGTAATCAAACTCAGCAGCAGAGACACAGCTGCTGAACTTTTCTTCCTGCTCCATAGACTGTGTCCACTTAATTCAGAAAACAGTCTACTGTTAGAAAGCCTTGAGTGATAAACTTCAGAGTTCCAGAAAGAAAGAACGAGAGAGAGAGAGAGAAAGAATGAAAGAAAGAAAGAGCGAGGAAAAAAAGGGTACTTTTGATGTAAGATAAAAATTAAATTCAGTAATTTTAAGATCAGATAAAATTAGAGAAATCTACTTAAGAAACATAAATTAATGGGACTTAAGAAAAATATTGTGAAAGAGGTTTGGACACATTCAGGTTTTATTCTGGACCACTGTCTGCTATGAACATGCCTGCTTCCCTCTTCTTTAAATTTAATTCTGCAAGATTACTCCCCATTCTGCAAGATCATAATTTATTTCATTTACTTATTTAAATTTAATAACCACCAAAATTATTGGAACATTGCGCAGGGCACAAAACTAAAAAAGACATAAAAGCAGCTAAAGATATTAAATCATAGGCAGCCAAACTAAAATGCTCTAATAATAAAACAGGAGTCATTCAACAAATAACATCAACCCCAACTTGGACTAAAACCAGATTTTCAAAGAGAGAGGCTGTTGTCCTGATCTCTGGGGGGAGGGACGGGAGGGACACTGTCCCAAGGTAAGGGGCCGCAACAGAGAAGGCCTGCTTCCTTAGTCCCACAAGATGAAAACATTTAATGGAGGGACCTAGAGCATACCCTTTCTGCCAGAATATATTGAGGACCATAAACAATTGGAGACAAGCATTATTTCAGGTATGCAGTCCCCTCTGCCATACAGGGCTTATAGGCAATAGCCAACAACCTAAATTGCATTTGGAGGCCACTGGCAGCCAATCCAACTTGTGTAGCAGTGGTAACACATGGCCACATTGAGAGCTGCCCATTACTGCATATTAAGTCAGCTGTAGGTACTGGGAGTCCAAACAGGCACACAATCTTGTTAACACTGAGCAGTTTGTTCTACCCTATTCAGGCCTGAAAGAACTCCAGAAACTGGTCAATACAACGGTAACTTCACTTACACGGATTGGGATGGTGATATAGAGCTGACTATCATCAGAATGCTGATGATACTGCACCCTAAAGTAATGGCAAATCTAGCAGATGAAGATAGTCAAGCCTAGAAGCACCCCACACACAAGGAGTCATGAATCAATCTCTTTCCATCTGTCATCATCAACCGGAACTGACCCCTGAGGAACCACTGCCGCACGATGGCCCCTACTCCTATTCCCACAACTGGTCCAGAAGGATATTATGGTCAACAGTATTGAAAGTCACTGAGAACTAGGGGCATATACCATGCTCTGCCAAACATCAGGATCAGGGGTGAAATCCAGCAGGTTCTGGAGAACCGGTAGCGGAAATTTTAAGCAGTTCGGAGAACTGGCAAATACCACCTCTGGCTGACCCAGAGTGGGGTGGGAATGGAGATTTTGCAATATCCTTTTCTCCAGGAGTGGGGAGGGAATAGGGATTTTGCAGCATCCTTTCCCTGGAATAGGGTGGAAATGGAGATTTTCCAGTATCCTTCCCCTGCCACACCCACCAAGCCACACCACATCCACCAAGCTAAGCTCACAGAACCGGTAATAAAAAAAATTGGATTTCACCACTAATCATGATCATATGTGACCAATACTGCCTCTGCACTGTACCCTGGCCTGAAATCAGACTGAAATGGATCCAGATAATCCATTTCCTCCAAGATCCTCTGTTACTATCATTCAAACATCTTTTCCACAACTTTCTCCAGAATGGGCTAATAAGACCAAATGTTTACTTGATCAGCTATGGAAGTTTATCTGAAATGGGCCACTAGTCCACAATCTACTTGGGCACATATCTGCTTAAAAAAGGCATATACTCTAACATATTATAATGGTATGGTGTATATTCAATCATACATACCAGTTCCTTTGCTTAAATATGGAGGCTTGAAGAATTTCACAGCCCCATACAGGTTGACAACACTTCCATTTTTAAGGTGATTCAGAGGAGTATATGTGTATTTGGGAGCAACTTTCTGGCAAGATAAAGTAAAAATGATCCAATTAGAAAATGATCTATGGCAAACTGGTCAAAAATTCTGTAACTGAACTATTTTTTGTTAAGATTTAAAATAGTAGAAACTATTATGAAAAAAAGAGAGATTTTTCCCATATAAACTAGTCAGTTAATTTTTTCAAGTAGTGGATTTCATCATGCAAATTCATATAATGCCTTGATTATTATTTTTTTAAATACAGAAGCAGATGTCCCAAAAGAGCTTTTTCAAGAGGCAACTGGTTCTTCTTTGAAGATGTTTTGCTTCGCATCCAAGAAGCTTCTTCAGCTCTGACTAGATGGTGAGGAATGGAAGGCTTTATTGAAAAGAGGGTTCAAAGAAGCCATCTATGTTAAAACTGAACAGCCTTCTTTCAACAAAGGAAGAGAGATACAATATAATCTATCCAGTCTGGATAAGGTTGGTTTAGGCCAGGGGTCGGCAAACTTAAACACTCAAAGAGCCACTTGGACCGGTTTCCTACAGGAAAAAAAACACACAGGGAGCCACAAAACCTGGGTGGGCGTGGCCAACTCGATGTCACTCGCTCCCACTCAGTCACATGACCCCTAGCCATGCCTACCAAGCCACAAAACTATTCTCTGTCTCTATCTCCCCCCCTCTCTCCCCTTTCTGTTTCTCTGTGTCTCTCTCCCTATCTTCTCCTCTTTTCCCCCCTTTGTGTCTCTCTCCCTCTGTATCTTTTTCACCCTCTCTTCCCTTCTCTCACCCCCTCTCTATGTATCACTCTATGTGTCTCTATGTCTCTCTCTCTCTCTGTGTGTGACTCTCTCTCTCCTCTCTCCCTTCGGGTGATCGTCCTCTTCCTCCCCTCTCCTCTCCTAACACCCAGCTGGCTGTGGCAGAGCCAAGAGCGTGTGCAGGTGCGGGCTCAAGTGAGCGCCAAAGTGCGCGGGATGGGTGGCTGCTTCTTAGGAGGGACTTAACAAGACGCGGCTTCTCTCCTGCACCATCGCCTTACCGTGTCATCCCCCACCCCCGGCAGCTATTCGGCTGAGCACAGAGAGTGTGAACTCCAGCCCAAAGCACCAGGAAGCAACGGCTGGCTTATGTGCAAATGTGGCGCTGAGGCAGGTACAGGGCAGTTTTGCTCCTGCACTCTCTGGAGACCCTCTTTCCCCCCCTCCTCTCAGGACGCCCGGGACAGCTGAGGCTGAGCCGGGAGTATGTGCACGCATGGGGAGACCCTTCTCAACGAGCACCAAAGCTCAGGAAGGGCATGTGCAGGGCAGGCAGCAGCTTCCTTAAGGAGGGTCTCCCTGCCCTCCACAGCTGGCCAGGGGGTCATGAGAGGAGGAGGGGGGAGGAGAGTGCAGGAGCAAAGCGGCCCTGTACCTGCTTTCGTGCCACATTTGTGGGTAAGGCAGCCTTCGCTTCCTGCTGTTTCAGGCTGGAATCCAAAAAAGAAATAAGAGGGGTAACGGGCGGGACCAATCAGTGATGGGACAGGGAGCTGTGGCAGAGAAAACTTGTTTTTAGATATTCAGCCCACAAAATTTAATTGATTCAAACTTACCATGGATGCTGTTTCTGCCCCAGTCACGTTTTGTGATGATCCAGTACAAACCTGGGGGGTGGGGGGTGTAAAAAGATTCTTAGCACTATAAAAAAGTTAAGTTATTTCAGACTTCATGCCAATATTTTAACAAGATTTTCATTCAATATTTATTAAGTTTAAACACTAAATTATTATATCAGAAACGGACATTTATTTCAGGTGCTATTGAAAAGGCTAACATGAAAATGATCTCATGAATAAGATGTCATTTTCTTGTTCATCATTGTTCATTCTCTAAAATAAAGTATTACTTTGCAAATAGATTCACTGCCAATTTACTATTTTGAAAACATAACACTAAGTGTATTCTACCAATCTTCACTAAGCCAATATAACTGTAATCCTACGAGAAATTCAGATTTTTATAACTTAGATATTTAGATTTAAAGATCCAGAAATATAGCATTATTTGATATTTTAACTAAAATGTTTTTTCTAAATCAGAGATATTCATCTCTGTGCAGTATACAGTAATACTTCTTTTATACTTCTGAAGACACACCTTTTTATTCGCGCGGGGCTGGCTTGAATTGAATTTTAATCTTAAATTTTGTAAATTTGATTAATTTTAAATGGGGTTTTTAGTTCACAGCATATTTTAATTTTTTCAGGCTAATTTAAAATAAGTTTTTTAAATGCATTTTAACTTGTACATTGTATGTTTTTATCTTGCCTGTACACCGCCCTGAGTCCTTCGGGAGAAGGGCTGTATAAAAATCAAATAAATAAAATAAATAATAAATAAATAAATAAAAGCAACTATAAAATTTATATTGGTTTTAGTATTTTTAACTTTTTGTTTAGTTCCATACTTATTTATTTGCATTCTGCTTCAAAAACTTCCAGCAGTCATCAAAAAACAATATAAAACAAGCATGTATAAACTAAACAATCTAAAACATCATGTATAAATTAAAATTATTATTTCTTCATTCTTTGTGTTATCCATTGATAATGACCACTAGCGCTCCTATTTACTAGAAAATGTAAAACAGAGATATAACTTTGAAATACTATTAAGCAACATAACTGATTTCTATCTGGCAGTTTCTAATGTACGAAAGGGACACATTTATGTATCATTGTAAAAGTTCTAGATATTGATTAATTTTAATAGCCATAGTGGAGAGAATGAGAAAAAAAAACCTTGCTCAATGTACATAGATCGTTGAGCCGGCTTCTTCAGACACTTCCACTTGACACCGATGCCTACTGGGATCATTAGTGGACTTTGTCAAGCTGAATCCAGCCACCATGATGATATCCTATTGAAAACAAATATATATATATATATAGCCAATTAGCATGTTACTATATCTGTCACTATTGTTATACCATTTATATCACATCTTTTATCCCTACTTTTTAAAAATGATAAAAAAAGATGCTGATAATAAGAGCATAGTGGTGCAGTGGTTAGAATGTATATTGCAGGCAAACTCTGCTCACTGCCAGGAGTTTGATCCTGACCAGCTCAAGCTTGACTCAGCCTCCCATCTTTCTGAGGTCAGTAAAATGAGAACTCAAGATTGTTGGGGGCAATATGCTGGCTCTGTAAACAGCTTAGAGCAGGGGTGTCAAATTCACGTCATCATGGTGACGTCATGTGACGTCTCGGGACTTTTTCCCCCTTTGCTAAACTGGGTGTGGCCAGCACATGACGCATCCGGCCCATGGGCTGGGAGTTTGACAGCCCTGGCTTAGAAAGTGCTGTAAAGTGCTATGAAGCAGTATATGAGTCTAAATACTAGTGCTATTGCTATAATTTTGAAAAATGCTAAAATGAATAAAATGAGACAGAACCTAACTGCCCATTTTAAGATGAATCATGTCTTCATATATTGCAATATTTAACAAAGAGAAAATGCATGTTAAAAAACAGGAGCTTTAAATAAATGCAATAACAAAAAAAAATACAATACAAATGAAGGAGAATGGATTGTATAGAAAATAGGTTTGCAGATTATCATTGGTTAAGAAACCTTGATGTAGTAGCAATCTAGTAGAACTGGGTAACAGAAAAACCCAACAGCAGAGATTTGAAGTACAAGTATCAGTCTGAATGATGTCTATATAATTGTAACTACGCATGTTATATATGGGGATTTTAAAATAAAACCCACTTTAACCAAGAAACACATGTAATTTTTTTCATGGTAGGAAAGATATTTAAATGTTTATTTCACATATTTGTTTCTGACTGATATGGTAAGCAAAGTAACCGTTTAAATTAATGAGGAAATAAGGCAAAACAAGTCTAAGCTAAAAAAAAAATCAGATGTAGAAATGTGCAAGTATGAAAGCAATGGGTCACTTAAATAAGATAATTATAAAAACATTAAGTTCTTGAAAAAGTCAGTTATTATCATAATATAAAGATAAAACTAATAGAATGTCCGAAAAAGAAAAAGTGCAAATAAAAAAATTAAAAATGTTTCTTGAAAAAGTCAATTCTTAATAAAAGACCCCTTCACCAGTATCGAACAACTTGCCCGAAGAAGTTGTGAATGCTCCAACAGTGGAAATTTTTAAGAAGATATTGGATAACCATTTTCTGAAGTGGTGTAGGGTTTCCTGCCTAGGCAGGGGGTTGGACTGGAAGACCTCCAAGGTCCCTTCCAAGTCTGTTGTTGTTGTTGTTATTATATATTTTATAAATCAGAATATGAATATAAATACAAATATACACATATATTTTTCAGCCTACATGGTATTAACTCAAAGCCAAATAGTCATAAAGTTAAAAATGTCACTTTATGAAGAGTGACTTTTGTAATGAAGCTTTCTATTACATGCTTTCTAAACAGTATTTTAAATGTCAATAACCTGAAAACTGCCCTGGAGAAATAATACAATAATACTTGCAAATGACGATGAAATGAAGCCAATCTAAGCCAGACTATATTAGCTTGTCAGAATAAGTAACCCAGAAATTTCTTTAAAACTCTCTCTTATGCATACACATACAGAGGCAGAAAAATAAAAAAAAATTCTAATATCTCCAGGGTAGTGACAGAGCTTATTCCAGTGTCAGTACAGTATAAATCATTTTTGATGTTTGACATTAAAAGAGGTTGTAGGTCTGATGGACTTGGAAACAATTTTGTGAAAAAGTATTTACTCCCTTTCAGCTTTTTTGTGTACCTCAGCCATTGAATCTGATGAAAAAAGAAGTGTTTTGTAATTCTTGAAGCCAAAGTAGTGCAACCAGATGCTGAATTTAAAGGGTCAATTACATTTTCACAATGTCATATTGCTTGCAGATGACTTTGTTTATGAAACCAATGAACTGCACTTTGCTGTTATTCGTTCAGAGTGACTTCTAATACTGGGAGGGCGTAAAGTTCTCGTAGCTTTCAATGGAAAAGAAATGCAAATGTTTAGAAAATCCAAAGGGGGAGGTGGATATTTTTTTCACCAAATTGTATGTGCACAAGCCACTGAAAGTGATGAACTCATGCAGAAGTGCCACTGATTTTAATATTATTCAATTACATTTCATTTTCTCAAGATGGGCCCAAGTCAGGAAAAACAACTGGCAAATCATTTACTTTACAAAACAGAAACAAAAAAAAGTATATGTGTGTATGTGTTTCTGCCTTTGAGCCAGACTTGGCTCCTGGCAAGTTCTGCAGTGATCTCAGAGGCTTTCTTGACAAGGTGTTTCAAAGGTAGTTTTTCCTAGTTCTTATGGAGATTAACTAGCCCAAGGTCATCCACTTGGTTTTGTGCCTAAGGCAGGACTAAAACTCACACTTTCCTGGTTTCTAGCCTGCTGCCTTAGTCAAACTGGCTCTTTTTATAAATATAGAATGCATAAAAGTTTGTAGAGATTTTTATCAATTTGCTGTCCAATTCACTTATCTCTTTTTTCTCTTTATTATAGAGGCACTACAGGAAATTCTGAATCCAAAACTGGAATCCACTGTAAATGGAGATGAAATTAAATATAGATAAGAATAGAATAGAATAGAATAGAATAGAATAGAATAGAATAGAATTTGTACTGGCCAAGTGTGATTGGACACACAAGGAATTTGTCTTGGTGCATATGCTCTCAGTGTACATAAAAGAGAAGAAAAGATACACTCATCAAGGTACAACATTTACAACACAATTGATGGTCAATATATCAATATAAATCATAAGGATTGCCAGCAACAAAGTTACAGTCATACAAGGTCATAAGTCATAAAGATATAAATATAAATAATAAATAAATATAATATAATAAATAATAAATATAATATAAATATGTCATAAAGTCATAAGTCATAAAGTCATAAGGCACAGTTAATAGTGCTCACTAACAAAGCCTGCCCGAGAGGTCTAGATATACTGTATTTTTCAGATTATAAAATGCACCTTAGTTTTTGGGGAGGAAAATAAGAAAAAAGCTGATTGACAGGTAGATTGGCCTCTCGGAATACCCCCATTAGCTGTTCCCAGAGATGAATTTTTGCAACAGGTTCCTTGGTTGTGAGCTCTGTGCCTTGCTTTTTTTTCTGTGTCTGAAAGCCTCCGAAACAGAGCTTCAGAAAAAAAGCCTCTGAAGCTCTATTTGGGGGCTTTTTTTCTGAACCCTCATTTTTGATGCTTTTTTCAGCCTCTGAAACCTCCGTTTGAGAAGCTGGGCGGGGCTACATTCGGAGTATAAGGTGCATCCAGATTCTCACCCTCTTTTTGGGGGGGAAAGGTGCGTTTTATATTCTGAAAAATACAGTAACCTTGCTGATGGAATTTAGGAAAGCAATAAAAAAGCAAAGGAATTTCTGAACTTTCAGTTTTTTATGCTTTATGGCTATAAGAAGACAGTCTCCAAGATGGGTAAATCATGCAAGTTTTTAAAGTTGAACTCTTTAAAACCTGCTCTTATATTTATTATGGGCTATGTTACAAACAGTCTTCCAAGAGTACTGGAACACATTAAAAAATAAATAAAAACTAAACAAATGAATAAGAGGGATCTGTTGATCCTTTGAAAGAAGTGTTTTGGAAGATGAGGGAGCACATCTTTTTAGAGAATTGTTTTGCAGTTTCCAAGGCTAAAGTAGGCCTGAAAAAAGATATGAGTGCTTTTAACAATTAGAAAAAAGATCCTTGATAAGCATGTTCTATTTGACCATAAATCCATACATGATCTCTGTTGAATTGCCACTGAATGCTACTAGATGTCAATAAGTACAGAAGCAGCTGCTACAATTTTAAAACAGGCACATTATTTGGATCACACAATCTCTTTATTTTATCAGTGGACTTGGCTGCCTACATTTTTTCTTTAGAAAAATTCAGTGCTCTTGCTATAGGCTTTAAAGCCTTAATGGCTTTTGACAAGGTTCCTTGAAGAGTCTGCAATTCATTCTATTCATATGAATCTGTGCAACTTTTAAAAATCACCTATTGGAGCCTTTCACAATAGCTGTTGCTTAAGCCATTAGTGACTTTCTATTCATACTTTCTTAGCATTAGCAGTCCATTCCATTCTATACTTTGTCACTTTGTTCTGAATCTATATTCCTTCAAAAACTACCAATTTATTTTTTTCCAAATGAGTATTTGCCTCTGCTGTTTCTTAAGCTGCTTTATTGACAGTCAACTTTGTTTTTGTTAATTTTAATCTTTTTTCACCCATTTGGGGACACTTATAGAAGGATTGAATTAGAGTTTGCAAAGTAGATTTTCTCTCCACTTCCATACCTCACAGATATAATTTTTATATAAATGTATATATTGAAAATATTTATACTGTATCTATAAATTGCTAGTACCAGATGGATGCATCAAAGGAATTACTAGGAATCAAACACAATAAGGGCCGTGATAGCTCAGGCTGGTAAGAAGCCTGTTATTAGAACACAGCAGCCTGCAATTACTGCAGGTTCAAGCCCGGCCCAAGGTTGACTCAGCCTTCCATCCTTTATAAGGTAGGTAAAATGAGGACCCAGATTGTTGGGGGGCAATAAGTTGACTTTGTAAATATACAAATAGAATGAGACTATTGCCTTATACACTGTAAGCCGCCCTGAGTCTTCGGAGAAGGGCGGGATATAAATGTAAATAAAAAAAAAAATTCAAAATCATTTCATGTTCTTATTCTTAATAGTAGGTTACACAGAATTTAATATATTCTGCTTTTTCAATAGTATGATTCTAATTTTGTAAAGGGACGTGGTGGCTCAGTGGCTAAGACGCTGAGCTTGTTGATCGAAAGTTGGCAGTTCAGCAGTTTGAATCCCTAGTGCCGCGTAATGGGGTGAGCTCCTATTACTTGTCCCAACTTCTGCCAACTTAGCAGTTCGAAAGCATGTATAAAATGCAAGTAGAAAAATAGGGACCACCTTTGGTGGGAAGGTAACAGCGTTCCATGCGCCTTTGGCATTTAGTCAAACCGGCCACATGAGGACAGAGACGTCTTCGGACAGCGCTGGCTGTTCGGCTTTGAGATGAGCACCACCCTCTAGAGTCAGGAACGACTAGCACATAAGTGTGAAGGGAACCTTTACTTAATTTTGTACAAACAAGATTAATCTGCTTAGGTAGTTGATGAGGAAATTGATAAGGGCCTTATTGATCCTGTAACTTCTTTATCATCACTTCTTTACCCTCCTACCATCGGGAAGGAGATATAGAAGTATAGCCAGCCGCACAAACAGGCTGAAAAACAGTTTTTATCTGGGCTTCAATCTCATTGTACATATGTTGTGCACTGACAATAAAGATTTGAATTTGAATTGAATTGAACTGAACTTTCATAAAAGTGCACCTGGATAGCAGAAATTATTCTATCAACTGTCTGTTCTACAAAAGCAACATATGGTTGGATTTCAGGATATTGAGATAATTTGTTGCTCAGGTTGACATATAGCATGAAATCTTGTCTTAAAAATAATAGAAGAATTTTTCCTGTTTTTGGTATAGAATAGCCCATGTTTTCTTACATATGAAAGAAATTCTGTGAGCTGGACAACTTCATTAGATCTAACATATTCATTTTTAAGACATCCACCTGCTCACTTATAGCCAAGAGAAATGGTACTGGATTACAGTGGTCTGTCTAAAAAACATGTCTGCAAAAATCATAAATGTGAATGGTTGTAAGACCATTAGAAGCCAACTGAAAGAGTAAGAAATTTTTTTAACTGCAGATGGTCTTCTAAATATTCATCATACTACCATGCAAAAAAGATGAGGCACAAAGAAGAAAACCAGCAAGAAATCTGTGGAAAATGACAATGAACATTGATTAATAAATTAAAATAAAGATACATAAGTAGGTACATACATCACATGTATCAATTGAGTAAAATAGAAATACAATCTATATTAATATTACTAACAAGAAAAATAAAATCCCTTACCCCTTGTTGGACAACTTTGGCACAATCTTCTGCCAGTTTCCCAAATATTAAAATATAGATGCTGCTATTCCTGGAAGATGAGTTTTCTGATTCTGATTCTGAAAATATAAATATCACAGTCTCACTATTTCAATATGTCTAAATACAACAACAACAGCTCCTGCTCCCACATTTGCCAATATTATGACTAAGCATATTAGATTATTTATCATCCGAGTGTGAAGGAAAGCCTGGTCCTTTAAGAAGAAAATACTTCTTTATATGCAGTAGTTCCCTGAACATTTTAGTAGGAAAGAATGCTTAAATAATTTACTGTCCTCCAAATCATTCTATAAGCAAAATTATGGGCATCTTGTTTCACTTTACAGGTAGGCATGGTGAACAAATACTAAAAAGCAAGATTCATAGTTTGGAAAGTTTTTGTTCTCAAATCACATATTTACATTATTTACACTGCATAATAGAACTTGCACCCATTCCCTCAGGAACTATATAAATGTTCGGTGATCATTCACTGCTGTTGTATTTTGAATCTCTCACCCACATCATCCATGTTGAATATGCATCTTGTTTCATAAACCTAACCAAGAATATAATCATGACAATCATGACTCATTGTGCTGAAATACCTTGAAGTACTATCTTGAAGAAAGGTGTCCCATTTCCAAGATTAATCAATTGATAGGACGTAACAAATGATCCCTAAAACAGAGAAAAATACCCTGATTAATACATTTTGAAACTTTATAAATATCAACCATATTCAGAACTTAAAACTATACCTTTAAACAATATTATCTCCCACATCCCTTTGAAACATTTCTAGAATACTGAAGAGATTCAGGGGATTTTATAAAGGCAGAGGAATTAAGAGTGTTCCTAAAATATAAATATAAGACAAATGCAACCTGGCAAAACAACATCATCACTTCTCTGCCACAAGCAATACTCAGAGGAACTCAATACACAGACTTCAGAGGATAATTAGAACTGCAGAAAAAATAATTGCTACCAACCTGCCTTCCATTGAGGACCTGTATACTGCACGAATCAAGAAGAGGGCCGTGAAAATATTTGCAGATCCCTCGCATCCTGGACATAAACTGTTTCAACTCCTACCCTCAAAACGACGCTATAGAGCACTGCACACCAGAACAACTAGACACAAGAACAGTTTTTTCTTGAAGGCCATCACTCTGCTAAACAAATAATTCCCTCAACACTGTCAGACTATTTACTGAATCTGCACTACTATTAATCGTTTCATAGTTCCCATCACCAATCTCTTTCCACTTATGACTGTATGACTATAACTTGTTGCTGGCAATCCTTATGATTTATATTGATATATTGATCATCAATTGTGTTGTAAATGTTGTACCTTGATGAACGTATCTTTTCTTTTATGTACACTGAGAGTATATGCACCAAGACAAATTCCTTGTGTGTCCAATCACACTTGGCCAATAAAAATTCTATTCTATTCTAATACAGTTAAATAAAATAATTTTCATTTCTCTTCAAGCCAGCAATAAGTATTATGATTGGGATGATGACGACAATTCAGGCTACAATCCTAACTTTACTAACCTTGTAATAGGTGTCAATGAATTTAGTGGAACTTATTTCTGAGCAGACATAGAACTATGTTGCTGGCCATTTTGAAAGCATTTTGTAAAGCTGACAAAATTGAGTTAAAATATTTTTCTTACAAAACTCCTGTGGCTCTTCCTAATGCTCCTTTTTACTTTGTAGTTCTCAGTTCACCCATTATCAGCAATGAAAAACACATCATCTTTGGCTTAATGTCATGCACGCTGTATATATGAATACCAATGAAGTCTGATTGCATGATTTTTCTGCAGAGGTTTTCCTCAGAATAAACATTAGTATGTAAACAGCAACTGAAATACTTGTTCAACATCAAGGAACAGCAAAGATCCCTAAGAAAGACTGGAATCTGTATATAAAAATGTCAACAACAGGCCCTATGTATTGTTGTATCTTGAATCACATAGTGTATATTCCAAAGCAGAGGTGATATAACATAACGCACCTACTCTTTATATTGGAATAACTATTGCACAACAGAAAATTGCTGACAGACATAGAATTCATTCTATATTGAATAAAAAGAAAAAACCTTCTGATATGGTTTACCAATTAAAAAAAACGGCTAGGAGACTTTATAAAGTATTTTTTAAAAATTCTAATAATTCACCAGATATGTTTTTATTCCAGAACTGTTAGATTTACATTCTAAAGATTTCTCCAGCTGTAATTCTGTATCAGTAAAACAAAGTTGTATATTATATACCCATACATAGAGTAAAATCACCTAGGATTGTGCCTTTAGAAGGAGCCTATGTGTCTTCAGAAAAAGAAATAAAAAACAAAAATAAAAGTTAAAATTAAAACATGAATGCATCATATGGATTCCCATGTGGAAAAGGTTCACTTAAAATCCCTGTTTATTTCTAAATATCTATATATTAGACTTGTAGTTCTTAAACTGAGGTTGATTTGGGCAAATCCTAAGGATGAGAGCAATTTGTAACTCTGTGTTTGCATGTCAAAGATCCAATTTAGAATTGCCAAGTTGCTTGTATAAAATAGTCTAGGTTTGGAATCTTTTTCCCCCCCATCGGAATTGATACTATTCAAGATCAGGAAAAGAGATACCTATTTTAACAGCGACTGGATTTAAACTGAAGCAATGCAAGACAGACACTGTATAAAGAAATCTTCATGTGTGTAGGACTAAAACACACACGAGATTTAACTTTGACTTAACGTAATGCTTATTACAAGAGGGGATAGGCTATCTAGTTATAAGAGAGGAAGGGTATAATCGCCCAGAGATGCTGGGATAGAGATGGTGGCATATAACGTATATTATAGTTGTATGTAAAGTAACCAGATTTTATTTATTTATTTTGTCATAACAATATATGTAGGTATCATACAAAAAGATTATGTAGTATATAAACACATATATGAGTAAATATAAGGAGGTATAAGCATATATATATATATAGGAAGAAGAAAAGAAAAACAATAGGACAGGAACGGTAGGCACGTTTGTGCGCTTATGCACGCCCCTTATGGTCCTCTTAGGAATGGGGTGAGGTCAATAGTAGAAAGTTTTTGGTTAAAGCTTTTAGGATTATGAGAAGAGACCACAGTCAGGTAAAGTATTCCAAGCACTGATGATTCTGTTACAGAAGTCATATTTTCTGCAATCTAGATTAAAGCGGTTGACATTAAGTTTAAATCTATTAGTTGCTTTAGTATTGTTGCAATTAAAGCTGAAGTAGTCTTTAATAGGAAGGACATTACAATAGATGATTCTGTGAGTTAAACTTAGGTCTTAGATGTTCAGATTGGATTTTTGTCTATTCACTGAGTCCTGCCCAAGATCCTGGAATAGGTAGATATTGTTTTGTAATATTAATTATTAGCATTATTAGTATTATATCCAGAGCTTTGTAATTCCAAAGATGCATCTATCTGCCTAACATTTGGGGTAATGCTTAAAGGACAATCCTTTAACAGCAAGTGGGCTGTTTTAGGAAGACAAATTGCATCCATTTATTTGGGAATCCGTCCCAATGGATTGAATAAACCCATATTTAAAAATAAACATTAAATATATCCCATCCTCCTCGAGCACGTTTTATGTCGGAAAACTAGAGGCAGAGCAACTTTTCTGCAGCCCGTAACTCCACCCGTATTTCAAGGCTGGCATTTGAAATGCTTCTGAAATGCATGAACAGCCTTTACCTGGATGTATTGGTTCGCATAATCGCGCCCCAGCTGCAAATGCTCGAGATCGACTTTCTGTAGGTGGTTGGGCAGAGAATTTTTTACCACCCTAAGGGAACCACTCAATACTTCCAGAGGCATGGCGCTTGATCCGGTCCGGACTCACATTTAACGGGAAAGATGCATAAAGGAACGGGGGGGGGGGAGAAAACGGTCCTTCCCCGGACCGACGCGCCAACCTGCAGCGAAATCCTCTTCCTTTCTCTTACCAAGACGTTCTAGCCCTTCTCACTCTTTCATTTGTGACCCGGAAATTACAGGACAGGAAAGATGCGCATGCGCTCTTGGCGAAATGAAGTTTAGCGAGCGATCTGAATTTGTCCTTTTCGCTATTGGGCGAGCTAATGAAGAATGTTTAGCACCGCAGTCTTTCTTCCTTCGCTTCGCTGCTCAGTGCGTAAACTTATAGAGATTTATAACCTCTCAGCATAGTAATTATTGCATCTGACCACTGTTTTCTTCAAACTTGCACATTTCTCATATCTTTCTTCTTTCATATCTTCTTCTTTGGTTGCTCTTCTCAATACGTTTAAAGTTATCCGTATCTTTCCTAAATGGGTACAATTTTCCAACTATGGTTTGACAAACTATGGTTTATGCAAAACAGAGAGGAACACTGGTTTATATTCTCCATCAGGAGAAATGTCTAGAGGATCACAGCCTAGTTATTATTACAGTTATTAATACATTACAGATACAACTTCTGTACCTTCCACATAAACTAATTAAAAATCATTTCTGGCCATTAACCCTTGTTTTCCCATTGGAATTTCCCATTGAAATTCTACATCAAGGCTGATTTTAAAGCTTTTTCAGAAAGGCTGCAAAGTCCATTCTATCCCCTATCCTTAATTCCTTACTGGACTATCACAGTCTAATGGTAGCCGAAGTTTACCTGTGAGAAGTGGGTTGAAAATGAGTACCAGGACTTCGTAACATCTGAATGCTGATGCCATTTCATTTGTGATCTCTTTTTTTTATTATTTTATTTTGTCACAACAGTATATATAAGCATAAGCATGAAACAACTATGCAACATATAAGCGTATATATAACGAAAGGAAACAATAGGACAGGAACAGTAGGCACTTTTGTGCTCTTATGCACGCCCCTTATGTACTCTTATGCACGCCCCTTAATCTCTTGATCTTTAGCTGATTTCTCTCTGGTTTCACATAGAATTTTTAAGAAAATGAAGACTATTGTGGAATGGTAAAGCAGTTTATAATAATCTTGAGATGAAACACAAATTATCTCCATTATTTTCTTAAGGTGCTCCTAGACAAGTCTTTTTGTTGGACAATCCTAATGTCACTCAACATCTGGGATGAATCTGGACTGTTACTGTTCAGAAGTTAAGTGACACTGGCTTCCCCATTGACTTTGCTTATCAGAAGGTCACAAAAGGTGGCCACATGATTCTGAGACACTGCAACTATCATAAATACATGCCAGCTGCCAAACATCTGAATATTGATCACATGACCACCGGGGAATTCTGCAATGGTCATAAATGTGAAAAACTTATGTAAGTCACTATTTTCAGTGCTGTTTAGTAACCACTAAACAAATGGTTGTAAATTGAAGGATATCTAGCTAGCATTTTTTAATGTGCATTTGTTAGAATTGTTAGAACTATTATTAAAACTTAACACCTGGCAATTCTGGAAAAAAATACACAGTGTATGATTTAGATGAATGAGAATTTAAAACTTGATCTCAGATATGTTTCAACACAGAAACTATTTTAAGGATAAAGAGCTCATATATTGGATAATATCTCATATATTATCCAAGGAAGATCCCTTCCAGCTTTTTAATAATTTACTTTAGAAATGCAGGCTCCCAAGTCTCAAATTAGCAGAGGCTTTAAGGGATTATTTCTCTCTCCCTTCCAAATGATCTGATTTTAAAAAAAAAGTAATAATGGAGGTAATTCTTGATTTATGACCAGTTGCTTAGCGACTATTTGAAGTTATGATGGACCTCGGAAAAGGGATTTAAAACTAGGATTGATAAGTTAAATATCCAGGCACCACCCATGGTCACATGACCGTATTTTGAGCACTCAACAACTGACTTGCATTTACAGCAATCTGCAATGGTCTATAGTCATACGACTGCAATTTTACTCCCACCCCCAGAAACAGGTATTTACTTCTGGTTTCTGAAAACAATGGGTTTGGGCCCTTAACAAGCAATAGGTTTGCTTAACAACCATGGTATTTGCTTAATGATCACAATGTTTGCTTTATGACCATTGTGTTCACTTAACAACTGCCACAAAAAGGTTGTAAAATTGGTCACAGTCAAGTGATGACCCACTTTATGACTGTCACAATCTATGATAAAAATTGTGAACTCAGTTATGGTTGGAAGTCAAGGACTTACCTTTAAGAATCTTTTTTACCTTTCCATTTAAACATTTATCTCTTATTCCTTTTATATGGTTAGGCTGCCTCTTTCTAGGGTAGTGTCATGGTCCCGTTGGAACCTGGGTCCAAGGAGGAGGATGAGACGGAGCTAGGGGTGACAGAGGAAGATGGCACGGCCTCTCTGGTCCTGGAGGAACAACTGGAGGAGCAGGATGAGGCAGTCCAAGGTCCCTTTCCAAGGCTGGGAAAGGGTCGCCAGCAACGGAGAGAGGTTGCAGGATGACCAAGCAAGGGGGAGGAGAGAGCAGGCAGCGAACAGAGGGGCAATGGAGCTCTGGTGACAACCAATTACCTCCCTCCCCCGTTTGCATGGAGAATGGAGAGGAGGCAGAGTCAGCACAGGGCGACCTGATGACTCAGGAGGAGAGAGCCCCACCCCTCTTCATAAGGCTTAAAGGAAATAAATAAAGGTTATTCTTTTATAAATTGTAACAAATATAATACCAAAGTGTGAGACTATCTGTTTGCTGTTTTCTGACTATGCAAAGTGACTACAATTGGTAATGTAATCAATTGTGGAGACAATGTATTATGACTTGATAAGAGCTCCCCAGAGACAGAAACTTACGCCTGAGCCAAAAATCCTATCAGGAGACAGGAACATCGGCCCAAGGTGAAAATTATAAGTAAATAAGAAAAGATATCAGAGAATGGACGGAAAGTGCCAAGATGACCCTTAAAGGTGTAAAACAACTAAAAGGACAAAGTGGGTAAGGGGGGAATTTCTTAGGTGTGGCGTGCATTGTGTAGGAGTATAAAATGTGTAGCTTGAAAACTGCTTCTTGCGCTCTTTGAGCTCAATCCAATTGGGAAGAGTCTAAGAGGCCGCGCTTGCAACCACTTTTTTATTTTATTTTATTTTCATATTTTTTTACAATAAATCTTTGATTTTGTTAATCAGACTTGTCTTGGAGTTGTGAGTATCAAATTTGGGTTTTAAATCTCACAGGCTTACCTGGGGAATGAGTTTTAAAGAGATGCTATTGGGAGGGGCACTTGGGAGGAACAAACATTGCCTTTTTCCAGCCTCACATGCTGTTACCAACGTCTTGATACTTTGTTGTGCCTTGCCCTGCTTGCCTTGCTTGCCTGGCCTAGCTATGTGTGCATGTTTGCAGCGACACAGTTCTGCTGCGGGTTGTGCTGCAGTTCCAGTGAACTCTTCCTGTGACAAGGACTCCCTAGACCAAGTTCCCTGAACTGTGGCTATTCTCAGAACTGGGCTGCTCCTCTGGACTCATAGCAGCCAGGAACTATTGGACATGCGTCATTAGAGTTTTGCTCCTGGACTTGCAGTGAATGGTGGGACTTTTGGGGGAAAGTTGGAGCACCAAATGGGAGTTCAGCCTTCATTCCAGCTGTGTTGCTTCTATGCCCAGCCCCAGGTCATCACAGGTAGAGTCTTTTACCAGGGGTGGGTTCTAATTTTTTTTACTACCGGTTCTGTGGGCGTGGCTTGTTTGGTGGGTGTTCTTTCTTTCTTTGTCTCTTTCTCTCTCCCTTCCTCTTTCTTTCTTTCTTTCTTTCTTTCTTTCTTTCTTTCTTTCTTTCTTTCTTTCTTTCTTTCTTTCTTGCTCTCTCTCTCTCCCTCGCTTCCCTTTCTCCTGAAATGCCAGCAAAACCCACCACTTTGCTCCTAAAGTGGTCTAGGGCAGGGGTCTCCAATCTTGGCAACTTTAAGTCTTGTGGACTTCAACTCTCAGAATTCCTCAGCCAGCAAAGCTGGCTTGCCGTTTCTCAGCCTGAGCAACAAAGCCAGCCCCCCCCCCCCCCGGACCTCTGGTTTCCGCAAACCAGTGTGGGTGTCAAGTTGGACATGGGGACACGTGGAAGACAGAGAAGCATGGCTACAGGCTGTGGGGAAGGGAGAAAGGGAGGCAGGCTGGGATGGTGGTGGAGAGCAGGGGCAGCTAGGTAGGCTGTGACTCGCAGGCATACCTGGCAGGCAGATCAGGGCTACTCGGTTGGGGCGCAGTGCTTCAAGCAGGCAAGCTGCAAGCAAGGACCCACAAAGTATAAGTGAGGAGTGACTGGGTGGAGGGGGCGGGGCTAGGCCGAGCGAGCGGAACCGGTTCGGGGGCTTGGCCAGCCAGCAATTACTAGCGGTTCTGCGAACCAGCCCAAATTACCGCTACCGGACCTCCCGAACGGTGAGAACCGGTAGCAACCCACCACTGTCTTTTACCCTCTCTCATTTTTTTCTAGTTGCATTGCAAGTCTAAACTTTCCTTTCTTCTCCATGTTGTACCTGTGTTGCATTTATAGCTCCATACCTTCGATCTTCTGAATTTCATTTCTTGTGTCTCTACTCTTTGGGATAGGCCCCCTTCTTTCCTGAGGTCCCCAGTTCTGATTTCTTTATCAACTTCAAGCTGTCTTCCTACAGTCACTTTATTACTTCCCTTAATCTCTACTCTGTAACACCTGCATGGATTTTTCCAGTTCCCGAAAAAACATCTCAATTAATTTCCTTATTTCTGGCTACTAAAGCAGCTTTAACATTTTTATTATTTTTTATTTGCTCCGGCTGGATTTCATATATTTAGAGGTTCAGTCATTTATGAAATGATCCAGAAATTAATCCTGAAGTGGATAGCCTTTAAAGTGCTGGCTATGCATCCAAATAATTTATATAATGTTCAAGATAGGTTTTTCAAATGGGAATATTTGCAAACAATCCTGAAATTATCAAATTACCTTATCATGAAATTACATCAAATGAACAATGTTTATATTATTAATTAAAAGTTTATGTTATTTTAAAGAGAAGCAATAAGGCTAGCTAGCAAAAATTCTTGCAATAGAATTCAGTTTCATCTGTGACTACTATGATGAACAATAGATGGCGATGTTTGTAAAGAAAGAAAAATGTCATGAGTAATAAAAGGATGAAGGAAAACATCCCATTAAAAGTAGCAGAAATAATTAGTATTTTTAGAATTAGGTTTTAATGTTACCAACCTTTATTATAATTCATTCAGCATTAAGAAGACTCTCAGTGAATTTATTATTTAAAATGGTGTCTTGATTTCAGAGTAGCACTTGACTTTGGGCCACCATTTTATCTTAATATTTTATTAATTGCAGCAAATCTACTTATGGTAATAAGAGTTAAGGGAAGCCTGCACCCAGCAAAGGTTTCTTTCAGTTTTTAAGGCAGCCATTTATGGGCTGTATGTTTAGTGAAAGCATAATCATGGTTACATTACACCCACTAAAACAAGTGGAAAAAGTAAGTTGGATCCAATCCAAGATGTTCATCAAAATGATAAAAAATTGGGGTTACTTATTCTTGCCAGTGTATCTACCTATAAGCAATGGGATCATCAGGCTTTCAACAAATGTTTTCTAATCTCATTTCAGACAAAAAGCAGTGTCATACAAGGTTTTTACTTGAAAGAGAAGCAGGGAAAGAGAGACGATCCAGTTTGGTATAGTGATTAAGGCACCAGGCTAGAAATGAGGAGACTGTGAGTTCTAGTCTTGCCTTAGGCACAAAGCCAATTGGATGAACTTGGCTCAATTGCACTCTTTCCACCATAGGAAAGGGAAGGGCAAACTATCTCTGAAGAAGAAGAAAAAAAACCTACAGGAACTACTGTTGTCCAGGAGTTTGGGTCCAAGATTGCTAGAAATGCACCAAAAGTCATAAAACAATAACAATAATAACAATAACCATTACTGAGGCATTATCTTGACATGGCTATGGGGTTTGTGTGCTCTGAAGAACATGAGAGCTGTATCAAAGATTCAGCCATACTGGACAGGTTTCATCAGATGATATACGGTAAGATGATAGGATGAGACATAATTTACAGAAACCTATACTAAATCAGTTATTGCGTGGCTCAATAAGAACTGTGCTAAGTGTTGAATTTCTAGGCATCTGTTGAAAAATGGACTACAGTGCTCAAGACTGTTGGCTGAGTAACCAGGGTCAACAGCTGCAGAACTACTGGAAGTGACAGTGTTTTCCCATCAGAAATATACAAGGATTGCTAACAAAGATATCATGATATTTTTATTAGTACAAATCAAGTCCAACAAGAAGAGTGTATCTGAAAAAAATGTACCAGTTCTGGAAGAAAAAAACATCCAGATTCAGAAGTAACAGAAGAGAGACTAGCAGATCAATGTTGATTTATAATACAAAGTAAAGTATCTACAGAAGCTGAATTGGAATAACTGCAAAGAACTATCCAGGGCAAAGAAACGCAAGCATGGCCAGAAATAGCTCAAACTGCAAAGGCATACTATGGAAGTCAGCACTAAAGGAAGCCAGTGTAGATACTGAATTGTTTTCACTCCCAAATCAGGTACATTCTCCTCTTGGAAAGAACAAAACCCTATAACAAAAAGAAATTGAAACAAAGAATGAATTGAGAATCGAGAATAGGAAAAAAGCAACAGAATAAGCTTGCCTGCATTGGAGCTCGTTCAAAAGAAACAGCTAGCATAAGGTATGTCAACACTGTAGTATCAAATATAAGTAGCAACTCACTGCAAGAAATAAACTAACTAATATACAGCATGTCTACAGTTATAACTAAATACCTAACTAAATAACAATAATAACAACAACAACTACTACTACTACTACTACTACTACTACTTTACTCAGAATTGCCTAAATACTCAGACCTTACCTTAACATCTCTTAGGTCCTTGGTTAGTACTTGAACTGTTAAGTTTTTACTAGTCCCAGATTGTGACTCTAATTGAAGATTAAATCTATAATTATAATGATAATAATACATTAATAATAATGTATTATTATCATTGTAATAATAATAGTATTATTAACAATAATAATAATACACTGTAATAATACAGTGATTGAAAACAGAGAAAGAATGATCTGTTATTACAGATGAAGTCCAACAAGAAGAGGATATTTGAAATGAATGCACCAGTCCTGGAAAGAACAACATCCAGCATCAGAAATAACAGAACAGAGGCTAGCAAATCAACGTCAATTTATAATACGAAATAAAGTATTCATAGAAGCAGAATTGGAAGAACTGCAAAGGTTTATCCAGGGCAAAGAAATCAAAGCTTTGCCAGAAGTAACTCAGAATGTAGAGACAAACCAGGATGAGTTGCCAAGCAGTTTAACAACAATACTACAAGGAGGTGAAGTTGAAGAGTGGCTAACATCTGGAAAAATCTCCCAGATAATGAAAGCTCCAGAAAAAGAGGCAACTAAGGGCAATTACTTGCTTATCAACAACTTTCTAATTGCTAACTAGTATGGTAGCTAATGCAATCTAACAGCATCTAATTGAAAATAATCTCTTTCCACCTGAGCAAAAATGAAACTGCCCCAGTAGCAGAGGAATAAAAGATCAACTCCTAATTGACAGAATGATTTTGGAAAACTGCAAAAGAAGGAAGACCAACCTGAATGTAGCATGGATTGACTACAAAAAAGGCATTTGACTCTCTGCCACATGACTGGATAATCAAGCGCCTAGAAATAACAAAAGAAATAAAAGAAATAACAAAAGTCAGTAGAAACATCAAAAACTTTGTAAACAATCTTGAACTAAACACACTCACAACCGTAGAAATGGTGGTATAGATTTTAGGAGAAACCCTCCTAGACTACCACCTCTTACAATACTAGACAACACAGTATCAACAGTAGAGACCTTCAAGTTTCTAGGTTATATCATATCTCAAGACTTAAAATGGACACCCAATTTTTTTTACTAAATCGGAAAATGGAGGATGAACAAGTAAATGACACAATGATACAGTGGGCAAAAAACTTTAGATATAACATAGAGTTAGAGAAATGGCAAAACTTATGGGAAAGAAACTACCAATTAACAATGGCAACTTCTTATAAGGAAAACTTACATAAATGTTTTATAATTCTATTCTATTCTATTCTATTCTATTCTATTCTATTCTATTCTATTCTATTCTACAAAGGTTGATAGAACAATGGAAGACACAGTTGCAAGTCAATGGTGAGTGACTGGGTGGGAGAGGTTAATATCAAGAGAGGAATATTTCAAGAAGATTCACTATCACTACCACTATTTGTCCTTCCACTGTTTCACTGCCTACAAGAAAGACCAAATGAAAAAACAGAACAGAGGCATGGGAAGACAAAGCTCTACATGGCCAGTACTTTTTTTTTTAAAAAAAGGGAAAGCAGGTAACAACAAGATCTGGCAATGGCTAAGAACAGGAAAGTTGAAGAAAGAGACTGAGGGACTAATTCTGGTTGCTCAAGACTAAGCCTTAAGGATAAATGCATACAAATCCAGAATTGAGAGAACAGTAACAGACAGTAAGTGCTGCCTATGCAAAAAAGCTAAAAACAACAGTGGACCACCTGGTAAGTGGTTCAAGAAGATAACTACAAACAATGGCATGACAAAGCAGCAACAACGGTGATTCTGGGATGAAATGCTCCTGGTTCGGACTGGATTGCCTGAGTGATGGCAGCGGGTGGTTCGGAAAACTGGTAGCAAAAATCCCTGCCCACCCCCCATGCCCAGCTGAGCTGCACGATCATCAGAGGTTGTTCTTTTTTACTTTTAAAAGCATTTTTTCTTCGGCCGAAAAAATGCTTTTAAAATTTTTTTAAAAGCCTCTGATGATCGTGTGGCTCAGCTGGGTGCTAGCCAAAAAACAGGGGGTGGGGAGTCCATTTTTCCTCCCAGCAGGCTTCCCTGAAGCCTATTGGGAGGAAAAATGGGGTGTGGGGGGTTGTTTTTGAGAGAGAGAGAGAGAGAGAGGAGGCAGGGAAGGAAGGAAGGAAGGAAGGAAGGAAGGAAGGAAGGAAGGAAGGAAGGAAGGAAGGAAGGAAGGAAGGAAGGAAGGAAGGAAGGAAGGAGTACAAACCTGGCACTAGACGCAGCATCAGAAGATAATACAGGGCTGGAAGGTACCTGGAGCAGGACATTGCTAGTGAATTTCTGTCTTTTGATCCCCCCAGTCACATGGTTACATAGCCATGCCCACCCAATCACATGAACCCCCCCACCACCAAGACACGTCCACAGAACCGGTAGCAAAAAAAATTAGATTTCACCCCTGGGTGCATTGGAAGATGTGCAAGAAATATCATTTGCCTGCAAGCAAGAACTGTTGAGACCATAAAATAGAGAATGTCATAGAAAATGAAGACATTAAATTGCTCTGGGACTTTAGAATTCAAACTGACAGGAAACTGTCACATAGCACCCCAGACTTAACAATTGTCAATAAAAAATACAAAAAAGTCTGGATAGTGGATGTGGCAGTGCCTAGAGTCAGCAGAATAGAAAAGAAAGAATTGGAGAAGATAACAAAATGCAAAGACCTACAAATAGTAAAATGACTGTGGAAAAGGCAAGCAAAGGTAGCACCAAAAGTAATAGGAACCTTGGGTGCAATCCCAAAACAACTGGAATGAATCCCCAAAATGAAATGTGAGCGCCCCCCATGCATGTCCCCCACCCCCCACACATGCGCCCTACCCCCCGCACATGCGCCCTGCCCCCATGCATGCACAGCAGAGACCTGAAGACCAACTGGCCGGTGGGAGGCACACGTACATGCGCAGTCAAGCTGGGCTGGGGTGATGACTGGCGTGCCCGCAGAGAAGGCTCTGCGTGCCACGTGTGGTACACGTGCCATAGGTTTGCCATCACGGCCCTATAGCATCGTCTTGAGGTAAGAAGTTGAAACAGTTTATGTCCAGGATGTGAGAGGTCTGTAGATATTTTCACAGCCTTCTTTCTGGCTTGTGCAATATTCAGGTCCTCAATGGAAGGCAGGTTGGTAGCAATTGTTTTTTCTGCAGTTCTAATTATCCGTTGAAGTCTGTGTCTGTCTTGTTTGGTTGGAGTGCCAAACCAGACAATAATAGAGGTGCAGATGACAGAGCCAATAATTTCTTTGTAGAAATGTATAAATGTCATTTTTTTTCTTGAATGTCCAAGTAAAAGAAAGATATATTTAATATAAAAAGGCAAAAATACTTGTAGGTGGGTTTTTTTTTGTTTTTTTTAAAGGATTATGGAAATTATGCTTAGAACAGAGTAGAGAAAGAAAGAAATTCTGATTCTTCGGCAATAAGAAAATCTTAGAGAGGTTTTGATCCTTGATTAACTTATAGCTGGCTGACTGAACAATATTAAAATGATGTTATGAAACATAAATAGATACCAATATTCTAAGTACAAAGAATAATTTGGGTCCCTGGATGGTATTACAATTAACTGGGGTTTATCCTGGGATTGGAAATATTTCAAAATTGAGCTATTTATTTCCAGGAAGTAAAAAAGTTTCTCAGATTAGCAAAACAAAGGAGTGATATAAATCTAGCCATAGTTTAGCTAAGATTCCTCCGCAGTCCTTTATATTTTTAGTATGAAGCACTTTTCCAGATCTCTGTTTCTCCTGCTTTCTTGTGGGATAGGAGAATTGTTTACTGAGACCAATAAAATAAAAATCTTCAATAAAATAAAAGTATAGGTACGTACGCACACACAATCAATTTGACTTAGCTCTTGTATTATAATGTCTTCATAAATGGAATATTCTGAAGGATTCATTTCTGCAGTCCTTAGAACAATCCTTAATGCCAAGTGTTTTTTCCTAGCAGAAAAAACAAGAGGAAACAAGATCTCTGCAGTTGCAAACTCAGACCAAAGGATGGGACTTTATGGATTTCAACATTATCAACAAGTTCTTCATGAGAGGTTTGCATTTGTTTTCTCTTGTCCTGTGTGTGTGTTCGGGTATAAAATATATATTATTCCAAGACTTATGTTTATTCCCACACAAGTTCCACTTAACCCAATAGTATGTTAAAACGGAAAATCTGTGAGTGGGCATCATAAATGATATCAAATCAATATGGGACAGGGACTATAATATTGAATTGGGACCAAGAAGGTCCCAATTCAATATTACATGGTGATATATCTCACAGACCAGCCTTATATGGGCTGAGAGATATATCACCATTGTATGGATGACTATCTCTCAGTCCAGCCTATCTCACAGTTTGTTGTTGGAATGGTAAAATATGACAAAAGATGCCATCTTTAACTTCTGAGAGATTCTTAAGAACATCTTAGACATACTATCTTTCAAATCTTGAAAAGAAAAAATAATTGCTACCACCCTGCCTTTCATTGAGGACCTGTATACTGCATGAATCAAGAAGAGGGCCGTGAAAATATTTACAGACCCCTCGCATCCTGGACATAAACTGTTTCAACTCCTACCCTCAAAACGACGCTATAGAGCACTGCACACCAGAACAACTAGACACAAGAACAGTTTTTTCCCGAAGGCCATCACTCTGCTAAACAAATAATTCCCTCAACACTGTCAAAATATTTACTGAATCTGCACTATTATTAATCTTCTCATCGTTCCCATCACCAATCTCTTTCCACTTATGACTGTATGACTGTAACTTTGTTGCTGGCAATCCTTATGATTTATATTGATATATTGACCATCAATTGTGTTGTAAATGTTGTACCTTGATGAACGTATCTTTTCTTTTATGTACACTGAGAGCATATGCACCAAGACAAATTCCTTGTGTGTCCAATCACACTTGGCCAATAAAAAATTCTATTCTATTCTATTCTATTCTATTCTATTCTATTCTATTCTATTCTATGACAGGACATAATTCTAAGCAATTAATAACATAATTTTTAATTTTCAAAGGCTTTGTTTAAGTAATCTTTTAAAAGTAAATTGCTTGGTAAACAGAATGTTCTTTTTCTGATGTTCTAGGATGTTCCCAAGTGCTTATCTTTATCTACAAATTTTCCGCAGTTGTTCTGCAGAATCTCAATTTTATAAATGGTATTTTCTGTAACAACAGCATGGAGATTCTGAATCTCATATTATAAAAATGGCAATGATGGGTACAAGCTTTAGCGTATTTATTACAGGCTGAACTTCACTGAACAAAACAAGATTTCCAACTGGGAAGATAAGCATAGGATTATGCTTTAAGTACTCTTTATTTATATCTTGTATAATTATGCTAGAAATAGAGGGAAGACTGAAAACACAAAAACCAGGTGATTCATTGTTGAAGTTAACTGCAAAGTTTTATAGGGCAAAGTATGACATTTACTGCATAGAATACATCAAAATGTTGTATTTAACATTCAAAAAAGGAATTAATACATTTGGGCTATGGTGGAAAATTGTGAACTGCTCACCTAATATATAAACACAATCCATATTCTTACAAGAATTAACATTTAGAAAAGTTGAAAAGTAGAATATATCTATGGAATATATCTATCTAAGTATCTATGGTCAACCAAGCACACTACCATTCCATTTATTTTGATACGCTTTAAAAGATAAGTGAAAAGATTTTTATATTAAAAAAGATTCTATCAGTTAGAATCAGTTGTGGAAATATTTTATTAAACAACTTCAAGTGTCTATGGATTTTCTCAGTCATCCAGGTCATGATTTTCTTAAAGGTGCTTTTTCAAAAGGCAACTGGCTTCATTTTTTCCTTGAAGACATTTCTCTTCTCAGCCAAGAAGCTTATTCAGTTCTGAATAAGGTTGAGAAATGAAATGTCTCCAAGGAAGAAAAACAAACAAACTCCATTTGCCTTTTGGAAAAGCAACTTTGGGACAACTTCATTCCAGAATACCTTCAGCCTATTCACCGTCTTCCTTCTTCTAAGAGTACACGACATAAAATGTTAAATAGTGAAGGGATCCATTCTTAAAAGTATATGTATGCTCTTAATGAAAAATAAGCATTGAAAGGCTAGATCTGGAATCAAATATTTCAGAGATCACAGCTAATTAGCTCTTCAAAGAAGAATGCTTCAGGCCAAGGGACAATGAATATCTATAGTTGTCAAATACCATAGTGGCCTGGTTGAACTTAAGAAATTATGCCTCATATTAATTTTGTTCCAAATTTTGTTCCAAAAAGTTTATTGTTGTGGATTTTTATATTTTGAATTCTATAACATTGATTTGGAAACTAACAATATTTTATACCCATGCTTGTCCTTGGGTATAAAAGACATTTGATGAAGATTGATTGCTTGATTTTTCTCCCTCTCTCTCTCCCTCTCTCCCTCCCTCTCTCTCTCTCTGATACACAAACATTTTCATTCTATTTAAAGTATGCTTGAAACACAAATGAAAAGATAGAACAGCTTTTTCTCCCCTTGGAGAAGAGGAAAATAATTTCTGCTTTGATACTGATGTCAGTTTGTTCTATGATCTTGAGTGACACATATCAAAAAAGCAGGTGCACACATTTATGTATAGACACCTGGGTAATAAAATTTGTTTTTCTTTTTAGATAACTACACATTACTCATTCATAAGCATCACTCAGACTCGAGGGTTTTTTATAAAGCAATTGACATAGAACACTTACCAGAGTTTGGACTTGTGGGAAAATAGACCTTATGCTTGCCTATTGCTTATTAAGTTGATTATTCTACAGGAACAGTTTAGACTTCTTTATGTGACCTTTGATGGGAAAGATTTCCATTCTTTCTATCCCATTCAGATTATTAACTTTTGGTGTGAAAAAAGCACTATTGAATCTGGTCAAAGTACTTTTTCTTTAGTATTCTTTCTTTCAGTACCCAAGCAGTTGCCTTCAGGAAGCTCACAAGCAGAATCTAAAGCCAATTCAGTGGTATTTAGTTTCTGAAAATTTGAACAAATGTATGAAGTGTTATATAATGTAGTTCAGAAATATGCAACAAGGCATCCTGACTGGATAACAGAATGGATTTCATAATCAGTGGTGACATGAGCTGCAAGCTGAAAATAATAATTTTAATGTGTTTGTTTTTGAAATTTATAAAGCCTCCCTCTTACAATTTATGACTCTGGGCAGTGTATACCTATAAAAAATAAGCAAATATTTTGATCCCACCAAAACCATTGGAACTGAGAATAGTCAAATCATCTGAGCTGGTCCAGAAACAAACATATCATGGCAGATAGTTGTGAAGGCCACTGAAAGATCAAAGACGGTCAGGAGGAATGTATCTTTACCATCGAGATTCCACATAGGTCACCAGAAAACATAACTAATGTAGGGGTGAAATCCAACAGGTTCTGGAGAACCGGTAGTGGAAATTTTGAGCAGTTTGGAGAACCAGCAAATACCACTTCTGACTGGCCCCAGAATGGGTTGGGAATGGAGATTTTGCAGTATCCTTCCCCTGCCAGGCCCACCAAGCCACGCCCACCAAGCCACCATGCCCCCCCAAGCCATGCCCACAGAACCGGTAGTAAAAAAAATTGGATTTCACCACTGAACTAATGCCATCTTGGTACTATGTCCCAGCCTACAACTTAACTGAAAGATTTCCAGATTATCTCTTATTTCTACAATACTTTGAAACCAAAATTTTACTGGTTTCTCTTGCCTTCAGAATGAGACTAGATGTATAAATGTAAAATGTCAGTTCTGTTTGATCCATTGACTTGTTAGGAGGGGTAACTCCTAACTCCTCCTTTTTTCTAAGGCCCATTTCTAAGGTCCATTTACCACCATCCGATGTAACGCGTTAGCATGGATCTAGAACAGAGATGGTCAGATGTATAGGACCATGGAATTTCTCCACTTATTCAGGCTCAAATTCCTCCTGTATAACTACATTGGAATGATTTATTCAAAATTGAAAGAATTATTCCAGGACTCTGTTATTTGTGGTATAGAGGAAAGTATTTACTATATTGGGGGGGATAAAAAAAGTCCACTGCAAGGATTATTTGAATTAAGTATTGGATATATATTTTTTTGCATGATGGAAATTATATTAAGGATCCTGTGAAATATTTTATAATCTGGAATATGGGCCTTTTTACACTTAAATTATTTCAAGTTTAGTCTACTGGGGACACTAATAGGAGATGTGCTAGACTTGTTTTGCTATTAAAATCAAGAACCAACTGTATTTTTAAGATGAATGGGTGTGGCATAGAAGCACAGAATTATAAAATTGGAAGGTTTCTTTTTATTGAAGACAAAAATCATATAAAATACTTCAACTTAAAAATACTTAATGATATGGCATAAATTTTAGAATTTACCAAATGTTTATTTCACAGCTATTTATAATGAAACAAAGTTCTTTTTCAACATTTTGCATTACAAGTTTTCTTTCCAAAGCCTTAAAGATACATGTATTGAGGGAATAAGTGCCTAACTCATTTGTATCTTAGAAAAAAAAATTGAAACATAATTGTACAGTAGAATGCAAACTCGCATTCAAATATTCACAATATTCATTATGGTTTCCTAGAGACTTTATCAAAAATCTCAAACTGATGCAAAAAATTGGACCAAAAGGAAGGTAAGAAAAACAAGCAACTAAAATAAAAAAAAATTGTGTAGCATTAACATTGCAATAAACGTCCTGCAGTTTGGCTACTTAAATATTTTAGACATTAAATCAAAATTGGGGCTTGTCAGATGGATTATGTAAAACAGCACTGCAGTCACTGAAGCCTGGAGAAAATGGAAAAAGAGCCTAAAGAGATGGTATTTAAAGAAGTAGGTCTCCACACTGAAATCTATTCCATTGAATTCAGTAAGATTTATTTCTCAGCAAATAAGGATAGGATTGGGTAGCATGTGTTCATTTAAATAAATCAATCACATAACAATCAACTACATCTTAGTTTGCAATCTTGTATAATAGATGGTATGTTTAAACAAACCCTTTATGTATTCAGTAATTATATGAAGCAGAATAGCCACATTCTGAAAGGTTCAATCAATAAAATATGTTCATCTAGACAGTGTGGATAAAATATGGTGTGTTTATAAAAACACAGTGCTCTCTCATTGCCCTACTTCCACTATTAACAAGATCTGTGCAGTGCACTCATTGTTTGCCAATATAAATATTATCTAGACACCTAGCTATCCATCTTGCATACAAACACACACACACACACACACACACACACACTCACACACTTCTTACTACATTGGTACATAGCAGCTTCTCTGATTTCTTTTAACTGCAGATTACGATACAGGTAGTCATGGCCACAGACCATTATGGTTCAAAGTTATGATGGTGTTGAACAAGTGGTTCTTATGACTGGTCCTTGAAATTCTAGCTTTGCTCAGCATCTCTGTAGTCATATGATTATCGCCTAGACTTTTCCTAGAACCATATGACTACAATGTAGGTCCAGGGGAAAAAAAGTTCTTTAAAGATGTTCCAAAGTGCAGAATGAGGATAATAGCTTTCTTGGAAGTACTTTGTACTGCCGCATCTGCTTATATCTCTCACTATATTTTATGGTTTCACTAGACATTTAAAGAGCCAACTGTGGCTTATGCAATAAATTAGGTTAATGAAATCGGAGTTTAATGCAATGAGTGAACCATGCCGCTCAGTGTCAGTGTAGGGATTCAAGACCATATGTTCCTTCCCCCTGACATCAACAACAGTTAAAAGATTATGCTGATTTCTCATATTACCAATATCTATGGAATATTAAAGAAAATCAGGAACTTTTAATGGCTTTTGCTTAGAGTGAATAACTGAACAATTTGTCATTTTATAAATGTGTCAGAAGGGAAAAAGTATGTGAATAATCATTTTTACTATATTTAAATAAAAATAATATTAAAATGTATATTAAATTATACAAAATTTAGAGTTTATCCTACCATCTCCAGGACAAGACATTAAATTTCAAGAAGTAGAAAAAACTCCTTCCAAATGGAAATCTACAAATTTGATGGATATGTTTGTTTCTGCCTGGTATATGTTTTTTTTAGTATATACTGAGTATGTATTTACTAATGTACAATAAAAATAAAAATCTTGCCAAATAAGCACCTAAATTATAATATTTGGAAATTGATATATTACAGTAAAGAATTGCTAGTATCAGGAGTTGTTCTGTTTTCCATATATTTGTCTTAGAGATATATCTACTTTGCCTCAGTGCAATTAGTGATACATTCAATTTCATTTTGATAAAGATCACGTTCTCCTAAAATTGACATGATCTGTTACCTATTTGATTGAGCGTACTTTACAAAAGCCAAAAGTAAATATTTAAGAATGAGGACAATAGTTGCAGGAAAATGTTTAATCATTTTAAGATATATTCCAAAGATATGTTTCTATGAGGAATGTTCATTAAATATACTGAAATGATAAAATAGGTTTTATTTATTGGTTTATTTGTTAAATTTATTTTCTGCCTATCTCACTATGGGGTAACTCTAGGTGGCTTTCAACAATAAAACGTATGGTGTTCCTAAAATCCAATTTAAACTGTGCATTTTTACCCATGGCTTTCTACAATTTTTAAAAGCTTTATGCTGCTAGTTTTTAAAAGTTTGCATACGTATATTGTTGTTTGCTCTATACACTGTCTCAAACACTCACTGACATCTCCCAACAGAGATGTTCGGAGTGAATAATATTTATTTGTTAAGTAAATAAATACTATTTTACACTGTTTATCCTGAGTAGTAATGAGAGAAATAGACTTATCTGATATTTGCAAGCTAGTATTGAATTTTAGATCTAGAAAGTCCTTGAACATACATAGCTTTGATATATTGTTTTAAAATCTACCTTCATCTGTATTTTCTCTGCTGAAAGTGGATTTAAATGTATCTGGTAGGAAAATATTCATTGCAGATGTTTTATACATCTAATTCATGCTTAATTCCTTAAAGGACTAAGCCAAATAATGTGTGCGCCTTTAACCAAATTACCAGTGTGAGATTTTGTGGACCAGCGCACACATCCTCAGGTGTAGTGCATTGTGATCCATGAAAGCATTTGCAATTATAAACTGGTTAGTCTTTAAGGTGCCACAAGATTTAGCATTATGTTTGCTGCAGCTAACTCATATGGTATTCCTCTTGAAGGTACAAAGGCAGGACTGTGAGAAATTCACTATTAAAGTGTGCCCTGTGATATTGTCATTTGTTCTTTTTGAAAGCAATGTTATTTGCAAATAAAGCATGCATTAAGAAGTTAACCTCAAATACACCAATAAAATCAGTCAGTGATTGTTACAGCTGAATTGGTTTAAAGTTGAGCATTTTTACATAAATCTAGGCAAACCAACACAAATACATAGAATAATCCAAGTTGATAATTCATTGGCTATATTGCATAGTAGGATCTGGTTATGATATGACGATTTAACAAGATTCTAAAAGAATGGGTGTGAACCTTACAACATATTGAATTATAAACAGTAAGTTTTTAGCTTAGCAAACTTATCCAATATGTGTGAATATACAGTAACTAGCGGTGGAAGTAAACTAGTGAGATCAGATTAAAATTACAGATGAATATTATGGGTGGTAATTTCTTGAGAATGACCACTCTACAAATCGGTATGAAAATATCTGTAGGACAGCTAGTGGAGTAACTCTGTTGAACATCACACTACATATGAAACTGCAATTATTATATTTTTATAATTATTATAATTATAATAATATTATATTATATTTTATATTATTATATTATATTATAATATTATAATATATAATATATAATAATATAATATAATATAATATAATATTATATAATATTATATTATATTATAATATAATATAATATAATATTATAATTATAATATAATATAATATAATATAATATAATATTATTATATTATATTATATTTATAATATTATAAATAATAATTTATAATAATTATTATACCATTCCTGTCCTATTGTTTCCTTTCATTATATCCAATTAATATAGTTGTCACATACTTATGCTCATATATATGCTTATATATTATATAGTTATTTTCATGCTTATGCTTGTGTATACTGTTGTGACAAATAAAAATAAATAAATAAAATAAATATTAAATGTTAGACACAGATAGTGGATAATCAAACTTGCATTTTAGTTTATTATATCTTAATTTTCTTTGTGTATTTCAGGCACCCTATTTTTGATGAATGTATTATATGCATGGAATATAGCCAGTTTGCAAAAGCACTTTGATTTATATATCCATAGCACATGCAAAATTCTACCTAAAAAACCTACCAGTATATATCATCCAGTTAAAAACTGTCAAATCCTATTTAATTTAACAGGAATTGGACATGTCTTTCAACATCTTTAATTGAATCAGTAGAATCTGAAGATGCTTAATGTTGGTTGGATGAACATGCCAAATGCATTATGGATGTGTTACAGTGTCCATTAGATCTGGGATCAAGTCCATCAGCAATGTAAGGAATCATTCATTTAAAACCTGAAGAAGTATTTCCAGCTATACGCTAGAGCAGTGTCAATGTCTTTGTTTAAATGAGATCTCTCCTTTGCTAAATTAATACTCTTGCTAATTATCTTCTAGTTGCTGTTCGGTATTTGCCTAATTAGTTTAGCTGTGTCATCCTATTGTCAACTTGCAAATTATTCAATTAATCTTATCTTGTCTTCCCAATAGCCTTATGCTAAAATGAACAATGGCCCAGCATTTGTGTACATCTATCTTTGGGTATAATAACTGCATTCTGTGGTAATTTTTTCTTATGAATATATTTATGTATCTCTTTTTGTACTAAAGCTTCAGCTGTTTCAGCAGTGACAACAATGTTCCAACTCTTCACTAAAATAAAATAGCCTGTATGCTGAAACTGAAGCCATAGCGGAAAGAAGGAAGGAAGGAAGGAAGGAAGGAAGGAAGGAAGGAAGGAAGGAAGGAAGGAAAAATCTATTCAAACAATTTCCAATTGCACAAATGTTCCTGGATGATGCATATCCTGAAAATTCAATTAAAAGAATTTAGAAGAAATGAATTATTTATCCCTTTACAGATTCTGAATTAAAATGTAGTTCTACTGTCTCCAAGATAATGAAGATCAAAATAGTGCCATATATGTAATGATTAAAATATCTATGTAATCCAGTGGTGCATCAATTATTATGAAAGATACTTATGACATGGATTTTTTTTTTAGTAAGAACAGTCCAGAAGGAAAATGCAATAAATTAGTAGTGCCTTCTAATTTCAACCCCCTAAAGCAGGGGTGTCCAAACTTGGTCCCTTTAAGACTTGTGGACTTCAACTCCCAGAGTTCCTCAGCCAGCTTTGCTGGCTGAGGGACTCTGGGAGTTGAAGTCCACAAGTCTTAAAGGGACCAAGTTTGGACACCCCTGCCCTAAAGGATATAGTTTGTTTGCTTGTTTGATATAGAATCACTATAAACCATGTTTATATTCTTTTCATAACTAAGATTCTAGTTAAGTGTCAGTTTTAATGTCAGGGTTTTTTCCCCCAAAATAATTCCAAAAAGATTCCTGGGAATGAAATGATCGTTTTTCTGTGGAAGAAGACAGAAATCCAGTCAAATTTAAGAAATTCAGGCACCACTGAACATGGCCTTAACTCTCCTGTTGAGATCAATAGAACATAATATGTTTTTAGCTTGTGCCTAAGGTTTATTTTGGTTTTGGATAGAGATTATAATTAACTGTCTTAACAAACCTCTGTTATGCCAAGCAGGTTAATATCGTGGACAAGAACATGATTCAAGGCTGTGATATATAAAATGGTATGTTAATGAAGGGCAAAAGAAAAACACAATTGCTCTCATGCAGCTTTGCAGAATTTCAGAGAGGGTCCATGGCTGAAAATTTACAAATTTGTCCCTTTTTAAAACATTTGCTAAGGGAAAAAGTCTCAAACTACCTTGTGAATCCTGACTAAGTAAAACTGAAGGAAGTTCCGTAAATGTTGGTACACTGTGATTAAATTGACAATAAGAATGTTAATGGATAAATAATAAATAAATGTACAAATTAGGGTTTAGCCTAAAGGCAGTCAGCATTGTGACTCATCTCTGCCTTTGAGCCTAAACTGAAGAAAGTCTGAAGCCCTTCCCCCCTTTGTTATTTCTTGATACTTTTTAACTTGTTTCCCTTATTTGTCCTCTCCTGCCCAAATGTTTCCCTTTTTGCTTTTTTGTATTTTATACTTTATTGAAATGTAATAAAGTTTTTTTTTTAAAAAAAATGACTCATCTCTGGGTTCATCTTCTGACTGCACATTTGCCTAGAACTGTGATGGCAAACCTATGGCATGCAGCACCCTCTCTATCGGCATGCGAGCTGTCACCCCAGTTTAGCTCTGCCACGCATGTGTGCAAGCCTCCTGCTGGCCAGCTGGTTATCGGGTCTCTGCCTTGCATGCGTGGGGGACTGGGCTGTGTGTGAGGACTGCATGTGCATGCGTGGGGGGCAGGGCGCATGCAGGGGGGCCATGCACGCATGTGCATAAGGGCAGGGTCCATGCGCAGGGCCCATGCACACATTGCATTTGAGGGGTTCGGGTGTGTGTGCATTCCCGTGGGTACGAATGTGCTTTGGGCACTTGATCTGGAAAAGGTTAGCCATCACTGGCCTAGAACAAACCTATAAAAATGTCAGCTGGAAACTGCTTGTACCAGGTTCTGCTTTGTAGCTACCAGAGCTAGAAACTAGATTTTTGGGGATGGGTGGGTTGTGTTATTGAGGTTTGGAATTATTGCAAGCAGCAAAATGATTATCTTAAATCTTGCCTATTTATTTCACTCATTACACCTCCTGAATAATACAGGGGTCATTCTGAAATATTTTTTATTTTATTTTATTTTAATTTGAATTTATATCCAGCCCTTCTCTGAAGACTCAGGGCGGCTTACACAGTATTAAGCAATAGTCTTCACCCATTTGTATATTATATACAAAGTCAGCTTTTATTGCCCCCAACAATCTGGGTCCTCATTTTACCTACCGTAGGATGGAAGGCTGAGTCAACCTTGGGCCTCGTGGGACTTGAACTTGCAGTAATTGCAAGCAGCTGTGTTAATAACAGACAGACTTAGTTTGCTGAGCCACCAGAGGCCCATTTTGCCTTGATACTTGTATTAATTATGTTGGATTACTGTAAGATGCTTTATGTAGGGCTCGCCTGGCTAGTGCAACTACTATTACGTTATTCACCAGGACTTCTTACTGCATATATGCCACTTCTTGCATTGCAATCTCTGCATGAGGTGGCAATCATTTTTAGATTATTGCTCTTGGCCCTAAACAGCTCAAGGCCATGCTTGCTTCCATAGAGGCCTGACTGATCTTCAACCTCTGTAGGGAATGCTGTGTTGATCCTGTTAAAGATTGATTATATCCACTTTGCTGGGATGCCATGGTAGCTGTTCACTGCTGTGGCCTGATGTCACATGGTGATTATATTTAAGGCTTCCAGTAGTAATCCTTTCCTTTGTAAAATTAATTAATTAAAAAAAACCCTTCATTTTCCTAGAAGTTCTCTTCATTTCCTCCATGTCCCCTTCATTTTCCTAGAAGTTCTCTTCATTTCCTCCATGTCTTTTTGGCAATTCATAATAATTATTCCTTTTATTTTTGTATTTTTTTTCCTTCTGGGTTGTAGATGTTTTTAATGGAAAGCTCTGCAAGATTTCCTTTAACGAAAAGCAAAATCTAAGAAACACAAACAAATGCATACATAAGAAAGGATGAAGTTCTTTATAATGAGATAAATGGGATTCTTTTATCACCCGTGGGAGGTGATGTTTGTAAAGCCACTAACACTATTGCTTATTGGCAAACTCAAGGCATTGCACGATTAAAATTAATTTCACCAGTAGAAAAAGATCATATGAATTCAGGTATCATCAAGCTCATTTAGTACAGGAAACAGTGAATATACCCTGATGTTTCAGTAAACCTTGCAGCTAGCTTCTTCAGAGTAGATGTACCAGGACCAAATTAAGGCCAATTAATGCTCCAAGTACAGCACAGCTATGAAGCTCCTCAGCTGTTCCTTTCATTGCTTAACTGACAAAAAACATTTAGACTGAATAAGTGCTGAAAGCTGAAGTTGAGTGTGGCAGTGAAAAAATTAAAAGCATGATAATAGAGGGGAAAGCTTTGTCCGCCCCATTCCCTTGAGGCCTTAAGCATGAGTTACTTTTGCTAAAGGTTTAATCCATGGATGATGCATAGAGATACAATTCAGATATTTTAAAAAATCCCTTCATCCCAAAGATCAGAAAAAAATTATCCTGTAATTTACAACTTCTTCACTGCAAAAACATATGGACTACAAATCTTGATCAAGGCAAAGCAATAGATGCAATTTACATAGACTTCTGTAAAGCTTTTGACTCAGAGGTACATGACAAACTTCTCCTAAAACTAAAATCCTATGGCATCTCCGGACCCCTCCATAATTGGATAACAGCTTTCCTGTCAAACACACAACAAGTGGTCAAAATTGGCAGTGCTCTATAGAATCCTGTTCCTGTCAAAAGCGGCGTTCCCCAAGGCAGCGTTCTAGGACCAACGCTCTTCATATTATACATTAATGACCTCTGTGACCATATTATAAGTAATTGTGTTCTCTTTGCTGATGATGTCAAACTATTTAGCACTACCAACAATACAGCTACCCTTCAAAAAGACCTTGACTTTGTGTCAGAATGGTCAAAAACTTGGCAACTCCAAATCTCAACCAGCAAATGCTCTGTCTTACACATTGGAAAAAAGAATCTAAACACTAAATACAAGCTCGATGGACATTACCTTGTAGATGACTCCCACCCCGTTAAAGACCTTGGAGTTTTCATATCAAATGATCTTGTTCTGTTTCCCTTCCCCCAATACTCCCAGCAAAGAGTCCGTCAGAGGCCTTCCTTTTTTTTTCCTTTTATTTACATAGATACATGTCCTGGCCACGTCTACCCACGGGCCTGCCAAGTTTCTGGAGATAACGAGGAAATTATAGATAAGGCCAGAATTACTCACGAATATATTCTTCCCTCCATGAATTAGCTCGCGCCAAATTCATTGCTTTGTCCAAGACAAAAAACCAGGAAGTCCCGCCTCCTATTTATAGTCTCTGCAGATGTCACTGCATGACAATTATGACTTGGCTTTGTCCCAACTCTTCCGCTGCTGCGCACGCCGATCAAGTCTTCGTAATCTTGCGTCCCTCAAAACTGTTCTTGGGCGTTGCCAAATCAGAAGAAGGCCGGAGAATCAGGCCTTGCCGGCCCCTCCCTTTGAGTGGGTGCCAGGGAGGAGAGGGCTCAAGAGAAGCAGGGCTTGCCAGGTCTTCTCCCTCATTTTCTGAATCATCCGAGTCCAGGAGTCTGGGTCCAGGAACCTGGGTCACAACACTATCCTCACCGCAGGGCCCTTCCCCGGGCTGACGATCGGGATGCGGTCGGGCTGGGTTCTGCTCATGGAAGGCCTGCACCAGGTCAGGGGCATGAGCGTCGGAGGCATCTACCCAGGAGAAATCAGTCCCGTATCCCTTCCACGCGATCAAATATTGGAAAGCGACCCTTTAGCCAGCGAGAGTCTCGTGACGCTGTGGACTTCAGATTCCTCCGACCCGTCCTCGGCGACAGTGGCGGGTGCTGTTGGGCACCGAAGGGGACTCGGTGTGGCCTCAGGAACCAGAAGGGACCGGTGAAAACGGGTGGATCCGCATGGATCGTGGCAGGGTCAGTCGGTAGGCTACGGGTTGATGACTGCCTCGACAGGAACGGGCCGATGAATCGGTGGTCCAACTTCTTTACCGGCGGTCGGACGGGAGGTGTTTGGTGGAGAGCCACACCGGTCTCCAACTGCCAGCGGGGCGTTGCCCGTCGGGAGCGGTCAGCGGACCGTTTGTAGTCCTCCTTTGCCCGATTCAGCTGCTGGCGTACCAACTGTTGGACCGCATGCAATTCCGTCAGGAAGGTCTGCGTTTGGGAACAGGAGAGTCGGTGGTGCCAGAGGAAGAGCGCGGATGGTACCCACATTGGCAAAGAACGGGTCATCTGAGTAGAGGTGTGCTGAGAGTTGTTAAAAGCAAACTCCGCCAGAGACAGGTAGTCGGCCCAGTTGTCCTGTTGCTGGTTGATGAAGCAACGGAGATACTGTTCCAGTATACCGATGTCCTTCTCTGTACCCCCGTCGGTCTCCGGATGGTGCGATGGCGACAGACATACCTGCACCTCCAACGCGGCCATCAGGCTCTTCCAGAAGCGGGCTGTGAACTGAACTCCAGCGGTCCGAAACCACCCTGTCCGGTAGACCATGGAGGCGGAAGATGTGCTGCAGAAAGAGGCGGGCGTTTTGCGGCTGTGGGCAGTCCAGCGGCATGGGATGAAGTGTGCCATCTTGGTGAGCATGTCCACCACCACCAGCACCGTGGTGAACCCAGAGGACGGCGGCAGGTCTGTCAGGAAATCCATAGAGATCGCCCCAGGGTCTGTCGGGTGTCGGCAAGGGCTGGAGGAGCCGGGAGGGGCCCCGTGGCGGTCTTGGCTTGCCGGCACGGTACGCAGGATGTCACGTAGGCATGTATATCATGCCGCACTGGGCCACCAAAGGTCCGTGTCACCAGGTGGAGGGTCTTGATGAACCCAAAATGTCCTGCTGCAGGGTTGTCGTGGCACTGGGTCATGTCGAGGGCTCGGAGTGGTCCTGTGGGCACATATAATCGCCCCCGAAACTTGAGTAAGTCCTCCTCCAAGGTCCAAGGAGACGTGGGGCCCACCTCCGCTCTCCTTTGCTGCGACCAGGCGTCCTGGCGCTGCGCCTCGCACCTGGGCCCGCAAGTCCACTGGCTCCCGTGCTGCGGCCAAGGCTTCTGCCGCAGCACTGTCCGTGGAGGAAGGGGTCCTTGGCGCAGAGGTACTCTGGCTTGCGGGACAGGGCATCCGCCCTCCGGTTGTGACCGCTGGGAATGTAGGTCACGCGGAAGTTGAACCGGGCAAAAACAACGACCACGGATCTGCCGCTGGTCCACCTTCCTAGCTGTGGTGAGGTGCTCGAGATTCCGATGGTCCGTTCGGACCTCCACCTGATGTCGGGCCCCCTCCAGATGGTGTCGCCAAGCCTCGAATGCAGCCTTGATAGCCAGCAACTCTTTTTCCCAGATAGTGTAGTTGCGCTCGGAAGGTTGAGTTTCCGGGAGTAGTAAGCGCAGGGAAAAGTGTGCCGCCATTCGTCGGAGCCTGTAGCAGCACCGCTCCCAGAGCCACATTGACGCGTCCGTTTCCACCACAAAAGGCCGGAGCGGGTCGGGATGCCTCAGGACGGGTTCCGTGACGAAGGCTTTCTTGAGGGCTGTGAATGCTTCTTGCTGCGGGGACCCCACGGAATGCAACCTTCTTCCTGAGGAGCTGGGTAAGTGGAGCTGTCAGTGTGGCGAAGCCGGGATGAAGGTCCGGTAGTAGTTGGCGAAGCCCAGTAGGCGCTGAACATCCTTCACCCGACGAGGGCTTCCCAGCTACACAAAGCTTCTACTTTACATGGGTCCATGGCTATGCCCTCGGGCGAGATGATATGCCGAGGAATTCTATGGAAGTCCGGAAGAAGACGCATTTCTCCAGCTTCGCATTGAGTTGTTGCTCCATAGCGTTGCAGAACCAGACTGACGTGTCGAAGGTGGCTTTCCTGGACCGGGAGTAAATCAGGATGTCGTCGAGGTAGATAACCACGAACCGATCCAACATGTCTCGGAACACGTCGTTCATGAAGTGCTGAAAACGGCGGAGCATTGGTCAACCCAAATGGCATGACAGTGTATTCGTAGTGTCCGTGTCGGTGCGAATGCCGTCTTCCATTTCTCCTTCTCGTATCCGCACCAGGTTGTAGGCCCCGGAGATCGAGCTTGGTGAAGATCGTGGCCTCGCAACCTTTCCAGTAGCTCCGGGATGAGCGGCAGGGGGTAGCGATTCCGCACCGTAATGGCGTTTAGCCGGCGGTAATCACAGCATAGGCGCAAGTCCCCTGTCTTCTTCTTCACAAAGAGGACCGGGGCCGAGAGGGACTTTGAAGGCGGATGAACCCTCGGGCCAGGTTTTTGTCCAGGAAGTCCCTGAGGGCGGCCAACTCGGGCTCCGACATGGAATACAGGCGTCCCACAGGCAGTGGTGCGTTGGGCAGAAGGTCCACGGGGCAATCGTAGGGCCGATGCGGGGGTAGTTGGTCCGCCTCCTTCTCGCTGAACACGTCGGCGAAGTCCGTCAGCTCAGGAGGCAAGGTGATGGCAGCGGTGGGGACGTTCTGGCCGGCACAGGTGTGGCGGATGTGATCGACGCACTGCAGACTCGGGAAAGAGATGGCGTTCGCGACCAGGCCACCTGAGGATCGTGGGTCCGAAGCCAGGCCAACCAAGGACCAAGGAAAATGAAGGTCCGCCGTGACATAAAACTGGATCGCCTCCTCATGGTCCCCAATAGCCAGGCGCAAAGGCTGGGTGGCGAATTTAATGGGGCGGACACCAGTTCTCGTCCATCAATTGTCTCTACCGCATCGGAGGGTCCACGGAACCACGGGACCGCAAACTGGGTCACAAAGGCCTGGTCCATAAAGTTTGTTGTGGCCCTGAGTCCACCAGCGCATGCGCCTGGAGCCCGTCCGACTGGTTCCCCAACCATATCCGTGTGTCCAGAATCAGATGCCGAGGGGCCCAGAGTCTACTTCCAACGTCCAGTGGGGCTTAGTACGTGCCCGACCTAGGGTTTCCCAGGTCGGGCCTGCTCCGCTTCCGATTGGTCACGCTGTGATTCGGGACCGGCGTCGTGCCCCACTTCGCTTTCTGGGGCAAGAAGCGGCGAAGTGGCGGGCTCCCCACAGTACAGGCACAATCCCCTTGGCGCCTCGGTTCCGCTCCTGGGCTGTTAGGCGAGGTCTGGCCGCTCCCAACTCCATGGGCTCTTCCGCAGCGGTTACAAAACGTGGGGCGACCCTGGGTGCTGGTGGTGCAGGAAGTGGGGTGCAGATGTCGACGGAGGGTCCCGGGGTGCGACGGGACGGTCGCCGTTGCAGACGGGCATCGAGGCGGAGACAAAGGGCACCAAGTTGTCGAGGTCATGGCGCCTCCACGGGCCAGCTCGTCTTGCAATTCCTCTGAGAGTCCCTCCTGGAACGCGTCCACCAGCGCTGCATCATTCCAGTCAGAGTCCTGGCACAAAAGACGAAATTCGCGATGTACTCCTGCAGGCGTTTCCCTTGACGGAGTTCCTTAAGGCGCCTGGTTGCCGCCAGCATTCGAACGGGTCCTCATACATGGTGCGTAGGTGCTGCCAAAAACGCTGTTGGTCCGCCAGCAGGGGGCTGTCCTGGAGCAAGAGGGGCGTGGCCCATCGAGCAGCCGAGCCGGAAAGAAGGTTAATCACGAAGGCCACCTTAGCCCGGTCGTCTGGGAAATCCTCTGGCCTCATAGCCATGTAGAGCTGGCACTGTCCCAAGAAGGTCGGGAACATCTCAGGCTGCCCAGAAAACTTATCCGGCACGGTTATCGGGCACTTGCGACGAGGAGGAGGAGGGGGAGGATGGGGGGGGGGCTGCAGGCACATTCCTGGCAGCAAGTTGGCCTGCCAAGTGAGCCACTTGCTGCTGGAGCTGTTGATTAGCCGCTTGTAGCTGCTCTAACTGCTGCTGTACCTGCTGCTGATCCATCTTTGGTGGAAGATGTTTTAGTCAGGTCTTGGACAAAATGTTCTGTTTCCCTTCCCCCAATACTCCCAGCAAAGAGTCCGTCAGAGGCCTTCCTTTTTTCCTTTTATTTACATAGATACATGTCCTGGCCACGTCTACCCACGGGCCTGCCAAGTTTCTGGAGATAACGAGGAAATTATAGATAAGGCCAGAATTACTCACGAATATATTCTTCCCTCCATGAATTAGCTCGCGCCAAATTCATTGCTTTGTCCAAGACAAAAAACCAGGAAGTCCCGCCTCCTATTTATAGTCTCTGCAGATGTCACTGCATGACAATTATGACTTGGCTTTGTCCCAACTCTTCCGCTGCTGCGCACGCCGATCAAGTCTTCGTAATCTTGCGTCCCTCCAAAACTGTTCTTGGGGCGTTGCCAAATCAGAAGAAGGCCCGGGAGAATCAGGCCTTGCCGGCCCCTCCCTTTGAGTGGGTGCCAGGGAGGGAGAGGGCTCAAGAGAAGCAGGGCTTGCCAGGTCTTCTCCCTCATTTTCTGAATCATCCGAGTCCAGGAGTCTGGGTCCAGGAACCTGGGTCACAACAGATCTAAGTGCCAAAGACCACTGCAACTACATCGCAAAAGAAGACTTTAAGAGTTGTAAACTTAATCTTGCGTAGCTTCTTCTCCAGAAACATTACACTACTAACTAGAGCATATAAAACATTTGCTAGACCAGTTCTTGAATACAGCTCGCCTGTCTGGAACTCACACCTCATTTCGGACATTAATATATAGTGACCAGACATCCCGCTTTTGGCGGGACAGTCCCGCTTTTTAATAATTTGTCCCGCATCCCGCGGCAATTCCAAAAAGCCCCAATTTTTTTTTGTTTCACTCCCATTCTGAAAATGGGAAGCGGCAAGGCAAGAGGAGGAGGCGGAGAAGGGGGAGTGGTGGAGAAGGGGGCGCGAGAGGGAGGAGAGATGCCGCTTGACTTCACCCGAGAGGAAGAGAAGAGCCGAGAGGAGAGCCGAGGAGAGCCGGGCCTGCCTGGAAGAGCTGAGAGGAGAGCCGAGCCTGCCTGGAAGAGCGGAGAAGCAGCAGTCGCTCCTCCTCCTTCAGGCAGGTGGCAAGACTCAGCACGCATGCACAGCCCCCCCCAATGGTGTCCCGCTTTGCCATCGCTGAAATCTGGTCACTTTACATTAATACAATTGAGCGTGTCCAGAAATATTTTACAAGAAGAGTTCTTCACTCCTCTGATTACAACAAAATACCTTATGCCACCAGACTTGAATCCTGGGTTTAGAAAATTTAGAACTCTGTCACCTTCGACATGACCTGAGTTTAACTCATAGAATCATCTGTTACAATGTCCTACCTGTTGAAGACTACTTCAGCTTCAATCATAACAATACACGAGCACACAACAGATTTAAGCTTAATGTGAACCACTCCAATCTTGATTGCAGAAAATATGACTTCAGTAACAGAGTTGTTAATGCCTGGAATGCACTACCTGACTCTGTGATCTCTTCCCAAAATCCCCAAAGCTTTAACCAAAAACTATCTACTATTGACCTCACCCTATTCCTAAGAGATGTGCATAAGGGATGTGCATAAGAGCACCAGGTTGCCTACCGTTCCTGTCCCAATGTCCCCTTTGATTGTATCCAATTTGTATAGTTTTTTTATACTTATGCTTATATATATGCTTATATATTGTAAAGCATGAAATAACTATACAATATATATGCTTATATATACACTGTTGTGACAAATCAATCAATCAATCAATCAATCAATCAAAACTGGGAGACTCTTCAACTACTTCAGTCTTCTTGAATTTTGACAAACATCTGTGCATCATTATTTAAGACATTCATCATTTTGTAAGAGAGGATTGTTCCTTTAAGAATTAAGTGGAGGATATGTTGGCTATGTCTCTATGGAATTTCTGTTTTTATACAGATGAAGTCTTCTTATTCAAGGAGTGCTCATTAGTTTAGATTACCTTGGCAAATATATCTTTACTAGGTCAAACCTAATACACCTTTCAACAGCTTTCTGAATGTTTAGTCTTTAACAACCTGCTTGAAAACAGCTATATAGAAACTGCTAAATTATTGCATATAAATTTGAAACTTACGCTTGTAGAATAGAATAGAATTTTATTGGCCAAGTGTGATTGGACACACAAGGAATTTGTCTTGGTGCATATGCATTGTTCCTCCTTCACTGTGTTGTTTAGGTTGTGTACATACTATTGACCAACTACCAACCAGCTACAAAGGGCAGTGAAGAAATGCTTTTTCTCAACATGAATTTTGCATAATGTGTATAGAATAAAACTACATTACATTATTATTGTAGAATTATACAACCTTTTCAAAAATAGTGAAATGAAGCTAAGTGCAAGGATGAAGGTATTGTAAGCATTATAAGAATGGGGGTCGTAACCATGTCAAGGTAACAAGCCATTAAACTAAGATTGTGCATAAGTACCATAAGATTAATTTCCTTCCCTATTATAAAGTGAAAAAGCTCAACACAAATTACAGGAAGATAATGTTTTAACATTAACCCTCCACATCATTCTGTATTAAAAACATTGAGTTCTAAAGGCAGGGGTGAAATGCTCCCGGTTCAGACTGGATCGCCTGATCCAGTAGCGATGGTGGCGGGTAGTTCGGAGAACCGGTAGCAAAAATCCCTGCCCCACCCCATGCCCAGCTGAGCCGCATGATCATCAGAGGTTTTTTTTTTACTTTTAAAAAACTTACTTTAGCCGAAAAAATGCTTTTAAAAGTAAAAAAAAAGCCTCTGATGATTGCACGGCTCAGCTGAGATCATCCAAACCCTTTAAAAGCATTTTTTCCTCTGGCGATCCCAGCTGAGTTGCCTGATCATCGCAGGCTTTTAAAAGTATTTTTTTACAACCTCTTCAGTCAAAGAGGTTGTAGAAAAAATGCTTTTAAAAGTAAAAAAAAAAAGTTAGCTAAGCCCACCCAGTCACATTACCCCACCACTACCAAGCCACGCCCACAGAACTGGTAGTAACAAATTTTACATTTCACCCTTGTCTAAAGGTATATTAAGACAGCCAGTTTGGTGTAGCCATTAGGCTAAAAAAACATGACCTTACAAGTTCTAGTCTCAATTTAGGTATAAAGCTGGGTGAGTGACCTTGGGAAGCAAGCTTTGTCTCAGGTTTAGGAAGGTGCCAAACAGAGGTGGGTTTCAGCAGGTTCTGTCCAGGTCTGGAGAATGATTAGTGGAAATTTTGAGTAGTTTGGAGAACCGGTAAATACCATTTCTGACTGGCCTCGCCCCCATCTATTCTCTGCCTCCTGAGTCCCAGCTGATCAGGAAGAAATGGGGATTTTGCAGTAACCTTCTCCTGGAGTGGGAGGAAATGGAGATTTTACAATACCCTTCCCCTGCCACGCCCACCAAGCCATGCCTCACCCACCAAGCCTCACCCACAGAACTGGTAGTAAAAAAAATTTGAAACCTAACACTGGTACCAAAGGTGAACTACTTTTAAAAAACCTAGCCAAGAAATGCAGAGACTCTTCCAGGCAATCACCAGGAATCAAGAAGGGGGAGACATATGAGCTTTGAAGGCTGTAAAGTACTTTAAATTTGATTTGGAAAAGATGTGGCTTTTTAATGGTTCAGAGATAGGTATGCCTTTGTGATCCCATGTGTTTGAAAGCATTTTATTCAAATGAAATGCAAAGTATTGTGCAGTTCTGTTAGTTTTCATATGCAACCTTATTGTAAAGTTAGATGTATTCAGTCTGAGCAAAGTACATTCCAAATAGCGTGTTGGTATAGGAAGAGCAATTTGGTTTCTTTGTTTAAAAATGCAAAACAAACAATACTTTATAACATCTCTCTCTCCCTCTGTATATAATATTCACACACACTAAAAATGAAACAAAAAGATAAATTTGGATGATTTATAACTTCAACAAAAAAAGAAATTAACAGTAAGGAATTAGAGACATTGATCATTTAAGAAGCAGAAACCCCATAGTAAAGTTTAATATTTTATAAAGCTGGCAGAAAAGCTAAGAAATGTTAACAGCTGGTGGGCCTTGTGAGACATAGGAACTAGCCTAGAAGTCTGACTAAGATAATATTTTCCTTTAAATCAATTTTAAACTAATTAAATCGTCCTTAATTACATTTAAAACATCCTCCAGCAAAGAGGAGAAAATGACATCAGCTCTAGCTATGAAACAAAGGGAAGAGATAAGAAAATGGCTTAATTTTAATTACATACTATAATATTTTGGAGGGAAAGATGAAGAATAAAAAGTTTGTGTTCTGTAATTATTTAGTAACAGTTTGCTGAATTGCAATGTTGTTTGTAAAGTGTATGAGCCTGTCTTGAGCATCTATAAATAATTGCTGGATTTAGGTTGCACAAAGATTCATTCATGTTTAGATTACTAGTCAAGGCCATCTTTCTCTCCCCTCTCTCCCCCCCCCCCCCAAGAAAGAGGAAAAGGGGGGGGGGAGAGAGAGACGATAGACAGATAACCACGCAGCAGAGAAACCATGATTGATAGAAGATTTCACTGTTAACCTCATATATTTGCCATTTGGTGATTATTATAGCTTGTGTATTTGGCTATATACAGAAAAATGCAATGCTTAATTATACTTGATTATACTTTCAGAAATGGATAGGTAGTATGAACAGATTTGGCCTGCAAAAATCCAGATGACGACAAGATGGCAGTAAGCATACAAAATGCACTAATTCTTTGCTACTTTCTAGAACAGTGTTTACCAGTTGATTTTAAGTTGTGTGGATTTCAATTCCCAGAATTCTCTAGCCAGTGTACAACAGTTCTGAGAGTTGAAGTCTTCACATCTTAAAAGCTGACAAGTACCAACCTGAATTTTTGCAATCATGATCTAGAAGCCATAATCTACCTCACCATGAGTCATCTGAACTGAGTTTTTCAGGGAAGTCAGGGAAAAAGTAGTTTGTCACATAACATGAAATACAATTTATTGTATGAATAAACTAAAAGGTTAATATAGAAAGTCTCCTGCATTTAGTGAGGAAATAATTGCTTAAGATTTCAGGAATGATTTCAGTCATGCTGCACAATAATTTTTCTGTTCATTAGTGCTACTTTTTGAATCTCACTCAGCTTAGAGAGGCAAAAAGATTGTAATCAAGAGCTGTTTTCTTCATACTAAAGATATTAGGTGACTGGTTCTTTGACAGGTAGGTAAGAACAGGTATTTTCTTTTCCCTAGGAGTTCTGCATGTCCTCAATGAGGTTTACAGTGGAGCAGGTGTATGAAGCTAATAATTGACATTTTGTCCCTTTTCCTACAGCAGTTTTCAGTGACCTCTCATGGATATATATATATTTCATGCATGAAGTATACTTATTTACATTTGATTTCTAATTTCTGACTGACCTCATGCAGGCCAGAAAGGACCAGAGGTAGCCTCAGGGAGTGTGGGGGTGGGAGAGGCTATAAAATGTACAATCTGCTTTGAGAAGTAACGTAAACATAGCGTGCACATACAGGTACATGCAAATAGAGATTTTAAACCTCAGTTGTTTCCTAATATCCAAGGAAAATAAAATAAGGTTTTGTGTCCATGAATAATGCATTTCTAAAATGTAAGTCAGAGTGCTTAGCATGCCAAGCATCTCCAAGAATGGCTGGCAAATTCTTGGGAACAGAAAGAGAATATGTAATCCCCAACAAATAAATAAGAATGATTACTGGTGAGCAGTTGCTTAGAAAAATATGTTTTGAATATGTAGTTTAAGCTTAAGCCTATTCATGCTTATACACGGTAGCCGAGTGAATATAAAACAAAGAATAATGGGGTTGAAGGAGATCTTTCAGGTCTGTAGTCCAACCTCTGCTCAGTCAGTGTCTCTGACGAATGGCCACCCAACCTGTGTGAAGATGTTGGATGAAGGAGCACTCACCACTTTATGAAGCAGCTCATTCCATGGTCTGATAGCCTGCCTGAATACATTTCCTTGGTAGAAAGGTGGCTATATAAATACCTTATGTTCAATCAGCATTTAACATAAGGTATTTATATAGCCACCTTTCTACCAAAACTGTCTAGATGATGAATGAATAAAAACAACAATAACAACCCATAACTGTAAAAAAAAACCCTGCCATCTAAATTATTAGTAGTGTTGCGCCATTTGCAGACTTGATAAACATCCACTGAATCCTTCAACTGGGTGGTTGATAAAAATATTAACATGCACAGATCCGAACAGCCATGTGGTGTTGCACTCCCTACTAGCTGAAATGGTGCCTTTAACAAAAAGACTTTGGTTAGCAGTTGTTTTAAATTTATGCGCCATCAGATCTAAAGATTTTATGAAGCATCCATAGCATATTATATGCAATATACAAATATAGTGCATTGAGAAGAAAATATACAATAAAACATCATCCTTCACCAGACAAGATCAAAAACTGCTCTGGTCCCAGATTTGTTTCAAAAGCTAGGTTTTTAAACTTTTCTAAAGGATGTCAGGGTTAGGGCCAGATAAATCTCTGGGGGATGATATGATAGATGGCAGAGCTCTAGGATCCCCTGAGATTGGTGCGATTTAGTCATTGAGTCATTTGAGAATCAATCTAACTACAGGTTCATGTATCTTATGTTTTAGTGGTGAAAAAGTATGGCATCATGAAGGGACTGTTGAAGGTTTTGCTGAATCCAGGTTCACTATGTGTGTGATCAGAGGTGGGCTTCAAAAATTTTAGCAAGGGGTTCTCTACCTGGTTGCTGGTGGCCGCGGCCATGGTGGGCATGGCCTAGTCAGCCTCCTGCACCATGGTGGTGGTGGTGGGGCGTTTTTGCCCTTCCTGGGCTCCAGAGGCTTTCCTCAAGTCTCCAAGAGGGCAAAAATGGCCTCCTCAGGCTCTGGAGGCCGGAAATGGACCTGTTTCCACCCTTCCCGAACTTCCAGTAAGCCCGTTTATTGCCCTCCCCAAGTCTGCGTGCAGGCACTGCACTTACCTGCATCCAAAATGGGCCACGTGGAGACTCCTGGGGTGGGGTGGGCAGGGTCATCCAGGAGTGGGATTTGGGGGTTCTCTGAACTGCACAGAATCTTAGCTAGAGGTTCTCCCAAACCCCAGCAGCCCACCCCTGTATATGATGGTTTCTCAGGTCCATTAATCTAATAATGCTATCAAAGGATGAGATAAGATTAGTCTGGCAAGATTTCTTTGTGATAAACCCATGCTGATTATTAATTGTGGCATGCTTATCCAACATCTCAAAACAAGCTCTTTGGTTATCTGTTTAAGGACCATGTCTGGTATAAATATAAAACTGACATGTTTATAGTTTCTTATGACTTCCTCCTCCTTCTTTTTGAAGATGGTGATGACAATTGCTTTTTGTCTTCTGTGATCTCATCAGAGTTTTTAAAGATGATTGAGAGTGGTGACATCCCCATCAATTCCTTTAGTAACCTGGGATGCAATCACTCTGGTCCTGGAAACTTGAATTTGTTCAAATTAGTTTTTCCCCCCTCTTTCTCCTTGTATATGCTGAGTTGCATTTCCCTGTTTTTCCTAATAATATAATGATGACCACATAATGGCCTTTTCCCTTCTAAAAGGGAAAAAAAAAAGTTAACAAGTTCTGTCTTTTCACCAATGCTAGTTACCCATTCACAATTTTCTCTTTTCAGTCCTTTGTTGTATGCTTTCATCTTGTTTTTGCTTCACTCTCCTCTTTTTGTTTTTTTATCTTATAAATTTAAAAATGGGTTTACATTAATACATTGATACTCTGCCTGATTCCATATATAACAGTATTCTATTCTCTTCTTTCAGTAGTCTTATTCATTCAAGCTGTTGACTTGTTTTTCTTTTCTTTCTTTTTTGCATAATTCTTTCAAAATCAATGGAATCTAAGTTGATTAAGATAATTGCAAGCCAAGTTCTTAAGTATAATTGAGTTGACCTAGAATTCAATAGACCTGTAGGCTAAAAGAGTACCACGTAAGATACCCATTTAACCTATACTATTTTATATTGAATCAGGCTACCAATTTAGCACAAGCTGACAAGGTGGTATGCTTCAGGTCCAGAGGTGGGTTTCAGCAGGTTCTGACCAGTTCTGGAGAACCGGTAGTGGAAAGTTTGAGTAGTTCGGAGAACCGATAGTAAAAATTATGACTGCCCCTGCCCCCATCTATTCTCTGCTTCCCAACTCCCAGCTGATTGGGAGGAAATAGGGATTTTACAGTAACCTTCCCCTGGATTGGGGTGGGAATCGAGATTTTACAGTATCCTTCCCCTGCCACGCCCACAAAGCCACACCCACCAAGCCATGCCACGCCTATCAAGCCATACCCATAGAACTGGTAGTAAAAAAATTTGAAACCCGCCACTGGTCCCGCCACTGGTCCCTTCATATAAACAATATCATCTATTGGTACCCAGGAAATGTGCTATCTCTGTCGCATTCTTGCCTCTGTCGCATTCTTGCCTCCTGATAGACAAATGGCTTCCAAAAATCCTTAAAGATGTATTCTCTCAAACTGTGGATGTGAATGGTTGAATCCCTTGTAGATTTGTTCCTGTTCTTTATTCCTTTTCTTATTCCCTTTTTATAATAATTATATGGTAACCCACTCCCTGCTTACGCAGGAGGCTTGGGAGGACCCCTTACAGGGTCGTGCTGAGGATTTTGCACAGTATCTGTCTGATAAAATCACTCAGATTCGGGACGGACTGGACACTGATTGGATAGATCTGGGTGGGTTGGCGGGGACGAGTCTTGAGAGTTTTATCTGGGCTGAGTTCGATCCTGTGACTCCCGATGACATGGACAGGTTGTTGGCTAGGCTGAATCCCACCACATGTTTATTGGACCCGTGTCCCTCCTGGATGGTACTGGCCACACGGGAGGTTACACAAAACTGGCTCCTGGGAATTACCAACGCTTCTTTGGTGGGGGGCATTTTCCCCGCTGCCTTGAAAGAGGCGGTGGTGAGGCCCCTCCTTAAGAAGCCCTCCCTGGACCCAGCTGTATTAGCAAACTACCGTCCACTCTCCAACCTTCGTTTCTTGGCGAAGGTTGTTGAGAGTGTGGTGGCATATCAGCTTCCTCAACACCTGGAGGAAACTGTTTATCTGGACCCGTTCCAGTCCGGTTTCAGACCCAGGTACAGCACCGAGATGGCTTTGGTTGCGTTGGTGGATGACCTCTGGAGGGCTCGGGACAGGGGATGTTCCTCTGTCCTGGTCCTGTTAGATCTCTCAGCGGCTTTTGATACCATCGACCATGGTATCCTGCTGCGGCGGTTGGAGGGATTGGGAGTGGGAGGCACCGTTTATCGGTGGTTCTCCTCCTATCTCTCTAATCATTCGCAGACAGTGTTGGCAGGGGGGCAGAGGTCGACTCCGAGGCGCCTCACTTGTGGGGTGCCGCAGGGGTCCGTTCTCTCGCCTCTCCTGTTCAACATCTATATGAAACCGCTGGGTGAGGTTATCTGTGGTTTCGGGATGGATTATCATCTATACGCTGATGATATGCAGCTGTACATTTCCACCCCGAACCACCCCAACGAAGCTGTCGAGGTGATGGGTCGGTGTCTTGAGGCCGTGCGGCTCTGGATGGGGAGGAACAGGCTCCAGCTCAACCCTTCCAAGACTGAATGGCTGTGAGTTCCGGCATCCTGGTACAGTCAGCTTACGCCATCGCTGACTGTGGGGGAGAAAATACTGACCCCAGGGGAAGGGTGCACAACTTAGGCGTTCTCCTGGACGATCGGCTGTCCTTAGAAGAACACTTGACGGCCGTCGCCAGGGGAGCATTTTATCAGGTTCACCTGATTCGCCAGTTGCGCCCCTTCCTTGATTGGGATTGCTTACGCACGGTCACTCATGCCCTCATCACTTCCCGCCTGGACTATTGCAATGCTCTCTACATGGGGCTCCCCTTGAAGAGCACCAGGAGGCTCCAGCTAGTCCAGAATGCGGCCGCGCAGGTGATAGAGGGGGCACCACGTTGCTCCCATATAACACCCATCCTGCGCAGCCTGCACTGGCTGCCGGTAGCTTTCCGGGTGCAATTCAAGGTGCTGATTACCACTTTTAAAGCACTCCATGGCTTAGGACCGGGGTATTTGCAAGACCGCCTTCTGCCACTGATTGCCTCCCAATGACCTGTGTGCTCCCACAGAGCGGGCCTCCTCAGGGTGCCGTCGACCAAACAATGTAGGTTGGCGGCCCCCAGGGAGAGGGCCTTCTCTGTGGCGGCACCAGCCCTATGGAACGAGTTACCTCCGGGGTTACGCCAACTACCCGACCTCCAGGCCTTCAAGTGTGAAGTAAAGACCTTTTTATTTCACCGAGCGGGACTAGCCTAAGAATGTATTTTAGCGAAATTTTAATGGGTTTTTAATTGTTCTTCAGCCATTTTAGTGATTCGGCCACTAAATATTTGTTTTAAATTGTTTTTAAATAGTGTTTATTTATTATATTTATATCATAGTGTTATGTGTATTTTAATATTGGCTGTACACCGCCCTGAGTCCTTCGGGAGATGGTGCAGTATATAAATGTAATTATAAATAAATAAATAAATAAATATTGTATTTTTATGCAATATAATATTTCTATTTGGGTTTATTGTATGACACCCTTAGTCAGTTTGGACTTGGGTGGTGATAAATAAAATAATCATATTTGAAATCTGGATTTTCAGAAAGGCGGAATTACATCCAGCAACAATATTCAGAACTACATCTAAATAACAGAGCTGATGCAAATTCCTTAAATACAGCCACCAGTTTATCCTTAAATTGCATTGTATAGTACATCTCCAATGAAAGATCAGAAAGATCTGATTTTATGTGTCAATTCAGCCTTGGCAAATGAGACAGTTGCTCCCATGTTTTCTGAAGTTTACCAAACCAATAATATCTTGCAAGAGCAGGTATTTTTTAGAAAGTCCCTCCCCCCCAAAAAAAGTCTGGGTGGTAGTTATGATGGTGATACTTATGGGATTCTAACAGGCAGCACATTCAGTTAAGCACTAGTATTAACCACCATTAGAGGGCCTGAGAACCACATGGAAAGATAAGTAACACATTTCTTCTAAAGCTAGGATTAGAACTAGGGAATTAGTATTGAGGGAATTAGTGGATGATACCTGTGAATCAATATTGAATCGTGTTTCAGAGGAATGTACAAATATAAAAAGAGCTTCCCTTTCTAAATTCCCATCACAACTGTCACAGGCTATCTGTCTCTGACAATGAAGAATTTTATAACATCATGATAGTTACATTGATTATCTGTCACAATTGACCATAACTTCACCAATTAATATAATAGAAATAAATATACATCAAGGAAAAGCCAGTTCCAAATCATACTCAACTCCTGATGACCTCCTGAACACATTCATACAGATTTTCTGGCAATAATATGAAGTAGCTTGCCACTGCTTTCTTCTCAATGTTTTTCTGCTTCCCAGTCAGACAATACCTCTGGTAATTTCCTATCCAATAAATGTTGAAGTATTGAATGAGATAACAATGGCCATAGATTTACCACATCTTCTGACCAGGTAATCAGTTATGAAAATAAGCTGTGTATGTTTGTATGTATGTGTTTAAAAAGAGGACTTTGTAACTTCTCAATGTTAAAGGGATAGATACCCCTGTCTCCCCGAAAATAAGACCGGGTCTTATTTTCTTTTGGACCGCCAAATAAGCACTAGGGCTTATTTTCAGGGGGTGTCTTTGTTTTTTTCCATGTATGTGAGGCCACTTCTTCTGTTTGCTCACAGTGGGACAGGAAGCCACAGAACATGCCAGTGCTGCTGCCAAGAGATCTCAACAATCTATATTTCTCTACCTCACAAGCAAGTGACTTTGGGCAGTATATAACAATATTTATTATCTTATATATATTTAATTTTCATCTCCGTATATTTGTTTTTTGTTGTTTTTTCCCCCTTCTTTAACAAGTCTCAGTGTGGCTCAGATTCCATTGCTTTTTCTTCAGAGTTGAAATCTGCAGCTTGAATCAAATCTGACCTGATTCTTGCAGGGTTGATATAAAAGCCACGGAATGGGTGAAATAATGATGGTAAGAGGAATATTCTATAAGGCTACCTAGCTGGTACCTCACAACATTTTTGTAGTTTATAGATATACTATATATATCTGCTGCTGCTCTAGTATAATGTTCTAAAGCTTTGATCCTAGATAAATAAGGTTATATAATTAATAGTACCTATTCGTATAAACTCTATTTCAGATTGGTTGAGCAGAAGCCAGTCTTGTAGCTTTTAATGGTGTCTTCATTAAGGAACAAAGGCTTGTAATATGTCATGTCTTTGGCTTAATTCTCCCTGCGGTTGTGAAGCTTTGTCTTAAGTTGAATCACTTCAAAGGGCATATAAGAGGTTCTTGTGATTAAACATCCCTCAGAAAGACGGCAGGCTAGTACAGCTGTTGCATATCTACTTTCCTGGTTTTACTGATAGCAATTCATTCATTCAGTCATTCATTCATTCATTCATTCATTCATTCATTCAATCAATCAATCAATCATTCATACTATGTGTAAGAGATCCATTGCAATCTGATGGCCAAGCAGCTTTATATAATTAGTACTATTTAGGTTTGTTTTGATGACTATAATGTAAAACAATATGGCCCAAATAGGTGAACATCCAACTCATTCCTTTTACATGAAAAAGAAAAAATAGCTTATGGTTGTGGTTTTGGAATAAGTTTGTCACAAGGGGAGAAGATTTAGAATTTTCTTTTTTCAGACAATAATGTTACCACTGTGGCAGCATTTTGTAGCACAAAACAAATGGTTGACTGCAAGCTATATGAGTTCATCAGGACAGCAAGAATTAAAACACAGTTATATCAATGTTCATATGGAATAGCCTTGTATGTGAAGAAGCATAATGGGAAAATTAACCACTATAGCTCTAGAAACATAAAGTGAAATCAAAAGGAAGGCATAACTTTATTCACTTAAAACATACCTATACTATTTGCAAGCAATGTATCCTCAAATTTAGATAATAATTTAAAAGGCAATCACACATGCAATACCTTTGAAAATACTGAAGCAAGTAAACCACTGTTTATGAGTATGAGAACAGAACTAGGGCTTAACACCTAAATCCTACTTATTCTTAACATATATGGCCTATGAAAAATAATTATCCACAAAATGTTGACAAGAGGAAGATTCTATTAACAATAGAGATTGTTAATCTCATACAACTATGAAATGCTTGTAGAAATCTATGAAGCACCAGCAACCATGTTAAAAACTGATGCAGCATTGTGAAAACACTTTTATTCATATTGTTGTTTGACATCCCATTGCGGTACTGCTTAGGGCTCTCAGATTTAGATTGCAGACAACTACTGGATGGTATCAGAAAGATGCAAGAAATCTAGCTCTTTGTTCCATCTAGATGTCTTTGCTCCAATCAGTTCTCTGGATTTTTGTGTCCAAATCTGTTAGTCCTAACTTATCTTTTCTTTATTTTATTTATTTATTTATTTATTCATACTTTTATACCGCCCTATCTCCCTAGGGACTCAGGGCGGTGTACAGCCATATAAAAAACACATAAATATACAAAGTAAAACATTAATCTAAAAAACTTATTAAATAGGCCAAATATTTAAAATAGACATATAAATAATAAAACCCGGTTAAAATTTAGTTTAAAATTTTAAAAATATTAATAAAGCCCCAAATTAAAATTTGACACTATTATGCCAGTCCTGCTTGAATAAATAGATGTGTTTTGAGCTCATGACGGAAGGTCCGAAGATCAGGCACTTGACATAAGCCAGGGGGAAGTTCGTTCCAGAGCATCGGTGCCCCCACAGAGAAGGCCCTGCTCCTGGGGGCCGCCAGCCGACACTGTTTGGCGGACGGCACCCTGAGGAGACCCTCTCTGTGAGAGCGTACGGGTCGGTGGGAGGCATAAGGTAACAGCAGGCGGTCTCGTAAGTACCCGGGTCCTAAGCCATGGAGCGCTTTAAAGGTGGTAACCAAAATCTTGAAGCGCACGCGGAAAACCACAGGAAGCCAGTGCACGCTACGGAGTAGTGGTGTTACGTGGGAGCCACGAGCGGCTCCCGTTACCACTCGCGCAGCCGCATTCTGGACTAACTGTAGCCTCCGGGTGCACCTCAAGGGCAGCCCCATGTAGAGAGCATTGCAGTAATCCAACCTAGATGTAACCAGAGCGTGAGTGACCGTGCATAAGGCATCCCGGTCAAGGAAGGGACGCAACTGGCGGCCCAAGCGAACTTGGTAAAAGGCCCTCCTGGAGACGGCCGCCAGATGTTCATCAAAGGACAGCCGTCCATCCAGGAGGACGCCCAAGTTGCGAACCACCTCCTTTGGGGCCACTAACTCGCCCCCAACAGTCAGCCACGGATGCAGCTGACTGTACTGGGGTGCCGGCATCCACAGCCACTCCGTCTTGGAGGGATTGAGCCTGAGTCTGTTTCTCCCCATCCAGACCCGTACAGCTTCCAGACACCGGGTTCTGTTGGTGTGGCTTGGTGGGCATGGCAGGGGAAGATACTATAAAAACTCCATTCCCTCCCCACTCCAGGGGAAGGTTACTGCAAAATCCCCATTTCCTTCCGATCAGCTGAGACTCAGGAGGCAGGGAATAGATGGGGGCGGGGCCAGTCAGAATTTTTACTACCGGTTCTCTGAACTACTCAAAATTTCTGCTACCGGTTCTCCAGAACTGGTCATAACCTGCTGAAACCCACCTCTGGTAACCATGCTTCCAAGGGCTTCAAAACATTCCTGGTAGGTACGGGTTGTAGAGATGATAAACTCATTGGTCAGCCAGTTTGATCATATCAAAGTCAGAGAGCTCCTCCAGCATTTTCCGTAAAGGGAAATAAAATTGCAACATTATAGATTGCTACAACTCCAGAGGTCGCAAAACATTCTTTGAATATGCAAGACGTTTTTTTTTTTTTTTTTTTTTTTATTCAAAAAGTTTTTATTAGTCAAAAAAGGTTTATACAAATACATTTCAGGTATGGTAAATTTTCATTTTTCTTATCTAAAATAAGAATTTTACTCAAATTTTTTAACACATACAACAGCCATATGGCAAGCAGGTGACACGAAGTAGCTAAGTTTACAAATTTTAAATACGTAATAAAGAAGAGTCAAGAATAAACAGAATATCGTACAAAAGAGAATAAGGAAAACCAACACAATCCCAAATATCTTTATCACTTCCTAGTTTTGGATCTCAGAACTCTGGGTTCAGCCTGACCCAACTCCAGGGCCGCAACAGCGGCAGCCGCTCCGCCCATGATCTATAACCTCCCTTCTTCAATTCCTGGGTCATCTGATTCCAGGAGGCTTTGTGTTCCTCCACATAGGCCGTAGCCTCCATAATTGTACTGATTTTTTCGTAATGCCCTCCCGGAAAATCATCAATCCCTCTGGCATCAGCCATCTGAAGCCACTCCCTTCTGGTACAATTTGCTTGACAAAAATAATATTTCTTTCTTTTTCACGTACCTGTCTGGGAATCTGCCTCAGAATGGCTATCTCCCTGCCCCTGTAAATCAGTGCCCCACTCCTATGTTTTCTAAAATTTCATCTCTCGTCTCTCTTCTCACAAATTTGACATGAACCTCTCTGGGAACTGCATGCGTGCGTGCATATTGCTAATTAACTCTATAAACTCGATCCACATCCCAATTCATGAAATCAACACCTCTCCCAAGAAATTCTCCCAACAATTTAGTCACAACATCTCTCAAGTCTTCTTGGTCCACTTCTTCCAAATTTTGAAACCTAAGGAAATAAGACATTTTATCCATCTGTGGTCCAAGCACAGCATTGCCTGTCGTCTCCTCTCTTTTCTGCACTGCCCGCATCTCACCCTCAAACCTTCCACTTTCTGCTTGTTTTCTGCTGAAACTTGTTGAGTATCCTTTAAATCCTTTTGGATAGTCACAATTTCTGCTCTTATTTCATCAATTTCTTGTCCATATTAGATAACTTTTCCAAAATTCTCTCCATCTCTCCAGCAGTTGGTCTCTGACCTTTGCCATTAAGGAAAAAAAATACAAAATCCTCAGGCAGGCACAGTATCCTTGTAATTTCCTCCGGATCCACCAGGGGCACTCACAGGAGCAACGAGTCCAGAGTACAGTTAGTCAACCAGGAAGCCGAAGAGTGATGTCATCAAAATTCTCATAGTGAAGGCGGAAGCTGGACGCCACCACTGTTCCCCAGAAGGAGGGGCCTCAAACCTTCCCTCCTAAATTTCTCCATCACCTCTTCTCTCCAGAGCTCCACAAAACCGGTAATCTTCTTATTTTAAGTTCTCCTCTCTCCAGAATAACTCGTGCTCCTTCCAACCGCAGGGAGAAAACCCCCGCACTCCGGGCACTCCACTCACGTTTACCGATATTCCCTTCCTTCTCCTCCTCAATTCTTCTCCGTTCCTGTTCACCACCAGGCTGCTGCAGTTATAAATCCAATGCCCCGGTGTCACCGGGCACAGCGGCCCAGGCGACGACCAAAATAATGGCCGCGGCCTGTGGCCTCCAAACCCCGCCAAGCCTAGGACGCGCCAGCATCGGTCCCCACAGTCCTGTATGTCGGCTGGGAGACCCCTGGCGAGCCGTCCGTGCGGCAGGTGTCCTTTTCGGAACACCTGGCCCCTGAGGGCCTCGGCGGCGGCCGGATTCGGGCACTGGAGGCAGGAGAAGCCTTCCAGACGTCCGTTGCCGCTGGACACCGGAAGTCGTCCAATATGCAAGACGTTTTCACAGCCACCGAATTTGATTTGCTGCATTAAAGCAAGCCACTGCTTTGATTCATAAATCTGCTTTCGTTGGCTGAGTTGATCAGATGTTCACAAAATTAAGTCATTATTTCATACTGACTCATGCATCTGAAGGATGACAGATAGGAGAAAAATTAGTCTGGTATGCTGACCATGAATGATTGATCCACAGGCAATAAGTAGCACCAGTCCCACTTGGCAAACTGCAGACACCAGGTTGGATGGGACATAGTTGATATTCAGGTGATCCCATACTGTTTAAATGTAAGTTAACAATTTTCAGCCTCTGCTGCCTCCCAGCCATTCTTTCTCTATTCAGAAGGAACCTAATTATGATCTTTTGTCTGTCTGGAGCTAAGAGAGAATGTAATGTCCCTTAGCTAATGTCCCTGCTTGGCTTGAAAGGATTTTCTCATCTGCCAATCAAAAATAAACTTTTCCCTTTGTCAATAAAGATGGGGTAAAGAGCAGCAACTGGGAAAGGGCAGGTAAGCCATAGTTTTAAAAAGTTGATAGGACAAAATGTGCAATCCTATAATTCATTTTCAGCTTAATTTCACCATAACTAAATTGGATCTCAAATGGATCTATTCTATGTAGCTCTAATTTTGAATCTAAACCTGTATTTCTAAATACATGGAAGGGGGGGGCTCTTTTGAATGAGAAAGTATAATTAATTTGATTTGGTCTACTGTGAAGTATCTAAGGAAATTCTCAGTCATCCAGGTCATGGTTGTCCCAAAGGTGCTTTTTCAAAAGACAACTGGACTTTCTTGGTTTTCTTCAGACATTTCACCTCTCATCCAAGAAGCTTCTTCAGCTCTGACTGGATGGTGGGGAATGGAAGGATGTATATTCCTTGCAGACAGCTGGTCATTTGTATTCTTTTAGAGAGTTGTTGAGGCCACCTGGAGGTTTATCTCTGTCCTCAGGGTCACCTGAGTAGTGCAAATGGATGTGGAGCCTTTTTGGAACTGTTGAAAGGACTGTGTTGTAGACTGGAGATAGATGGTGTCATATCCCTCCACCTCTGTTGAGAGAGGGCTGTTCAATTTTGACATAGATGGCCACTTTGACCTCTCTTTCAAACCAGCAGAGTCTCTAAAAGAATACAAATGACCAGCTGTCTGCAAGGAATATAAATCCTTCCATTCCCTATCATCCAATCAGAGCTGAAGAAGCTTCTTGGATGAGAAGCAAAATGTCTTCAAAGAAAAACAAGAAAGTCCAGTTTCCTCTTGAAAAAAAAAAGCACCTTTGGTATTTCTATGAAGTGTTTTCAGTCAGACTTAATTAGTTAACTCTCACACAAAATGCAGAATCTATTTTCACACACAGAGCTACCTATCACATGCACGGTAAGCTAGCAAGCTCTTGAGCAGGTCCTCAGAGAAATGTCATTTGATAGCCATAAAAATCAACAGGTCCTTGAAGGATTTGTAGTGCTGTAAAGGCTCAAAATGTGACTTGCAATTTTGGACACAATTGTTTCTGCCCAAATGCCAGAGCATTTATCAGCATTCTTGGCATGATTGTGTCAATTATGTGTCAAGAAACCCAAAATGTCACATGAAATCCTTTCTCTTGCCTTACTGTTGTGCAAATGTTATTTCAGCCATTTTGACTGGTGCCACCATTGCTGACATTTTCCTTTTCAGTGCTGTGCAGCTGCATTCTTTAACACATTCAACCCATTCTCTGGTCAAAATATTTCACAGGAAGGGGAAAATCAATTCTGTTTTCTTGCCCAGCAGTTCAGTAAATACCAAAAGCTTGACATTCTGTCCTTGTGATGGAAAACAGAATGAAAATGACAGAACACTTCTTGGTTCATGGCACCCACTGGAACAGAAAACTACTTGTTCACCAAGCTTCAGCCTTTCGTCTGAGACCAACATTCTAGTGCTCCTAATGCTGTTTCACATTTCATATTCTATAGGGATACATAAAGATCACACAGCCTGCTTTGTAGCAGAATTCTTGATTTCAACATTAGTCCTGCAAATAGGAGAAGAAAGAAGCATTAAGTGTGTTATAAAAAAATAATAAAGATGGGATAAAATAAATAAAAATAAACATTAAACAGTTGGATCACCCCAACCTGATCCAAATTCTGAATTTCACCCCTTCATTATGTAACATAAGACAACCTAACAACATTAGATAAAATGAGTTGGAAAGCTAGACCATTATAAAAGACAAAGGATATTATATTTCCTTCAAAACAAGAATAGGAGATATAAACCCTTGCTTAATTTCTATTTCTTTTTCAAATCTCTAAGTGATCATCTGTCCAGTTGGGATGAAGCCATTACTTATCTTCCTCATGTCTAACCTCTATAACTTTAATTTAGAAACATGTGGGAACACTAGCATTGCAAGATCATAGATAGTACAGTATAGACCTCAACTATTCTTTGTACACAGTTTAGATCCAAAATAACCCCCCTGCAAAAATTATTATGGGAGAAACATTCTTCATCAAGTATTTTTTCCCTTTGAAAGTTAAATTATGAAATAAAGTTATGAAATTATTAAATTTACATTAAGGTCCACGACTTTCATCATTTCTATGGCATAAAGCACTGCTGAAGTACTTGATTCATACCTAAAAAGTTTCTCTCAAGGATTATTTTGGAAATTGGAAGCACATATTTAACTGAGCACATATTGCATAGAGTTCACATACATAAGTGCTAAAATACACAATAGTTGTAGCTTCTAATGTACTGTATATATGTTGGACAATTCTCACTATGGTAGCATTGGGTTCAGTGGTGGGTTTCAAAGACAACTGGACTTACTTTTTTTTCTTTGAAGACATTTCACTTTCCATCCAAGAAACTTCTTCAGCTCTGACTGGATGGTGGGGAAAGGAAGGATTTATATTCCTTGCAGACAGCTGGTCATTTGTATTCTTTTAGAGAGTTGTTGAGGCCACTTGGAGGTTTATCTGTGTCCTCAGAGTCACCTGAGTAGTGCAAATGTGTGTGGAGCCTTCTTGGAACTGCTTAAAGGACTGTGTTGTAGACTGGAGATAGATGGTGTCATATCCCTCCACCTCTGTTGAGAGAGGGCTGTTCAATTTTGACATAGATGGCCACTTTGACCTCTCTTTCAAACCAGCAGAGTCTCTAAAAGAATACAAATGACCAGCTGTCTGCAAGGAATATAAATCCTTCCATTCCCTATCATCCAATCAGAGCTGAAGAAGCTTCTTGGATGAGAAGCAAAATGTCTTCAAAGAAAAACAAGAAAGTCCAGTTTCCTCTTGAAAAAAAAAGCACCTTTGGTATTTCTATGAAGTGTTTTCAGTCAGACTTAATTAGTTAACTCTCACACAAAATGCAGAATCTATTTTCACACACAGAGCTACCTATCACATGCACGGTAAGCTAGCAAGCTCTTGAGCAGGTCCTCAGAGAAATGTCATTTGATAGCCATAAAAATCAACAGGTCCTTGAAGGATTTGTAGTGCTGTAAAGGCTCAAAATGTGACTTGCAATTTTGGACACAATTGTTTCTGCCCAAATGCCAGAGCATTTATCAGCATTCTTGGCATGATTGTGTCAATTATGTTTCAAGAAACCCAAAATGTCACATGAAATCCTTTCTCTTGCCTTACTGTTGTGCAAATGTTATTTCAGCCATTTTGACTGGTGCCACCATTGCTGACATTTTCCTTTTCAGTGCTGTGCAGCTGCATTCTTTAACACATTCAACCCATTCTCTGGTCAAAATATTTCACAGGAAGGGAAAATCAATTCTGTTTTCTTGCCCAGCAGTTCAGTAAATACCAAAAGCTTGACATTCTGTCCTTGTGATGGAAAACAGAATGAAAATGACAGAACACTTCTTGGTTCATGGCACCCACTGGAACAGAAAACTACTTGTTCACCAAGCTTCAGCCTTTCGTCTGAGACCAACATTCTAGTGCTCCTAATGCTGTTTCACATTTCATATTCTATAGGGATACATAAAGATCACACAGCCTGCTTTGTAGCAGAATTCTTGATTTCAACATTAGTCCTGCAAATAGGAGAAGAAAGAAGCATTAAGTGTGTTATAAAAAAATAATAAAGATGGGATAAAATAAATAAAATAAACATTAAACAGTTGGATCACCCCAACCTGATCCAAATTCTGAGTTTCACCCCTTCATTATGTAACATAAGACAACCTAACAACATTAGATAAAATGAGTTGGAAAGCTAGACCATTATAAAAGACAAAGGATATTATATTTCCTTCAAAACAAGAATAGGAGATATAAACCCTTGCTTAATTTCTATTTCTTTTTCAAATCTCTAAGTGATCATCTGTCCAGTTGGGATGAAGCCATTACTTATCTTCCTCATGTCTAACCTCTATAACTTTAATTTAGAAACATGTGGGAACACTAGCATTGCAAGATCATAGATAGTACAGTATAGACCTCAACTATTCTTTGTACACAGTTTAGATCCAAAATAACCCCCCTGCAAAAATTATTATGGGAGAAACATTCTTCATCAAGTATTTTTCCCTTTGAAAGTTAAATTATGAAATAAAGTTATGAAATTATTAAATTTACATTAAGGTCCACGACTTTCATCATTTCTATGGCATAAAGCACTGCTGAAGTACTTGATTCATACCTAAAAAGTTTCTCTCAAGGATAATTTTGGAAATTGGAAGCACATATTTAACTGAGCACATATTGCATAGAGTTCACATACATAAGTGCTAAAATACACAATAGTTGTAGCTTCTAATGTACTGTATATATGTTGGACAATTCTCACTATGGTAGCATTGGGTTCAGTGGTGGGTTTCAAAATTTTTTACTACCAATTCTGTGGGTGTGGCTTGGTGGGTGTAGCATGGCATGGTGGGTGTGGCTTAGTGGGCATGGGAGGGGAAGGCTACTGTAAAATTTTCATTCCCACCCCACTCCAGGGGAAGGATACTGCAAAATCCACATTTCCTCCTGATCAGCTGGGATTTGGAAGGCAGAAAATAGAAGGGGGCCAGTCAGAATTTTACTACCGGTTCCCCGAACTACTCAAAATTTCCGCTACCGGTTCTCCAGAACTGGTCAGAACCTCTGATTGGGTTTCCAATACTTGTATGTGCATATTGTATTTCCCAAAGTTCAGACCACTTCATTTGGAGAGGCAAATAGAATAAAATCATTATTGATATTTTAGAAGAATGTTTTTCAAACTAGGCAACTTTAAGATGTGTGGGCCTCAACCCTTGCTAGGGAGTTCTGGGAATTGAAATCCATACATTTTAAAGTTGCTAAGTTTGAAAAACACTTATAAGCAACCTTTATAGAGGAATACAATATGCATGTCTGTACATTTTCTCAGACTTCATAGTCTTCACTAGAGTAAAGACAAGTTCAGTTCCAGAGACTAGCTTTCTTCTCTCCATCCTGTTACACACGATAATGCCTAGGCCCTAGGTGCTTGTTAATTAGAATTAGAATTCACATCTGATCTATATAACAAAGCCACTAAATTGAAAAGCATACCAAGGCAATCTGTGAAATTGACATTCAGTTATATGTGCAAAAGCTATAATACATTTGCTCTTGTTAAGATGCACAAGATTCTTAATGTTTTTTGCAGCAAGATATCAATGCTTGTCCTTGTAGAAATTGCTACCATGTAAGGTCATTATGAGGACAAAATTGTAAAGAAGGGAATGGTGCCTACTTAGAAGAGTTACAAAAGATAATATGTGATATGTCACCACCATGGGCATAAAATATGAATTTAGAAATGTTATCTTTAATTGCAAAGTTCATAACCTAAAATCAATAGCCTATTATTTAAGGAAAACTTGAATTAAAAATAGCCAAACATTCCGAGGTATTAACAGGAGAATATGCTTTTGGTTATCACAACACTGAGTAATTCTTAAGTGTCCCTGAAAGTAGAAGCCAGTAACTTGACCTCTGTGTCTCAGAGATTTTTTTTTAGGTGGGGAAGAATGAATATATGCCTTCACAATTTTACTTTAAGTTTTAAAAATTTAATGTATGTCTCTCTAGTCATTAAATTGCAATATTTTTCCTGTACAAGGAACAGGTAAGGATTTTTATGAAACAGCAGAGGTGAGTAATAACTGACAGTACCTTCAAGCCTTCTTTGATGTGCTTTTATTTTATTATCCGGGTTTTTTGTTTTTTTTGAAGGAATCAAAAATTGGGACAGAAATTCAGAAGTCTATTGATTTTTTTTCCCAAGCAAGAGTAATAGCAAAGTTAAGTGCAGCAGGAATGTTGAAATTGTCATGCTCAAAGGAAAGGGTGAAAGGTCTCTCTATTAAAAGCACCCTGTCAGCTGTTACACATTCAGCTAAGAATGGAAAGCTATATGTATGCCTACTGAGAATTCAATCTCACTGGATCCAGTAGGTCTTACTATTATGAGGGATTGTAGATGGCATTGCAGCCTTAAAAATTCAGTGGCTCTAGTTTTGACAAAAGAGAATCTGAACTCATATTTGAGAGAGAGGAAGAAAACCTGGCATATTAGCTCTAATCAGTGGAAGTAGTTCTTGATTTACAATCACAATTAGAATTGAGATAGTTGTTAAATGTGTCACACCCAATTTTACCACAGTTTTTTTGCTACCATTGTTAAGCAGCTCACCACGATTGTTAAGTAAATCACACATGTGTTAACAGGGGTGGAATGCTACCGGTTCACTCTGGTTTGGACGAACCGGTAGTGATAAAAACGATGAGTTTGGGTGAACCGGTAGTAAAAAAATGCTTTCAAAAGTAAAAAAAGGTTCCGACGATCACAGCTGTGCCGCACGATCATCAGAACCTTTTTACAAAACCTTTTTAAAGCATTTTTTTACTACTGGTTTTAGCAAATAGGTAGTAAATATTTTCTTTAAAAAGTAAAAAAAAATTGCCCAGGCCCACCCAGTCACATGACCCCCCCCCACCAAGCCATGCCCATGAAGCCACGCCCACAGAACCGGTAGCAAAAAAAAATTGCATTTCACCACTGTGTGTTAAGCAAATCTGGCTCTCCCTATTGATTTTGCTTGTCGGAGGCTGGCTAGGAAAGTGCAAATGGGGAATATGATTCTGGGGCACTGCAAACATTGTAAATACATGATGGTTGCCAAGCACCTGAATTATAATTACACGATGGGGTTGGGGACGGGGACGGGACTCATGTGATAGTTGTAAGTGTGAGGACCAATTGTAAGTGATTGTTTTCAATAGTCATAAATACAAATGGCCATTGTACAAATGGTGGTAAATTACTTGTAAGCTGTTTTCACACTTCAACCTAATTAGCCTTTTTCCTGATCTTGAATAATATCATTATTCCCATCACCTTCCCCCTCCTCAAGACTTTTGTCTTGCACAAGCATCTCAGTAACACAGTCTCCAAATGGATCCTTTTTCATAAACAAGCAATTGCAAAGTGTTCCCTTACCCACAGGATATTAAAGGGGTAGTCAACCTTTTTATACCTACCACCCACTTTTGTATCTCTGCTAGTAGTAAAATTTTCTAACCGCCCACCAGTTCCACAGTAATGTGCTGTGTATCATCATCTGCACATGCCTCGCACATCGTGGATTGGGGTTTTTTGGGAGGGGGGCGGCTCCCAGCTCTGCTGGTCTGTAGCAGCTGGGGTGTGTGGGGGAAGATGGGCGAGCTATTCTGGGACAAGGCTCTTTTGTTTGTGGTCGCACTATAGTGCCATTTAGTTTCACTTATGTAACGTGAACTAAACTTATGCGCGGGCGAAACAAATAGTATATTTTCAGAAATTTAAATTGCCACAGGGAATTTTATGAAAACCTAATGGAAATGTTTTTAAATAATGCTATGAAAATTTATTAAAAAGTCAATTAAATTGAAAAAAAGGAAAGTGCTTCAGTATCAGACAAAACCCTTACCGCCCACCATGAAAGCTGGAATGCCCACTACTGGGCGGTAGGGACCAGGTTGACTACCACTGGGATATTATTACCACATTGGGTAATCACTTCCAGTTTAAGAGCCTCTGCACTAGAGTATCCCTTCTTAATCTGGTTGCTGATCAGGTGACCTGTTGATGATGAGAATGACAGCTCAATGTATCGGGAGGATATTCACTGGAAAATGTAGTGCAAATTCACCGATAAGAGCCACTTATGAACAGCAATGAAAAGGAAAACTCATGTAATGATGGAGAAGCTTCATGAACTGCTGACAAACCTACTTTGTGTGCATAAGGTTTGATAAAAATATTGTTTACCAGTACAAACTTTGCCACCTACAACATTAAAAGAAGAACAGGAACAGGCTTCAGGGTAAGTTTGTTGGATTGAGTTTATTCGTTCAAAGGCACAGATCAGATACATGAATTTCACAGAGAGTGCTTTTATGGGAATAATGCTTCTACCTCATACATTTCTTAGAGCTTATGTGGCTGTGAACACTTCCTTGTCTGTGCATCATTTTCTTTTTGGAGCTCATTTAGTGAGGACTAATAGGAAGTTCACATCTTCCTCGGATGAGGTGGGAGACAGCCCCATGATTGTTACAATTGAATTTTAATAGGCCCCTTAAAAAATAGGGTGCCAGATGATATTAAAACAACATTCTTAAAATTACTTTAGCAAAAGGATTTAGAAAACCTTTCATGCAAATAATTCTTTCTTACATTCATTATTGAAAACACTGAACGAGCTGTATTTAAATTCTCAGCTGAAACATTATATCTATTATATTTTAGAAAGTGTTTCTCTTACATCTGGCTGCATTGTTAATTTAATCAACGCTTACAACAGATGTGGTGTAGGCAGTTGAGTCAAAGCTCTTCAGCTTAAAAAAAAACCATGAGCTGCCAGATTATCTTTATTCTAACACATAGAGGTTATACATTTATGCCAGTCTAGATAATTTCATAACTGGTCAGGTGTCCTGGCTCTTGGAAACTTTTTTCCACCTTGAAAATTTCCAGTGATAGTAATTGGATGAAGTTTAAAATCTTTATCTTAAATGTACTAAGTTTAATTTGACTTCTGATATGCTTACCTATTATATGAGCATCTTAATTGCATTTAACCAGGGGTGGGCTGCTGCCAGTTTGGACCAGTTTGGGAGAACCGGTAGTTCCGACCAGTGGCTGGCCCCGCCCACCCACCCTGGCGCTATCAGATTCTATATAATTGCTGGTGTTTTGATGCGCGGAAGGCACACATGCACATTTTCAGTTCCAAGCTTATTACAACCGGTAGCAGCTCGCCACTGCATTTAATAGTTACTAAAAACCATTGACAGCTTCATGAATGGGAATCTATACATTCATCAGGCAGTAAATTATTGTCTCCAATTCCTTATTCTTTGACTGTTTCCACTGCTTATAATAGATTTGTGTATATCCACAGCTCCTTTTCATGGCTGAATAGTCTATTTTCAAACAGAAATAGAAATAGCACTACATTGACTTCCTTGTCAACTTTTCTTATTTGTGTAGTTGGATTTAAATCAAGTTAGTCAACTTCCAAACAAGAGCTTCCCATTTTTTAAATTTTCAGTTATATACTGACAAACATTATAAGACTGTCATTCTTTTATGGTGTAATATTTCAAACACCTTTGAAATATTTTGTAGTAACTTTGGTACTACATATCTAATATGTACATAAAATACTACATATCTCATGTGTAGTGCTCATCAACATCTTCATAAATGTGATAGATGTGGGGATTGAAGGGGCACTCATCAAATTTGCAGATAAGGTAAAGTTGGGGGGGATTGTTAAAACTTTGGAAGACAAACTCAAGAGTCAGAAGGATCTTGAGAGACTTGAGCTTTGGGCCCTATCCAGTGGTGGGTTTCAAAATTTTTTACTACTGGTTCTGTGGGTGTGGTGGGCGTGGCTTGGCTTAGAAGGTGTGGCTTGGTGGGTATGGCTAGGATAGTTACTGCAAAATCCCCATTTCCTCCCGATCATCTGGGACTCAGGAGGCAGAGAATAGATGGGGGTGAGACTAGTCAGATTTTTTACTATTGGTTCACTGAACTACTCAAAATTTCTGCTACCTGTTCTCCAGAACTGGTCAGAACCTGCTGAAACCCATCTCTGGCCTATCCAAGAAGATGCAGTTCAGTGTGAGAAAAGTAAGGATCTGCAATAAGGCAGGAAAAACCAAATACACAGGTACAGAGTAGGCAGTTCTGGCTCAACAGTAGTGACTGTGAGACGAAACTAGATGTCCTAGTGGGCCACAATTTAAGTATGAGCCACCAGTGTGCTGCAGCTGCTAAAAAAAATCAATGCAGTCCTGGGCTGCATCAACAGAGGGATAGCATCAAGAACATAGGAAGTGATAGTACATCTCTGTACTGTATTGGAATAGTGTGAACCACACTTAGACTACTGCGTCCAGTTCTGGTCACCATGATATAACAAAGATGCTGAGGCCTAGAAAGAGTCCAGAGAAGAACAATAAAAATGATAAGGATCTGGAGGCAAAATTATATGATGAAAGGCTAAGAGAAATATAAAGGACAATGTTTGTAGCCTAGGGTTGAAATGAGGGGTCTTTGAGCTTAGTTGTTTTGTTGCAGACATTTTATTACCCAAACTAGGTAATATCATCAGTGCTAATACCACATTTCATTAGCTATTTTGGGTAATGAAATGTCTGCAAGAAAACAACCAAGCTCAAAGACCACCAAGGACCCCACAGAAGTACTATAGGTATGTGTAGCCTAATAAAGAGAAGGCTTAGGGGAGTCATGATAGTTGTCTTCCAATACTTGAAGGCCTGTCACAGGGGAGAGGGGGTTGATATATTCTCCATAGCACTTGATGGCAGAACAAGAAGCAATGGGTGGAAGCTTGTCAAAAAGAGATCTAACCTGGATCTAAGGAGGAATTTGACAGTGGGAATAATTAATCAATTATTGCCTCCAAGATTTGTGGATGCTCCATTGCTGGATATTTTCAAGAAAAGAGTGGATAACCAGCTTGTGGTGAAGATGGCTAACTGACCAGTGTTTTTAATTTAGAAACAAGGAAACTGAATTCCCTAAATTTATATGACTTTCCTGGGGTAGAGAGAATTCCAGACTCACCTCACAAGAACTTCCCTACAGTGTTAGTCTGCAGGGATACTCTGGAATGATGCTTTAGTGGGTGAGTCATTTAACTAAGGTGGTAGTGGTTGGTGGTAGCTGCAATCACTTTGATATTAAAAAAGCAGCCATTTTGGAATTTATTTTTCAAACAGACAATAAGTTGTTTCTTTCACTTCTTAAATACTTCTTTAATTATTATTCTTTACTATTATTTCTATCTACTATTTAGTATTTACTTCCTTGATTACTATTATCATTACTAAAATAAAGGTGACTCTTCATTCACAACCTGCTACTCCTTTTTGAGGATCAGTGCCATTTTGGGGACATTATTGTAAAGCAACAAGGAAGAGGGTTGATGGAAGCCAGATAAAATAAGGGGTACTTTTTTCTTTCTTACTTTGAGGGAGAAACATAAGGATTTAAAAAGTTGTGGTTTTATTTCATCATTTTTATGAATTTGTCACATTTATTTGTCGTGATTTATAATTTGTGATTTTGGATTGTTATGGGAGGCTTAAATCTACTGATTTTATTGGAGTCTGATTGACCAGCTGGTTTACAAAGATTTTTTTTTTTAAAAAAAACCACAATAGGGAGCTAAAGAACAGAAGAAAATCTACAATTCTCAAGAGACCAAATTTGAGATCTCCACTTCAAAATTGAAATGGAAATTGACAATGTTGACATATTTATTTAAAAATCATATTGGAGAATCTGCTGAGAAAAAGAGAACTTTATCCTTATGTTATAAACATTCCCAAAAAGAAAAAAATATTGATTTTATGAGGACAAGCTAGAGGGAGTGACTTAAATGTAATAAGTTAAATGGAGTTATAATGGATTTTTTATTTGTGTGACATACAGTAAGTAATTAGAAGAAAGTTCCAATGGATTGTTTTATGCATATAAAGTGGATTTGAAAATGGTTCATTTTTTTCTTTCTTTTTTATGCATAATGCTTGAGTAATTCCTAAAGTTTGTAAAATATTATTGAAAGTGAATTTGTAATTATATGTTAAAAGGAAGTTTCAAAAAGATCCATTAGAATTAGTTGACTTTAATTGCAAAGTTGAAAATTTAAAATAAATGTTTAGAGTCTTAATATGAATGCAAAAAGATTTTCCCTTTAAAGTTAAAGAATTTGAAGGAGTATAGTGATTTTTCTTAAAATAAGAAAAACTAATGATGATACTTTAGAAAGATTAATAAGTCTAAATAGAAATATATATCACTTCCCATAACAGGGGAAAATATGGATTTGGTTAAGATGGTGAAATAAATATTTTAAACAAATATTTTTTTTTGGTCTTGTTACTATTTATTATTTATTTAGAATATGGCATACAATGTCAGGGAAATATACAGATGCAGTCCAGACAGCCTAGATCAGGGGTGTCAAACTCAATTTCATTATTATTATTATTATTATTATTTATTAAATTTTTATACCGCCCTTCTCCCGAAGGACTCAGGGCGGTTTACAGCCAAGATAAAAACGACAACAATATACACATAAAACAATGAATTAAAAAACTTATTAAACAAATGGCCGAATTAAAACATTAAAATGATAAAACCCCATAAAATTATAAAATTATAACAAATATTAAAATATTAAAACTATTAAAATCCTATGCCAGTCCTGCGCGAATAAACAAATAGGTCTTCAGCTCACGGTGGAAGGTCCGAAGGTCTGGCAGTTGACGAAGTCCAGGGGGAAGTTCGTTCCAAGGGTGGAAGCCCCCACAGAGAAGGCCCTTGCCCTGGGGGCCGCCAGCCAACATTGCTTGGTGGACGGCACCCTAAGGAGTCCCTCTCTGTGCGAGTGTACAGGTTGGTGGGAGGCATTCAGTAATAGCAGGCGGTCCCGTAAGTACGCTGGACCTAAGCCATGGAGCGCTTTAAAGGTAGTCACCAAAACCTTGAAGTGCACCCGAAAGACCACAGGTAGCCAGTGCAGTCTGCGCAGGAGTGGTGTTACATGGGAGCCACGTGCAGCTCCCTCTATCACCCGCGCAGCTGCATTCTGAACCAACTGGAGCCTCCAGGTGCTCTTCAGGGGAGCCCCATGTAGAGAGCATTGCAGTAATCCAAGCGAGAGGTAACCAGAGCATGAGGGACCGTGCATAAGGGGTCAAGGAAGGGGCGCAACTGGTGAACCAGGCCAACCTGGTGAAAAGCTCTCCTGGAGACGGTCGTCAAATGATCTTCGAAAGACAACCACCCATCCAGGAGGACGCCCAAGTTGCGCACCCTTTCCACTGGGGCCAGTGATTCGCCCCCAACAGTCAGCCGCAGCTGCAGCTGACTGTATCGGGGTGTCGGCATCCACAGCCACTCCGTCTTGGAGGGATTGAGCTTGAGCCTGTTTCTCCCCATCCAGACCCGTACGGCTTCCAGACACCGGGACAGCACTTCGATAGCTTCGTTGGGATGGCCTGGAGTGGAGAAGTACAGCTGCGTGTCGTCAGCGTACAGTTGGTACCTCACTCCAAAGCCATTGATGATCTTACCCAGCGGCTTCATATAGATGTTGAACAGGAGAGGCGAGAGAATTGACCCCTGCGGTACCCCACATGTGAGGGGCCTCGCGGTCGATCTCTACCCCCCTGCCAACACCGTCTGCGACTGGTCAGAGAGATAGGAGGAGAACCACCAATAAACGGTGCCTCCCACTTCCAAACTCCCTAACCGGTGCAGCAGGATACCATGGTTGATGGTATCAAAAGCCGCTGAGAGATCTAATAGGACCAGGGCAGAGGAATAACCCCTGTCCCTGGTCCTCCAGAGATCATCAACCAACGCGACCAAAGCCATCTCCGTACTGTATCCGGGCCGGAAGCCGGACTGGAACGGGTCTAGATAGACAGATTCATCCAGGTATTGGGGTAATTGACGTGCCACCACACTGTCAACAACCTTCGCCACAAAGCGAAGGTTGGAGACCGGACGGTAATTTCCCAAAACAGCTGGGTCCAGGGAAGGCTTCTTGAGGAGGGGTCTCACCACTGCCTCTTTCAAGGCGGCTGTTGTGTCTCGCCCAATCTCACCACAGCCGGGGCCTTCTTATCTGCTTCCGAACATGGAGGAATGTTCTAGTATGCCTCCCGGCCCCAGCCCTGGCTCCATGCCCAGACAGGCTGAAGAGGAGGAAATATCTCCAGCCCCCAGCTCTGGCTCCATGCCCAGGCAAACGGAGCAACTAGACCCCTCCCCCTCCTCCACAGCATGTGAGCCTGAGGGAGGTCTATTGCCAACAGCTGCTGACTGGAGTGACCCTCGCGTCAGAAGACTTGATAGGCAGAGGCAACAGAAGGAAGGGAGGGGCAGGCCTGGATAAGTGCTGAGTCATGGAGCCACACCCCATGGCCTATATAAAAGATCTGCTTTCTGGCATTCCCTGAGTCAGGCAAAGTCTAAACATATCTTGCTGAAGTCACTTTCTGGTCTCCTGCCTGCCCTGAGGACTTTGCTAGTACTTTGGCAGAGCTGCAGAGGCACGCCTGATTCGGATTTCCCTGACCCGGCCGTCAGCGGAGGAGTGGGACATGACAGCGGCAGGGAAAACCCCTTCCATCAAAGAAGCATTGATAATCCCCTGGAGCCAGCCTCATGTCACCTCCTGTGTGGCCAGCACCAACCAGGAGGGGCACGGGTCCAGTAAACATGTGGTGGCATTCAACCGCCCCAACAACCTGTCCATGTCCTCAGGAGTCACAGGGTCAAATCCATCCCAAACAATCTCAACAAGACAAGTCTCCGACCTCTCACCTGGATCTACCCAATTTTGATCCAATCCATCCCGAAGCTGAACAATTTTATCGTATAGATAACCACTAAACTCCTCGGCACGGCCCTGTAAGGGGTCATCCCGCACCTCCTGATGAAGGAGGGAGTGGGTCACCCGAAACAGGGCCGCCGGGCAGTTATCTGCCGACGCAATGAGGGAGGAAACGTAGGAATGCTTCGCTTCCCTCAGTGCCACTAGGTAAGTCCTACTATAGGACCTAACTAGTGTCCGGTCAGCCTCGGAACAGCTGGATCTCCAGGCACTCTCTAGGCGTCTTCTCCGGCATTTCATCTCCCTCAGCCCCTCGGAAAACCAAGGAGCTGGTTGAGATCTGTGCCGGGTCAGAGGCTGCAAAGGCGCAACACGGTCTAAAGTGCCAGTCGCGGCCAGTTCCCAGGCCGCAACTAGCTCTTCAGCCGTGCCGTGGGCCAGATCCTCAGGAAATGGCCCAAGCTCTGTCAGGAACCTCTCCGGGTCTATCAGGCGCCTGGGATGGAACCAACGTATTGGTCCCGTCTCCCTGCGGTGTTGAGTGGCGGTCCAAAAGTCTAGGTGAAAGAGAAAATGATCTGACCATGACAATGGCTCAGTAACTAAATCTCCTAAATCCAGATCATTTAACCACTGTCCAGAGATAAAAATCAGATCCAGTGTGCCTCCCCCAATGTGAATAGCGCCATCAACTATTTGTGTCAGGTCCAAGGCCGTCATGGAGGCCATGAACTCCCGGGCCGCTGTTGATGACAGGCCGGTCGATGGTAAGTTGAAGTCCCCCATGACCATAAGTCTGGGGGTCTCAACCACCACCCCGGCAAGCACCTCCAGCAGCTCGGGCAGGGCTGTAGTCATGCAGCAAGGAGCCAGGTATGTGATCAACAAGCCCACCTGAACCCTATGACCCCACTTCACAAAGAGGGATTCACAACCGGCTATCTGAGGTACAGTGGTCTCCCTCGGTTCTAGGCTTTCCTTAATAACAACCACCACCCCACCCCTACCTTGGGCCCTCAGTTGATGGAATGCCAGGAAACCCGGTGGACACATTTCGACAAGGGGGACTCCCCCTTCCATGCCCAACTAGGTCTCCGTAATGCCCATAAGGTCCGCGGATCCCCCCTATATAAGATCACAAAGCAGGGGGGCTTTGTTAACCACGGACCGTGCATTGCACAGCATCAACCGAAGGCCCAGGCTCTGAGGATCCTGGCCGCCCGGGGAACGGGAAAAGTCTGAAGGGCCGGGGTGCATGATCGCTTTTAAACAGCGAGCCCGTGCCCCCAAAAATCGATACGGCCCCTCACTTCCGCCATATCTGCCCCTCCCACTAACCAGACAAATGGAACCACCACCAGGAACATCACCCTCCCCCAAAACCTTCGGACCTGTTGAAACCCCGCTGCGAGCATGCACAGTGACTGGCCCCTCCCCCGGCAGGCTACCCCCGACGCCCACCCTTACCCTCTCTCCCCTTAAAAATTCCCTATCTAAAAATCCCCACAGGTTCTTTCTATATGCATGCCACCTCTGTGGGTCCCAAAACCCGTCATTGAGGCCAGCCCTCGGTAATGTAGGTGGCCATTCCTGCGAGGCGGGGGCACCTCGCAGGCACAAGAGTTCATATGAGGAATACCGCATAAGAATAAAAATAAATAAAAATTGGCGAAAGATGGCTCCATCTACGGATTGGCTAGAATGGTAATATTAAGTTAGTTCTCAGTTAAGGATGGGCGTATGATGATACAAACAATGGACAGTCTCGATGGTATCTCCTGGTCAATTTCTGGACCAAGGTCTTAATTCGGTCCAATAAATATAAGCTCTTAAATCCAGGGTAAAAATACTGTGAGTCAGTCCAAAGGCCAAGTCCAAAAACATGAAGGAAAGGGTGGGGTTGGTGTTCCGTTTCCACCATCGATGTTATTCTGCTTTCCCCGGACAAGTCTCCCCTCTGTCCCTAACAGTCCACAAAGGACCAAAAATGGCCATAAGAGTCACAAAAGGCCAGGGGAAAACTGCCGATGGTATCGCAGCATCAGGGAAAAAAGACAAGCCGGGAGCAGACCAGGGTACCTCCATCATCTTACTCTCTGCAGACCTCGGACAGTCCTCCAACAACCGTCTCCAAACTCGACCAGAACACGCCAGGGGTCGCCTCCATCTCCACCACCATCACCCCTGGAATGTCCGGGTCCGGGTCGTTCCAGAGACCAGGTCTCTCCAGGTCTCTCCAAAACCCTCCAAGAGGCCTCCCAAAGGGACACGCCTCCCCCAAGGGACCGAAGGGCTGAAGGGGTCGAGAACGCCAAGATGGAAATTGAGGCCACAACAGTCCACAACAGGCCGCAGCAGGCCACCGAGATGGAAAGATGAGGCCACAACAGAGAAAGTCTGGAAATCTCGTGGCCAAAAACCACATGGTGGAAACTGGCAGAAGCTGGCAAAAGTGGTAAAAGCTGTCAAACCGCCACAAACCGCCACTTCATCACTTCACCACTTCACCCCCGCTGCAGCTCGATTCGCAGCCGAGGGAGAAGGGCCCAAAACAGCATGGCCAAAAGCAGAAGCAGGCCGGCTCTCCACTCCGCCTGCGCCACAAACATGGGCACTGCTATCCGCCGCTCGCCTTCCCGGACCCGTTCCCAGCAGCTGTGGGACCTAGGAGATCCAAAGACCTCTCCTATGGCTGCCCGAAAGCTAGTTCACCAGATCGGGGGGCATGGGCGGCTAAGCAAGTGACCGGGGCGCTGCCATCCAGATGAAGCTGGGGAATCGCCGACGCCGGATCTTCAGGGCGCCGCCATCTTGTGCATGCGCAGAACCTTTATGAGGGCCACATCAGGGTTGTGTTTGACCTTGAGGGGGAAGGGGTCAATGTGGCCAGGATAGGCATGGTCAGCATGACATCACTCATGTCAGGGGGGCGACTATGGTGGCCGGAGCATTCTGCCAGCAAAAATGGGCTCCTGAGCTCCATTTTCTCTGGGACAGCCTCCTGCAACCTTCTGCTAGCGAAAATGGATCACAAGCTCCATTTTTGCTGGCAGAAGCACCATGGGCTGGTCCTTCATTGTTTCCAGGGTAGCCCCATGGGACAGATCTAAGCACTCTGTGGACCGGATCTGGCCTCCGGCCCTTGAGTTTGACATCCCTTGTCTAGATTGCTAGTTCATTCCATTTGGCACTTACCGCCTGTCCCTGGTGCACCATGGGCAGTAAACTAGCTTTGCACAAGGAGTGAAATCCAACAGGTTCTGGAGAACCAGTAGCATAAATTTTGAGCAGTTTGGAGAACCGGCAGCAGAAATTTTGAGTAGTTCAGAGAACTGGCAAATACCACATCTGGCTGGCCCCAGAGTGGGGAGGGAATGGGGATTTTGCAGTATCCTTCCCCTGCCATGCCCACCAAGCCATGCCCACAGAACCGGTAATAAAAAAATTGGATTTCACCACTGCTTTAAATCAATTAACTAATGGCACTCAGGTTGCTGGTTCTCCCAGTCTCCTCTGCCTGCCTTCCTTTGCCTTGTAATGCCTCATGTCAGGCCAGGTCCAATGCTGGTGTTGTGACTCCGGTTCCCGAGCCTGTCCTAATGGAGGAGGATGACTCTGAGAGTGAGGGGGAGGAGCTGACAAGGGTCCTCTCCAGGTCCATCCTTTGTGGCAACGCCTCAGGTGCCAGCTGAAGGCCAGGAAGAAGGCATGTCGGAGCCCCCACAGACAGAGAGTGAGGAGGATCAATCCAGGCAGCGTCGGAAGGAGAAGCGTCTGCAACAAAGGAAGAGGTGTGGCAGGCCCAGAGATTGCTGAGTCACTGAGCCACACCCCACAGGGGATAAAAGCGGGTGGAGTTGCTCTGTAGCCCCTGTGACGGACAAAAACTGCAAAGCATGAACTTCGGATTGGTTGTTTTTGATTTAAGGACTGGACTGTGTGAAGGAATTATTCTGTGTACTCTTGGCTGCCCTGGCAATGGTCTACGGACAAGTCGACTCCCGTCTCTGACAGTGATAAGGAACTTGGCAGGCAATTGAACTGTAGCTGCCAAGTCTTTTATCCACAAAGGAAATTCAGGTCGGTTGTAGAATAAATGACTGTTAGGTGCTCGCTCCTGCGTTCTTCTGTGTGAGGTGAGGAGAGGGACAGAACAGCTGGCTTCTGCTCTGCACACACAGCTAAGTCCCTCCCCAAGTGGTACCCATTTATCTACTTATAATATTGCATCCTTTCAAACTGCTGGGTGGGCAGGAAATACTAAAGATTGAACAAGAGAGCTTGTCTCATGGAACCAGAAGGTTCTGGTCAGCAGTTCCAGTGTCATTAAGCCTTTTTCTTGTTTCTATTGGGATATTGCTTTCTGGTTTTTAGACTGAAATTTGAAATTTAGCTTGAAGATTTAATAACTGAATAGTTATACAACAACTTGTAATAGTTATAGGTAATGTAAAAACTGCAGTGTTTATTTATTTATTTATTTATTTATTTATTTATTTATTTATTTATTTATTTATTTATTTGTTACTGAGTTGGGAAATCAACACTTCTTTTCCTTCTGTCCTGCACTGCCCCCTTTTAATTTTAATTTTTATTGTATTTTATGCTATAATTAAACCTTAATATTACAAATTTTAAAGGGAAAGATTGGACAACCATTTGTCTGGGCATGGGTTTGTAATAGAAGTCTTCCAAGGCCTCTTCTGACCCTGTGGTTCTAAGTTGATAATTTCAACTTTGGGATTGTTTTTAAGAACAAATAAATAGATTACCAACTGCACAAAAAACAAGATGAATTGTCAGACATACTAATAATGGCTAATCAGTTTTAAGGAATTGATGTCACTAGAATGAATGGATTACTCCATCTCATTGCTTTATTTCTGTAACAATTTAGCATGTGTTGCTATTCATAACTTTTCCTATCCGGTTGATTTTTGCTTATTGATCATTAATATGTTACAATTTATACTTTCCCAGAGGGTATTTTTTTTAAAATGAAACTGCATGTTATATGAACTTCCTGATGCACAATTTTCTTAAACAACTTCTTGTTGGATGTCATATTTCCCAATAAGCTATGTTGAGTGGAAGATAACTGTTTGTTCTTAGTCTGTGTTTCTATAGAATTCATCTTGGCAGCCCATGCCAGTCCATTCCCATTGAATGCTCTATGGCTTCACTTATATCCCTAAACATAAAGAGCAGATGTAAATGTTTAGAATTTATCATGTGGACTGGGTCACCTAAAGGCTGGATGTAATGAAGAAGCCACAGTAAATTTATTTCTCTGCACTTGAATGTAATGTATGGATCATATATATCTTTGCTTTTTAAAAGGGACTTCAGGTTTGATCTAATCCAAAAACAAAACAAAACACCCCATCCGCTAAACTTAAAATGTAACCATTAAAGGCAAAGAAATGCACTGCATTTTTGTTGTTATTTTAGAGAAAAATAGTTTCATAAACAACTCTGAAAAGAACATAGTCGCTTACCCTTTTTGCTTACCCTTTTCAGTTTGTTCTCTTCAGTAACTTCTGCATTTCATCATTTGCATAAGAAACTGGATAGCCTGGGGTTTTGTTTTTTCATGCACTAATAAATAAAATAAAAAGAAACAGATCCTTAAAAAAAGATCCTGCCAGAACAGTGCCTGCCAGTAAGCATTAGCCTCAGAAGTGGTATGAACTCAAAAAGGTTATGTTGCATTAGAATACATTAAGCATTAGTTTGTTTCAGCCAGATAAAATTTCTTGATGATTACACACTTCAGATTTGAATTGCTAGGTTTCTAAGTAATTTCTTCTTCTCCTTCCCCTTGTTGAGAGTTTCTTCATTTACCAGGTAAGAACATCAAGTGTTAAACCAAAGATGGAAACTATCAGAGCAATTTATACCAGAAAAGTACCTCTTTATGATTTATGATTTACGTTTTGAAATAGAATAATGTACAAAAAAGATACAAGAGCCTAGTAAGTATATGCACAAAAATCTGGAGACTGATTTTTAACTTGATTTCTGAGTCCATCTTTGTCCCAAAAGAGTCCCTGAAGAAACTGCACATTCTTAATTTTTTAAAAGTGAGAAATTAAAATAATTCATTTGCAGTAAAATTAAGAAAAGATAGATAGATAAATTGCCTTTATCAGGAGAGCAACTAAATCCAAAAATATCCATATGGAAATTTGACATTTTTTAAAAGCATATGACACCTCTCCTGTGCAGACTGCACTGGCTACCTGTGGCCTTCCGGGTGCGCTTCAAGGTTTTGGTAACTATCTTTAAAGCGCTCCATGGCATAGGGCCGGGCTATTTACGGGACCGCCTGCTGCTACCGAATACCTCTCACCGACCCGTGCGCTCTCACAGAGAGGGACTCCTCAGGGTGCCGTCTGCTAGACAGTGTCGTTTGGCGACACCCAGGGGAAGGGCCTTCTCTGTGGGGGCTCCCACCCTCTGGAACGAACTCCCCCCAGGACTTCGCCAACTTCCGGATCTCCGAACCTTCCGCCGCGAGCTTAAAACATATTTATTTATCTGCGCAGGACTGGACTAGATTTTAAATTTATATTGGTTTTAATGGGTTTTATTATTTATATTGCTCTTTTTTAATTATTCGGCTGTGTAGAATAAGTTTTTTAATTGTTATTTTATTCTGTATTTATTTGTACTTTTTTATCTGCCTGTGAACCGCCCTGAGTCCCTAGGGAGATAGGGCGGTATATAAATACGATAAATAAATAATAAATAAATAAATAAATAAATAAATAAATAAATAAATAAATATGGAACAGAAAACAAAGGAAGACCATTGCTGGACAGTTCATCCTGTCCTTCACAAAAAAATTTTTGCAGTAAAAAGAAAAGTGTACTTTTCATTAATTTTAAAAGGTCCATTCTACTTATTTACTGGCCCAGGCTGATCTTTCTTGATTTAAGGGAGAAAAAAGAAATGTTCTCACCTCAAATCTTCACAGCTCATCTGGCATTAAACACATCTCTGCATCCCCCTCCACATTCTGTCTCAAAACAGAGTGACTACATAGTACATACATATGGGGAATCTTTTTCAAAAGAGGACTCTGCAAATTGAGGGAAATTGGCCCCTCCTCAATTTTTTATTGACACCTCATTTTATCAGGGTAATCAGACACAGCTTAAGGTAAAGCACCTCCTTAAAGCAAAATGGTCCAAAATTGGACATCCTAGTAATGATATCCGTAATTTTGATGTGGTTTTTCACAACAATTTTCTCAGATGGATCATTTCTTTTAAATAAAGAACAAGTGAAGTGAAACTAAGATGAAAACCTATTACACAGATGGATGTATCTATTTATTGGAAAGCATACAGTATATATTCCTTCTAAAGTGCTGAGAATTGCTTGTTTTATGGGTCACAAAAACGATATAGTGTAAGCCATCTTTCAACTTCACACAGTTTTAGAAGTCCGAATAATCACAGTTTCCCTAAAGTTCCAATTTGCGGAATAAGTCATCATAGGAAATTCAATTCAAGCTAGCCTTCAGAGTAAAGAATGAATAAATGTTCAGATAAAGTTTGATAAATTTCAAATTTTAGGAATGCACTTGGTCAAAAAACACAATACACCATTGTAAGAAATAAAATATTGTAAAAATATGGAGTCATGGGTAGCATCACTATCATATTTCAAAATCCTATTTGGTTTTGGCCTATTAAAGTGCTACACTTTGAAGATCTCTAAAGAATCTCTAAATATATCTTTTTAGACCAGTTAGAATACTACATCTTCACCCAAGAATCCTAGGATTTGTAGTTTATTCAAGTCTTCAATACTTCTTTACAAGATATATCCTTTTTTAAAATGAATTTAATGCAGACCCCTCGCATCCTGGACATAAATTGTTTCAACTCCCACCCTCAAAATGATGCTATAGAGCACTGCACACCAAAACAACAAGAACAGTTTTTTCCTGAACGTCATCTCTCTGCTAAACAAATAATTCCCTCAACACTGTCAAACTATTCACTAAGTCTGCATTATGATTACTATTAATCTTCTCATTGTTCCTATCACCCATCTCCTCCCACTTATGACCGCTTAAGTCTGTAACTTTGTTGCTTGTATCCTTACGATTTATTTTGATTATTTCCTAGTAAGATTTGATTGCTTATTTGTACCCTATGACTCAGTGGTGGGTTTCAAATTTTTTTACTACCGGTTCTGTAGGTGTGGCTTGGTAGGCGTGGCTTGGTGGGCGTGGCAGGGGAAGGATGCTGTAAAATTTCCATTCCCTCCCGAATCCAGGGGAAGGTTACTGCAAAATCCCCATTCCCTCCCAATCAGCTGGGAATTGGGAAACAGAGAATAGATGGGGGTGGAGCCAGTCAGAATTTTTACTACCGGTTCTCCGAACTACTCAAAATCTTCACTACTGGTTCTCCAGAACTGGTCAGAACCTGCTGAAACCCACCTCTAGACCCATAGCAGATGCCAGTACTTAAGAGCTTATTGAAACGAGAACCCAACTATTTAGATAAGCAAAGCAAATACTGCAGGCCCTCACCCAAGATCCAACACAGGACAAAAGTCATTAGGCACAATAGGAATTGCCCAACACCCTTTCAGAAGACAAGCCCCTTCATTGCACCATCTCAGGGCAGTCCAAACTTCACCTAAGAGCTCAGATAAACAATCAGCGAGAGGTTGACCAGATTAGCTCAGACAAGCACCTAGGACAGCATTGGCGAACCTATGGCATGCGTGCCGGAAGCGGCACATGAAACCGTCCTGAGACAAATGCGCACCCTCGCGGCTCCTCATCGCATTTCTGTGGTCAAATGAGCACCGGTCAGCTGGCTGTCACGCATGCATGGTGCCGGCGGACTGCGCATGTGCGAGGTGGCATGTGTGCCGGTGGTTCGAAAACAATCATGTGAGAGGCGGCACGTGTGCCAGAGGTTTGCCAACATGAATGCATGATGGACCGCCGCACTTCCGGGGTCGCCTGCACCATGTGCGCGCCAGCGAGCGGGCTGGTGTGTGTTTTACCACAGGAATGCGATGGGAGCCGGTGAGGCCGCACATTTGTCTCAGGACGGTTTTGTGTGCCACTTCCGCCATGCGGGCGGCACACGGGCGGCACGTGAGAATGCAAAAGGTTCGCTAACACTGACCCAAGATTTGCATTTCCTCTTTTGCCTATAGAGCCAGCTCTGACCCTACATAACCCCTACATGACCCCATAGGAATCTGACAACAGCCAATAGAAAATTAAAGGACATGTTCTCGCACAGGAACAAGAAGCTCAAATACAAAGCCCAAAGAAGGTATAAAACCCCACCCACTCTCCACTCCATTTTGTCAGCTGCCCAGAATCACATGTGGTTCTGCTTCATCAATAAACCATCTTTCCAATCAGCCTCCATGTTTCCAATGTCTTTTTTTATATTAGGTGTCCATTTTAAATCTTGAGATATGATAGAACCTAGAAACTTGAAGGTCTCCATTGCTGATACTGTGTTTTCTAGTATTGTGAGAAGTGGTAGTATAGGAGGGTTAATAATAAACCCAAAGGATTCTTTAGGTTTATTATGATCTTATTCTTCTGGGGGACAGATATACCATAGAAAGCTTTTAAAACAAACAAATAAACAATTGTTTGTTCTTTTGGGGCTTTATAAATTGTTATAAAACATTCTTTAGTGTTATTAAGACCTTACTAAAAAAAAAGTATCATTTATCAAGGAATCCATGGGCTTATCTTTCCTGACTGTTTAAAACTTCACTTTAGTTATACTCAAGGTTTTGATGAACAGAATGTCCCCAAATGGATGCAATAAATAATTTTCTACAAACGACAGACTTATATCATACTTTTATTTATATTTGGAAATCAAATATAACAAAAACAGATTTTAAAAAATAATGAAATAAAGAAAGGAGCACAGGTTCATTAAGAAAACTAGTGAAGGAAAAATATTCAAAGTATACTTATTTATTTAACCAATTTGTAGAGGGGCCCATGTCAAACAAGAGACAATGGGTCGTAAACAACCATAAAATCAATTATACAATTAAAAACAGAATATAACAAGCAAATAAATACACATACATATAGATACATGAACATAAACATACATTCTTTCTATGGGACATTTATATGCCACCTGTTTAAACATAAGATAAAGAAGATAGAAATTCAGTCAAGAGGGCTACCTTCAGACTTTCAAGGTTCTGTTAATATAGCCTTAAAATAAGGTAGAATTAGCACATTTAGTCACCTTTACTGTCTGTTTATCTGGGAGGCCTCTCTCTCTCTCTCTCTCTCTCTCTCTCTCTCTCTCTCTCTCACACACACACACACACACACACACACACACACACACACACATACACGCACACACAGTTCAAACAATCTGTAGATATTTTATCAGGCGTCCAAGGGAAATGAGACAGCAAATATGACTAAATATGATTAAATTTGACCTTATTGTAAGGCTATATTAACAGAATCTTGAAAGTCTGAAAGTAGCACCTTTGACTAAACTTCTGTCTACTTTACCTCGTGTTTGCCTTCAATGGCAGCATATAGCTGGAGACATATAAATGTCCCATAGATGGAAGAAAAAACACTGCCATTATAAATTCAAGTCCATCCATCTGTGTTTCGTTGTTCTTCTGTCCTGGGGAGATGTTGATCCAGACGGGTGATGGTCCAAGCAAGCAGATTCAGCTACAGGCACCGTATGGAATTCTGTCCAAGCTGCTACACAGCCTAAGAGACAAATCACACGGCAGAAAGCAAAATCAAGCATATGCTTGAGAGAAAGAAAACCCCACATTTTCAGAAACTGAACCATCCCTTAGTCTAACCCTCCACATTACCAACCTGCTGCAGCATATTAAAAACTGTGTCTGCTCCAGAACACATTCAGCCCCAGTGCCATCTTCTAAACCACAAGGGAAACTTCAGCAGTTGGGAGTTCTGATCTTCCAGTGATCTAGAAACACAGATGCCAACAGTTATTATGCAGTCAGAAATTATAACAGATGAAATTCAACTATTTTATATAACTTATAAAATTTATAGAAAGAAGAAACAAAGGGCCATTTCCTTAGATGGAGTAGAACTTCATCCATCCTGGAACATCGGTGGATCAACGGCGAAGGGTGGAGGTCACAACTCCTCTATTTCTAGATCTCCTGCATGGACATAAAAGGTGAGAAAAATGGAAAGAAAGAGATATTGAAATTTGATATGTTTGCTACACAGATAGAAAACATATACAGGTTTTCCATCTATGGGAGTTGTCCTCAATGTATGACAACAAGGGAGCTCAAACTCATGACCAGTCATTGCAGTTTTAAATTAAGTCGCCACATGACCAAATTCGATGTTGTAAAAACAGTTGTTAAGTGAATCACATGGTGGAAAATCCAAAAGCAGATTATCCAGTGGCTGATTCCCCCCACCCCCACCCTTTTTTTTTGCCTTAAAACAATGAAAATATCTCAAACTGCAATCATTAACCATTGGATGCTGCAAAGGATTGTAAATTTGAACCTTGCCAACTACCCAAAATGTGATGACATTAGTTGATGTGACTGTCGTAAATAAGAAGACTGGTCATAAGTAACCCTCCCCCCTCCCCTTAGCGTTCTCAATAAAGTTACCTTCATTGATGTTTTCGTAGGTGGTTCCAGTCTGCCAGATTTCCCTGGGAACATCAGGGAAGGCTTGCTGGACTGCATCAAGCTGTAAGATAAAGAAATCCCTCACACTATTGCCAAGGTTCTTGGAGAGTAATTCTCCTTCCTTTGGTCCATCACTCACATATTGCTAGCAAGCCATCCTTCCCAGAATTTCCTCAAGTGGCATGAGAGGAAAAAGACCACCCCCCTGCACGCTCTCTGGCTCCAAGAGGAAGGTTATTTGAGGGTGGGGTCCCAAGAGCTGTGGGGGACTCAAAGGCTACAATTCATATGGTAATTTAGTTTTGCTACTTACATCGATCCTGGGATGATGTTTCCCACAATAGAGGAGCTGGCTGAGTGCCGGCAAGAAGAATCTCCCACCTGGGTCCAAATGCTGTGGAATCAACAAAGACACGTTTTCTCATTTCTGACAATCAAGAATCTCGCTGCCAAAACACACGCGTGCAGGTTATGATGGTGTTCCTTTGAGCTGCTGTGGGATTTCTGGACCCTTACCTTCAGAATGAAAATAAACTGCTTTGTGGTGGGTGACTGCCGGAGAAGGCTCCTCAGTGTCAGGCCAAAAGCCTCCTCCAACAACTTCTTGTCCACCTGAAAGGAAACATAAGAGATGGTGCTATTTCTTTTGGAGAACAGTTTCCCATCCATGCAACACTAGAAAGGAAATCCCAGAAATGTTGGTTAAAGTGGTACCTCAGAAACATCATCTTCTGTGTCCAGGGTTGCTGTCCAATAAAAAGTGGAAATGTCGATCAGCATGGATTCGATCGGTTCATCCATTTCCGGTGTTACCTTGCTATGGGATTAAAAGAAGGAAGAGACATTAGTGCCCATATTAATGAGCAAGCCTCACTTTCATTTTTCCCACAAGACTAGGATAAGCTGGCTCAACTGAATGTCCTTCCCCTTCTTAATGACTGAGTACTCCAAACAGACTTTTCTCACCCACTATAAAAGAAACAAAAGACTGACCTGAGATCGTACATTTCCAGTATAACAACACGAAGGTGTGTTCCTGCAACAGAGCCTGCCATGAAACAAAAGAGGAGAGAATCAGAAAATTCAAGCTCAACCAAGTTGCTCCAGAACGTCTTCTTTGTCCCAAAACCTGCTATGTTGTTGCAACAACTTGTCTTTCAGTCCAAAAGAAAATTGCCCCCATGTTAAAGATCCTTTTGAGCCTTGCGAAAGTAAACCTTCTGCGAATTCGTAGTAGCTTTCCTTCTCTCCCTTTCCCTCTGAAATCTCCCCATCCTCCTTGACTGCCACCCATTAACTCTCCCCCCTTCCCACCATATTTTTATATCTGGGTGCTGCGGCCCTCATTTGTGCACTTTTCTTAAGGTGAAACAGTGCAGTGATTGCACTGAGAACCTGGATTAAGTGATTCTCCTGTGCAATTGAAGAGTCCGGCTGTCAGTCAGAGCTGCTGACTCTCCCAGAGTCCCCAGTGCTCTTCCTTTTACAAGGAAAGCTTGAAACCCTCCTGAGACTCTGTCCACCCTAAGGAATCTTTTGCCCCACACTGAGATTGGGCAAAAAAGGCTGGGATTGAAACCTGGAGGCAAAGCCCAGCGAAAGAAACCTCTACTTTCAAGGGGTACCTGCGGTGTTTCTCTTCTCCGCTCAGAGACCACTTGCCGGAGATATTGTCTTATCTCTTGGTCTCTTCTTATGCAGGCCGGCTCTGATTGCGCTGCTTGGGGGAGGTCCTGTCTCTCAAAGAGGACCTTCTCTTTCCCTCCGTTGTCCTTTGTAGGGAAATCTGGGAAAGGAGACACAGAGGGTGGAAGCATAGCAAAGTTTTAGATCTCCTCCAGATGAAGAAAAGACACTAAAATCAGCTCTTTGCAGCATCCTTCCCTCAGAGACCCAATTCAAAGGCTTTTGTGACTGTGTCTATTTTAGGGGAAAGACAAATTGCATTCTCTACATCTCCCCTCCCCAGTTCCCAGTATATAGATAGGCTCCACTCTCTAAGTGCAGCCTAGAATATAGGAAGAGGCAGAATTGGCTTCTCTAGATGCCTACATAGAGGACTCCACTCCTAAAGGAGCTCCTTCCCTTTCCCCCTCCATCCCCTTCAACCCAAAGTGTCTACTCATCATGCTGCTCCACTTTGTGGAGCTCAATTTCAATGATGACTTTTGTCTTTCTTTCGTGAGAAAGACTTGTTTCCTCCAGCGTGGAGGTTGAAGGGGTTGCAGGGCTGCCATTTCTTCTCTTTCTCCTCCAGCAGCATTGGGAGATTTCCCTGCATCGTTCCAGTAATCTCAGGAACCTAAGAAAAGGAAGGGAATGGAGTAAAAGCCCTTTTCCAGACTCCACCTGCTCTACCTGCTCTGTGTCTGGGACAAAGAGAGAAGCTCCTTCTGGGTCAACCTCTGTGAAGGAGCCCAGTCCTGAGGGCCTCCCTTCCCCACCTTCCCCCTCTCCGTTTCCCCATCCCAGGGCAAAGGCTCCTAGACAGACCTTCCACCTCCCAAGCAAGGAAAGACACGAAGGAGAAGCTCTTTAGAGCAGCCCTTCTGAAGACCTACTTACATCTTCCTCAACATCTTGGCTCTGCTCAGTGACAACTGGCAGTTGGTGACCTTTGACCCTGGATGGATGACGTCATATAGCCAATAGAATTCCCAGAGAATTCCCTTTGGGATCTACCACAGGTGATCTGCTCCACCTTTTCTGCATACACTGTTGGCAGTCAAAGATCTCTAGGAACCTACTAACAAATCTCTCAAGCTGCCTCTTTCTCACCTTTTGGTACAGAAGCCAAAGCTCTTTGTATGTAACCTGCCTTTCTCTAGAGCAGCTCCATTAAGCTCTCTGACTAAGCAAGGTTCACCAATGCAGCTTCTGGTCAACTTCCAAGCAAAATTAGGTGTGTGTGTGTGTGTGTGTGTGTGTGTGTGTGTATCAACTCTGCTGGGTCTAGAGTCAGCTCCCTCTCTTCTATCTACTTAGGTGCAGATACCTTTTTCTGCAGGTCAAACTATTTTTTTAAGTTTTGTTGATTTTCTATTGTTTACATTTTGTTACTGATTAATAAGCATCATGTTGTCTGGGTTATTTTATTTCCTTAGCTGTAAAAATTACATTTCTTCATTTTTCAAAGTTCAGGTTTAAAATCTACATGTTTTCCTATCATCTTTTCTAGCCACTTATATATTTTTTCCCAACTTCTTTTTTTGCTTTAACACAAGTCCACCACATTTGGTAATATGTGCCTATTTTTTGGTTATATTTCCAATATTTGATATATTTTTAAACATTATAACTAACTTAGCAGGTGGTAAGTGCCATTTATAAAACATTTTATATAAGTTTTCCTTAGAAGTTGCTATTGTTAACTTTCCCATAAGTTTTGCCATTTCTCTTATTCTATATTATATCTAAAGTTTTTTGTCCACTGTATCATTGTGTCTTTTACTTGTTCATCCTCCATTTTCTGATTTAGTAAAAAAAAATAGATATTTTCTTAATTAGTTTTTTCATCAGAATTCAACAATATCTGATAAAAGGCTGTCTGTCCTTTATAAAAGCCGTAAATGTTCATGTCTTTATCATATCTAGATTGTATTTGCAATTGAGGCCAACATGATAATTTACTTCAAGTTCTTGCTTAGATTTTAATTTCCCTTCAGTGTCAAAAATGTCTTTGTCACAATTTTTTCAAACTTCACCAGATTTGGATATGTAAATGCTTCCATTTTGCCCCATTTTACAACTTTTTCTCCCCCACCCCATACTGGGAATCGCACAGAATCATAGTTGCGAATTCTAATCTAGGCATTTGGTAATATTATTACATCTACCACATTGAAAAAGAAGTTATCTGTCTTAAAACTTTTGTTTTTACCTTTCCTACAAAATCAAGTTACCAACATGGAAACACCAACTATCTTATTCTGTGTATTATTTTTTGGCTCTTATTCCCAATAATTTCTTTCCTCTCTTCCCCCCACCCTCTCCATTTGCTCTCTCACCCTGTTTAGACCATTTGTGAACCACATGGATGTATCTGGTCTAATTTTGGAGACTCTACCTTCAGTCTTAGCACCCTCCTTCAGGGCTTGTCTTTAACATCCTGCTCTACATGGCCTTTCTCTGTGTTTTGTTAGAATAGAATAGAATAGAATAGAATAGAATAGAATAGAATAGAATAGAATAGAATAGAATAGAATTCTTTATTGGCTAAGTGTGATTGGACACGCAAGGAATTTGTCTTTGGTGCATAAGTTCTCAGTGTACATAAAAACTATAAGTGATAAAACATTATCATAGCCATTATAAAAATGCATTTATCATGAATCATAAGATACAACACTTAGTGATAGTCATAGGATACTAAATAAGCAATCAACATAAATCATACTAGGAAACTAAATAAACCAATATAAATTGGAAAGATACAAACAACAAAGTTATAGTCCTAACTAGAAAAGGAGATAGGTAATAGGAAAGATGAGAAGAATAGTAGTAATAAAGCCTTAATGAATAGTTTGACAGTGTTGTGAGAATTAGTACCTACCCCCCCAGAAGAATGAAATATTTTGGGAAATATTAAAAAGGCAGAATATTATATTTCCCTAAATGAGAAATGGAGAAACATGTTTATTAGAAGCAAGAAACAGCACCCCCCCAAGTCTTTCTTAATATTCATACAGTGGTGGGTTTCAATTTTTTTTACTGTAGGTGTGGCTCTGGTGGGCGTGGCTTGGTGGATGTGGCAGGGGAAGGATGCTGTAAAATTTCCATTCCCTCCCCAGTCCAGGGGGAGGTTATTGCAAAATCCCCATTTCCTCCCAATCAGCTGGGAATTGGGAGACAGAGAATAGATGGGAGTGGGGCCAGTCAGAATTTTTACTAATGGTTCTCCAAACTACTCAAAATTTCCGCTACTAATTCTCCAGAACTGGTCAGAACCTGCTGAAACCCACCTCTGCTATGACTAACATTAAGTGTTGTACCTTATGATTCTTAATAAATGTATCTTTTCTTTTTACGTACACTGAGAGCATATGCACCAAAGACAAATTCCTTGTGTGTCCATTCACACTTGGCCAATAAATAATTCTATTCTATTCTATTCTATTCTATTCTATTCTATTCTATTCTATTCTATTCTATTCTATTCTATTCTATTCATTGTCATGCTATTGTTGATAGTGTTTTTAACTGTTGTTAGCCACCCAGAATTGTGATTTTTAGATGGACAGCTGTATAAATTGAAATAAAATGAATGAACTATTACAGAGAAGAATAGAATACATCTTTTGTATTTAGTAAAGCTAAATTATGCCTATTTATGCTATAGCCCTGATTACTGATACCAAAGCTTAAAGGATTTCACATGCGCAGTGTATAACTCTAATTCACAATTTAGTCCACTTCAAAGTTTCTATGAGATATGCCCTTCTTTTGTGCTCAGTAGAGTGGCACCTGTGAAACAAAATGTAGTGAGAAGCACACCAAATAAGCATATCATTGAATGTTAGAGCTACGGTATGTTTCTTTTACAGTGGCTGCAAGCAAAGTGGAAATAAAATGCAAATTGCTTAGCTTTGAACAGATGTGCTTTTAAAAGGAGTGCCTCTTAGATAAAAAGAAATCAGATATACACAGAAGAACAAAAAAGAAAGAGGTGAAAAGCCCATTTTATATTTGAAACAGACTCAAGGAGACAGACGTACTGGTAGATGGATGAGCATGCAAATGAACTGATTTTAGGTCATGTAGAACTGATCTGGTAAATAGATTCAGATGACATGTAGTATATTCAAAAATATCCCAGGTGCTTTAAGCCAAGATCTAGCCAACATTAATTAAATATTATGTTATTGTTATATTAAGAATGTTAAGTTTTATCTTGAGTGGCTCTTCTGTATTATTTTTACAGATCTGAGTCTTAACATTGGTGCTGGAGAGTGGAAATGGCCTTCCCTAGATCACTCTTAAATTATATTAGCTATTTAGTGTTCATAAACTACACTGAAGTTTTAAAAATATTTAATTATAGGCACAAGGCTGCCAAATTCTATTGGAATTGATGAGTATAGTCATCGATTTTATTTTCAGAATTAGAATTTAAACTGCAGTCAAACTCATGCCTCATTTGTTGGAAAAGAAATCTCAGCTTTAGGACGATCTTTCATTAATTTTTTTTAGGAAGTCCTTCAATAGTTGCTAATCTTGAAAAATAAGATATCGACCAGCATTCACAAATCTCCAAAAGATTTATAAGAAAATTCTGAATTATGTTCCTCTCACCTCCCTGGATCTAGTTCAGTAATGTCAACCGTTATTCAACCGACCTTAATGATAGCTTTGGGAAGGCTTCAAAAATTTTAGCAAGGGGTTCTCTGCCCAGTTGTTGGGTGGCCACTGTGGCCTCCTACATCACAGTGGGGGAAGGGATTTTTGCCTTTCCCGGGTACAGAGGCTTTCCTTAAGCCTCTGGGAGGTAAAAACAGCCTCCCCAGGCTTTGGAGGCTCTCTGGAGGCCAGAAACGGGCCTGTTTCCAGCCTTCCTGAACTTCTGGTAGGCCCGTTTTTTTGCCCCCCCCCATGTCTCCATGCACACTCTGCGCTTACCTGCATCCAGAATGGGCCACGTGGGGACTCCTGGGACGGCTGGGGCGGGGAGGGTGGGATGGGACCAGCCAGCAGTGGGATTTGGAGGTTCTCCGAACTGCACAGAATCTTAGCTAGAAGTTCTCCCAAACCCCTGAGAACCCCCAGCAGCCCACTTCTGATGATAGCTGAAAACCAGTTTTGGATTGCCTAATCTAGGAGACAGTATGCTCCTCTTCAGTTATAGTCTTATGAAAAATTGGAGCCCAGATGAAAAAAAAAATAGGGGATTACCTCCTCTTTCTTAAGTAATTTGAGCCAGACCATTTTTCTTATATCAATAAAGTTATTGATGAACTTTATTTATTTTTATTTTATTTATTTATTTGTCGAGTATATATTAGATTATATATATATATATATGTGTGTGTGCGTGTGTGTGTTTGTGTGTGTGTGTTTGTGTATAAGCATGAATTGAATACATAAAATGAATACAATTAAAGGGAAAATAAGGACAGGGATGGTAGGCACACTGGTGCGCTTATGCACGCCCCTTACAGACATCTTAGGAATGGGGTGAGGTCAACAGTATTTATTTATTTATTTATTTATTTATTTATTTATTTATTTATTTATTTATTTATTTATTTATTTATTAGATTTTTATACCGCCCTTCTCCCAAAGGACTCAGGGCGGTGCACAGCCAAGTAAAAACAACATGCACATAGACAAAAATTAAAAAGTGTATTAAAAAACTGATTATAAAGTGGCCAATTAAAATTAAAAACTAAAGTAAAACAATCCTAAAACCCCACTTAAAATTTCATCAAGCTAGCCCCGCACGGTGGAATAAGAAAGTCTTGAGCTCGCGTTTAAAAGACCAGAGGTCGGGGAGTTGAGGCAACCCCGGAGGCAACTCATTCCATAGGGCTGGAGCCCCCACAGAGAAGGCCCTCCCCCTGGGGACCGCCAGTTGACATTGTTTGACTGACGGCACCCTGAGGAGGCCCTCCCTATGGGAGCGCACAGGCTGATGGGAGGCTATAGGTGGCAGTAGGCGGTCCCGTAAGTAACCCGGTCCTGTGCCATGGAGTGCTTTAAAGGTGATGACCAACACCTTGAATTGCACCCGGAAGACCACCGGCAACCAGTGCAGGCTGTGCAGGAGAGGTGTTAGAATAGAATAGAATAGAATAGAATTTTATTGGCCAAGTGTGATTGGACACACAAGGAATTTGTCTAGGTGCATATGGTCTCAGTGTACATAAAAGATACGTTCATCAAGGTACAACATTTACAACACAATTGATGATCAATATATCAATATAAATCATAAGGATTGCCAGCAACAAGTTATAGTCATACAGTCATAAGTGGAAAGAGATTGGTGATGGGAACTATGGGAGCATCGCGGTGCCCCTTCTATTACCCACGCAGTAGACAGTCTAAGGTTAAAATTTTGGGGGTTTTGGGATGAAACCACAGAATCAGGTAGTGCATCCCAGGCATTGACTACTCTGCTGCTGAAGTCATATTTTCTACAATCCAGTTTGGTGTGGTTTACCTTAAGTTTGTATCTATTGTGTGTTTGTGTATTGTTGTGGTTGAAGCTGAAGTAGTCATTGACAGGTAGGACATTGTAGCAGATAATTTTATGAGCTATGCTTAGTTCATACCAAAGGCGGTGTAGTTCTAAATTTTCTAGCCCACTCCCCCAAAAAACTTGGATGAGCAAATCTAGAAGGAAATATTTGCAGCTGTGTCTGAAGGTGATTTCTACGCAATTTAAACTCTCTTCTTTCTGTGTACATGCATCAAACACGTAGAAAAAGGGGCAGGACTTTGACTGTGTGGTCATGTCTCCCATCTTAACTTTGTAAAATTTCCCATAGATACTGTAGCTCAAACAATTTTTAACTGTTCTTTTTCAAAGCATTTTTAAAAGTTTGATTAAGTCCCATCTACACCCATCAAGGTCAGGTAGATGGGGACAAATCTGCTAATGTTTATTTATTTATTAAATGTACACACCTCTGATGCATGTTTTTTTTATTTTGTTCCTGGATATTGAAAATGTGAAATAATCGATAAATGGCTATATATAAGAAATATGAGCAAACCATAGCTGATAGCTTCGGTAGAATCCTTAAGCATCCCTTTCTAGTCATAATGTTTTTTTTCCATTACCTTGACTTCCTATAATTCCTGTCTTAATTTTCCAATAAAGGTTATTATAAATTTATTGATATTGGGATTCTTTATTGGTATTATAAATTATAAATTTACTTGAAAGGTAATATATTAGCTTTCAAACACTATCATATTGTTTGAATAACACATGTTGTAAGTAGCATTACACTGATGTGGCTTTTTAAGAATCTCAAAATGAGTTTATGCCAGGGGTGTCAAATTCAAAGGCCCAGGGGCCAGATCTGGTCCACTGGGTGCTTAGATCCGGCTCGCAGGACCTCCCTGGAAACAGCAAAGGATCGGCCCACAGTGCCTCTGCCAGTGAAAACGGAGCTTGGGAGGGCCAAGGTCAGCCTTCTGGAGCTCTGTTTTCATTGGCAGAGGGTTGTAAGAGGCCATTGCAGCTGAAAACAGAGCTCGGGAGCCTGTTTTTGCTGGCAGAGCATTCAAGCCACCACAGATGCCCCCGACATGAGTGATGTTGAGCTGACCACGCCTCCCCAGCCCCCTCCCCCCGATGTCAAACACAACCATGATGTGGCCCTCAATGAAATTGAGTTTGACACTCCTGGTTTATGCCAAGAAATAGTTATTTTGCAAAATTATCCATTTCAATTTGTCAATCAAGGAGGAAAGTAAGAACTAAGCTTCTAAATAAACATTTAAAGCAAGGAATAGAATAGAATAGAATAGAATAGAATTGAATTTTTTTTTTATTGGCCACGTGTGATTGGACACACAAGGAATTTGTCTTGGTGCATATGCTCTCAGTGTACATAAAAGAAAAGATATATTCATCAAGGTACAACATTTGACACAATTGATGGTCAATATATCAATATAAATCATAAGGATTGCCAGCAACAAAGTTACAGTCATACAGTCATAAGTGGAAAGAGATTGGTGATGGGAACATGCTACATAGAACAATTCTCCATGTTGGTGGAGGAGGAGGAGGTCTCTTATTTCCAAAAATTAAAAATCTTCAGTGATTGCCTTTGCTTCTTCAGCTTGCTCTCAGACTTCCCAGGAGCAACTGTATAAAATAAATTCAGGCTTAAAATTTCCCTCATGAATTAATTAGTTGGCGGCAATTTGCAAATCTCTTGCTATTCTGTCTTTATTCATATGCCAGTGTAACATTATATGGCATAGCAACATAGCTCTCATTCTAGTGACCCGAATTTAAGAAATGCATTGCAAATTAGCTGATATCCATATAGGCACTTGACTGTACAATTGAGCTCCTGACCCGTCTGAGCAATTTGAAATGTCCCCACCCCCTTGGTTTCTATGCAGCATATGTTCTCTAGTCAGAATAGTCAATCTACATTCTTCTGCAAAAAGTAACTAATAGAAGATTTGGCAGCTACATAAGAAAAGTCTATCACATCCAATTTCTACTACACAGCTCATTACTTCTAATTTACTGTCCATTAGTAGTGACTACACATTAGTGACGATTATCAGCAATACTAAGGCTTAACAAGCCAAGGAATGAATGGAATGTTTTTACAGATCAGTCAAAAGGTCTAGGAGTCACCTTTGCTAATGTAGTAGATTAATAGCGATAGACAGGCACTTTGGACATCAGGTTAGAAACTAAGAGACTGTGAATTCTGGTCCTGCTTTAGGAAGGAAACCATCTGGGTGACCTTGGGCCAGTCCCTCTCTGTCAGTCCTCAGAATCAGGCGATGGCAAACTATTTCTGAAATCTTGCCAAGAAAACTGAACAGGACCGGTTCTGATATCGTAGTTGTTAGGAGTCAACACTGGCTTGAAGGTATGCATACACATACATATGTGCACACACATGCACATGGACACACAGAGAAGGGAGGGAGGGAGGGAAAGAGAGAGGCAGAGAGAGACAGAGACAGAGAGAAACAATAGTAGGGGTTCTGCAATTGCTTTTTGTATGGTAGAGAAGAAACCAAAAGATTGTACATCTATTTTAAGTAACCAACCTGTTTTTTTATTGAAATATATAGAAATTAGCAGGGAAGAAGATTCTAGAGCAGTGATGGCTAACCCTTTTCTCGTTGCGTGACAATGAGAAAGCGTGTGCGTGACAGTGCGTGCATGTGGTGGCACCCATGATGCAATGTAGTACCTCCTGCTCCCCCTGCTCCCGTGCATGTGCACATGACTCCCCCGACCCCCCCGTTTTGGGCCTAGTAGGCCTCCCTGCAGCCTCTTGTGCCCAAAAATGGGCCACGGGCAGGGGCATGCGGCCCCCTGCTCTTCCCCGCCCTGCCCCCCACAAATCCAGAAAATCAGCTGGCCAGCGGGAGGCATGCACACATGTATGGTGGAGCTGAGCTGGGCGACGGCTTGCATGCCTGCAGAAAGGGCTCCAGATGCCAACTGTGGCATGCGTGTCATAGGTTCACCATCACAGTTCTAGAGTCTACTCTATATTTCTGTAAGATATATACTAAAAAGTCAAGAAGGAACTTGAAGCTATTACACACAGCAAATAGGACCTGCCTGGTTATGGATGTTCAAAAATGCAATCAATTAACAATCAAAAATTATTGCTGTATTTTTTAATTATAAGTTGAAGTAAAACATTTAATTAAAATTTTTATCCTACAATTCTAAATATGCATCACCTCAAATAAACAATATTAACAATAGCCAGGATGAGGAATGCTTGGAAGAAACAAAGTCCCAGCAATAAAAGTCATAAAAGTGTTCCCAGGGGGATGAAAGGAACAGTGAGAAGAAAGATTTAAAAATGGCTGAGAAAAGGAAGGAGAGGGAAAGGATAGGTGAAAATAACTGAGAGGAGCAAAGAGATTTTCCCTCTTTCTAACCATTCTCCAGAAAATGGAAAAGGAACTGTAGGAATTTAGCACCCACCCCCCTCCTAGAAGAATGAAATATTTTAGAAAATATTTAAAAAGGCAGAATATATTTCCCTGGATGAGAAATGGAGAAACATGTTTTAAAGACAAAGCAGCTCCCTGCAACTTCCTGCCACCTCCCACCTTTGTCAATGGGCCATTAAAGCCTCAACCAAGCTCACTCAATCCCCTAGCTCCCTGCAACTTCCTGCCACCCCCCATCTTTGTCAATGGGCCATTAAAGCCTCAACCAAGCTCACTCAATCCCCCCATCATTTGCAACACAATAGAACAGAAACTCACCACATGGCAAGGCTCAGGCAAGCTTGAGGGACAACCTACAATGTTAACTAAGACCCTAGACCACCTGGGAGTTTGACAACCAATCAGGATACTCTTCCTGTGCCCCAGAAAGTTCAAAGCTCAGAAAAAGCATAAAGCCAGGGAGCACACAGGATCTCAGCCTTTTCTGTTCAGGAACTCAAGCCATGTGAACCTGGCCACCATTAAACCCTCTTTCCAAGCAGCCTCCATGTTTCCAGTGTCTTTGTCCCCACTTGGAACTGAACCCAGATGGATATTTCTTCCAACAGAACCAAAGAGATTGGTAAGATAAAAGTAATATAGATCAGCTGGCTGGGGAATTCTGAGTGTTGAAGTCCGTCAGGCTTAAAGTTGCCAAGGTTGGAGAGTCCTGATATAGATGGAGTAGCTCTAAACCTCTAAAACCATCTTCAGAAGTTGTGGGTGTTCCATCATTAGAGCCTTTCAAAGAGACTGGACAACTATTTGTCTGAAATGGTATAAGGTCTTCTCTTTGAGCAGGGGGTTGGACTAGAAGATCTCTGAAGTCCCTTCCAACTTTATTATTTTATGTTCTAAACTCTAAAGACCATGTGGGAATAGAGTCTTCCTACATGGAAGTCATTAATGGTGTAAGCCATTACAGTACCGCTATTTTCTAAGCTATTCAAATCCATATTAAGTACATCAGATAGATTCTTGTTGGAAAACATGAAGAGCCACAACCAGTCATAATAATGGAGACAAAATTATTTGAACAATAGCCTGACTAGCTACTGGGCAACTTCCAGTCATTATGTTTCTATCCCCCTTTTTTATGCCTTACTTTCTAAAGTCTTTTGCATTTTCCTTACATATTTTGATTGATTGATTATTTTGATTGATATTCATAATTATTGTGGACCTGTTCATTGCTTTCTCTTGCTTTTTGGAGCTGTGAGATTGCATTTTAGACTTGGGCTTTAGTTACTGTGATGGCAAATAGTACAAAGCAAGCATTGTTTAGTTTTCATTGAACAATTAGGCAACAAATTTTAAATAAATTGATTAAACAACTTATTCATTTAAATATGAATAAAACAAATAGAGAAAAAACAAATAGCTAATGAACAATGTAATTTATTAAAGTCAAATCTATATTCTAGAAATATTTTCAACAGTTTGCTTATTTATTTGATTAAAAAAAACCAGGGAGAATCAATGATTTCCCAGCATAAAATTTGATTGTGTGTTTTATATATAAGGGATAAATACCAACAGAGTATTAAAAATGTTTTAACATAGATTAGAAATTGATCTCATGTCGTATAGGGATATATTGCTGATATGGAAAATGTAGGTCTAAAATGTAGACCTAACTATGGATCAATTAGGACAATGACATTTTTTCTAATAAACAACCAAAGAAATATAGATATAATATGCTGAACGAAGGGGTGGTCTGCATTGAAATGGGATAATCTTTGTAAGTGAGAGAAATGATGGGACAAAGCTAGCAATATGCAACCCTCAATTACATTACAATATGCAATGCAAAACAGAACTTAATTAGTATAGTGTCCACAGCTGTTTTTAATGTCTAGGCTGATTCTTACAACCTATTATATTATAAAGAAATATGTAAAGAATATTTGGGCATATTAAAGTTATATTTCAGGTTCAGAAGAACACAATGAAATAATCCAGAATGGAGAAAACCCCATAAGAAAAGACAATTGGAACTGGATTTGTTTAGTAGGAATAATTGACTGACATATGACATTGTTCAAGGATTATACCTGAACAACTGAGCGGACTTAACTAGAATTCAATATGTATCGGTTGCCAGGACCAAAGTTTTATTCTTCCCAGCTTTTGGGCTTCTGCTGGAGTACAGCATTAGCCCATGCATTTGTTCATGTACTTCTCTCTCTTTTGAACATATTTTGGAGAGACAGAAGTTCCCTGATGATGGGAAGTGACTGACTCAGATTGAACCCTGCAACATTATTCTGGGGCATTTTTCCTTTATTCGTAAGACCTTAATTAGTTTCACACTGAAAGCTTTTATTGTTGCAAATGCAGGCATTTGTCATAAAGTTACTTTTTCATCATGGTCATAAGTGCAAAATTCTGAGGACTATATGACGCACCGGAGTATAAGACGCACCTTAGTTTTTGGGGAGGAAAATAAGAAAAAAGCTGATTGGCAGGCCTCCTGGAATACCCCCCCAATCAGCTGTTCCCAGAGGTGAATTTAAGCAACAGGTTTGTTGGTTGTGAGCTGTGCACCTTGGTTTTTTTTTCAGCCTCTGAAACCTCTGTTTCAGAGGCTTTTTTTCTGAAGCTCCCTTTCAGAGGCTTTTTTTCTGAAGCTCCCTTTCAGAGGCTTTTTTTCTGAAGCTCCCTTTCAGAGGCTTTTTTTCTGAAGCTCCCTTTCAATTTCCGAGGCTGAAACCTCTGTTTTTTCAGCCTCTGAAACCTCCGTTTGAGAGACTGGGCGGGTCTACATTTGGAGTATGAGAGACACCCAGATTTTTCACCTTCTTTTTTGAGGGAAAAAGGTGCATCTTATACTCTGAAAAAAGGTGCATCTGAAAAATGTGGTACCTTCCATACGTATACTAACTGTGAATATGAAATGAGTTATCACCACCAACTAGATAATGTGACAAAGGAAATTTCAGAAGGCATCACTGAAAGAGTAGTTTCCAAAGCACAGGAAGTAAATATTGAACTCCCCTCGATTCCCTGGACCCAGCTATTTTGGGAAACTACCGTCCAGTCTCCAACCTTCGCTTTGTGGCGAAGGTTGTAGGGAGTGTGGTTGCGTGGCAGCTCCCCTGGCACCTGGAGAAAGCTGTCTATCTAGACCCGTTCCAGTCCGGCTTCCGACCCGGTTACAGCACGGAGACGGCTTTGGTCGCGTTGGTGGATGACCTCTGGAGGGCCAGGGACAGGGGTTGTTCCTCTGCCTTGGTCCTATTAGATCTCTCAGTGGCTTTTGATACCATCGACCATGGTATCCTGCTGCGCCGGTTGGAGGGATTGGGAGTGGGAGGCACCGTTTATCGGTGGTTCTCCTCCTATCTCTCCGACCGGTCGCAGATGGTGTTGACAGGGGGGCAGAGGTCGTCCACGAGGCGCCTCACTTGTGGGGTACCTCAGGGGTCGATTCTCTCGCCTACCCTGTTCAACATCTATATGAAGCCACTGGGTAAGGTCATCAGTGGTTTCGGGGTGAGTTATCATCTGTACGCTGATGATACTCAGTTGTACTTTTCCACCCCGGACCACCCTAACGAAGCGGTCGAAGTGCTGTCCCGGTGCCTGGAAGCTGTACGAGTCTGGATGGGGAGAAACAGACTCAAGCTCAATCCCTCCAAGACGGAGTTGCTTTGGATGCCGGCACCCCGGTACAGTCAGCTGCATCCTCAGCTGACTGTTGGGGGCGAGTTAGTGGCCCCAAAGGAGGTGGTTCGCAACTTGGGCGTCCTCCTGGATGGATGGCTGTCCTTTGATGAACAACTGGCGGCTGTCTCCAGGAGGGCCTTTTACCAAGTTCGCTTGGTCCGCCAGTTGCGTCCCTTCCTTTTTTTTTTTTTTTTTTTTTTTTTTTTTTTTTTTTATTCAAAAAGTTTTTATTAGTCAAAAAAGGTTTATACAAATACATATCAGGTATGGTAAATTTTCATTTTTCTTATCTAAAATAAGAATTTTACTCAAATTTTTTAACACATACAACAGCCATAAGGCAAGCAGGTGACACGAAGTAGCTAAGTTTGCAAATTTTAAATACGTAATAAAGAAGAGTCAAGAATAATCAGAATATCGTACAAAAGAGAATAAGGAAAACCAACACAATCCCAAATATCTTTATCACTTCCTAGTTTTGGATCTCAGAACTCTGGGTTCAGCCTGACCCAACTCCAGGGCCGCAACAGCGGCAGCCGCTCAGCCCCATGATCTATAACCTCCTTCTTCAATTCCTGGGTCATCTGATTCCAGGAAGGCTTTGTGTTCCTCCACATAGGCCGTAGCCTCCACAATTGTACTGATTTTTTCGTAATGCCCTCCCGGAAAATCATCAATCCCTCTGGCATCAGCCATCTGAAGCCCACTCCTTCTGGTACAATTTGCTTGACAAAAAATAATATTTCTTTCTTTTTTCACGTACCTGTCTGGGAATCTGCCTCAGAATGGCTATCTCCCTGCCCCTGTAAATCAGTGCCCCACTCCTATGTTTTCTAAGAATTTCATCTCTCGTCTCTCTTCTCACAAATTTGACATGAACCTCTCTGGGAACTGCATGCGTGCGTGCATATTGAATTAACTCTATAAACTCGATCCACATCCCAATTCATGAAATCAACACCTCTCCCAAGAAATTCTCCCAACAATTTAGTCACAACATCTCTCAAGTCTTCTTGGTCCACTTCTTCCAAATTTTGAAACCTAAGGAAATAAGACATTTTATCCATCTGTAGTCCAAGCACAGCATTGCCTGTCGTCTCCTCTCTTTTCTGCACTGCCCGCATCTCACCCTCCAGACCTTCCACTTTCTGCTTGTTTTCTGCTGAGACTTGTTGAGTATCCTTTAAATCCTTTTGGATAGTCACAATTTCTGCTCTTATTTCCGTTTGGCCTCTTTGCAAATCATCCAATTTCTTGTCCATATTGGATAACTTTTCCAGAATTCTCTCCATCTCTCCAGCAGTTGGTCTCTGACCTTTTGCCATTTGAAAAAAAGTATTCAAAATCCTCAGGCAAGCACAGTATCCTTGTAATTTCCTCCGGATCCACCAGGGGGCACTCACAGGAGCAACGAGTCCAGAGTACAGTTAGTCAACCAGGAAGCCGAAGGGAAGTGATGTCATCAAAATTCTCATAGTGAAGGCGGAAGCTGGCCGCCACCACTGTTCCCCAGAAGGAGGGGGGGCCTCAAACCTTCCCTCCTAAATTTCTCCATCACCTCTTCTCTCCAGAGCTCCACAAAACCGGTAATCTTCTTATTTTAAGTTCTCCTCTCTCCAGAATAACTCGTGCTCCTTCCAACCGCAGGGGAGAGGAAACCCCCCCGCACTCCGGAGCACTCCACTCACGTTTACCGATATTCCCTTCCCTTCTCCTCCTCAATTCTTCTCCGTGCCCTGTTCACCACCAGGCTGCTGCAGTTATAAATCCAATGCCCCGGTATCACCGGGCACAGCGGCCCAGGCGACGACCAAAATAATGGCCGCGGCCTGTGGCCTCCGAACCCCGCCAAGCCTAGGACGCGCCAGCATCGGTCCCCACAGTCCTGTATATCGGCTGGGAGACCCCTGGCGAGCCGTCCGTACGGCAGGTGTCCTTTTCGGAACACCTGGCCCCTGAGGGCCTCGGCGGCGGCCGGATTCGGGCGCTGGAGGCAGGAGAAACCTTCCAGACGTCCGTTGCCGCTGGATACCGGAAGTCGTCTCCCAGTTGCGTCCCTTCCTTGACCGGGATGCCTTATGCACAGTCACTCACGCTCTGGTTACGTCTCGGTTGGATTACTGCAATGCTCTCTACATGGGGCTGCCCTTGAGGTGCACCTGGAGGCTGCAGTTAGTCCAGAATGCGGCTGCGCGAGTAGTAATGGGAGCCGCGTGTGTCTCCCACATAACACCACTGCTCCGTAGTCTGCACTGGCTTCCCATGGTCTTTCGGGTGCACTTCAAGATTTTGGTTACCACCTTTAAAGCGCTCCATGGCTTAGGACCCGGGTACTTACGAGACCGCCTGCTGTTACCCTATGCCTCCCACCGACCCGTACGCTCTCATAGAGAGGGTCTCCTCAGGGTGCCGTCCGCCAAACAGTGTTGGCTGGCGGCCCCCAGAAGTAGGGCCTTCTCTGTGGGAGCATCGATGCTCTGGAATGAACTCCCCCCTGGCCTACGTCAAGTGCCTGATCTTTGGACCTTCCGTCGTGAGCTAAAAACATAGTTATTTATTCAAGCGGGACTGGCATAATAGTTTGATTTTAAAATGGGGTTTTATTAATATTTTAAATATTCGAAATTTAAGTTTTAATTATCAGCCGTTTTGGTAATTTTGCTATGTTTTAATTCACTTTTAATTGTACATATCTTGTATTTTATTTCTGGCTGTACACCGCCCTGAGTCCTTCGGGAGAAGGGCGGTATAAAAATTTAATAAATAAATAAATAAAAATAAATAAAATTTGGATCAGACCCTATTTTGAATCTGTATTCTGTTTTAGCATCACAATGTAGGGTTTAGAGAAATTAGAACAGATTCAAGGAAGGGAAGGGAAGCTCATTGAGGGACTAGAAACGAATCCCCATGTAGAAAGGCTAAAGGATCTAGTTATATTTAGCTTTGAGAAGAGGCAGCTATGGGGAGATATAATAGCCCTCTTCAAACCTGAACCGATGGGACATAAGAGGTCAAGAGCTGTTTTCATTTGTTTCAGACTGCAGGATATTCCGGCAGAGCTCCCTGAACATTAGAAAAACCTCCCAGAACAACAGTAGAACCAATTACTGGGAGGTGGCATACCCCTTTCACTAGATGTGTTAAGCTGAAGCTAGGCAGCCATCTGTCTGGGTCGCTTTAATTTGGATTTTTGCACTGAGTTTGGGGTTATGGCCTAAGTGGCCTTTTCCAATTCTCAGATTTTATTTTGACAAAAGCCTTGAGAAATGTTGCCAACCGCTGGCTTTTATGCCACATGGGTTCGCCAGAACAGAAAAGCTTTCAATGTGTGTTCAGTGACTTGTTCATAAATGGTTTGTATTCTATGTATCAAGCAATTCTAGAGATGCTAGACATGGTCCTTTTTTATCTCAAAGCAAAAGAAGCCATCAAAAGAAATAAAGATGTGCTTTTCAAGAACATGAACATTCAAGATAAACCTCTTCGTTATTCATTTTTTTAAAAAAATAGATTAAAAATACTATTGTGAAGTATATATCTTTCATTTTACTTGCACAGAAAGTTAAAATGTTGGCAGTTTTTCTGAACAGATCTGGAAGTAAATGATCAGCATCTGACTTCATAGCTAAGAAACCTTTCATTTTGACAAGCAAGTTATTTCAAGCCATTTTCATCATAGGAATGTTGATGGAATATAGTAAATACTTTCAGGTTTATTGGCCTGGGATTACATGAAGAAGTATATTAATTCTGCTATATAAATTGCCCTCAGGACTGTATGTTTAACCAACAGAACTCTGTTAAAGAGCGTCAATTCAGTTCAAAAGTATTTTAAATGAATGCATGAATCAAACCAATTTTATAGATTCAGTTAAAAAGTTGTATTAAATTACTTATGAACTGTGTTTCATCAGTTCAGGAATCTAAATCAATTCTAATTAGACTGTTTGATTCAGATATCCTAATTAAATTAGTTCTATTTTCCATATCATCTAATGCAATTGGATCAACTTTTCAATTTATTTGAATTGTCACATAGACTCAGGTTGATTTTCCAAACCAAAAAGTATAATTTTAGTTGAATCAGTATTTATTTTCTCTACTAACCAGTAATGTGACCCACTTTTTAAATATAACATTTATTCTGTACACCTGTCATATAGATCTTCTGAGAAACTTTCTGTTTGTAGGAGTTACACAGTAAATTGCCCTCACTGACCACCCTATTGATCCATCTAACAAGCACCAACACTGATTGGCAGTAACTCCACAGGTTTTTATGCAATTATTCTTATCTCTATTTGGCGATATTAGTCAGAATCCGGAAATTCTTGGCTATGAAGTCCATGTCCTAACATTAGGCTATAGTCTCTTTGATAGGATGTCATGGACTCCTAAGGGTCACAACAGTTGTAATATAGGAGAAATTAGGAATATTTCTTGAAATATTTTTATGTTTATTTGAGTGCAACCATTGATCTATCTGAGACTGGAGGCTATTCTCATGGGGGCTGCTTTCATTATGAAAATAATTTCTCAAGTTGTTTCTCTAATCTTGGAAAGTATATATGTGTGTGTGTGTGTGTGTGACTAATTTTTCAGGTATTCACAGCCCAACTGTCGGAGTTTGCAACAGCAATCAGATCCAGAAAGCACACACAGGTAACTGATTCAGCAGGATTCATTAACTTCTCTTTATAAACATAATTGTTGTTGTTAGTTGCCAAGTCGTGTCCGAGCCATCGCAACTCCATGGACAATGTTCCTCCAGGCCTTCCTGTCCTCTACCATCCTCTGGAGTCCATTTAAGCTCATGCCTACTACTTCAGTGACTCCATCCAGCCACCTCGTTCTCTGTCGTCCCCTTCTTCTTTTACCCTCAATCTTTCCCATCATTAGGCTCTTCTCCAGTGAGTCCTTTCTTCTCATTAGGTGGCCATAGTATTTCAGTTTCATCTTCTGGATCTGGCCTTCTAAAGAGCAGTCAAGGTTGATCTCCTCTAGGACAGCTTGCCTTGATTCATGGGTCTTACATTTCAGGTTCCTATGGAGAAAAAATCTTTACAGCATCGGACTTTCCTTTCACTACCAGATATATCCACAGCTAAGCATCCTTTCAGCTTTGGCCCAGTCGCTTCATTCTTTCTGGCACTACTAGTACTAGCCCTCTGCTCTTCCCCAGTAGCATATTGGACACCTTCCGACCTGAGGGGCTCATCTTCCGGCATCATATCTTTTTTCCTTTTTGTACTGTCCATGGGATTTTCATGGCAAAGATACTGGAGTGGGTTGCCATTTCCTTCTCCAGTGGATCACATTTTGTCAGAACTCTCTGCTATGACCTGTCTGTCTTGGGTGTCCCTGCACGGCATAGCTCATAGCTTCATTGAGCTATGCAAGCCCCTTCGCCACGACAAGGCAGTAGTCCATGAAGGAGATAAACATAATACATAAGTAAATATACAATACCAAAAGCAGATTTCCCAATGTGGTAGTAATTACAGGCAAAACACAGGCAGAGGAGAGAACAGTTTCAGTTTCAATTCAGCAGAGAAGTTTTTGAGGGTAAGCTAAGCCACACCCAGACTCCTTGCTGTAAATACTGTTTCAGTTTCCAAACAGTCCCTATTGGCTGACCCAGTTGCCATGTCTCTTCATTGGCTGACCTTGTAACTATGTCTTTGCCAGTAATGAACTCTCATACACACTGACACCAACCATTTTTCCCCTCCAATTTTCAGCCACCTTTTCTATTCAGTGGCATTCATTTTAAACGCTATGCTATGAAAATAGAATTTAATGTAACTAGACCAGGTATTCAACTAGATTCTTCTGCAATAGGTCAACTTGAAGATAGGATGTAATTTATCTTAGTTATGGCACACTTTTCTTTTTCTGACATGCGTTTCTCATGTATTTTTTTGCCAGTTCCCTGCCAAATATACAGGACTTTGCAAATATATGTTTCCTTTGGTTGGCTAATCTATCTCCAATCAATTGCATTCCAGTAAAAGTTATACTTTTTTATTTTCTGTATTTTCAAATATTCCCCATATTCTGGTAGCTATTTTATCAGGATGCTGCAAGGCAATCTGAGTTTTACTAGTCTTCGATGACGAACTTCTTTCATAAATCCTAGTATTTCTCTTGGCAGTTCTTTCTGTGTGATAGTATGATTCCTGCCTTCTCAACAGATAACTGTTGAATTCAGCATGAAAAAAGGCTTTCACATTATAATACATAATACATCATGATTATATCATCCTTACTACGTTGTTTCAATAATTCGGTAGTCTTTGTGGAAAGTACATAACTCTGGGAACTCTCAACAGACTTCTCAGTACTTCTGATTGTACAATTCTCGAAGTATTATAATGTGAAAGCCCAACTATATTAGAAAGAGGTATGACTGTAATTCTATGGTCCCTGAAGGAGTAACCAAGAGTTGATAAAATACGTAAATTCTCTCTATCTGAGCAAGGAATCCAACTGCCACAGAGTCTCCCAATATTATTAGAGACAAAAGTCAATGTTTGCCAGTCAATCTCATTAGATGTACCAGCCCAGGAAATAAGTCCCATCAGAAAATTAAAGCTACTTTTATTAAGATTGGCTATAATAATAGAATCTTGCAATACTCATTACGCTGCACTTCTTCATTTTTATCCTTCAACTTCGGGAGTCATTTCTGAATGTTATCTTGTTTCTCTTGGCTTAAAAAAAATGCTTCAAACCCTTTTGCCTTAATAATGATTCCTGATCATTTTTATCAAGGTCATCTTCACTACTTCTATTGCACTGTGCCTGGAAAAATCAGGGAGTGCAAACGTTTGCATTTACTAACATATGCTAACTAGTAATTTTTCAGCTGGAAATTAATTCCCTTTCCCTGAAATCTGCCTTCAGTTATGTCTTTCCTCAAAACTTGGCGCAACAAGACAGTTCTTCCTTAATCAAAATTAGAGTCCATGCAGTAGTCCATTCGTAGTGCTAAACAAGTATTCTTCAATTGTTGGAAATGCAGTAGCCTTACCCCCAAAATAAGCTCTAGTTAAGACCCCGCCCACTCCATTGCACTTGGTTGCACAGGGTGGGGTGTGTTGTGGTCTGCCAGCAGCCCATGGACCTGGCAGTGGAGTTGGACAGTGAAGAGGCTGGGGAGGACAATGGGCCAGTCCTGGAGTCAGGGGAAGGCCCGGACAAGGGCTCTGCATCAGAGGCAGAGATGAGGCCAGGGCCATTTGAGAGCAATGCACGGACTCCGGAGCCTCCAGAGACGGACAGCAGAGAGGCACAGGAACAGGAAGAGCACGCCTGCGAAGAGCTGCCAGAAGGCAAGAGCAGCTGAAGAAAAAAGGAGTAAGGTGAGAAGATGACTGGCCACTCCCATAAGGCTTAAAAGAGCAGCAACAAGCCGTTGGGTTCTTTGTAGAAAAGCAACATTCATTTCCATGCTTCTTGTCAGTGTCTCTTGAACTTTGTAAGGTTTTTGCCAAGAAAGGCATTTGGCAGGTTGCCAAAGACATCAAAGGTTGGTGATAAGACTGAGGGACTGGTTATTAAGAATTTTGTTTTGGACTAAGCTGAGAATGAATTAATTCTCAGCTGTTTTAATAAAATAAGTTTGTTGAGGACTGAATTGTGTTTAGTAATCACTACTTAGGCCTTGGTCACAACAGGGTGAGGCGCAGGGGTAAAAATCAAGCTAGGGTAGGGATGGGCGTGGTGGAGCTGCCCTACTTACCTGCATCCAGGCCACACACACCCCGACACCTGCCCACTTCTTCTGCGGCTGCTTGCCACCGCTTGCGCACATCACCCCTGGCCTCCGTTTCACTATCAGAGGTCTTTCCGGCAATGGTTTGATAAACTATTAACAGCATTTCAAAGGGAGAAAAATAAGTCACATTAAAATAAAAAAAACCTCTATGTTAGTTAGTGTTAAGTTCGGGTATTGACGAGGCAGGAGACCAGGTTAGTGACAACAGCTCTTTAATATAGTGTGACCCAGCGAAACTCTGGAGAAAAACCTCTCCTTATATACACTTCAGCCTGAGGCTGCAACCAATCAGGAACGAGATATTTCCCGCCTAAAACTCCCGCCAAAACTTACAGTAATACATTACACTCCTTCCCTCCCAGAAGGCACTTTGCCAATATTTGCATATTACTTCTCTACGTAGTCCTGCAGGTACGTGCGCCTCCTGACTCTCCCGGACCTGCGCAGTTCACTTTCTGGAGTTGAGTCGAGCTTGCCGGAGGGACTTGTCGTTCCTCTGAGCTCCTCCTCCCGCCATCCGCCCTGGATTATTCGCCGGCTCGGACCTGCTGTCCTCTAGAGGGACCTGAGGGTGTCGCTGGACCTCGCCTGACTCAGATAAGTCTCTGTTTGGTTCTATGCTTTCTGTTTGTTCTCGGCTCCAGTCAGCTGTGGGGTTAATTAAATCATAGTCAGGGCTGGTCTCGCCTAATTCTGCCTTATCGCTCAATCTGTTTCTTAATTGATCTATGTGGCGCCTCCAAACTCTGCCATCGTCTATTTCCACTAGATAAGATTTGGGGCCCGTTTGTCTATGACTATCCCCTCTTCCAGTTTGGGCCGTCGCTGTAATTATGTGCCCACACTGAGTCTCCTATGTTTAATTCCCGGATTCTATCTGGTTTTGTTTTGAACCCGTCCTGCACGTAGTTGGTGTAGCCGGTCTAGCGGGCACCGTAGCTTCCGCCCCATTAATAGCTCGGCTGGGCTGCGGCGGTGGCCACACAGGGGTCCTGTGTTGACGGTTAGGAATGCGTCGATTTGTGCCTGCCAGTCTCCGGGGCTGCTTCGTGATAGCGCTTCGCACTCCGAACAAAGCGTTCAGCAAGGCCGTCCGGCGCAGGGTGGAACGGCGCTGAGAGGGCATGTCGGATGCCCTCTTCAGCCAGGTACCCTTCAAATAATGCTGCGGTGAACTGTGGGCCGTTATCGGACACGAGGGTGTCCGGTAGCCCGTGCGTGGCGAAAAGGTGTTTTAGTGCTGAAATGACAGCTCCCGCGGTTGTGGATTTCATTAGGATGATCTCCAGCCATTTGGAGAATACATCCACCACAATTAGAAATGTTTGGCCGTGGAAGGGGCCGGCAAAATCAATGTGTATGCGGGACCAAGGCCCTTGGGGTTTCTCCCACTCCAAAACTGGGGCCGTGGGTGGTAGTGGTCTGGATTCCTGACATACCTGGCATCGGCCAACCCTGTCACTGATTTCCTGTCCATTAGGGGCCACCAGACATAGCTCCTGGCTAGCCCTTCATCCTTACAATTCCTGGGTGACCCTCATGCAGTAGTTCCAGGACTTTTTCTCAGCTTCTCTGGAACTACCACCCTATCCCCCAGAGCAGGCACCCCTTGCACAGACAATTCCCTTTTTCTTTACAAATTCTCTAAAACGGTCCCGCGCAGCGGCCATCCCTTTGAACCCAACCGATTACAGTTCTTAAAACGACGTCCCGGTAGGAGGCCCGAGCCACTTCCTGCGATGTGACTGGCCCAGAGTCCCAAGAGTCAATTAGTAGAACGGGGGTGCCCGGAGTAGGGTCCTCGATTTCCCCGGGCAATGGGCATCTGCTCAGTGCGTCCGCATGCCCCAGCTCTTTCCAGGTCGATGCTGTAGTTTGTAGAGTAGGCGGCCAAAAATAGTCCATCTGGTCAGCCGGGTGATAGTGCCACTGGCGTTGGGCGGTCGCCAGCCAGTAACCCAATAGCGGTCTGTGGTCAGTGATAATTTCAAAGTCTCTCCCAAAACGTATTCGTGAAATTTTTCACCCCTGACACTATTGCGAGAGCCTCCCTATCTAGCTGGCTGTAATTTCTCTCAGCCGGGACATCGTTCGTGAATAGAACGCTATAGGGGCTTCAGTGCCGTTTGGGAGTCTGTGGCTAAGTACAGCTCCTACTCCATAGGGGACGATCACAAACCAATACTAACGGCAGTCTGTTGTTGTATTGTATTAACAGGCTATCGCTTGATAGCAAACTTTTACTGCCTCAAATGCCCTATTCTCTGACTTCCCCACGACCAAACAGTGTTTTTCCAAGCAATTTATGCAGCGGTTCAGCAACGGTTGCCTTGTCTTTTAAAAACACGGCGTAAAAGTTTACCAGACCCAGGAAAGCCTGGAGTTCTGTCTTGTTTTTGGGTGCTGGGGCTCTCTTTATCGCCTTGACTTTGCTCTCAGTGGGGTGAATCCCTTTTATGTCTATTCTATAGCCCAAAAATTCAACAGATTCGACCCCTATCTGACACTTGCTTGCTTTGACTTTTAATCCTGCCGCCCTAAAAATTGCCAAAACTTTCCTTAATCGCTTCCCAGTTCTCTTAAATCTTCCCTGATACCAACACATCATCGAAATAGGGCACGACTCCGGTAACCCTTGTAGGAGTCGCTCCATCAAATTTTGAATAGCCCGGGGCCACACTCACCCCGAACTGTAACCGGGTGCACTTAAAGGCACCCCGGTGCGTTACAATGGTCTGGGCTTCAGCTGTGCTAGCATCTACGGGTAGCTGTTGGTACGCTTGTGCCAAGTCTAATTTGGCGAAAACTTGTCCGTGCCCTAGTGAGTGCAATAAGTGTTGCACTACTGGAACTGGGTAGGCGCTCTTTTGCAATGCTTTGTTCAAGGTAGCCTTGTAATCAGCGCAAATTCTTATGGACCCGTCTGGTTTTATAGGGTGACGATTGGCGTCTCCCATTTGGCATGGTCAACTGGCACTAGTATCCCTGGCTGACTAATTTATCTAACTCTTTGTCGATTTTAGGTTTGAGTGCAAAGGAACCCTCCTTGCCTTTAACCTAATGGGAGCTATTTGGGGTCTAAATTGAAGGAGATAGGGGTCCCTTGTACTTGCCTAAACGGTCCTCGAATCGCCTGCGAATTCCTCCATTAGGGCGTTTTGCAGGTTGCATCCGCTCCGTGGACGCCAGTCACCCCATTCCCAACGCCTGAACCAGTCTAGCCCCAGCAAGCTTGGCAAGGTTCCCTCGACTAACGTGATGGGCAGGGTCTTTTCGTATGTCCCGTACTTGACCTCGACGGTCGTTGTCCTCGAACAGGGATGCGGTTGCCCTGGTAATCCTGCACCCGGAGCCGTTGTTTCTGTAGCTTGCGCTTTGCGATGTGCGGCAAGGCTTTCACAAAAGTGTCCCAGGACATGATTGTGATTGCTGATCCTGTGTCTACTTCCAGTTGGCACGGTACGCCTTCAATTGTCGGGTTTGTGAAGATCTTTTCTTGATGCGGGTAGCTGCGTGGTCTATGGTAACAGTCATTCGGTTTGACTTCGCGCTCTTTCTTTCCTGGCCAATCGCTGGTCGCCTTGCCGATCTCGCGCCTGATTGGCTGGTTTGAAATTTCGGAATGTGGGGTTTGCATCTCTGACTCAGAGCCGCTCTGATTGGCCGATTTGAATTTTCGGGAAGGTTGGGGTGCTCGGCAGACTTGAGCCAGGTGCCCCTTCCTTTCACACCGCCGGCAAATGGCGTCCCTGAACTTACATCTTTGGCGCTGATGTCGCCCCCCGCAACTTCCGCATTCCTCCGGGTCTTCCCTTGTCGATTTTCCGGTGTAGTGGACTTCTTCCTCCTCTTCGCTGGTTGACTCACGATAGGTTTCTTCGTGGTGGACTGTGCTCGGCTTTGCGCCCGCCATCGGCGTGAGTCGCTTTTGTAAGGTGTCTGCTGCATGGTTGGACATCTCATGGGCTCTGGCTTCGTCCAGAGCGTTTGCCAATGTCAGGTTGCTCTTGGCTAGCAACCGTCTCCTCAAACGGATGTCTCTGACCCCCCGTATAAGTTGTTCCAGCAGCTCTTCGTCCAGATCGCGGTACTCCAATGCTTGGAGGCTTGTCTCAGGGCTGCCATGTAGTCGCTGATAGACTCGCCTTCTTGTTGCCTGCGCTCCCCAAACTCGCATCCGAACGTATTTGGACGGGGCCGGTGCGAAGTGATTCTTCAGGAGGGTCTGAAGGGTCTGCCACGACACGGAGTGTAGCGGTGTTGGCTCCGCCAGGGCTTCTGCGACGGCGATGACTGCGGACCCACAGTGGCTTATGAAGTAAGCCCGTTTGCGGTTGTCGGAGACTCCTGTAGCTCGCTTGCCTCCAGGAAACTTTCGAAACGGGTCATGTATATTCCCCATGTTTCCTGGGCAGGGTCAAACGGAGTGGGTGGCGTGTAGCCGGTCATCGCTGCATTCGCTATCACCTTGCTGGGTTTGATTCTCGTAGTGAGTTCAGCTCTGTTCTGGTGCTCTGCCTCAAGATCCCACCTTCGTCGCCAATGTTAAGTTCGGGTATTGACGAGGCAGGAGACCAGGTTAGTGACAACAGCTCTTTAATATAGTGTGACCCAGCAAAACTCTGGAGAAAAACCTCTCCTTATATACACTTCAGCCTGAGGCTGCAACCAATCAGGAACGAGATATTTCCCGCCTAAAACTCCCGCCAAAACTTACAGTAATACATTACAGTTAGCAAGTATAAAATACTACAAAGGTCATATTGTTGGTACTACAAAGTCCATGTTGTGTGGTCTTCAGGTATGAACTCGGTTGTGCTTTTTGCTCTTGGAGTTTAAACCAACATCAACATTCTGCCAATAGCTTAATATTAAAGTACAAAATAAATCTTTGGGTATTTATGTAGGCAGTTGTTGCATTTTCTTTTTTGCTTGGCTTCGTTGCAGTTGCATCTTTCAAAATAATATATAGTTATCAAAAATAAGTTGACAAATTGGAATGTTTGAGGTATATCCTTTCAATTTTTGTAATATTTAGATGGAACATTCAATCATGACAGTCTTCAATTTAATGGGTGTGCATTATTTTATATTTTAAGGAATAAAGTTGATTTGTGCTATGTTGAGGCTATACACATAGCTGGTCAGCAATTAATTAAATCAAGCACATTTTCCCCAAGGTTACGTTGTAGTTGTGGGGGGCATTCATGCTATCTATTGCAAGTATGCAGTGATAGGATAGGATAGGATAGGATAGGATAGGATAGGATAGGATAGGGTAGGCTAGGGTAGGCTAGGGTATGGTACGGTAGGGTAGGGTATGGTAGGGTAGGTAGGATAGGGTAGGGTAGGGTGGAATAGAGTGGAATGGATTGGATTGGATTAAATTGGATTGGATTGGATTGGATTGGGTTGGAATGGAATGGAATAGAATAGAATAGAATAGAATAGAATAGAATAGAATAGAATAGAATAGAATAGAATAGAATAGAATAGAATAGAACAGAATAGAATAACCTGATTTGGCCAAAGTGTGATTAGACACGGAAGGAATTTGTTTCTGATGCAGAGGCTCTCAATGTACATGCAAAGCATCAGCGTAATAATAATAATAATAATAATAATAATAATAATAATAATAATAATAATAATAATAATAATAATAATAATAATAATAAACCAGTTAGAGGGGATAATAGAGAAAATGAGAAGGATAATAATAGTATTACAGCAGGGGGTGAAATGCTCCCAGTTTGGACTGGATCGCCTGATTCGGTAGCGATGGTGGCAGGTGGTTCGGAGAACTGGTAGCAAAAATCTCTGCCCCCTCCATGCCCAGCTGAGCTGCGCAATCATCAGAGGTTTGGGGTTTTTTTACTTTTAAAAGCTTGCTTTCTTCCGTCTAAAAACATGCTTTTAAAAGTTAAAAAAAAGCCTCTGATGATCGCATGGCTCAGCTGGGATTGCCAGAGCTTTTTAAAAGCATTTTTTACAACCTCTTCCGCTGAAGAGATTGTAGAAAAAATGCTTTTAAAAGTAAAAAAAAAAAAGTTGGCACACCCACCCAGTCACATTACCACCACCACCACCAAGCTACGCCCGCAGAACCGGTAGTAACAGATTTTACATTTCACCACTGTATTACAGCCATACAATATGAGTGAATATACAGTATTTAGACATAACTGTGAGGATTAGGTGTTCTGCAGAGTGAAGGGAAAAACTGTTTCTGTGTCTAGTTGTTTTGACACGTAATGTCCTGTAGCAACATCCCAAGAGAAGGAGTTGAAACAGTTTAGGTCCAAGATGTGAAGGGTCTGTAGCTATTTTCTCAGCCTTCCTTCTGACCTGTACAAAATACAGGTCTTCTTTGGAAGGTAGGCTGGTTTGCAAGTGTTTTTCTGCAGTCCTAACTATGAGCTGGAGTCTGTACCTGTCCTGCTTAGTAGCTGAATCAAACCAAAAAGTTATAGAAGTTCAAATGACAGATTCAGTAATTCCTCCGTAGAACTGTATCAACAGCTCCTGGGCCAATCTGAACCTCCTAAATTGAAATCGAAAGAACATTCTTTCTTGTGTCTTTTTAAAGATGGTTATGTTGGTTGCCAATTCAATTCCTTTTGGATATTATAGAACCCAAAAACCTGAAGAATTTTACTACTGATACTGTGCTGTTAAATATAGTAAGTTGTGGTAGAATAGGAGGGCTCCTGCTAAAATCCACTTCATCCATATAGATTTAAGCATGTTCAGCTCCAGATTATTCTGGCTGCACCAGAGGGCCAGTTATTCAAGCTACCCTCTATATGTAGACTCATCAATGTTTCAAATGAGACCAATGACTGTTGTATCATCTGCAAACTTCAGTATTTAACAGAAGGATCCTTAGAGATGCATCTATGATGAAACTATGCTAAAACATGAATTATCCCTAAACTGTCCACTCTCCATTATTCAGTGTTGGATCCAGAATAAATTAGTTAGCCTTAAAGCCCACTGAAATTAGTTGAACAAATTTATACTGAGAAATCTGGATTCAAACTTGAATGTCTATGTATGAGCAAAAGACAGAACAAGCATCACAAAATGGTTGATTACTAATGTATCCATGTACAATGCTTTATTTTTGGAAAAAATGCCTGCACATGTTATCACAGCACAACAGATTTATTGAAATTTTTAAAAGCCAGGGGATCAACCAGGAAACTTCTTTTATATAGCATTGTTATCATCAAATAGCTTACATTCACACTTACAAAATCAAGATTAATTTACATCTTCTGCAGTAGTATATCAGCCTGGAACTCTTCAAATATTAATTACTCCTAATATAATTTGAAATTAATTGTTTTGATACCAATTTGTCTGCCTTCAGGCAGCCATATTTGTATTCAGTCAGTGAAGCATGGGAGTTGGTTGGGGAAATCTTTCTTCACCTGGTAGAGTTCTGATGGTTCAATTACATTTTCAGCATATGTCCTTCTGACATCTTCATTATTTATTTATTTATTTTGTCACACAGTATATATAAGCATAAGCATGAAATAACTATATAATATATAAGCATATATATAAGCATAAGAATGTAATAACTATATGAATTGGATATAATGGAAGGAAACAATAGGACAGGAATGGTAGGCACGTTTGTGCTCTTATGCATGCCTTTTACAGACCTCATAGGAATGGAGTGAGGTCAATAGTAGACAGTTTTTGGTTGAAGCTTTGGGGATTTTGGGAAGAGACCACAGAGTCAGGTAGTGTATTCCAAATATTAACAACTCTATTACTGAAGTCATATTTTCTGCAATCAAGATTGGAGCGGTTCACATTAAGCTTAAATCTATTGTGTGCTCGTGTATTGTTGCGATTGAAGCTGAAGTAGTCTTCGACAAGAAGGACATTGTAATAGATGATTCTATGAGTTAAACGTAGGTCATGTCGAAGGCGGCGTAGTTCTAAATTTTCTAAGCCCAGGATTTCAAGTCTGGTGGCATAAGGTATTTTGTTGTATTCAGAGGAGTGGAGAACTCTTCTTGTAAAATATTTCTGGACACGTTCAATTGTACTGATGTCAGAAATGTGGTATGGGTTCCATATCTGTCTTTCTCCAATTTGGAACCTTTTTGGGTACCTACAGTATGTTCCTCAAGATTACTTTTGAGACCACAGTAGCCCTTTGCTGAATCAGTTCAGAAAACTATTTTCTGGCTCATTTGGCACATTTATGTGTTATCACACTGTGCTGAAATACACAATTCCCTGGATTAGAATATTGAATGCCAGAAAATATTCACCATCCCCACTCCCAACCCAGGTAAACCTGCCTCCAATCTTTAAAAGAAAAAAATAAATATTTTCAGTCACTTTCATAATAGAATATTTATTAAGACATAAGGTAAAATATACCTAATGGATATTGGAAGAGAAGTCCTAGTAAAGATCTTCCTCCCAAGTTTTAAATATAACTGCAACATCAGGTCCATTCCAGATATTTCTGCTTTAAGTGAAGGAAAACATACTAGGCTTTCCTCAATTTATATACATAAGTTAGTTACTGTGGAATTCTTGATGCTCTCTTGAGTTTGGTTGTGAATGATGATGTTACCTAGTTAGGTAACGTCTCCAAACAAACAAGCTAGCTCAGACATCACTAAGAGCTCCACAATTCAACAGCTGCAGGTATTTTCATCTGTAGCTAGTTAGAACGATATCTTTCAGAGTTAGTTGGGGTTTGAATTTGTGTTGTCTGCATCTCAAACTGCAGCCCAAATGGTTCCTGTAGTCTGCAATTTTGTGATTTTTGTTTTGTAAAACACTGTCGTTTTTCCGTTCCATTCTAAATTGAACAGGGAAAACTATGTCAACCTCATTAGGTAGACCAGCCTAGGAAATAAGTCCCATCAGCAAATTAAAGCCATTTTTATTGAGTTTGGCTATAATAACTAAATATTGCAATACTCATTACGCTGCACTTCCTCGTTTTTATACTCCAACTTCCGGAGTCATTTCTGAATGTTATCTTGTTTTCTTTGGCTTAAAAGAATGCTTCAAGCCTTTTTGCCTTAATAATGATTCCTGAAAATTTCTATCAGGGTCATCTTCATTACTTCTATGCAGTGTGCCTGGAAGGAACAGGCAGTGCAAACTTTTGCATTTACTAGCATATGCTAACTGGTAATTTTTCAGCTGGAAATTAATTTCATTTCCCTGGAATCTGCCTTCAGTTATGTCTTCCTCAAAATTTGGCTCAAGAAGACAGTTCTCCCCTAATCAGAGTAAGAGTTTATGAAGTAGTCCATGTGAAATGCTAAACATGTATTCCTCAACCAAGTTCTGAACAGGAAAAATTCACCCATCACTACTCTGCTTAAACCTAAGTATAGCCCAATGGTGGAATTCAATTTTTTTTACTTCCAGTTCTGTGGGCGTGGCTTGGTGGGCATGGTGTGGCTTAGTGGGCGTGGCTAGGTAGATACTGCAAAATCTCCATTTCCCACTCCAGGGGAAGCATACTGCAAAATCTCCATCCCCTCCCCACTCCTGGGGGAAGCATATTGCAAAATCTCCATTCCCACCCCACTCTGGGGCCAGTCAAAGGTGGTATTTGCCGGTCCTCTGAACTACTCAAAATTTCCGCTACTGGTTCTCCAGAACCTGTCAGAACCTGCTGAATTTCACCCCAGTATAGCCTAGGTTTTATCTATCCTTTCAGGCTATAACAGCTCATTAGAAAAGATTATTGTTCAGAACAGGGTAACTGTATCTCCCTTTTGTCTCTCCTGCAAAATTCATAAAATGGAATTGTTACGCTCTGAATTTCTTTCTCCAATTCTGTTTTTATCGGCTGCCACCTGCAAAGGCAAAAACCCCCAGTAAATTTAAAATGGGGTTTGCATTACTCGGTGTTACAGAAGAATTGGGGAGAGCATAAGATGGTTTAGTTGCAGTCTCATCTACTTAGTAACACTTTTTAAACTTTAGAGTTAGAAGAGGGGTAAGGATCAGAAAAAGATAACTTGATGTATTCGCATCTCACTGCACCTTTTCAGTTTCCCAAATACACTATTTTTCATGCATGAAGCTTAAATAATCTATAAGCCTCTCTTTCATTTATTACTTGAGTAAAAAACCATTTTCAAAGTGAAACAAAAAGCGGAAAGAGATGAATCTGTGATGCAGATTAATATTCAGGCTAATCTAGGCATGACATTAGCCTTATTGACATATTTCAGGAAATAAGAGTTCAAAAATATGCAATGGAAAGGTTAGATCTGGTGGTTTAGATAAATAGCCTGTTTCGCTCTATCTGTGATGAAGCCCACAGTGGTTCTCTCTGTTAGAGTGACTTGGAATATCCTATTTTTTGCATTTGAAAGGCATTTATTTAATTTTATTTTGTGATTTTTAACCCAACAGAACAGAACAGAATTCTTTATTGGCCAAGTGTGATTGGACACACAAGGAATTTGTCTTTGGGTATATGCTCTCAGTGTACATAAGGAGAATAAAATACATTCATCAAGAATAAAAAGACACAACACTTAGTGATAGTCAAGGTTACTAATAAGCTATCAAATCGTACTAGGAAACAAATAAAAACAATATAATTGAAAGATACAAACTACATGGTTATAGTAATAAGTGGGAAGAGATAGATATTAGTAAGGAAGAGAAGAATAATAGTAATACAGTCTTAGTAAATTATTTGACAGTTGTGGGAATTAGTTGTTAAGCAGAGTGATGGCATTCAGGGAAAAACTGCCATTGTGTCTAGTTGTTTTGGTATACAGTGCCCTATAGTATCTTTTTTAAATCAATATAATAATAATCTTTCGTTAGCATTTAGCGTTCCACATAATTTTTTAACCCAATATCCGGCTCAAACAATCAAAACAGCCCAAGGAGACAGTCGGTAAAGATTGAAGTCTAAGATAAAATTATACAACAGGCTCCAGGTTTAGGCCAACAGTATGTTCATTATGGGTTCAGTTGATTAAACAAGATGAGAAGGATTGTAGTAATAAATGTTTTTGTTCCCAGTCATTTCTAGTTTCCCAAGATCTCTCCAAAGTAAGAGGTGACAATGCCTTCACCTTCATAGTTTTGGTTATATCAGATTAAGTGGAAAAACATTACTTTCATACTAATACAGCTAGGGATAATTTAAGCCTGTAGGGATAATTTAAGCCTGTAGGGATAATTTAAGCCTGTCTCAGTCAAGGCCGAAGGCCAAAATGAAGGCAAGATGAGGAAGACAGAGAAATAAAAACAAATTGCCAGGATGAGGTTTTCATGCTATGCTTGGAATCAAGAAGCTCTTTTGAACTGGTCATGTGATTTGGTAAAGGGAATTCCCTATATACAGTATGCTTCAGATTAACTTTGGGATTTATTTTAAAGGTAACATCTTGTCAACATGTAGTGTTCAATATATTAATGTTCCAGATATTTTTCATATAAAAATATCCCTAAATGTTACTTTATTTTTCCCTTAGGGAGAACTGAGATTGAGAGATTGATGTAGTGAATGGGCATTCTGTAGATTAATAATTATACGTATAAATAAGCTTAATCATTCACCCATCTGAAAAAAATATACACATAAATGTAAATGCTAATGAAAAATATAATTACATATATACGTTTATTGTTTAGTTTAAAAGTAATTGTTAAATTGAGAAGATATAAATCTTCTTTAATAGTACCCATGCCAGAGGTAGCATTGTTTGCTCACAGTAAAGATGTCACTTGTTAGTCATGGCAAAGTTTAGCCAATATTCACAAATACAAATATAACTAGTTTTACTCAAAGCAAGCTCACACTATTATATGCAAGATAGGTTCTCTAAACTAGAGATTAATTTACAAGCCAACATGTTGTTATCTGCATCCCATCAACTACAAGGTTGTTGCATACGCTCAGGGTACAGAAAGAAGAAGGAATAATAGGCTGAGGAAAAGAGTAGAAGTGAGAGTTGTTCTTGAGAAGCATTGAGGAAAGGCTCAAGAATAGAGAGGTGAGAAGTTTAAAGAACAAAAGGCAACATTTGAAGTCATGTAACGACTCGGAAGCAAACATGATTTGTAAGAAGAGAAAGAAATATAGAATTATAATTAACAAGTTGAGTATGAGAACAATGTTTCTCTGCTCTCATACCTGCTTTATTAATTATAATTAATATAAATTATAATGCAATGCTTTCATGCTAACTGGGGAATTCTAAAGAGTTGACATCCACACACCTTGAAACTGCTGATGCTGAGAAACACTGAACTAGTTAGCTGTATTTTTTATATCATACTTTTAATTTCTTCTGCTTACTATTCATTACTTCTTTTCTTAACTTTGAAGAATATTGCTTACCCTGAAAGAGAATCACTTGATGTGTATGTGTGTATGCATGTATGCATTTTAATTCAATAATTCCAATAAATTAAAGATCAAGTAAAAGTACCAAAAGTATGGGAATTATTGTATGTGGCCATTAATTGAAAAACACTTGTCACTGAAAAATCAATTTCTCATTATGTTCCCAAATGATTTCAAGAGTTCTCTTTTTAATCTACTGTATGAACCTATTGCTTGTATCCTTACAATTTATATTGATATTGATTGTTTCCTGATTGCTTATTTGTAGCCTATGACTATCATTAAGTGTTGTATCATTAAGTGTTAAATTTGTACCCTATGACTATCATTAAGTGTTGTAGGTGTTATACTTTGATGAAGGTATCTTTTCTTTTATGTACACAGAGAGCATATGCACCAAGACAAATTCCTTGTGTGTCCAATCACACTTGGCCAATAAAAAAATTCTATTTAATTCTATTCTGTATGAACCTATAATCTTTTTAAGAGCTACCAGAAGATGGCGCTCTGTTAATAAGCCTGCTTTGCTGAGTGGCATTTAGAAAAATGCAGACAAATTGCAGCCAAAGAATTGAAATGCTAAAAAATTGCTTTGTTTTCCCTTGGACCCAAAAATATTGAAAACAGGTCAGTTACTTAGACTTACTCTAAATTTGAGAAAACAGTTTTAACATAATCAATGTGAGAGGCAATGTATCATCTTCAGTTTTATCCTATTGATTCTTTTCCCCGTTAAACATGAATTTAAAGGCCCTGCTTTGTTTCTGCCTACACAGCAGAACCAAGTTAGGCAAGGAAAGTAATTCTGAAACCTTAAAATATTGGCAGTAGAGATTTTAAAACTTTGGATTTGTAAAATATAATATTCATTTCAAGCCCTCTGTTTCAGTTTTCTTTTCTGCTTTAATTTCCAACTAATACCACTGAATGTGATAAATACGTCTGCTATGGAGTATGCTACCAATATTTCTCGAGGCATTTATGATTACAGAAAATGTTTTGAGATCAGGGGACATTTGTTTCTGTAATGATACCTTACCACTAATTGTGAACTGATGTCATCTTGAAATTGCAAGACAGTGGTCTATGTGTAATAAATAGAATCCACAACAATTGCACGCCAAACTTATTGCTGTGAGCCTTATTTAGACAACAAATGCTGATTGCTTTCAATGCAGAGAATTGTTTCAAAAGCAAGACCATTAGTTGGGTTCTATGATTACTATTATGGGATGTTATAATATTATCTCTACCTTTTTCGAGCTTCCTCTTAGATCCTTAACACTCCTCATGCACTTTGCAACATACAGCCTTCTCACATCATAAATGAGCAAAAAGAACTCAGTTGTTTATTTATTCATTTGCTAACATGCATACCCTGCTCTACTCCAGAGACTCCAGGAGGTTAATTTCAAAATTAAACTCATAAAATAATCATAGCAAAGTATCACAACTATAATATACAAATGAGGAAAAAAGGCAAAAACGTAGATTAGATTAGAAATATCCACACTGCAGGTCTCAATCTTTAAATTCTCTCTTAAGAATCAAGTTTCTGAGGTAACATGGCAAAGTGGAGATCATGTGGATTTTTGGAGGTCAACGTATTATTCCACAGAGATGGCAAAGCCCAATCCGGATGCATGATAATCCTACTAGGGATTGAATATTCTCCTTTTAGAATAGATGGCACATATCATGGACCAGTATTTTTCAAAATTGCCAACTTTATGGCATTTATTAGAAAATAAATGCAGTAATCTTTGAATTTAATTTTAATTTTAATTTTAAATTTAATTTAATTTCAAAACTTTAAAAGGTTTGGAACCATTGGCTTAGAGCTAAACCAGGAGTGTGAAACCCACAATGACACGTTGTCATCACGTGATGTATTGAAACTTTTTCCCTTCACTAAACCGGAGGTGGGCGTGGCCAGCACGTGAAGCATCCGGACCGCGGGCTGCAAGTTTGACGTCCCTAAAATCGTGCAAGGTTTTATAGGAATGTCCAGCACTTTGAATTATATCCCAAAACCAACTGCTAACCAGCACAGCAATCTGTAATGTTGGTGTCAATCTATTGTATTGCCTCAGGGCTAGGATAGGAATTGCTCTGTTGTGTAACAGCTGACATTTCTGAGCAGTTTTCCAAGGTAGGATATGTTGCAGTGATATAATTTAAAATAACAAGAATGTGAATTCCTTACTAATTCTTGGTACAGGATAAAGGGGTGCAACTTGCATACAAGGTGCAACTGGGCAAAGCCCCTCCCTTAACTAATTGCCTCTACCTGACATTCTGGCAGGAGTCATGAGTCCAGATACATTGGAATGAAGGAGCAGTTGAATTATGACTGCACTGAAACTAAAATCTTTTGTCTATATATGTCCATGACAGGCAAGGGAAAAAAAAAAAAGGGGGGGGGGAAATCTGGTGTTCTCAAACTTGAATCTGAACGCAGCTACTTCTGTTGTGACCCAGGCCCAAGTAGGTGAAAAGAAACTTAGTCCATAGAAAAATAAACTTTATTTGAACAGCTGGGAATTACTTCATTCCCAGCATTGTTAAAATGAAAGTAAAACAAATGCCTCCCAAACACAAATTCTTCAGTTATCTTACAAACCTTAGTCCAATTAGGCAAACTGCCAAAGGCCCTTCCTGATAAATGTCCAGAAGTCACAAAAACAAAGATATTCACGAAGCAGAGGATGCAGCTACAACATTGTTTTCTGGCAAGCTGAAACACAGTGCTGGTCTGTTTTAAGTCTTATGGGAGGGGCCAATCATCTCTTGGCCCTACTCCGGAGTTGTCCTCTGCTTGAGCTGCTTTTGTCTTTTGGAAGCTCTTCTCATGCGTGCATTAAGAACAGGCTCCTCCTGTTCCTCTGCCTCACTACTATCAGTCTCTGGAGGCTCTGGAGTCCGCACCTCACTTCCTGATGGCCCTGGCCTCACCTCAGCCTCATAGCTGTCCGACTCCATTGCCAGCTCCGTAGGCTGCTGATGGACCACAACAGCTTCTTACCCATGAGTGTTCTTCATAGAGTTGTTGTTCAAAGAGATGGGTATGACTTCCTTCTACTTCCTGTCTCATCTTCTGTTTCTACCTTTCCTCTTCTGATTAGCTGGAGGAACAAGATAGGATAGGAATAGAGCCTGCAGATGGCTGAACTCATGCTGCAGAAAACTGCTTATTTTGCCCAAGTTCTTGGGCCTCAAAAGAATCCCAAATCACCTGGCAAACTTTGTCCCATGGCCAAAGACCTGAACAAATACAAGCAATTTTATCAGTGATATGTATACCCAATTTATTAAGCAGCTTGGTGGATGATAAGAATGTACTGAAATTGCCAATCTTTATTGCCAATAGATATCCAAACATAGTTTTAAAGCAAAACAACAACAACAACAACAACAAACAACTATGTTTGGCTATGTTAAATCCTTATTTTTTTATTTATTTATTTATTTTATTTTATTTTTATACCGCCCTTCTCCCGAAGGACTCAGGGCGGTGTACAGGCATAATAAAACCGACAATACAATATACAAGTTTAAAATACGATTTAAAAAACTTATTTAAATTAGCCCAGTGATTAAAATTTACCATACTAAGACCCCGTTTAAAATTAATAAATTTAACATTAAAATCCCCATTTAAGCCAGCTTATCTTCTTCCATCCTTACCTCCAGGTGCTTCTTCTATCACTTCATCTCCTAGGACAGGGGTCTCCAATCTTGGAAACTTTTAGACTTGTGGACTTCAACTCCCAGAATTGGAGTTGAAGTCCACAAGTCTTAAAGTTGCCAAGGTTGGAGACCCCTGTCCTAGGATATACATCTCATAATGTGATTTTAAAAATGTCCTGTTTTTTGCAGAAATTAGCTTGAACATGAGAATGACAAGGCTGAGATCAGAAGAAATATGAGCTAATTAGAATAGATTTCTCCCCTGACTACTTAAAAACATCAATTTAGATTTAGTAATTTTTAATAGTAATTTTTATTAAACATTACAATTAAAAGATAACAATTAATTTAAGCTTTAAAAAGTGCAGAAAAGAAGGGAAAAATAGAAACAAACAAACAAACAAAAAAGAATATAGCAAAGATCCTGGGATCTCAGGCAAAAATCCCAAAATCTCACGAGATGTGGTATTGTCACCAGATCTGGGCAAAGTTAATTTGGGGATCTGCAAATACTATTGTAGGGTCTCGTAGGAATTCTGACCCCATTGTTGATACTTTGATGACTCCTCTTCCTTTGAACCAGAAGAATTAATTGACTAAACTCAAGTCCTCTAACTATGATTCCATTGAGGGAAGACACGTAATTGGAAATCATTATGTTAGGCGCTTTTGCTATAATTACCTTGAAGTCACTTAGAAAATCTGCATCAATTCGATACAGTGTCTTAACTGTAATTAGAACCTAAGGTATACAGCTCCCCCCAAGCACTGTGTCCATTTTTATTTTTTATAATTAACCTTTCCCCAAAAGTGTGGGACGCCAACCTCTGTAGGCTGCAGTTGTTTTCATTACCATGAGAGATGTCTGTAAGCTGCTCCTTAAAGAATACAGGTGTTCTCATAAATGGATTTGCTTATAAAGATATTCCTGATTACTGTCTGTGGATTAGAAACATGAAGTTATACATATTTATGTCATTTTGATGGAATTATGTGATAAATTCATTTGTGTGTTTGTCTCAAATTCTATTGCTAAAATAATTAAGAAACCTTTATACATACTGTGTTTCCCAAAAATAAGACCCTGTCTTATATATTTTTTTTTACCCTGAAATAAGTGCTTGGCCTTATTGCCCTGTGCTCAAAAGCCCAATTGGGCTTATTAATCATGTGCCATTATAAGAGAGCCAGTTTGCTACAGTGATCAAGTTATCAAGCTAGAAACCAGGAGACAATAAGTTTCTAGTCCTGCCTTAGGTACAAAACCAGCTGGGTGACCTTGAGCTAGTCATTCTCTTTCAGCCCTAGGAAAGAGACAATGAAGATTTGCCAAGAACACTGCAGGGACTTATACAGGCAATTGTCAGGAATCAACAGAGGGAGGGAAGGAAGGAAGGAAGGAAGGAAGGAAGGAAGGAAGGAAGGAAGGAAGGAAGGAAGGAAGGAAGGAAGGAAGGAAGGAAGGAAGGAAGGGAGATAGGAAGCTAAGTAAGGGTGAACATCAAAAAACCAAGGAGCTGATTGAAATTTTCTGCTATAGCTTTATTTGTAGAAACACTGCCGGTAGGAAGTCATAGAAAAAACGTTTTTCTCAGTGAAAGTTGGACTCTAATACAGAACAGTACAATTTTACTATCAGTGGGTAGAACATCCATTTTCTTCATAGGATATGCGTTGTTTATATCCCCAAGGATCTTCAGTCCCTGCTTCCCTATTACTATTTTGATTGCAACTTCTTCCCATACTGAGATGCTATTCCAATACTTACTCAAGTCAATATGGAATGCTTGAATCCCTCAGTGGGTGGGACACTCTGCTCTTGCCAGCCTTTAAAGCAACAAAGCATCTTTCAACTTCTAGGTGACAGATCTGTAGTTCTCTGTTGACACTGCTCACTTGACCTCTTAGTTCAAAGAAACTCCTTCTGAATTGCTCACATCCCAATAATCTACTGCTTTAGATTTCTGTCTTGTGGAAAGTTGCCTTGGACAAAAAGAAGCACTGGCAATCCTCTGCAAAGGAGGAATTTAGAATAAAACTCCATTTATATTTCCAAGCCTGAGATTGTTTCAGAAATGGAAAGCGCTTCATACTTCTCATGTGTGTGTGTGTGTGTGTGTGTGTGTGTGTGTGTAAAATTATATAGATGGATGGATGGATGGATGGATGGATGGATGGATAGATAGATAGATCATGTCCCCGAAAATAAGATCCTGTCTTATACTTTTTTGAACCCTGAAATAAGCGCTTGGCCTTATTACCATGCACTCAAAAGCCCAATTGGACTTATTATCAGGGGATGTCTTATTGTGGGGGAATTAGGGTGGGTATATATATATATATATATATGTTTTCTGAGGTTTTCGCGGGTGTTTGTATGTAGGTCTTTGGTTATTCGGGTTTTCTCCCACGTAACACGTGGAATGACACCAGACCCACACTCACGAGGTCCACACAGGATGTCACCACTACACATCCACCCAGAAAGCAGACCCAAACCCACACTGATCAGGAAGCACGACCAAGGACCAGAAGCCAGACCGCAGCTGCAACATTAGCCATTTCAAACCCCTCCAATCCATACATGCAGCAGACTGACATCCGCTACGAAGATGTAGCACGACCACGAACACGAAGCCAAACAGCAGCAGTGCAGCTCACCAGTTCAAATCCCCCTGCAACTCAGACTAATCTGAGCACAACCAAGCCCCCACCCAAACAGGACACACCCCCAGCCAATCAGAGCACAAACCCCCCCATTCAATCAGAGCACAGCCAAGCTCCCACCCAATCAGTTCAAACCCCCACTAGCAGTTAAAAAAGAAGAAACAGCTGCAATCACACATTGCTCCCAGAAGCACGAAGCTGAAGCCTGAAGATGACGAATGAGACTTCGTCGAAACGTTGCCAAGACACTTCCAATTTTACGTGGGAGAAAACCCGAATAACCAAAGACCTACATATATATATAAACTGGAACCTTCAGAGAAGTAGGAAGCGATTTCCATTTCTGCAAATAAAAGCCAACAATCTCAGGCTTGAAAATATAAATGAAGTTTTACACAAACACACACACAGACACACACACACACGTGTGTGTGTCTGTGTGTGTATCTAGTTAAAAGTATAACATATGCAAGATTCTTAATGGTCAGACTTAACATACTTTCAATAGAGGTGGTCAGATGGTAGATAAGTTTCTTCTTCAATATCAGAAATAAAGGCAAAGATTTCTGATTCCAATCACTTAACAATAATCACAACAAAATATTAGGTCATAAATAGTGATTAGTTGGTATTTTGTTATTTGTTTTTACTTTTACTAGTGTAATATATGGAAAACCTGTTGTGTGTGCTGGTGAAGTTGTTGGTCTAGAAATCAGGAATGATGAATTCTAGGCTCCCTTTAGCATGAAAATTGACAGGACCCATTCTCTCTCTCAGCCCAACTCTCCTGACAGGTTTCTTGTGGGGGAAAAAATAGGGCACAGCTGAATTAGATACGTTTGACACCTTGCCAACATATATTAAAAAAGGCAGAATATAACAACAACAACAACAACTTATTTGCAAATCAAGAATACCATATCAATCCATTCTGGCTTGTTAAAAATAGTTTTCTAAGTTTTCATTTAAAATTGTATTTGAATGAGCCAATGATTTGTCCAACCTGCTTTTAAATAAATTGTAATAAGGATATCTTAACACACATATATATTTGTGTAAAAGGATTGTGACTTTGTTGAGTTCTGGCATTCTTCTTCTTTTAAATTCTAACAAGCTCAATAGGTATGTAGGACAGTAGTGTAACTGGCTCAAGACCTCATTGGAAAATGGAACTTTAAATCACTGACAGTATAATTTCTTAGACCAAGCTACATTACAACAGTCTTCCTCAGCAGTTTGAAGATGTGTGGACATAAATTCCTGGAGAGTTGGAGTCCACACATTTTCACTTTAGTTTAAAAGTTTTTTATTAATTTTACACCACTACTACCACACAAACATACATAACACAAACACTTAATATGTGTTTTCTTTTTACATGTCAGTTTCATTCCACATACTTTCTACTTTATATATTCCCCATATTTCCCCTCTTTTATTATCTTTATATTTATCGTCCCTTTATATCTAGTTTTATTCATTTTCAATATTTTATACATTTGTCACATTCTCATTCTCCATCATTTATGGAGTCCACACATTTTCAAGCTTCCAAGATTGAGACACAACACACTACAGAAATACTCTGACAATAAAATAGAAGAAGATCCCCCAAAGTGGTATTCTGAGTTTGTAAAGATTGGATGCATGTATAACAACATGAACGGGGGAGGGGGGAATGGCAGAGAACAGGTTGCAAAGTGGTATAGCACGTAATCCTATATCCTTTGAAGAATTGAAATGTATAGTTTAGATTTAATTCCAGTTAAATATTTTGTATTCTTAGGAATCCCTTGATTTTGGAGGTACTCTTGGGAAGACAAATGCACAAATATACATAGAAATGAATCCCTTTAACTGATGCTACCGGAACAAAAGAAGAATTTTCTTTTATTAGATGAAATTAGGGGACAGGTTCAAAGTTGCATTGGCTTCCCAAGGAAATAATGGGAACATAATGAATTTTAGTCGGATGCATGCCTATTTTTAATTGAGCTTAGTTTAGACAATATAGAATTGAAAACTAGGTTTGCTTGGTCTAGATTGAACAATCCATTTAAAAAGACTTCTTTAAATATGTAAAGTCCTCTTCTCGGACTTACCAAAATAATTAAGCTGTATTCAGTAGATTCTGGGCTACCTATTGTTGGAAGTTAATTCAGCCAACAAGCATGAGTTGATGAAAACAAAGAACTTTATTAAAAGAAAATAATAAAAATAATTTTGCAAAATAGGGTGATATCCCAGCAGATCTCAACAGAGGAATTTTAGCCAGGAAGCCACACCTGAAATTTCAAAAGCATTACATTTTATAGTTCCCCAGCCCGACACATTCCATGCACCTCCTACATCAGACCCAGTGACCGATCCCCACTAATCCACTACACCTTCAGAGAAAACATCATCTCTTTCTCTAATTTCATGCTCATCAACACCTCCCTATCACTACCCACAAAATATTTGCAAGTATAGCTCTTTCTTATCTTTACTGCCCTGGCTTTAAGAAATGTCTCCATAGCTGGGCATCTTTCTAACGGGCCTCAATCAAAGAAGATTTATTCTAACATAACGTTGTTACATTTTCAGCATGTCTTTTCTTCAACTATCTTAAAGCAGAATAATGTCTAACAAATTTAACAGAATAACAGAGCTGGAAGGGACCCTGCAGGTCATCCAGTCCAACCCCCTGCCTAAACAAAATTAAATCTTTACTTATATGCATTTATAACCATACTATTTTATTTTTGAATTTTCTCATATCCTACACTATGAATTTATATCCAGCAGTGAAATCCTCTGAAGTCTGCTACCGGTTCTGTGAGTCTGCTACCGAGTGCACGTTTCACCTGAGGCAAGCTTCACCTGAGGCGTGCTTCACCTGAGGCGCGCCTGTGCAGCAATAAAAAAAGGAACATTTTGAAGCTTTCTGAGTCTGCAAAAGTAAGTAGAACAGCGAGGGGGGTGGGAATCTGCTGTGCCACATGATTTAGTTTAGCTAGTGTTGGAAGAAATATCCATCTGGGTTCAGTTCCAAGTGGGGACAAAGACATTGGAAACATGGAGGCTGCTTGGAAAGATGGTTTAATGGTGGCCAGGATCACATGGCTTGAGATCCTGAACAGAAAAAGGGCCGAGATCCTGTGTGCTCCCTGGCTTTATGCTTTTTCTGAGCTTTGACCTTTCTGGGGCACAGGAAGAGTATCCTGATTGGCTGTCAGACTCCCAGGGGGTGGGAGTCTTAGCTAACAATGTAGGTTATTTATTTATTTTATTTATTTTATTTGATTTTTATACCGCCCTTCTCCCGAAGGACTCAGGGCGGTGTACAGGCATAATAAAACCGACAATACAATATACAGGTTTAAAATACGATTTAAAAAACTTATTAAATTAGCCCAGCAATTAAAATTTACCATACTAAAAAACCCCGTTTAAAATTAATAAATTCAACATTTAAAAACCCAATTTAAGCCAGCCCCGCGCGAATAAAAAGATGAGTCTTGAGTTCGCGGAAATGTCGAAGGTCAGGTATTTGGCGAGACCGGGGAAGCTCGTTCCAGAGTGTGGGGGCCCCCACAGAGAAGGCCCTTCCCCTGGGGGCCGCCAGCCGACATTGTTTGGCGGACGGCACCCTGAGAAGTCCCTCTCTATGGGAGCGTACGGGTCGGTGGGAGGCGTGTGCTAACAGCAGGCGGTCCCGTAAGTACCCAGGTCCTAAGCCATGGAGCGCTTTAAAGGTCATAACCAACACCTTAAAGTGCACCCGGAAGGCCACAGGCAGCCAGTGCAGTCTGCGCAGGAGCGGTGTTACATGGGAGCTACGCGTAGCTCCCTCTAGGGTTGTCCCTCAAGCTTGCCTGAGTCTTGCTGGCTGATGTAATCTTCCCAGGTGCCATGTGGTGAGATGGGTAGAGGCTAATCCTATCATGTCCTGAGGGCCATGTCTTAATCCCATCACCCTGGAGCTGAAGGTCTTCTGTGTTGTAGATAAGATGTCTTTTGTCTTTCTGGGGCTATTAACAAAGGTGGGGGCTGCTTTCCAAGAGCATGTTTCTCCTTTTCTCATCCAGGAAGGTATAATATTCTGCTTTTTAAAATATTTCCTAGAATATTTCATTCTTCTAGGAGGGGGGTGGGTGCTAAATTCCTACACTAGAAAGCAGGAAATCCGACGATTTTAGCTAATATAAATCACGCATCACAGCTGATCGTTGTCCAGCGGATCATCGGAAATGCCGGCATTTTTTTACTACTGGTTCACGAGAACCGGTCCGAACTGGTAGCATTTCACCCCTGTTTATATCTCAGAGATTAGAGATTTATCCAGTAGGTAATTTGGCCTGATTCATTCCTATATTATCTTACTTGAAGACTGGTTATTTTCACTGAACACTAAGATAGCCCAATAGGAGAAAAGGCTTGCATTCTAGGGCTCCTTCTGAGATGCTGAAATCTTTTTGCCTACCAGGAGAAGCAGGTTCTTTGATTAGATGTAAGGTCAGCTCCAAAAAGGCTTCCTTTTGTTTATCCTCTTACAGCAATGCAGCAGCTCAGAGAACCGTTTCAAGAAAATGCTGGCAGTTGGGGATGCCAGTAGCAAATGGAAACTCTTTGAGAACATAAAATCTGAAAAGAGAATTAGCAAATAGAAATGGCGCAAACCATTTTAGAGAAAGATGTAATATGAAAACTCCTGATCTTTCCTGTTTCAGTCAATCTCTTTTTTAAATGCTCATTTCCACATGATTTCCATGGCCCATTAGTTTCATACTTACAGAACTGCAGCATTAATGAGAAAGTATAGAGATTTTTCTCCTTCTACATATGCTCATTTATTTCCTCCTCTAATGTAGCAAGTTCCCTGTCTAGCATGGCAGCAGTTCGTAATTATTGTTATATTATTGTATGGTTTTTTTATGGCCTCCTAACTTCAGAACATTGTGGCATTTTCTGAAAAATACTCTCACCCTATAGTTTAGGCAAGTCCAAGATCTGGATACAATAAAATAATGTAATTAAGGGCCGTGCATAAGTGCACAAAAGTGCCTACCGTTCCTGTCCTATTGTTTTCTTTCATTATATGTGCTTGTATATAATGTTGTGACAAAAATAAATAAATAAATAAATGAAAATAAAAATGTAGGTAACTTCAGAGCTGTTAGGCAAATCTCTTTAGGAAGGATTTGAAATTTCAGCATGCAATAGATTTAAATATATGACTACATTCAGAGTTTTCTTTACAGTACCCCCAAATCCTATTCAAAAAGAGAAGACAGGGCACCTTACAGGTTAAAAAATCTGATGGATATCCATATACCTTATTTTCAGGACTGTCCTAAAACATTTTGCATGTAAAAGGAATTGAACAAAATCCCAGAAGGGCATTTCACCTATACAATTTGTCTGAACCAGTGGCTGAATTTTATTCCAGACTGATAAAGATAACACACCTGGGATCAGCAGACTAGTTCTCGATGATGAGAGAGGAAGAGAAGGAGGATCAGACAATACTAATTTAGGCAATACATGGAATGTATTGCAGTAATAGCTGCTATCTCTTTCGAGTATTTGTTGTCTATCTTATCTTGCCATAGGATGGAGCCAATTTTATTTGCTTTACTCCTGAAATAAGTATGATGAGGTGGCCTCTCTTCTTCCTCATTCTCTGATAGAATCTAAGGGTTCATTTCCTGGGGTCTTCCCCAAAGCTTCCGTGCCCCGCCCATGCAATGCCCATTTACTGTTTCTTTTGAGTGTAAATCCTCACAACAGAGCCTCCATTTCAGTGTCTCCTGCTTTTAAGACAGGCCAAAGTCAAATCAAAGTAATTGAATAGGGTCAGCGGTGTTTTTCATGGGCAAAGACCCCCATGTGATCATTCTACATAGCATGGAGTTGACTTTGGTGGGCCACTGATTTGCTGAGTGGCATGTAGCCAGCTAGCTCAGCTAGCTTTGCTGGCTGAGGGACTCTGGGAGTTGAAGTCCATAAGTCTTAAAGGGACCAAGGTTGGAGACCCCTGAGCTAGAGGACTATCACTGGTCACTAGATTTTGTGGTTCTTTGGCCATTATTACTGTGGCTGCTGGACTTTTTCCTTCTTTTTATTGTGCATTGGTCAGGGAAAAATTGACTTTATGAAAAATCAAATGCAGATCTTCTAAGACAGGTGTCTCCAATCTTGGCAACTTTAAGTCGTGTGGACTTCAAAGCAAAGCTGGCTGAGGAATTCGATGTTGTGTCCCCCACCCCACTTCACAGAGAAGACGCAGAGAAATGCGTCCCACAGTCCTTTATATTTGCAACAGACCTGATTTTCTTTAGTGAAAGCAAGACTTGGCAGCTACAGTGCAATGGCCTGCCAAGTTCCGAGTTCTTTATCTCTTACAGAGACAGAAGCCCATGTGTCCAAGATCCGTTACCAAGAGCTCACAGGAAAAAAGCCTCTGCACAGTCCAGGCCTTTAACTCCCAAACGACCGATCTGCAGTTCGCATTTGGTAGCTTTTGTCAGTCACAAGGGCCTGATGGCAACTCCACCCGCTTTTATCCCCTGTGGGTTGTGGCTCAGTGACTCAGCACTCTCTGGGCCTGCCACACCTCTTCCTCTGCTGCACACGCCTCTCTTTCCGACGCTGCCTAGGGTCAATCCAGGATTGATCCTTCTCGTCCTCTGTCTGTGGGGATTCTGACACGCCTTCTTCCTGGCCTTCCGCTGGCACTTGAGGCATTGCCAGGAAGGAGGGACCTGGAGAGGGAGGCCTTGTCGGCTCCTCTCCCTCACTCCCCAAGTCATCCTCCTTCATGAGGACAGGCTCGGGGGCCGGAGTCACAACATTCTGAGAGTTGAAGTCCACAAGTCTTAAAGTCACCAAGATTGGAGACCCCTGTTCTAAGAGATCCATAATATTAACAAAGCTTTGGTGCTTTGTAGAAGCAACACCTTTGATGATTGCTTTAACTGCTCAGGTTATGTTGGTTTTCCTTTACCTCTTCCAACAACTAACAGAAGTCTTAATGAGTCTCTTTCAATTATGGCTGAGAAGTTGAATCAGTTGTCAAATGGGAGTTTGTGCCTTTCCCTGAGATTGGACCGCTATACATTCCCTTCCAGCAAGTGAGGTCTATAGAACATTCCTGAAGAAGAGACTGTAACTTCTAACAAGCTCAGGCTGTTAGAAGCCTGTTATTAGAACACAGCAGCCTGCAATTACTGCAGGTTCAAGCCCGGCCCAAGGTTGACTCAGCCTTCCATCCTTTATAAGGTAGGTAAAATGAGGACCCAGATTGTTGGGGGGGCAATAAGTTGACTTTGTAAATATAAAAATAGAATGAGACTATTGCCTTATACACTGTAAGCCGCCCTGAGTCTTCGGAGAAGGGCGGGATATAAATGTAAATAAAAAAAAAAAGATGCTCTTACCTTTCATTTGAACTTATCTGTCTTGTTACTGTCTTTGTATGGCAGGATGTACTCTGATGTTCCTAATTCCCCCTGGGTCCAGTGAGACCACTGCTGTCCCCAACAGGAACAGCAACAGCAGCTAACTACTCCCCTTGTATGAGGCAAAAGGTATAAGCTTTATTTCTGATACAAAATAAAAAGGCAGTGGGAATAGTGATTCTCAAAACAGCCAAGTTTCTTCCTATCTCAAGGAAATGAGATGAATGGAAACACAAAACTAGAGCTAATTCAATTCATAGTAGAATTTCTCTCTCTCTCCCTAGTTCCATAAAGCTCTTGTGCTCCACACTTGGAATTTTTTTTATGTCTTTGTATTTGTTGCCTATTGTTCTTGCAGTATTGTATTCATTATCTTTTCTACTGCATCAGTTTTATTAACATTTTTTTCCCTGATAACTTTTCTGGAGGCAGGCAAAAAGTATTATTTAAATGTTAAGATAAGATTCAGATGTTGCTATATAAGAATATCATTACCGGCAAGTGTTACCCAGAGAGTTATGCAGAATTATTTAATAATGAGTTCCGCAATAACTGTTTAATTATTCCTAGATGCCCCTAGTCTTGCCCCATGTGTTGCCCACTTAACATTTGTGTTTTGGTCTATCTATATTGTTAGAACTGAACCTCAGCAGCACAGAGGTCTAAAAAGGTTAATTAATTTTATTTCCTTTGTCATATCATGATAGAATATTGGTGAAACTAGACCTAGCTAACCTGAATGTCAAATAGAAATATGCCCAGTTTATAGTATATTGTATATATTTGGAGCATACAACCAGTTTTGCCAAATTGAAGCAAGTAGATAAGTGGTGGGTTTCAATTTTTTTTACTAATGATTCTGTGGGTGTGGCATGGTGGGTGTGGTGTGGCATGGTGGGTGTGGTTTGGTGGGCATGGCAGGGGAAGGATATTGTAAAATCTCCATTCCCACCCCACTCCAGAGGAAGGATACTGCAAAATCTCCATTCCCTCCCCAATCCAAGGGAAGGTTACTGCAAAATCTGCATTTCTTCCCGATAAGCTGGGACTTGGGAGACAGAGAATAGATGGAGGCGGGGCCAGTCAGAATTTTTACTACCGGTTCTCTGAACCACTCAAAATTTCCACTACCAGTTCTCCAGAACTGGTCAGAACCTGCTGAAACCACCTCTGAAGTAGATATGTAACTAAATTACTTCAGCAAGTAAAGAAACCAAGATGGAAGTGAGAACTGGAGACATGGAAGGACCGTTCCTTTGGTTGGTTGATTTGGCTGTTACTTTGGTGCTTGTCTGGTGGTCTTTGGCTGGAATGGTAGAATGTTTAGACTCCTATCAGGCTGGAAGATGCACCTGCCTTTGTTTGCAACATCTGGGTAGACAGTGTACATGTTTCTTCCTCCCCTTGTGGACTTCCTGTTGATCCTTGGCCAAGATGGCATTTTCCTAACTGACAGAATTTTCCTGGTTGGTGGCAATGGGGGAATGAGTGCTTTGGGCAGTGGTAGTGGTATTGCTGGTGGAGCAGACTTATGATGATGGATCTTTTACTTGTTGCAATGGGGTATGGCCCTTTGGCCAGAGTTGGGAATTGCATCTCTTGCAATTTTCAGCTTTCAGTTGAAAAATGTACCAGGATTCTGGAGAAAGCTCATGGTGTCTATGCAGGAGAGGAATACTGATAGAATGGTAGGCTTTTGTGGATCTCTCCCTGCAAAATCTTTTTGCATTTTTTTTGCTACTGAGCCTGCAAGGGGTGACACAAGTAAAAATAACATGAACTCTATATGTTGGACAAAATGCCAATGATTATGGACTATAGGTTGTGGGTTTCCCACGATGGTACTGATTATCTCCTTGGGTGAGACCTAGAAGAGGTGATTGGTTGGGCTAGTGTGAAAAGAGAGGGAATCCTGACCTATCCGGTGAGAATGGCTGGGAGGGATGTTTGGGTTTGAGTGGAGAGGGAATCCTGACCTATCCATGAGAATGGCTGGGTGCGTTTGTTTGGGTTGTGAGTGGAAAAAGGAGGAGGCCCTTGGTGCTGAGAGGCAAGGCTGAAGTGCCTTGGGGAATTCAGCTTCCTATCCCTGGGATGGAGGGGATTAATGAGAGGGGAAGTAATTAAAAACCAGTAGTAAAAATGGTTTAAAAAAGTAAAAAAAAGGCTCTGACAATCACAGCTGAGTTACACAATCATCAGAGCCCTTTTTTTACTTTTAAAAGCATTTTTACAACCTATTTGGCTGAATAGGTTGTAAAAAAATGCTTTTAAAAATAAAAAAAAGTTCACGTGCCACAGCTGATCACCCCCCCCCCACTGTTCTACTTAACCCATGCATCCTTTTGGTGTGCACCTCACATTTGGTGCGTGATGCACACTGTGCATGTGCACATCTGGCATGCAAGGCGCATGCGAAGCCAGCGAACTGGTAGTAAACCGGTTCAGATTTCACCACTGCCTCATAGCATACATTTCAGACTGACTTCAGTGTTGAAATACAAAATCAGCATTTCCTGGGTCACTTATGGAAATCATAGACACAAGTCCTTTAAAACTTCCCCTTTGAAATGCTTATCAGTGGGCCCTTTTCTAGGTCCTTTTCTGAATGATTCATGTGGGCTTCATAAATGATGCAAAGAGACACTATTTTGTATCTGAAAAATTGAAAGCTTATTGTTCAGTGGCAGGTTTTGAGGGCAATGAGTAAACAAGGGTAGTAAGCTTTTCACTGATGGCATGTCATCCTGAAACTTTAGATGGCGAACACACCCACACGCACATTCTTTATTCTAGAAATAAGATCAGACATGCACGTTTAGGACTTGATAACTGAATATAAATCCAATTGATTTATCTACTGTTAAAAGGGAAAAAAGGAGACTCAGATCACTAACAATTTGCATTTCTAGGAAACTAGAAGCAGTGTATTAAAAAGAAAAGGTTGATAAAAAAAGTTTAGTTTTATTGCTTCAATCCTCTTTCCTCTTTCATTAAGCTTTAATGAAATTTCTGAAAGTAATTTCACAGCTCAGGTAAATAACCAATCTCTGAAAATTTCTGTTAGAATCCAGGAAGAATAGACATAATATCCAAGAATAAATCTAGCAAAGTATATTTTATAGCTATACTCTACAATCAAGGCATAGCAGAAGAGGTAATTTAATTTATTTGTTTTAAGTACCACCTAAAACATAGCAAAACTCATAAGGAATTCCAGTCACCTTAATCCAAAGCCTGGGAGAACATTTGGGTCTTAAAAGTCTTCTGAGATGCTATCAGGATGACACCTGAATGCTATACATTCATCTCAACCTCCAAACAGAATTTTATTCTAGAGAGAATAAGTGCTGTGACAGAGAAAGTTGAAGACACCTGGAGCGAGGCAACCCTGTCAATTCAAATCAGCTGGATATGCATACGGGATGCAGGTGTTCCTATGCCATGTAGGACTTTATAGGTCATAACTAGCATCTTGAATCACAAGTGGAAGCAAACCATTAGCCAGTGCACTTCACGGAGTACAAGGTATTACAAGGGCATACTGTTTCAATCACTGTAGTTGGGATCAGTTGAAGTTTCCAAGTAGTCTTCAAGTCACTCCTTTGAGATAATCCAAGCCAATAAACAAAAGTTATGGATGCTGTTAATATAAGAATACAGCAATAGAATCTTCCAATACAGAATGAGTCTCTCCCCTCCCTGCTTCCATGTTGAAGAGAACTGGGGAGGTTCCAGACTGAGATGCTTTACATTTTGAATTACATTTCTTCTTTGGGCTCAGATTTCTCTTATCTGACCATTATCTTGATTGTCACTCTTCTTGTTTCTCAAGGTTATTCTCATAGCACATGACATCAAAAGTAGTTCCATGTACCTTTGTACTATTACCATGTGCATGGTAATAGTCAAGCCATTAAGTTATTAGGGCATGACTTACTGTCTGGGTCTAGTCTTTCTACTTATTCAGGTTAATTTATATAAAAAAATGTGCTTATTTGTAACTTGGTAACAAGGCAAAGTTTTAGAAGTTTGTCACTGGCTTTTCCATCCAATTTGCTGAATAATACTTTCATTCAGAATGGCTACAGAATTCAATACGACCTAAAAGCAATCCAAAGCTTTATTGGAGGATTTTGCTATGTTTGATGCTCTGCTGGCTACAGAATGGCAAAGTGGGAACGATGATGGAGAAAAGCTTGCATTTTTTAGTCTATTGGATGACATACAGTATATTCAGAGCTGCTGTAATACTGAAGAGGGTCGGGGAAATAAATCCAAGTTATCCTGTGAACTCTGACAGACTGTCCTCCCAGGGATCATAAAGCTGCAGTCTTAGCAACACTACAGTGTTAATATTGCTACTAATTAATGGTGTTATTAATTGATTTCCTCCCCCCACTGGAACATTCACATAATGGCCACAGATTGCAATTTTTAGCTTTTGTTTCTATCTGGTCTCTGTGTATATGTTCACTCCCTGCCCCTCAATCTCCATGCAAAATTCAGGTATTTCAGGTACCTAACAATAACAATATTTCAGGCATCTGATGAAATGGGCTATAGTCTACAAATGTATATATACCAAATAGATGTTAGGCACTAAAATGTAACAAGGTTCTGTTGGAAGAAATGCCCATCTGGGTTCAGTTCCAAGTGGGGAAAAAGACACTGGAAACATGGAGACTGCTTGGAAAGATGGTTTAATGGTGGACAGGATCACATGGTTTGAGTTCCTGAACAGAAAAGGGATGAGATGCTAAGCGCGCCCAGCTTTATGCTTTCTCTGAGCTTTGAACTTCCTGGGGCACAGGAAGAGTATCCTGATTGGTTGTCAGACCCCCAGGGAGTGGGGGTCTTAGCTAGCCTTGCTGGCTGATGTAATCTTCCCAGGTTCCATGTGGTGAGTTTCTGTTGCTAGATGGGTCCTGTTGTGTTGCAGATGATGGTCCATTGGCAAAGGTGGGGAGAATGAGTTTCTGCCTCTGGCCCATTGACAAAGGTGGGAGGAGGCAGGAAGCTGCAGGGAGCCGCCCCATCCCCAAAACACGTTTCTCCATTTCTCATCCAGGGAAATATAATATTCTGCCCTTTTTAATATCTTCTAAAATATTTCACTCTTCTAGGAGAGGGGTGGGTGCTAACTTCCTACAGTTCTTTTTATCTTTTACTCTTACTCATTTCCTCTATGCAATGCTTCTGCTTGTACTGACTCTGATATATGCTAAGATGAATGCAAAACAAATCTTCATGAGGTTACAAGTCAGAAAAATGTTATTTCTATTATCATCCTATTCATGGGTCCTCAAACTGCCCCGCGGGCCGGATATGGCCCGCTGAAGCCATTAATTTGGCCCGGGCGACACCACAAGGCTGCCCCACCCACATCGCCCCACCCGCCCCCTTACCCCCACCTTTTGCCTGAGTGAAGAATTTACCTTCATGAGCTGGAAGTGGAAGACAAGGCAGAGAGCTACTGGAGGCAGGGGGAGGCCGAAAATGCAGATGTTTCTGGCAGAAGGCTTCTGGGGGCCAGGAAGGCCAAAAAGGCCTGGCATTGCAGCCTGTGTAGCTTCCCTTTCACCGGGACTGCCCCCACCCCGCCCCATGTGGGAAAGCCATAACTGTGGTAAACATGGCCACTGGCAGCATTGCCAAACTTTGGAACGAGATGGGAATGAGAAGGAGGCAGGGAAGGTAAGAAGGAAGATGAGAAGGAAGCAGCAAAAGAAGCAGCATTCCTTGGCTGAGAAGTGGGCAAAGGAAGAAAGGGAAAGTAAATTCCAGATCCCGCAAACTGCCGCTTGCTAGAAAGGAAGGAAGAAAAAGGGGAGCCCAAAGCTTAAATCCCTGCGACTGTCATCGACTGACTGGCATTTGATCTCTCCCACTCTGGCTTCCATGCTCAATTGCTTGCCTTCTTTAGTTCAGAAGCAGCCACGTGGGAGAGGAGGAGGGGGTTACTCCCTAAGTTTTTAAAGTTGCGAGGTTTTTCTTCCTACTGGAAGTGCAGCTCTCCAGCTCTGGGAGCGTCTTTTCTGGGCTGGGAGCTTTTTCCTTTGGATTTGGGAAGAAAAAGGGTTGGGGGTGGAGGACACAGTGACTGCGGCTCAATTTAGGTCCCAGAACACAGGCAATGAAACAACAAAAAAACCCTCCCCCAGCCTCCTCCTCTCCCACATGGGTGCTTCTGAACTAAAGAAAGCTAGCAGGGAAGCCAAAGTGGGAAAGATCCTTAGCAAAATGTTCACTGACTTTGGATTTGTCTCCTCTGCATATGTTCACTAAGGTTGCTAAGGTGAACATTTTGCTAAGGATCTTTCCCACTTTGGCTTCCCTGCTAGCTTTCTTTAGTTCAGAAGGACCCATGTGGGAGAGTAGGAGGCTGGGGGAGGGTTTTTTTGTTGTTTCATTGCCTATGTTCTGGGACCTAAATTGATTAGCTGTACCAAAGTAAGCCTATTTAACTTAAAAGCTTTTCTTTTCTTTCTCTGTCACCCCTCCAATTCTAAATGAAACTTGAGGAAGACCTGTTCTTGGTTATCAGGGAGTCACTTTCTGATCAGTCCTCCTGATTTGGACTCTTTTAGATTTAATCAGCATTAAGGTATTGCCTGTAACATTTACTTTATATATAATATTTACCTTTTAAAGCAGATTGGGGTGTGTGTGAGAGAGAGCAAATCGGTGGGGGTTGTGTTTGGCTACAGACAATCTCGATGGGGTTTATATAATTTGAAATCTTATACTTATATAAAGTAAAAAATATTGCTGGAAGTAGTAGCAAAAGATAATTCCATAAGTTAAATGCATCAGAAATTTTTTTACAATAAATAAGATAAAGATATATGGTGCATTCAGAGAAATGCATGCTAATGGACTTTGCTTCCATCAAGTCATTACATGACTTCAAATGTTGCCTTTTATTCTTTAAACTTCTCACCTCTCTATTTTTGAGCCTTTCTTCAATGCCACTCAAGAACAACTCTCACTTGTACTCTTTTTCTCAGCCTATTATTCCTTCTTCTTTCTGTACCCAGAGTGTATGCACTTACCTTGTAGTTGATGGGATGCGGATAACAATATGTTGGCTTGTAAATTAATCTCTAGTTTAGAGTACCTATCTTGCATATAATAGTGTGAGCTTGTTTCGAGTAAAACTAGTTATTTTTTTTATTTTGAATATTAGCTAAATTGTGCCATGACTAACAAGTGATATCTTTACTGTGAGCAAACAATGCTGCCTCTGGCATGGGTACTATTAAAGAAGATTTATATCTTCTCAATTTAACAATTGCTTTTAAACAAAACAATAAACAGGATGTATAAACCTAATCTTTCATTAGCATTTACATGTATGTGTACACTTTTTTCAGATGAGTGAATGATTAAGCTTATTTATACATATATTTATTAATCTACAAGAATGCCCATTCACTACATCAATCTCTCAATCTCAGTTCTCCCTAAGGGAAAAGTAAAGTAACATTTAGGGATATTTTTGCATAAAAAATATCTGGAACATTAATACATTGAACACTACATGTTGACAAGATGTTATCTTTAAAATGAATCCCAAAATCAAATCTGAAGCATACTGTATATAGGGAATTCCCTTTACCAAATCACATGACCAGTTCAAAAGAGCTTCTTGATTCCAAGCATAGCACGAAAACCTCATCCTGGCAATTTGTTTTTATTTCTCTGTCTTCCTCATTTTGCCTTCATTTTGGCCTTGGGCCTTGACTAAGACAGGCTTAAATTATTCCTAGGTGTACTAGTATGAAAGTAATGTTTTTCCACTTAATCTGATATAACCTAAACTATGAAGATGAAGGCATTGTCACCTCTTACTTTGGAGAGATCTTGGGAAACTAGAAATGACTGGGAACAAAAACATTTATTACTACAATCCTTCTCATCTTGTTCAATCAACTAAAGCAATAATGAACATACCGTTGGCCTAAACCATCATAACGGAACATCAAATCTACTGGAGTTTATCCAGTAGATTACAGTAGATTACAAATTATCTATTGCAGGGGTGTCCAAACTACGGCCCGCGGGCCAACTGCGGCCCGCGGGTCAGTTTTTATTGGCCCGCAGCAAATTCTCGGTGGACAGTGGGGTGCGGCCCCCGGCCTGGCCCCCAAGGAAGCCGCCGCTCGCCGGTTGCAGATGCGGGTGGCTCCGCTGGCGATCCCGCCCACCGGGGCTGCGGGCGGCCATTCCGCCACTGGGCTGTAGGCGCCCAGGGCGCCCATGGCTCCAGCCCGCCCACCAGTCACATGAGGAGTTAGCCACGCCCACCAGTCACATGAGGAGTTAGCCACGCCCACCAGTCACATGAGGAGTTAGCCACGCCCACCAGTCACATGAGGAGTTAGCCACGCCCACCAGTCACATGACCAGTTCAAAAGAGCTTCTTGATTCCAAGCATAGCACGAAAACCTCATCCTGGCAATTTGTTTTTATTTCTCTATCTTCCTCATCTTGCCTTCATTTTGGCCTTCGGCCTTGACTAAAATAGGCTTAAATTATTCCTAGGTGTACTAGTATGAAAGTAATGTTTTTCCACTTAATCTGATATAACCAAAGCTATGAAGGTGAAGGCATTGTCACCTCTTACTTTGGAGAGATGTTGGGAAACTAGAAATGACTGGGAACAAAAACATTTATTATACAATCCTTCTCATCTTGTTTAATCAACTAAAGCAATAATGAACATACTGTTGGCCTAAACCATCAGAACGGAGCCTATCCAGTAGATTATAGTAGATTACAAATTATCTATTGTATAATTTTATCTCAGACTGCAATCTTTACCGACTTTCTTCTTGGGCTGTTTTGATTGTTTGAGCTGGGCCGCCGCCGATCCCGGCCAGTCGTGACGCGTTGCCGTCGCCGACGTGGCCGTGGCCTCCTCGGCGCCCCCGTCGCCCGCACAGCAGCCGTTCCCGCCAGCGCAGCGACGCCGGCTGCCGTCGGCGCTGCTGCTGCTGCTGCTGCTGCTGCTGCTGCTGCTGCTGCTGCTGCTGCTGCTGCTGCTGCTGCTGCTGCTGCTGCTGCTGCTGCTGCTGCTGCTGCTGCTGCTGCTGCTGCTGCTGCTGCTGCTGCTGCTGCTGCTGCTGCTGCTGCTGCTGCTGCTGCTGCTGCTGCTGCTGCTGCTGCTGCTGCTGCTGCTGCTGCTGCTGCTGCTGCTGCTGCTGCTGCTGCTGCTGCTGCTGCTGCTGCTGCTGCTGCTGCTGCTGCTGCTGCTGCTGCTGCTGCTGCTGCTGCTGCTGCTGCTGCTGCTGCTGCTGCTGCTGCTGCTGCTGCTGCTGCTGCTGCTGCTGCTGCTGCTGCTGCTGCTGCTGCTGCTGCTGCTGCTGCTGCTGCTGCTGCTGCTGCTGCTGCTGCTGCTGCTGCTGCTGTCGGGCTCAGGCTGTCACCGCTGCCGGGCGGGGTCGTGACGCAGCTGCGAGCCCGCCCTCGCCCCTAGTTAGCCCGTCCCTTTCTGGCCTGGGTGGGAGCCGCGTGGCACACCTGAGTGGCTGCGAGGCGGTGCGGGCCTCGCCTGGGCCTCCCGGAGTCCCTCCATTGGCTGCTGTGTCTCCCTCAGTGGGAAGAGAGTTCATGACGGACGGAAAATCCCAGTAAATACATGCTGGTTGCCAAAAGCTTGACTTTTGATGTAACTGGGGATGCTGCGAAGGTCATAAATGCAAAGACTGGTGGTAAGTCACTTTTTTCAGTGCTGTTGTATTGGTCGCTAAATGAGTGGTTGCAAGCCGAGGATTACTGGTAGCCGCTGTCAGTATTTAGGTCTCTATGTATTTAGGTTTCTATGCCCATAGCCACATCCACTCAGTCACATGAGGAGTTAGCCACGCCCACCAGTCACATGACCACCAAGCCACACCCCAAAATAAGCCACGCCCACAGAACTGGTACAAAAAATTTTAGCCCCCCCCCCCCGTGGCCCGGGCCTTTGCTTATTTTTCTGTATTTGGCCCTCACTCAAAAAACTTTGGACACCCCTGATCTATTGTATAATTTTATCTCAGACTGCAATCTTTACTGACTTTCTCCTTGGGGTGTTTTGATTGTTTGAGCTGGATATTGGGTTAAAAAATTATATGGAACATTAATACATTGGACACTACATGCTAATGAAAAATCATCATCATCATCATCATCATCATCATCATCATCATATTGGGTTATATTGGCACTGAACACCAAAACAACTAGACACAAGAACATTTTTTTTTCCTGAATGCCATCACTCTGCTTAACAAGTAATTCCCACACTATCAAATAATTTACTATGACTGTATTACTATTATACTTCTCTTCCTTCCTAGTATCTATCTCTTCCTATTTATTACTATAACCATGTAGCTTATATCTTTCAATTATATTGTTTTTATTTGTTTCCTAGTACGATTTGATAGCTTATTAGTAACCTTGACTATCACTAAGTGTTGTGTCTTTTTATTCTTGATGAATGTATTTTATTCTCTTTATGTACACTGAGAGCATATACACCAAAGACAAATTCCTTGTGTATCCAATCACACTTGGCCAATAAAGAAGTCTATTCTATTCTATTCTACTCTACTCTATTCTTTCCCCAATTCTTGGGGTTTTTAGTTGCAATCTTAATTGGTGTAGTTCTCAGTCTGGTTTATTGTGTGGTCTTGTGAAACATATAATCAGAAGTTATTTTGAAGGAAATCCTGTTTGTTTTATTCTTTTTTAATGGCCTATTTTAAGAAACCTGAAGCTGCTGTTGTACTGAAATTAGGCAAGTGGCAAGAAAGTGTGTGCTCTTTTTCCCTTTGGGGAGGAGGGTCTTATTAAATAAATAGATGCCTTAGGTTCAGCAAGAACAGCTTAGGAAGAACAAAGGAAAAATGAACTGCAAAATTGGCCACTCCCATCCAGTCACATGGCCACCTAGCCATGCCCACCCAGTCACATGACCACTTAAGCATGCCCACCCACGGTCTGAGGGACCGTGAATTGGTCCCCTGTTTAAAAAGTTTAAGGATCCCTGATCCTATTGAACTTAATGGGAGTCATGGACCAGAACTGTGGTATGTGTGTGCATGTGCGTGTAATGAAGTCACCTGTGATGATAAAGCTGTCTCTGAATATCAAACTAACAATAATGGTCACCTAACATATAATTTTATCAATTCTGCTTTACTCTATTAATTTAATTTCTGTGTAAACAGTTGCTTCATATGAATATTTATAAAGTATTGTCTATCTATCATAAACCTCTTCAGTTTATCTCTTTTTGGCACACTTTAATTCTATGCATAGCTTCTGGAATACCCACACTACTGTTTACCATATGAATTCAGACAAATTTCACTAAACAACTTTAGATTTATTTACAATAGCTCCATTAAGTCATAACTAATATCAAAGTAGGCATGATTAAAATTTTATCCCAACATTTTGGTTTTCTCTTCCATCTTTTAAGCCCTTTATGATGAACTATTAGTCTAAAATATATATAAAGCTGTTTTGTGTACAGATACTATGAATACATATCCAGTCTTGTCTGTCTCTAAGAGTTCATGTTCACCTGAAGGAGACAGCATTGTCCAAAGACATTGCATTGTTATATAGCCAGCATGACTATTTGATGAGGCACATGGAATGTTGTTACCTTCCCAGCAAAATGATACCTATATATCTACTCACATTTGCATGCTTTCAAATTGCTAGATGGGCAGGAATTGGGGCAAGTATACTGCTGAGGTCTTGAACTTTCTAGCTGACAAGCTCAGGATCTTTAACCGCTGAGCCATTGCTCTTCCACTGTAGATAAGAAAACGTATAAAAATAAATGCTTTCAATTGCTTTAGATCCTTGTACTTCCTGTACTTCTATCCTTTGGATCTTTTATATGTAGCTTGTTTAATAAATCTTCACTGATCAGCTTTTACTATCAAAATGGAATTATATCAAAGCAAAACATAAAATAATAAATCACTTGATAGAACAAAATCCAGAACATGAAGAAACTAAATGTATACTCTACACATTGTTTTGCCATCATAAAACACTGAGATAGTAGTCTGAAAAAAAACCCCATAAAATATGTTTAGCAAGACATTTAAGCTACGGGTAATTCTTAAATGAACAATAGCAGGTGTTAGTATGAAAAGCTTAGTTTTGCTAATAGGTTTAGAAACTCAGGAAAATGAAGTAGAAAATTCTGGTAAGGACTATGGAGGTGTTGACACTTTCTGGGGGAGTGGAGACCCACTGCAGCTGAGAATGCTGACTTGGAGGCAGATTGCATCAAAATGATCCAATGAGATTAACCACTCTCAATGAATTAACCAAATTTGGGTGGAAGTTCTTTCTTTAATAGAATTAAATTGCAGGAATAGAAAAGATTTTGCAGCTGACTTGTGCTGCAGACATATTAAATTCATCTATGCGCCAAACAACAGTGGAGCTGATATGGACATGAAACTTTGACTTCCCCATCTTTTAATTACTTTGGGAAGTGATTAATTTACAAATGAAGAGATTTTCCTCTATGGCAAAGACAAGAGTTCTTGAAAAGAGTTAAAATGTCTTTGAGATTAGAAAACAAACAGATCTTGATCAGGAGTGAAACCTAAAAATTTTCCCTACTGGTTCTGTGGGTATGGCTTAATTGGTGGGCGTGGCTTGGTGGTCAGGTGACCCCATGGGCATGGCTTGGTGGTCAGGTGACCGGGTGGACATGACCAGTAATAATGAATAATAAAAATAATAAACACAAAACAATAAGAGGTACCAAAAGCCAACTTTCACACTTTACACACACACACCAAAAGTGACTCAAATACAATGTAAAAGCAGCTTCACTTGACCCAAAATGGCCCCTGCAACAAGCACGAACCTCAGAGAGGCACAAAAAGCTCAAAAACCAACTTTCACACTTTTTCCACACAAAATGTCACATACAGCTTTGTGAGATTTTGTGTGTTTGTGTAGTTATAGTGAAACACTAGAGAAACACATCAAATCTCAGAAAGCTGCACAAATATTTTATTTTATTATTTTATTTTTATTTTTAGATAAAAGCAGCTAAATTTAAAACTTCCTTAACTTTAAATTGCTATGTCTAAAAAAAGTAAAATAAAACTTTAAAAAACCTCAATTAACTATATTTTTAAAGCTGCCCCCCCCAAAAAAACCCTCAATTACTTACCAAATTGCAGGCACAAGGCAGGCAGATTGAGTTTCTCACCGATGAGATGGATTGCAGGCAGGCAGATTCAGTTGCTAACTGATGCAATTGATTGCAGCAGCTGAAGCAAGGCAGGAAAAGCGAGCAAGCCCAAAAGAAGCAGCAAGCTGGCAAATGGGGACCAGGCAATTGAGTGGCCATGGACGGCGGAGGGGGGGGTCAGGGATTTTTGCTACCAGTTCTCCGAACCACCTGCCGCCATCACTACAGGATTGCACGATCCAGTTCAAACTGGGAGCATTTCACCCCTGATCTTGATTTAAAAATGCAAGACTTATTTGTAAAAAAAGCTTAATTAAGAGAAGATGTAAGAAAGTTTTAAAACTGACAAGGGGACAGTCTTTTCTCTTTTTTTCTCTTTTATCATTATATTTTTGATAGTGTTTTGGTATACTTTTTCACTAAGCTAGTTAAAGAGAATTCTTGTAGTTTTTTGTTAATGAGTGTATGTAATTGGTAGAATCTGCATAACAAAAACATAAGCTAAAGAATCAGATTGCAAAGTTTAGTTGCTGTGGGGATGTAATGCTTGTTTGACTGAAGAGCTACTAAAATGAAATTTCAGGAACAAGAAGATAATAAGGAAAACAAAATAAGAGAGACTTTTGTTTTGTTTTTAATTGAAAAACTTTTACAACAAACAAGTTTTTTTTAAAAATCCCCCCCTTCACCCTCCCCCCCTCCCCCCCAAGACTTCCCAGAGCAAAAGGGTATAACATCTAACAAACATACACTAAAATACTACAAAAACCATACCCCATAATCCCTTCTCCCCCATTGATCCCTTAACTCCCCATTCCCCTTTTAAATTAATACCCAAAAACAATACAATCCCTACCATCACTCATATGCTATTTGATACTTTTTGGTCTGAGAGAGACTTATGTTTTTATTTTGCCTGTTTGAGACATCTTTACTTTTTAATTTCAAATTGATACTGCAAAAATGTCAATAAAAGGCAGACAAGACTAACTAGATCAATCTGTGGGGGAAAAAAAGATTATTAACCAATTCTGTTCCAAATGCACTCCATTTTCCAACTGTTCTTTAAAATGAATGCAAACCACAATATTGTTTTCTTCAATGAGAACATCCTTACACATACTGAAAGTGTGAGTGATGGTTTCTTTGGGCACTGCAAGCATAAGGAGATACTTCAGACTTAAAAAATGGAAACAAACCTGGTTGTGATCAACCATGGGGCTCATGGGAGAGTCCATAGGGCAGTGTTGGCGAACCTTTTCGGCACCAAGTGCTGAAATGGGGGAAGCACATGCGCGCAAGGGAGCACCAGAGACCAAAACAGAAGCTCCCCGGTGTGCACGTGGGGGAGCACCAGAAACCGGAAGAGCAGTTCTCCAACGTGCATATCTGCACTGGGAAGCTGAGAGTCCAGTTTCCAGTGTGCACATATGTGCTGGTCACCTGGTCTTCTGGTTTCTGGCGCTTATGCACCATGAATATCATCTGGAAGAGCAACAGGCGATGGTTGGCATTCCCGGAGAGATGGCTCTGTGTGCTGCTTCTGGCACGCTTGCCATAGGTTCGCCATCACGGCCATAGGGTGAGCCTAAATTGTTTGAGGTAATACGATTGGTAGAGATGGAGTGGCAGGTAGAAACTACTGAGGTACAGGAGCTGCTAATGTTGTCCAGCAGCCCTAAAAGAGTGTCTTGTGTTTTTTGTGAGCTGCTGCTCTGCCATTCCAGCCTGGCTATGGAGAGGGACTTGATCCCTGGGCACTTGAACAAATCCCTAGGCAGACAAGAGCTGTTGTTATAAGTCAGCTGAAAATGGGGCAAGAAGGGGCTGGATTCTGGTGTATGGCCCTGGCAGCTCCTCCAGCACTTCTGCAGACTGTTTTTTTCCAGTCTTCCTGGATGTATCTTTTCTCCTTCCTTCCTCCCATCTGCTCTTAGTTGCAGCAAGGCTTAGTGCTCTGACTAATCTCCTCATTAACTCAGTTGAACAAGCCCATTAACCAGCTCTTGCTATGCCACAGCAAATTTATCCTAAAGCACAAAACACAGAGGTTATGTCCACACAACATGTCAACATAATTTGATTGATTATGGTATATTATGTTGGATACATCAACTCTGTTCATCAAATTGTTTCTTCAGTAGTGCAGAATACAGGAAGAATCATGTGGAGTTCTACTTTCCATCTTCATTCTGCTATTGCTGTGCATGTGAAAGAGTTCAAGTTGAAACGTGAGCTTAAATGAACTCCAGGGAAAAGCCTGGAGGAACGTTGTCCATAGGGTCACAATGGGTCGGACACGACTTCACAACTAACAACTAACAGCAACAACAACTGATACTTCACCTGATCTTGACATAACTACATTCTAATATAATATTTGTGATGTGTGAGTAACAGAGAGAGAGAATGAGGGAGAGAGGGAGAGAGATGAGGAAGGAGGGGTTAATTTCTTAGGACCACAGCAACTGCTGAAACTGAACAGAGTACTAATTTTTGCTTTATGAAACAACTAAATTTTGAAAGAAAAACTAAACCAAAGTTTTTTAAAGCTGTGATTTATCAAGCTAACCATAGGGCTTAGTTCTCTTATTATTTAGAGGGAGATGGGCAGTTTCAAAACTGTGATAAATAAAATAAGTAAATATGTTACGTAGTCCAGTTTAGGGAATTGAGTTACCATCCAGGAAGGCTACTCATTTTTTCTTGGCCATCCCATTTAGCTGAGAATTAGCAAACCACATTGTAGTTCGGAGGCCCATTAGCCAGCCATTGTATATTGCCACTTTTCATAAGATGTGTAATTCAATATCGTGTAAGGGATGAATGGTATATAATGAACACGTTAGCTGTTATTTTGTAACTAGGTTAGAACTTCATCTTATTTAGTTAAAAGAAAAAGAAATTACAATTACTGATAGTGATGTAAGAATCTGCTAATAATTGGAAATAGGAAATGGACAGAAGGTATATTTTGTCTGTATAGAGCATGATGGGGAACCGGTATGTTTTTTTTACTTACAGGTTGAGATGGGAATAAAGAGAACAACTATGTCTTTATATTACTGGTGAAAAATTGACCAAATATTGTGTACCTTGACTTGTTTATTATTTATTTATCAAATTTCTTATACCACCCATTTTGTCTATGTGACTGGGCAAATAGAAATGAAAATAAAAGCATACAATCATATAAAAAGTGAAGTTTAAAAACAACATTAAAAAACAGAATTAAAACAAAAATAAAAAGTTAAAAAGGTGGAGGGTGTGTCTTCAAATCATCAGCCATTTCCATGGTTCAGTGCTATTCTTAGACCTCCATGCTAGTGGGCAGTCCAAGTATTAAAGCTCTGTTGGATGGCCAAGTGAGTAGGATCTTTTCTCATCTCCATGGGCAAGATGTTCCATAGGGTGGGGGCAACAGCAGAAAATACTCTCTTCCTAGAGTCTGCCAGTCAAATCTGGGCCTCTGGTGGCTCAACAGATTAATGCAGTCTGTTATTAACAGCAGCTTGCTTGCAATTACTGCAGGTTCAAGTCCCACCAGGCCCAAGGTTGACTCAGCCTTCCATCCTTTATAAGGTAGGTAAAATGAGGACCCAGATTGTTGGGGGCAATAAGTTGACTTTGTATATAATATACAAATGGATGAAGACTATTGCTTGACATAGTGTAAGCCGCCCTGAGTCTTCGGAGAAGGGCGGGATATAAATGCAAATAAAAAACAACAACCTGTTGTAGTCCATAACACACACACACACACACACACACACACCAAGTATGGGGGGGGATGGGTTGATAAAAGAGAGGTGAGACAGTTCCTTAGGTAACCTTGTCCTGATACCATGAAGAGCTTTAAAGAAGATACCCAACACTTTGCACTTGATCCAGAAGCAAACTGGTACCCAATGCAGCTCATCTAGCAGGGATATTACATGCACAACTCTGAGGCACCCAAAGCCACATCATTCTGTACTAGCTTCTGGATACTCTTCAAAGGTAACCCACGTAGAGAACATCGTATTAGTCAATTGTAGCAGTTGTAGTTATAGTTATGAAGTGTCTCCCTTCTTCAGAAATAATGCAGTTTTCTTGCAGAAAGAAAATAAATGTTGCCATATTATATTTCATATTGGTTCATCGGTTCTTCAGTTTGAACAGACCCATTGGCAGATCCCGGCTAGCCATACCCTGCCCATTCTAGGGAAAATCCTGGATCCCTTGAGTCACCCAATCTTTCTGTATTTCTTAACAGTTGTAACATAGAAGACTAGCCATTCCTGTCTCTCACAATTTTCCTATGTTTGCAAATAGCCTGCAAGGTTTTGTACACTGCAGAAGAACATCGCATCATTTTAGAGTAGGCTTCTTCGATCTGGTCCTCATGTTTTCTAGACAATGTGATTGACTGGGAATTATGAAGACTGTATTTCAATTCATTGAGTTGTTGCCTGGATGGGAAAGACTGCTTTGCAGTCATGAAATAAATTATTTTTAAAAATGTATCCAGAGCAAGTGAGAATAAGTGTGGCAGAGACAAACAGCAGAATTTTAGATCATATCACCCCAGTCTGTAAGCTCTATTACTGAATTCATGCAAACTCCTCCCTTTGCAGGAGAGAACAATGATTGCCTGTCTCCTAAGACATTAGTCCTCTTGCCAACCAAGTAAAGGGCTTAACAAATTGCTTGAGCAAATTAATTAAATATCTTAAATGCAATTTTTAAAATGACAAAAGGGGCATAATCATGGCAATCAAGGTCAGGCAGGCTAAAGATGTAATCTAGAACATGAAGACAAGCTATTTATCATCTTGGAAAGGAGCAGATTTTGGAAAGATGAAACAAGCACATCAATTTCATTGGGACTAGCATGCCATTATTTGCAGTCTGTGTGCCTATGTCTGTGCATTTTCAGTAACCATTTGCTGAATCCATTCGCCAATTCTCCATGAGATGTATGAAAATGAATGACACAATGCTCCTGCTGAATAGAATTGAATTGGCAAAGCTTCCATGCACAGGATAAAAAGTACTTAGCTTCTTTAATTTTCTGAGACTTTTCTCGCAACAACCCTGGTATTCTTTGCATGTTTTCCACCCAAATATTAATCAGTTCTGATACTGCTTAGCTTGGAAACTACAGATACATTATGCACCTTGTTGCTTGTTGCTTTCCTCTCTATGTTTATTGTTCTCTCTATGACTTTTTCCTCCTAGACCACAGTTCACAATTTCTATGTTTGTACAGTCTTGCTACTTCTCTAGCTTTCTACAACCCAAGCGTATCTTCCTGTGACAATGCCAATACAGGTAGTTCTTGACTTACATTTATTCATTCAGCAACTGTTTGAAGTTGCAGCAGTATTGAAAAAGTAGACTTACAGCCTGTGCCTAAAGGTATAGCCATTGGAGCATCTCTGGCATCAAAGATCAGAATTTAGGTTCTTGCCTGCCTATACGTATGACCTCGGAAACTTTTCAACTCCCCACACCCTCTTATCACTGTTCCCCCAACTATGCACTTTTGTCTACCTTGTCTTGTTCAATGGCAAGCAGCCCCAGAATCATGGCATTGCTGGGCATACTCCAGAAAATCTCAGTTGCCTGAACCCACCCCAGTAAGTACCAACAAGGATTTGTTCACTCAACTGCCTTCTCTCCCATTTCTCCACACCAATCTTTCACATTTTGCACCCAATGTTACTCCAGGTACTTCAGCTTCCCCAGTGAATGCTTCCTGCATGTGGCTCTCCAGCCTGCCCCTGCCCTATTGCATCAAGCCAAAGTGTCTATGAAGACCCAGGAAGTGCCAGTCCAGCTAGCATTTATTTGTCCAGCTTCTCTCCCTCTTCTATGAATCAACCTTTCACCTCCTTGCTGCTTTTGCTGCCTCCTTTTCAGAGCCACCTTCTACAGTAAGTATTTCCTAAGCAGCATTCCCCAAATCTTAGGAATGCTGTGCCTTCCAAGGGCTTTCCAAAAATAGGGCAGCTTTCCAAAGGCAAAACAGATAGCAATGGACTTGCAGGTGCCAATTGTGGCAGTTAAGCAATGACTGCCTATAAATGAAGTGTGGACAGTCTCCATACTTATGCTGCAATTGACTAAGGAAAGGAACCTTCTCGCACAGATGGAAGCTTCCAGGTGAGCCAGAAGTGTGATGACCCAGGGCGTGACACAAAGGCAATCCAGCCAGAGAACCAATATGAGTCCCTTTATTATCACCAACTATGCCCCTAATGTCCCTTTCAACTGTCTGGCCTGGAGAGAGCTCTTCCACCAACCTGTAATAGTCTTTGGCTGGCAATACTTCAGTCCCAAACATTGTAAGCAGAAAACGTCTAACAAAAAATCCAAAGGCAAGGTAATTAATCTGGCAGGGCAAGCAAAATAAGGAATTCCACAAGTAAAGTAGCACGGCAATAAATCAAACCAGCTGGGAGGATGCCAGGATTCAAAGAAACACCAGATAAACTCAGTGTTTGCTCCTTCCTGACAAACGCCCCTCCCATATGCCTTTCCTTTTAAACTCCATCAGCACTTCTGCCTTTGTAAAGAGGATCGGGTCCCTTTCCTCCCTCATAAGCCACGTGACCCACATTGCTCTCTTCTCCGTTCCTTTCTGCGCTGCCTAGGATGAGGAGGGGGTGGGCCTTGGTCTTCATCTGAATCCTTTCTCCCTTGTTCTACCTCTCACCTGCTTTGCCCAGCCTGACTTTGCTCTTCCCCAGTTTTTTCCACAGCCAATGGATCCACTCTGTCACTCTCTGTCAACCATTCCTCTTCCCCTTCGGATTCAGACTCTGACAGGGGCATGGCAAGAAGTCTCTTTGGTTTTATCTCACATGGAAGAAACCATTCAAAAAGATATTTTCCAGTGCAATCAACTGTGAAAGAGATAATTTCACACTTAGATCATAAGTGTGAACAGCAGCAGAGAACTGAGGCTCACTGCTCCCGCACTGTGGGATTGGTGATGTGACGTTAACACATGAATAAGCTATGGACTTTCAAGATTTGTATCAGTGATGGGTTTCAAAATTTTTACTACCGTTTCTGTGGGTGTGGCTTGGTGGGCATGGCATGGCTTGGTGGGTGTGGCAGGGAAGTATACTGTAAAATCTCCTTTCCCTCCCCAATTCAGGGGAAGGTTACTGCAAAATCTCCATTTCCTCCTGATCAGCTGGGACTCGGGAGGCAGAGAATAGACAGGGGCAGGGCCATTCAGAATTTTTACTACTGGTTCTCTGAGCTACTCAAAATTTCTGCTACCGGTTCTCCAGAACTGGTCAGAAACCCACCTCTGATTTGTATACTATGGAATGGGGGCAGTGGTATCATGGTAAAGAACAAAAGGGTTGCCCATTTATTAGCTAGTATGTTTTTCTGTGAAATTAAGATTCTGCCCAGTTGTGTATAGAGAACGTAGAATTTTTTTCTCCTGTTAAATCACATTTTATTCATATTCATTCTTGTATCTGGAAATAGAATTTTGAAACTCAAACGGATCTAGTGTTCCTCACATAAACAAATGGCTATATTCTTCTAGCTAACTAAACTTCAGTTTGGCTCAATTTTAATTTTGTTACTTACAAAACATTGCAATTGATGCTGCCCACGATTTAGATTTAGAAGTTTATTTTCACACCACACATTACTGCAGCCCTAGCAAAAAGCTGGTGGCCATATGTTATTTGCTTTAACCATCTGTCAATGAAGCTTGTTATTAGACAAATAAAGAAATGGCTAGAAACTGAATAGATCCAGTAATGACCGAATGAACTTATCCACTCTTTTGTCCCTTTTGAGAAATAAAAGAGACAGAGAAACAAAAGGAGGAGTTATACCATACTGCCCCAGGTGCACAAGACATATACTCTAGAAATCAAAGAGAATAGATAAGGAGTGGCATGAGAAACTTTAGGGATTATAGATGGAACTCCTTGATGTTTAAAATTATTTTTCACACTGAATGCTTCAAATTGCATACAGATTTCAGTTTCCTAGATTTTAGGTTACATCAATCTTCCTTCTTTGAATAATTAAATACAAATTATATCTTAACATGGATGGGGAATCAGAGCAGCGGTGGGTTTCTCATTATGTTACTACTGGTTCTCTTTGCGCACATGCGCCTGGTTCGCACATGTGCCTGCCTTCTGCATGTGCATTCAGGCTTCCGTGCATGCGCTTTGCTTGCATGCACACCTTCCGTGCACACGCCCAGCCTAAAAAACATGACTAAATAAGATGGCATGGAGCTGGGGCAGATTTCCGCTACCGATTCAGGGAAACTGGTCCAAACCGGCTGAATACCACTTCTGAATCAGAGTATTGAATTCATAGAAATTGAAAAGTCTTGGCATAAAAACTGAAAAAAGAAAAAGATAAAAGAATCATATATCAACTCAAAGATGAGAATGGGGAAATACAATATAGAAGAGAATCTAAAAAGAAAATTATACAAACCTTTTTCTCAAATTTATACAAACAGAAAGAAATAGAGGAAGAAGAAAAAATAAAACAATACATAGAAAGGTCAGATATGAATAAAATTTTGGAAGAATAGAAAGAAATACTAAACAGACCAATAACTAAATTTGAGTTTGAATTGGCACTGAAAAAAACAAAAGAATAATAAAACACCTGGCTCAGATGGACTACCGGTAGAAATATACAAAAACTTACAGGAACAATTGGGAGATATTATGTTAGAAGTAGATAATGATGCTCTAGAAAACACAAACATTCCGACAACCTGGACAGAAGCAATAACTACCATAATCCCCAAAGAAGATATGGACCATCAGTTGATACAAAACTATAGACCAATCTCTTTATTAAACACTGATTATAAGATATTTGCAGCAATTATAGCGGAGAGAATTAATTTTTTTTTTGAACAACTACATACATTCAGACCAAAATGGATTCTTACCAAGCCGACATATTAAGAATAATATAAGAATAATAATAAACACACTAGAATTTTATGAATTACACCCAGAAAAACAAGCTTCAGTGGTTTTCCTTGATGCTCAAAAGGCATTTGATAATTTGAATTGGAATTTTCTTAAAGAACAATTAAAATTTATGCAATTTGGGACAAAATTTGAAAAAAATGATAGGGGAAATTTACCCAAAACAAACAGCAAGAGTAATCATAAACAATGGTACTACAGAATAATTTGAAATAGCAAAAGGGGTAAGGCAAGGATGCCCACTCTCTCCACTATTGTATATTTAACACTGGAGATGCTATTAAAGAATGTTAGAGAAGATCAGGAAATAAGGGGTCTAACAATAAAAAATGAGGAATACAAGGTTCAAGCCTTTACTGATGACTTGGTATTCATAACAGAAGTCCCACTAGAATCAGGACCAAAATTAATTAAAAAATTAGAAGCATTTGGAGAAGTCGTAGGATTTAAGATTAATAAAAATAAATCAAAATTAATAACTAAAAATCTTACAAAGAAACAGGAAAGAGAATTGGAAATTAATACACAAATTCAAATAACTAAGAAGATAAAATGTTTAGAAATTTAGCTAATGGCAAGAGGCTCCTCTATAAAAGAAGATAATTATGACAAATTAGTAAAACAGATTACGAAAAATTTGGATAATTGGAAAAATTTACAAATATCACTATTGGGTAGGAGAGTCACCATTAAAATGAATATATTACTAAAACTGCTATTCTTTTTTCAGGTTATACCAATAAAATTAGAAAAAAAATTCTTTGAAACATTAAACAAAATAACAGCCAAATTCATATGGCAGGGAAAACACCCATGAATAAGACTTAAATTTCTACCAGATACAAAAGATAGAGGATGAGTAGCACTCCCAGAATGGGAACTATATTATCAAGCAGCAGGCATAACCTGGTTAAAACAATGGATAGAACTAAGGGATAATAGAATTTTAACAATAGAAGGACACGATTTACAGGCAAGGTGGCAAGCATTTATTTGGGATGGAAAATATAAAACACATAGTTATTTCAAAAGACATATACTAAGAAATGCATTATTACAAATTTGGTTGAAAATCAAGAAACAGCACTATACAAAAATCCGAATTGCCTTTCACCAACAGAAGCATTAAAACATCCAAATTTAACAGAATTAAATAAGATAATAAGATATAGAGACCTAATAGATCGACAAGGGAAACTAAAAACAAGACAAGAACTGGAGTTTGATTTAAATAGAGAAATAGACTGGTGGACATATACTCAAATACAATCAAAATACAAAGAAGACACAAAAAATTATGAAATACAAATAGAACAACATGAATTAGATAAAATTATACTTGGGACAGAAGAGAATTAGCAAGATTTATAAATTTTTGTTGCGCTACAAAATTGAAGATGAGATAGTGAAAGATGCAATGATTAAATGAGCACAGAATTTTAATTATAAAATAGATTTGGAGAGATGGGAAGCAATGTGGCAAGTAAATTCAAAATTAACATTATCCACGGCATACAAGGAAAACCAGTTGAAGATGTTTTACAGATGGCACCTTCCACCTACAAGACTGGCAAAGCTGTTCCCAAATAATAATTCAACATGTTGGAAATGTAAAAAAAACTCAGGGAACATATTACCATCTATGGTGGATGTGTCCGGCAGCAAAAAAATTCTGGGCAAATATTAAAAAATGGCTAGAAAAATAACAGAACAATCAGTTGAAAGCAAACCAGAAACATATTTATTAGGAATCTTTACAAGACCATATACCAAAGGAATAAAATATTTGATTCTACATATTATAACAGCTGCACGAATAACTTATGCACAAAATTGGAAACAGGAAGGGATACCAACAGATGAAGAAGTGATAGGAAAAGTTTTAGAGTGTGCTGAAATGGACAAGTTAACAAAAGAAATCAAAGAGAAAGAAGAGACAGATTATTATACAATAGTATGAATGGCTTGAGTCTAGAAATAAAGGAGGAAAATAAAGGGGAGAAACTAGAAGGTATAAAATGTATTAGAAATGTATAATAAGTAAATAATAAATATGTAAGAATCTAGGAAAGTAAAGCTATTAATATTAGATAATTCAATATAAATAAAGAAAAGGGGATAAGAAAGAAAATAAAATAACAAATGTGATATGGGGGGAGAGGTATAAAACCGAGAGAAGACCACTAAGAAACACCGTTTAGAAATAGGAAATATTTATATGTTATACGTTGTATGTCTGTCAGATTGTGTAAAATTAAATTAAAAAAAAGAGTCTGAATTATTTTGGAGAATATGGAATACTTCCTCCTCTACACAGGCTGGTTAGGAAGTATGCCGCCCCACCTTGCCGTGAGTGATGTCAAGTTGGCCATGCCAGTCACATGACCACCTAGCCACACCCACCTAGCCATGCCCACAGAACCGGTTGTTAAATTATTTGAATCCCACCACTGGTTGTACCCCAGTGTTCCATTGCATGGATTGCGTGCCAGATTAGGGAAGAAGTCAATTCAGTTTCTACTACACTTATTTGCTATAGAAGAAAAGGGAAAATGAAGGTGCCCGTAAGCCACTGCTATCATATAATATGACTTGACACTCTGTACTTTGTACAAAAGGGAAAAATCCTTTTGTACAAAGGAGACTAGCAGATCAGTAGAAGTCCTGATGGCTGCTGGGCATATGTGGAGCTGTAAAAACTAAGACTGTCAGCACCTAAAATGTCATTGTAACTGCTTCAGGAGTCAGAGAGAGACAGTGAGAAAGACACACAGAGACATATATCTCAGAGAATTGTGGAGCAGGAAGAGATGACAAGTCCAAATCTCTTCAACATTCAGGAAGACCGGAACATCCCCATGAAGCAACTATCCTGCTAAATGTATTTATTTATTAAATTTGTTTTCCATCCTTCTTGTCACAAGGTGACTCTCGGTGGATTACAATAAGCAATAAAGCCATAAAGATGTATGTGTCAAATAGCAATAAAAATACAACTTATAATTAAAAGATAGGGAGCAAGGGAACAGGAGGCGCATTGATCCATCAACCACCTCCATGGTCATATTCCCCAATTGGGGAACCAAGCCAACTGGTAGAGCTATGTCTTCAGCATTTCACAGAAATTCAGAGCATGCAAACAGATTTTACCCCAGTGGACAAGATGTCCTAAAGGGTAGGAGCCATGGCAGAAAAGGCACTTCTTCTGGACCCTGCAAGCCAGAATTCCTTAAACCAGCACACCTCCTTTGTTGGCAAAGCTGGGGTGGGACAGTCTCATTGGGTTGAAGTGGTTCTTCAGGTAACGCCTTTATCACATTCTTATACAATTGTAAGACTGCAATGATTATTTATGAGTATTTGCTAGATTAGATTAGATTCAGTGGTGAGATTCAGCTGGTTATGGCTGGTTCGGGTGAACTAGTAGCTTAATTGCTGGCTCCCTTCCCCATCCCTTTCCAGGAGTCCCCACATGCCCCATTTTAGCTCCCAGGTAAGTGCAGGGACGCCTCCTAGGCCCAAAACAGGGCAGGGGAGAGGGGGGCGCATACCCCCTGCGGCCCGTTTTTGCTCCCAGGAGGGTGCAGGAAGCCAAGTGCTGCCTGTCACACCCCCTGGCCATGCCCACCATGGCCACGCCCACCCACCCAGTCATTAGGGCAGAGAACCAGTTAAACAGATTAGATTAGATATTAGATATTTAAGAGTACTGGGGACCTGAAACACAAACTTGAGTGTCCAACACATTCATGCCAAAGTGAAATTAATTTGATATCCCTAAATTGTATTTTTTTTTCATTTAACATTATTATTCAGATTCTATGTGATCATTAAGAACCCCCATTTTCTTAGATTGGAGCAAAATACATCATTGTGTTTGGTTTTTCTGTATTTTTATACTTCTTAATGCTGATTGTTTTATATGTATCCATTCATTTTTTTCTTAATTATTATATGCTGCCTAAAGTCACTCTCTTCTAAAGCGGCCAGCTATACAAAATGAAAAATGAATAAAATTAAGAAATTATACACATTTCTCACACGAGTAAGTAAATTGCAATTTTGCAACAGGATGCACATTATAGCTTGACCGCACCCCTTGCAGAAACTACGGTGTCTTTTTTAAATCAAGTTTTGAATGGTTTTTAGCATTAGTGGTATCTAATTTTAAACCATATTTATTTCATTTTTTCCTTTGTTAGCCTGAGCAGAAAGAAATAAAGCAGCCAGAGGACAGTGGCTTTGTCCTCAGGTGACGTGCTAGAGAATAGCCCAGGGCAAAGTTGTCTCATCAGCTGTTCAGTTGATTCACCCCAGTTTCCAGTTTCTATAGAGAAACTCTTGCATTAGTATTTTTTGGTAGCTGTCTTACTGAAAATCAAGGGGAAAAAAATCCATGTGTGCCTCAAATATGCTCTTTCAGGAAGCACAGCAAACCCCTTCCTCTGATCCTTTGCTCTGATCCCTAGCATTACCTGCTGTTTCTTGGGTTGTCATTAAGATTTATACCCATGCTATTCTTAGGGCTTATAGATATTTATAATGATGCCATAATGGAAAATAAATCCAGCTCCAAAATTTAATAAAGCCTGAAGACTTTTCAAAAGTTAGAAGCATTTTCTACGGAATGATCTGTTAGATATGGAAATGCAGTATCTTCTTGCTGCACATTTGAGTAAATCATTCAGACCCCCAAAGTCAGAAGGAATGTGGTCGCACCTTTTAAGACGATTGATTTTATTATCAGATGTGTGGAGTGGCTTAGCAGACGTAGGATTTAAATACATAGGGATGAGGCAGGGTAGTTGGGAGAAAAGGGAGGAAAAGAAAGAAAGGTAATATAGATGAAGGTTGCATGAGGGAGAAATTGCAAGAACCTTATCAGTCAACTATTTCAATGCGTTAAAAAGCCACTGTATTTCTTCAGGCCTTCTGTCAAAGCCCCTCCACTTAAACCAGACAGGAAATGCGACAAGATGAACTGGTTCTACTTTATTGTAAATCTACATTAGTAGAATCTTGCTGTTGTGACCCAGGCCCAAGTATTAGACACAATCAGTTCAAAAACAGACTTTATTAGAACAGTTGAGAATTAACTCATTCTCAGCGTAGTCCAAACTAAATCAAAACAAATTCTTTATAACACAATTTTCCAATCTTATCACCAACCTTGGTCTAATTAGGCAAACTGCCAAAGGGTTTTCTTAGCAAAAGTTCAAAAGCAGAAGACACCGACAAGAAATAAATGCAGCAAGACAAGGAGCAAGGCTATCAACGTTGTTTTCCAACAAAGAGCCCAAACGCCGTTGCTGGTATTTTAAACCTTATGGGAGGGGACAATCATCTCTTGGTCCTAGTCCCGAGTCGTCCTCTTTGCTTTAGCTGCTCTTGCCTTTTGGCAGCTCTTCTCATGCGTGCACTAGGAACAGGCTCCTCCTGTTCCTCTGCCTCACTACTGTCAGCCTTTGGAGGCTCCAGAGTCCACACATCACTCCCAAATGGCCCTGGCCCCACCTTTTGTCTAATGTAGAACCCTCATCCGGGCCTTCCCCAGCATCCAGGATTGGCCCATGTTCTTCCTCAGCCTCATCGCTGTCTGACTCCGTTGCCAGCTCTGCAGGCTGCTGGCGGACCACAACATTTGCAAATCTAAAGGCATAAGTTTCCTAACTCCACTTTTAACTGCTTGATACATTAGGATGGGATCCTTCTTAAGTTTCTTTCTCTGACTGTTAAGTGACTGCAGGCTCCTGTCTCTCTTGTCTAATTTTTTTTCATAGGCAGCATCTCTTCCCGTCTTTTTCCACAGTCATTCATATATCCCATTACACCTTCTCAGATAGTCTGAAACATATTGAGATGTGTAAGAACATCTGTCTCATATTCAATTGTGCCAACAGAGGGAGGTTTTTTTGGCTCCAAAATTGTTATTTTGAAATATATAATGGAAATATCCTGTGAGGGACCAATGCTCTGCTATTGCTTCATCTTTATTTTGAATCCTGATGCCAAATCTTTGCTCATTAATTTGTGACTACTTATCTTACATAGAATTCAGAGAGCCATTACTGTGTATCACATAAGAGGAATAACACTTGAAGGCATTTCTAGTTTTGTGTCGGATGTTGTTGGATGCAGTGAAGGTGCCTAAATATGGGGGCACAGTAAACATCTGACGTTGTTAGTTCCCATGTTAATATCATTGCTCTGCTGTTTCTTGTTTGTTAGTCGTTCATGTTGGATGCTTGTATGAAAATTTGGTCTGCAACAAGTATCTGGGAAACTGTAGTGTCATAGATAAGTCTATGTCAGGGGTCTCTAATCTTGGCAACTTTAAGATTTGTGGACTTCAACTCCCAGAGTTCCTCAGCCACCTTTGCTGGCTGAGGAACTCTGGGAGTTGAAGTCCACAAGTCTTAAAGTTGCCAAGGTTGGAGACCCCTGGTCTATGTTAGCAAATGATTTTTAATAATGTATTTGAGTAACTTGAGCTGCAAGCTACAGATTACCACCAGTGGTGTTCTGCTGTTTGTTTTTTGTGGTTTGCCTGTCCTCCCTAATACACAATAGAACACAGAATAAGAGAGATGGAAGGGACCCTGGAAATATAGTAGTCCAACCCCCTGCTCGAACAGGAGACCCTGCTGTCTAAACTCTTCTTAAAAACTCCTAGTGATGAAGCACCTACTACTTCTGTAGGTAAGCCATTCCACTGATGAAATAATCTCACTTTCAGGAAATTTCTCCTTAATTCAGTGTTGGATCTCATTTGATAGGCTTCCATATATTGATTCTGTCCTGCCCTCATATGCCTTGGAGAATAGATTGCTTCTATCTTTTCTGTGACAGACCCTCAAGTCCTGGAAAATTGCTATCCTATCCCTTGTGGTGGGATCCAAGTAATTTAACAACCGGTTCTCTGCCCTCATGATTTCTTCCAACAACCAGTTTGCCAAACTGCTCAGAAAGTTAACAACCGGTTCTCCCAGTGTAGTGCGAACTGGCTGAATCCCACCACTGCTTCTAGTCCTTCTCTTAGACTAGACATATCCAGTTCCTGAAATCCATCATCCTACATTTTAAACTTCCATAATCCCCAATGAAAATCCTGTTCTGGAAATACTAATCAGAAACTCTTTCCTGAAAATACTAATGCCATCATTAATATAATATCAAAGCTGGTTGCATCCACAACTCTAAGACAGAATTGGTAGAGTGATCATAGTCCTCTAAGAGACCCTGATAGTTTTCAAAGGCTCCACAGATAACTGAATGTTGATAAGGTTAGATTTTAAAGATCACACGGGATTTTTGCTCTTGTGCCAGATTGTTGCTCTCTACTATATTGCGGTATCTCTGCCAGAGATGCTTAATGCTGCATGAATGAGAGAATGATGAAGACTTTGGATTAGATTTCACGTGTATGGATTGTCTCTGCTTGTGGGTCTTGAAAATCTTCAATGTTTAAAGAACTCCAAGAGATGACATAAATGATGGGGAAAACAAAGATTAGATTTGATGTAGATTATAGGCAATATAACTTATTAAGGATTATTTTATGGCGGAAAAACAGCAAGGTTTCTCTCCCATACTTCCAGGGTTAGAGACAAAGCAGAACTTCTGGATGATGCAAGTTCTAAGCAGAAGAGATATGCACTTACTGTCTCTCAGACTTCTAGCAGTTCTGAATCACTCAGATTCTCTTAGGGATGATGGGAGAAATCAAACTGCTTAACAGGCGTGCCGGATCAATTTGGGCATTTTGTGATGAATAAAATTGCTCCTGGACTGGAAGCCAACTGGACATTTTCTAATGATTGATACAATATTTTGTGTCATTATTTGGGATTCTTTTCATCTTATTGAAACCAAGGAAGTGGATCAAATCCATTTTTAGGTTGGCCACATAACACCATGAGTACTATGAGCAACTGACTTCAGATTACTAATGCATCTGTGTGGTTCAGTATAGTGCTGCCTGCTTTAGAAGAGATGGTGTGCCACTCTTACCAAATGAGGCCAGTCTTTAAAACAATGGTTTTTGTTGGTTTAAACAATGTGTGTTGGTTGGCTGATATAGCAGCACTTGCGTTTCGAATGCAGCGTTGCAAATTGTCACACCAGGTTTCTTAACCAGGTGAGCCATCACGCTCCTATTTGTTTTCTGTAATATGGTAAATTAGCAGATGCACAAAAAGCAGATGTTTGAAACTCAATAGGTCCTTTTTGTCTCTTTTCTAAAATTATTTTTTGATGTTTTGATTCCCTACGTCCTCTAAATACCCTTTTTCTAAAGATAATGTAATGATTCAGAATTTGTTTTTTGGTGGTAGGAAGGGCCTGGAAAGGGAGAAACAACAAGAGTGGAGGAACCCACCAAGTGATTTATTTAGAATGCTTTGCATGAGTGATAACTCAGTTGGGATTGAAAAAGAGATAATGATTCATTCAGGTTTATTGTTCTGTTGGTTCAAGGACAGATAGAAAGAACTTTGGAGCGGCACAGTGGGGTGGTTAATATGCTGGGCTTGTCAGCTGGAAAGCCAACAGTCCAGGTTCAAGACCCAAATGCCACACAATAGGGTGATATCTCATTACTAGCTCCAGCTCCTGCCAAACTTCAGTGTCATAATTTCATTCGAGTGTCACAAGTCAAAGAGGCTAGTGTAGTCATGGTTAATGCCTGGTGGGCTGATGCTTTTTATTCTGCTGTACTGCATTTTCTGTTAAGAACATCAGTGTTCATGTTTAAGATTCCAGTCAGTCTTCCAGGTTCTCCTCCATTCCACCTCAATGGTTTAGTTTTGTTTCCATTATGCCGAAAGAGGGGGGAGGGGAGGAGAAAAAATAGATTGTATGCTGTGTTGGGATTCTGAATGTAGACCAAAGACTGAACTACCTTGGGACTATCTTTGCAACAGGAGCATGTCAAAATCAGAAAGCAATCAAAAAAATGTATCAAATCCTTTCTGCCATGTTAGTCTCTTCAAACAGTAGCCCTAGTGTTTGTGTTCATCTTTGCACACAGCAGATGTAGGAAGGAAGCGAAGGGCAGAGAAAAGGAAATTTCCTGCTGTTGAAAACAAACAGGTCTTCTAATTAGAACTCATGCGAATTCTAAAAGCAGAAGGAGTGTCAGCTTCTCAGCTGGCTTTCGCAATCTGTTCTCTTCCTTGCCAAAAGCATTTGTGTTGGAAATATGCTAATGATATATAAAGAGGGTTTATTGGAAGAAAAAGTAACATAAGATTAATGGTAGGGCACTGAGATTCTGAGCCAGCTGCCGTTGACTCCTAAAGAAATACGTCCACTTGCCCTAAGTGAAATTGTTTATGCCTCTGGAAATGACAGGGGTTAATGGGCCCTTGGAGGAAGTGGAAGTTATGCTTTGCATGCAAACAAGCAGAAAACTGACAGAAATGAAGAAGCAAGCCACCTAATTTTGCTGATTAATAACATTTAATTGCAAGATTAGCTCTGATCAGACGATGCTAGAGGTGTTTTATTACCCTTTTATTGTCACTCATAATGGATTAAGAAAGGACGGAGGAAGGAGCCATTTCTGGAAAGGCCAGCTGACTTCAGGCCAAGTAAAACTTTTCTTGGCTTGGCTCTTGCTGCTTAAGTCTTTCCATGGACCTCTAGGGAGAAATTCTGTCTGGCTGGTTCTCTGGACTAAAGCCCAATCAAGGTTTTTGTTTGTTGGCATAAATGAAGATTTTGAGTCTTGTGCTTTTCCAATATGCCTTTCCTTCTCCTCCTCCTTTTTCTTCTCCATCTCTTTTTCTGGTGCAGCTGTAAATAAAAATCAATTTGTGCTTTTGACATCTTTCAACATCCACGTATGCTGGCAAACCCAACTGCCTCTCTTAATTAAAAAGGGATGGATTACAGAAAATTCACTCTTTTACATCTTACATTTATAAAATGTTTACCTATTCAATAATATATACAGAGAGACTTTATGCACCTTAATTTTAATTTAAAAAATCAATTCAACTTTGGCTTCGACTTTGTGGAGAAAGGCCAAGGGGAGACATCAACTGAAATGATTTACATGGGATTTTTTAAAAAAATGATTTATTTATTTATTTAATAAACGTATCTGGCTGCCGATGACATATATGACTGGGGGTGGCTAACAATTAAAAGAAAATAAAAGCAAACGCCAATAATTAGAAACATAAATAATAGGACACAGCATAAAATAGCAGCTGAGAGTAATCAAACACCTCCTGGGCAACATAATAATTTTAAAAATGAGCTTACCCACAGGACTCGTCTTGTATGGACGACCCTGGGTTGCTAACAATTAACACCAGAATAAAAACACAGTAAAAACAACAGAAATATCATGAAGTCACATAGCAGCTGAGTGCACTCAGTTAATACAGCCAAGGCCAATAAACAGGATCACCCTCACTAACAGCTTGATGGTCCCACACTTGAAGGTTAAGGTGAGATTTCAATGCTTTGTGGAGTGCTTTGGGGCAACCCTGATTTTTTTTGAGGTGGGGAGGGGAGCAGGATATTTGGCTGAATAGGTTGTAAAAAAAAACTTTTAAAAGTAAAAAAAAAAGCTCTGATGATCAGGCAGCTCAGCTGGGATCGTCAGACCCTTTTTTTAACCTTTAAAAAGCATTTTTTAAACAACCTATTTGGTTGTGAAAAAATGCTTTTAAAAGTAAAACAAAAAAGGCAATGATGATTGCTCAGCTGTGATTGTCAGAGCCAATTTTTTTACCTTTTAAAAGCATTTTTTAAAAGAAGAGGCAAGTGGGAAAGCGGACAACTGGGCATTGGGTGGGCATGGGGGAGGGGGGCAGGGATTTTTGCTATCGGTTCTCCGAATCACCCACTGCCATCTCTACTGGATCGGCTGTTCCGGTCCGAACAGGAAGCATTTCACCCCTGGTGCCCTGATAGACAAAGTCCTTCTCTTCCTGGGACCTGCTAGATCATGGGTGTCAAATTCAAGGCTCGGGGCCAGATCCGACCCACCAGATGCTTAGATCTGGCCCACAGGCCACCCTGGAAACAGTGAAGGACTGGCCCATAGTGTCCTTCCAGTGAAAATGGAGCTCAGGAGGACCTCACACATCCCTCCGGAGCTCTGTTTTCGCTGGAAGAGGGTTGCAGGCAGTGGTGGGCTGCAATTTTTTTTAACAGCCCTAATGACTGGTTGGGTGGGTGTGGCCAACTTGATTTCACTTACGTTGAAGGCCGCTTCGCCTTGCTCGTCCTCTCATGACTGTAGGGATGCTGTGACGGTCATAAGTGTGACAAACGGTCATAAGTCATCTTTTTCAGTGCCCTTGTAACTTTGAATGGTCACTAAATGAACTGTTGTAATTCAAGGATTATCTATACAAAAATACAAAAAGCTTCTTTGCTTGCAAAAAGCTGCGCTAAATACCAGTCATTAGATTAGAAATGGGGAAATGCACACTGAAGATCAATGAGTCACATGGAAACCTAAACAATTCTGTCTGAATATCTTCCTTTTCCTCAGCAATACCTGCAAACTGGAGTTACAAATCAGGCAGGTTGCCAGAGCACACTGAGGAATTAAAATAGTTAAAATACAAGAATAACTATCAGCAGCCAAGTACTTTTGCTCATAAAGGGAACCCTTTAGCAGAGAGGTCATTTAAACTCTCCAGAAAGTGGGTGGGCATATTAAGGCTACAAAATGCTGAGCTAAAGAGACAAAATAACAAATTAACATCTTGAGTAAGGGCTAATCCAATTCCGCCTTTGTTTAGACCTTGCTGCAGGGAATTTTTGCCTATGAATATAGCTATCTATCTCTTTATCTCTTAAATGCTGATCTTCTGTGGACTATTAAGAAAGGTGGAGCTACTTTCTCCCTCTAAGAAAACATGTTTCTCCATTTCTCATTCAGGGAAATATATTCTTCCTTTTTAATATTTCTCAAAATATTTCATTCTCCTAGGAGAGGGGTGGGTACTAACTTTCTACAATTGGTGCCATGTTACTATGCCATATTATCATGAGAGAAAACTAAAACAAATTGGAAGGAGGATCCACTTATTATCAGTGAGCAATCATGTGCCTTGCCCACTCCAAAGCAATGCAAGAGACTCCTGTCCCAAAGGTACTTTTTCAAGAGGCAACTGGACTTTGTGGAAACCAAGAAAGTCCAGTTGCATCTTGAAAAAAAGCACCTTTGGGACAACCATGACCTGGTTGACTGAAGAATCCCCATAGACAAGAGACTCCTGTGCTGAGGGAACGGACAATGAACAGTTTCCCAGCCAGGAGAAGCAATCATTAGATTCATTTGTACTGTTGGAAGAAATATCCATCTGGGTTCAGTTCCAAGTGGGGACAAAGACACTGGAAACATGGAGGCTGCTTGGAAAGATGGTTTAATGGTGGCCAGGATCACATGGCTTGAGATCCTGAACAGAAAAGGACTGAGATCCTGTGTGCTCCTTGGCTTTATGCTTTTTCTGAGCTTTGAACTTTCTGGGGCACAGGAAGAGTATCCTGATTGGTTGTCAGACTCCCAGGGGGTGGGGGTCTTAGCTAACATTGTAGGTTGTCCCTCAAGCTTGCCTGAGCCTTGCCATGTGGTGAAATGGGTAGAGGCTAATCCTATCATGTCCTGAGGGCCATGTCTTAATCCCATCACCCTGGAGCTGAAGGTCTTCTGTGTTGTAGATAAGATGTCTTTTGTCTTTCTGGGGCTATTAACAAAGGTGGGGGCCGCTTTCCAAGAGCATGTTTCTCCATTTCTCATCCAGGGAAATATATTCTGCCTTTTTAAATATTTTCTAAAATATTTCATTCTTCTAGGAGGGGGGTGGGTGCTAAATTCCTACAGTACCACTTAAAGATACCAGCTGGTCTCACTCACCTCACAAGATATCCTCAGGTAATCATCCAGATTTAAGGAAATATCACATGCCCCCAGAAAGGCAGTAAAAGAAACCAGGCATTTCTTCTATGGCTATGTCAACCCTTCTGTAAATAGCTGTTTCAGCCATGTTGGAAGGATACTCCAAAAAGCTTAAAACAACCCTTTAGCAATTTTTAAGAAAGTCAAGTCCCAGGAATAAAAGTACCACAAAAACTCCATGGGTAAGGGGTTGGGGTGGGACATAGGATGGAGACAGGACTCTGGACTCTGGAGAAGCTCAGTCTACAGACAGAAAGTCTGGACCTAAGGCTTACGATGGAACAAGCTTAACCCAGAATCAGTTTCTGAAAACACTTAAAGCAGCAGGGCAATTAAGGATTAGGCTAGAAATACAGGCATAGCAGAATGTTTCCTGCCTGCCTCCTTTGCAGGATTAGCCCTGTAAAGTGGGAAAAGATTTCTTGCAACAACCAGTTGTCCGAACTTCTCAGAAAATTAACATCCAGTTCGGGAGAACCGGTGTGAACTGGAGGCAGCCCACTTCTGGTTGCAGGAGGCTATCACAGCTGAAAACAGAGCTTGGGAGCCCATTTTCTCTGGCAGAACGCTCGGGCCACAACAGGCGCCCCTGACACAAGTGTTGTTGAGCTGGCCATGCCCACCCTGGCCACACCCTCTCTGCCCCCCCTCCAAGGTCAAACACAACCCTGATGCGGACCTCAATGAAATCGAGTTTGTCACCTCTGCACTAGATGGTGTTCTGTGGTGGCTGGACCATTTATTTATTTATTTATTTATTTATTTATTTATTTATTTATTTATCCAATTTCTATACCGCCCTTCTCCCGAAGGACTCAGGGCGGTGCACAGCCATATTAAAATACATTTAAAATACATTTAAAATACATTTAAAATACATTTAAAATACATTTAAAATACATTTAAAATACATTTAAAATACATTTAAAATACATTTAAAATACATTTAAAATACATTTAAAATACATTTAAAATACATTTAAAATACATTTAAAATACATTTAAAATACATTTAAAATACATTTAGGCTAGTCCCGCACGATTAAATAATAAAGTTTTTAATTCCCGCTTGAAGGTTCGGAGGTCGGGGAGTTGGCGTAACCCCGGAGGTAACTCGTTCCAAAGAGCCGGTGCTGCCACAGAGAAGGCTCTCCCTCTGGGGGTCGCCAACCGACATTGTTTGGTCGACGGCACCCTAAGCAGGCCCACTCTGTGGGAGCGCACAGTGACTATGGTTATGCCACTGGATCTAGCGGAATGGGACGACACCCCTGGAGAATATCACATCTGTACCAAGGGACTCATAACTGCCTGCACTGCTACATTTTGCACTGAAGCATCTGAAATACTTTTCAAGGGCAGTCCCGTGTACAGTGCATTGCAGTAATCCAATTTTGATAGGTCCTTATTCTTCTATGAATGTTATTTCTCCAGAAAATGCTGAAGATTGCAAGTTGGGATGAGGATTCAAGAATACATCCCCAGCTATGAGTTTCTACTATTCATAAATAGTAAAGCAATTTATTTATTTCAATAAAGCAATTCTTCTGAATGAAGTACCTGAATATAGTAGTAGAAGGGGAACTATTAGGTGATCAAATTTTATGTGCCATTTTTTTCTGGCAGGTAGGTTTAGGAACATATAAAAGTCAGTCAGAAAACAGAAAATGGTTAGTCTCTGTGCAATTTGAAGTTCTTTTACAAGGAGCTGGATAGATCTCATTGTCTAGAATTAAATTCCTCTGTTTCAATTCAATATTAAAATAAAAATAGGTATGCAAAACAACAGAAGAGGCATAAAAGGATTAGGGATGAAATTTACATAATTGGTTGCTAGATAGAGAATATCTAGAATCTCATTAATCATAATCAGAAATTGCTCCTATAAATTAATGATAATGCTATCAATTTGCCAAACAGCTACCTGAATAAACTTTTAAGTAGTTTATATTCACATTTGGCTGCAAAACCCTGAAATGGCTCAGCATAAAAAATGAGAACAAAGGAGAAATAATTTTAAAAAGGCAATTATTGGCACAAAAGAGCTGACAATGCTTTTTAAAAATATATTCTCATCATTTATGGAAAAAGTAAACTGCTTTTAGTTAGAGATTTCCAGCTTTTGTTGACTGCAGGTTTTATCACAAATATATGATTTACTTAAAAAGACATTCTTTGTAAGCTATAATCCTTGTGCTTTTCTCTCCTTATTAGTTCATTTTCTTTACAAGCAGCAAAAAGTTTCTTTCAGATTGTTCTACAAATATATGCTGATTATTTGTACTTTAAGCACCCTGGAGAATTCTTGTTAACATAAAAGGTAAATGTTTTCAAAGTATTTCCCATCTATAGGCTCTAATTTATATTCTAAACACTAAAAGAGATAAGAGAGAAAGAGAGAATAAAATAGTGATTTTTTTAAAGATCTGAGAAATGCCCTTATCTTAACTTTTGATAAAGGTAATCAAAGTAAATGTTTTTTTTAAATTTTTGAACTTAAACACCCTAACCAATTGAGCCATTTTCAGTAAATCTTCAAAAAGTTGTTGTCTAGGATGTGAAATTAAATAAATAAATAAAACTGATATAATTTCTTTTTTTTTTTATTAAAATAGTTTTACAACAATTAAATTTTTTCCCCTCCCCCCCTCCCTCCTAAACCCCCCCCCCCGGACTTCCCGGAGCAAACACAAGGTATAGTTCCTTAAACAAAACAGTCATACATTAAATTTTTAAAATCTAACACAATTATAATCTCTCTCTCACATAACCTGACTTCTTCCATTAAAATCAAAAATAACATCCTTCATTCAAAAGCAATCCGAAATTTCTTAATCTGATATCTATTTTGAATATAATCAATCCAGTTCTTCCATTCATTTAAATATTTTTCTTGAGTACTATCTTTCAAGAAGGCTGAGATTTTAGCCATCTCAGCCAAATTGGAAACTTTCAATATCCATTCTTCTATTGTGGGTAATTCTTTTTTCTTCCAATATTGTCCAATCAACAGTCGTGCTGCTGTTATTAAGTTCAAAATCAACTTAGTCTCAATCACTGTACAGTCCGTTGTTATTCCCAAAAGGAAAAATTGCGGTAGGAACTTTATCTTCTTCTTCAAAACATTCTGCATAATCCACCAGATTCTTATCCAGAAAGACTTAATTTTCTTACAAGTCCACCATACATGATATAAAACTGATATAATTTCTTATTTAAGGTCCCCAAATCCCTTATTAATTCTAATTAAAATCATTTCACTTTTAAAACTGAATTGTTGGAAGGCCACTAGGCTCTAACACTTGAATCTGGATACTCTGGGTAGTTACAGGCAGATTTTCTTTTCTTTTCTTTTCTTTTTTCTTTTCTGTTCTGTTCTTATCCCGTCTTTATTATTTTTATAAATAACTGATGCAACCCACACAATACTCCTTCCTCCTCCTATTTTCCCTGCAACAACCACCCTGTGAGGTCGGTTGGGCTCAGTGGTGGAATACAATTTTTTTTACTATCGGTTCTGTGGGCATGGCTTGGTGGGTGTTGCAGGGGGGGATACTGCAAAATCCCCATCCCTACCCACTCTGGGGCCAGCCAGAGATGGCGTTTGTCGGTTCTCCAAACTGCTCAAAATTTCCGCTACCAGTTCTCCAGAACCTGTCAGAACCTGCTGAATAGCACTTGGTTGGGCTGAGAGAAACTCAGTGGCCTAAGGTCACCCAGCCATCCTTCATGCTTAAGGTGACACTGACAGTCTCCTGCTTTCTAGCCTTAAACTACTAGACCAAAGTGGTTCTACATGGTTATGATCTACATGGTTACATGTAGATCATTTGCAGATACAAGAAACTTTTACCCTGTTATTTATTTATTTATTTATTTTGTCACAACAGTATATATAAGCATAAGCATGAAAATAACTATATAATATATAAGCATATATATATATATATATATATATATATATATATATATATATATATATATATATATATATATATATATATATATATATATATATTTGTTTTCTGAGGTTTTCACGGTGTTTGTATATAGGTCTTTGGTTGTTCGGGTTTTCTCCGTGTAAAATTGGAAGTGTCTTGGCGACGTTTCGAAGTCTCATTCGTCATCTTCAGGCTTCAGCTGTGCTTCTGGGAGCAATGTGTGATCGCAGCTGTTTCTTCCTTTTAACTGCTAGTGGGGTTTGAACTGATTGGGTGGGAGCTTGGCTGTGCTCTGATTGGATGGGGGTTTTCTGTGCTCTGATTGGCTGGGGTGTGTCCTGTGTTGGTGGGGGCTTGGTTGTGCTCAGTCTAATCTGTGCTGCAGGGGATTTGAGCTGGTGAGCTGCACTGCTGCTGTTTGGCTTCGTGTTCGTGGTCGTGCTACATCTTCGTAGTGGGTGTCAGTCTGCTGCATGTATGGATTGGAGGGTTTGAAATGGCTAATGTTGCAGCTGCGGTCTGGCTACTGGTCCTTGGTCGTGCTTCCTGATCAGTGTGGGTTTGGGTGTGCTTTCTGGGTGGATGTGTGGTGGTGACATCCTGTGTGGACCTCGTGAGTGTGGGTCTGGTGTCATTCCTCGTGTTAGGGACACGTTTGTCAATAAGGGCAGGTTTCCAAATGGCTGGTAGGCGGAGGTATCATCTCGTTTGTTCATGCTGTGTGGGCGTTTTCTATCTCGATGGCTTCTCTGATTATTCTGTTGTTAAAGTGTTCAGTTTTGGCGATAGTTCTGGTCTTTTAAAGTCAATATCGTGTCCTGTGACTTTAAAGTGTTGGACCAGGAAGAAGTTGGTTCCTCTTTTTGAATGAGTTCTTGTGTTCTTCAATGCGTGCACTTATTCTTCTGTTGGTTTGTCCAATGTATGTGGTGGGGCAGGCGGTGCATGGGATTTCATATACTCCTTGATTTTCTAACTCAATTTTGTCTTTGGGGTTTCTTAGGATGGTGGATATTTTTGGTTTGTGCAGAATGCTGTCTTGATGTTATGTTTGTGGAGGATCTTGCTGATTCTGTCTGTGGTGCCTTTTATATATGGGAGGAGGGCTGTGCCATTTTCTTGCTCTCTGTCTTGGGTTTTAGTGGGGGTTCTTTTGGATTAGTTTGGTAATCTTATTTCTCTGGAATCCATTGGATGTTAGTACGTTTGTGAGAGTGTGTAGTTCGGTTTTAGGTGTTGTTCGTCAGCTAAGCATTTTGTTCTAGAGATGAGTGTCTTGGCTACGGAGTTGATCTGTGCTGGGTGGTGGTGTGAGAGTGCATGCAGATAGCGGTTTGTGTGTTTTCTTCTGGTAGATGGTGTGTCCTAGGGAGCCATTGGGTTTCTTGTAGACTAAGACATCTAGGAAGGAAGTTGGTTGTTAACTTCTGTTTCCATGGTGAACTGTATTTTGGGGTGTAGGCTATTGAGGTGTGTGAGGAAGTTTTCAAGTTTTTCTTTCCCGTGTGGCCAGATTATGAAGGTGTCGTCTCATATCTGAGCCAGAGTTTGGGTTTGTGATCAGATTTTTCTAGTGCTTGGGTTTCAAAGTGTTCCATGTAGAGGTTGGCAATGACAGGTGAGAGGGTGATCCCATGGGTGCGCCTTCTATTTGTTTGTATTTTTGTCCGTTATAGATGAAGTATGTGTTGGATAGGCAGTGGTTGGTCAGATCTAGTATGTGCTTGGGGGTTATATTTGTTTTGGATAGCTGTCAAGGCTTCTTTGATTGGCACTTGGGTGAAGAGGATATGACATCAAAGCTCACGAGTAGGTCGCTGGGCTGTAAGTTTTGTTTCTTTATGATCTCTATGAACTGGAATGAGTTTTTACGTGTGAGGCGATGGATTCTGCATAGGGCTGTAGTTGTTTGGCGAGAAATTTGGCTAGGTTTTGTAGAGGTGAGCCTATGGAGCTGACTATGGGTCTGAGTGGGGGTTCCTTCTTTGTGTATCTTGGGGAGGCCGAGAGCTTAGGGCATCTGGATGATTTCTCTCTGGGAATGATTCTTTGTTGGATTTCTTCGCTGATGGGGAGGCTTTTATTTTGGATCTAGTGGTTTTCTAGGTAGGTGGTGGGGTCTGTTTTAGGGGCTTGTATGCAGGGTCTTGGAGTAGGTTGGTTAATTTGGTTTAGTTTGGTAATCTTATTTCTCTGGAATCCATTGGATGTTAGTACGTTTGTGAGAGTGTGTAGTTCGGTTTTAGGTGTTGTTCATCAGCTAAGCATTTTGTTCTAGAGATGAGTGTCTTGGCTACGGAGTTGATCTGTGCTGGGTGGTGGTGTGAGAGTGCATGCAGATAGCGGTTTGTGTGTGTTTTCTTCTGGTAGATGGTGTGTCCTAGGGAGCCATTGGGTTTCTTGTAGACTAAGACATCTAGGAAGGAAGTTGGTTGTTAACTTCTGTTTCCATGGTGAACTGTATTTTGGGGTGTAGGCTATTGAGGTGTGTGAGGAAGTTTTCAAGTTTTTCTTTCCGTGTGGCCAGATTATGAAGGTGTCGTCTACGTATCTGAGCCAGAGTTTGGGTTTGTGATCAGATTTTTCTAGTGCTTGGGTTTCAAAGTGTTCCATGTAGAGGTTGGCAATGACAGGTGAGAGGGTGATCCCATGGGTGCGCCTTCTATTTGTTTGTATTTTTGTCCGTTATAGATGAAGTATGTGTTGGATAGGCAGTGGTTGGTCAGATCTAGGATGTGCTTGGGGGTTATATTTGTTTTGGATAGCTGTCAAGGCTTCTTTGATTGGCACTTGGGTGAAGAGGATATGACATCAAAGCTCACGAGTAGGTCGCTGGGCTGTAAGTTTTGTTTCTTTATGATCTCTATGAACTGGAATGAGTTTTTACGTGTGAGGCGATGGATTCTGCATAGGGCTGTAGTTGTTTGGCGAGAAATTTGGCTAGGTTTTGTAGAGGTGAGCCTATGGAGCTGACTATGGGTCTGAGTGGGGTTCCTTCTTTGTGTATCTTGGGAGGCCGTGAGCTTAGGGCATCTGGATGATTTCTCTCTGGGAATGATTCTTTGTTGGATTTCTTCGCTGATGCGGGAGGCTTTTATTTTGGATCTAGTGGTTTTTTCTAGGTAGGTGGTGCGGTCTGTTTTTAGGGACTGGTATGCTGGGTCTTGGAGTAGGTTGGTTAATTTGGTTTGGTAGTCAGATGTGTTCATAACCACCGTGGCGTTGCCCTTGTCTGCTGGTAGGATTATTATGCTGGTATCTTTTTTCAGGTTAAGTAGTGCTGTCTGTTCCTCTTTGGGTAAGTTGCTTTTGGGTGGCTTGCTGCTGCAGAGGATGTTGGTGATTTCGAGTCTGATTTTGTTAGCGTCATCGGGGTTGATTTTGGTCAGGCTGGTTTCAACTCCGCATATAATGGTCTCAGTGGGGATGTATTTGGGAGTGACTGCAAAGTTGAATCCTTTGGAAAGGACATCGGTTTCAGCTTTGGTGAGGATCCTATCTGAGATGTTATGCACTGTTTGTTTCATGTGTTGCTGTGAGGGTGGAGGGGTTTGTTTCTGGCGTTCTTGTAGTCTTCGGAGTTTGTTGGTGTGCGTGTCTGTCTTGAGGGTGGTCTGTGTTTCGGCTCTCCAGACGGCAAGTTGTTTGGATTTGTCCCAAAGTGCAGGGTGCATCTTGTTGCTGAGTTTGAGGTGAAGTGTGAGGAGATCTTTGTTGATTTGATCTAGGAGGAATCTTTTTGTGTGAAGTTCATTTCTGATTAAGGCCAATTCTGTTCTTTTTAGGATGCGTTTGGTGGCTGCAGAGTTGGAGTGGAATTTCAATTGGAAGCATTTGGGGATTAAGTTTCGTAGGAATGCGAGGTCACATAAAATGGAAGCTCTTTGGACTTCTAGTTTTTCATAGGTCCTGGTCAGATGGTGGATTTCCTCCCCGTAGAGGTGCAATATTTGTTTTCTGAGGTTTTCACGGGTGTTTGTATATAGGTCTTTGGTTGTTCGGGTTTTCTCCCGTGTAAAATTGGAAGTGTCTTGGCGACGTTTCGACGAAGTCTCATTCGTCATCTTCAGGCTTCAGCTTCGTGCTTCTGGGAGCAATGTGTGATCGCAGCTGTTTCTTCCTTTTAACTGCTAGTGGGGGTTTGAACTGATTGGGGGTTTGAACTGATTGGTGGTTTGTTCACAGCATGAACAAACGAGATGATACCTCCCGCCTACCAGCCATTTGGAAACCTGCCCTTATTGACAAACGTGTCCCTAACACGAGGAATGACACCAGACCCACACTCACGAGGTCCACACAGGATGTCACCACCACACATCCACCCAGAAAGCACACCCAAACCCACACTGATCAGGAAGCACGACCAAGGACCAGAAGCCAGACCGCAGCTGCAACATTAGCCACTTCAAACCCCTCCAATCCATACATGCAGCAGACTGACACCCACTACGAAGATGTAGCACGACCACAAAGCCAAACAGCAGCAGTGCAGCTCACCAGCTCAAATCCCCTGCAGCACAGATTAGACTGAGCACAACCAAGCCCCCACCAACACAGGACACACCCCCATCCAATCAGAGCACAGAAAAACCCCCATCCAATCAGAGCACAGCCAAGCTCCCACCCAATCAGTTCAAACGAAATGTGGTATATGATCAGAAGTATGTAATAACTATATTAATTGTATATAATGAAAGGAAACAATAGGACAGGAACGGTAGGCACGTTTGTGCTCTTATGCACGCCCCTTATAGACCTCTTAGGAATGGGGTGAGGTCAATAGTAGAGAATTTTTGGTTAAAGCTTTGGGGATTTTGAGAAGACACCACAGAGTCAGGTAGTGTGTTCCAAGTATTCCAAGTCGATCCTCTCGCCCCTTCTGTTCAACATCTATATGAAGCCGCTGGGTGAGATCATCAGTGGTTTCGGCGTGAGGTACCAGCTGTATGCGGATGACACCCAGCTGTACTTTTCCACGCCGGACCACTTCAACGAAGCCGTCGAAGTGCTGTCCCGGTGTTTGGAGGCCGTACGGGTCTGGATGGGGAGAAACAGGCTCAAGCTCAATCCCTCCAAGACAGAGTGGCTGTGGATGCCGGCATCCTGGTACAGTCAGCTAAATCCGTGGCTGACCATCGGTGGCGAGTCATTGGCCCCGATGGAGAGGGTGCGCAACTTAGGCGTCCTCCTGGATGAACGGCTGTCTCTAGAAGATCATTTGACGGCCGTCTCCAGGAGAGCGTTCTACCAGGTTTGCCTGGTGCGCCAGTTGCGCCCCTTTCTGGACCGGGATGCCCTATGCACGGTCACTCACGCACTCGTGACGTCTCGCCTGGATTACTGCAATGCTCTCTACATGGGGCTCCCCTTGAAGGGCATCCGGAGGCTACAGTTAGTCCAGAATGCGGCTGCGCGGGTGATAGAGGGAGCCCCTCGTGGCTCCCGCATAACACCCATCCTGCGCAGACTGCACTGGCTACCTGTGGCCTTCCGGGTGCGCTTCAAGGTTTTGGTGACCACCTTTAAAGCGCTCCATGGCATAGGGCCGGGTTATCTACGGGACCGCCTACTGCTACCGAATACCTCTCACCGACCTGTGCGCTCTCATAGAGAGGGACTCCTCAGGGTGCCGTCAGCGAGGCAATGTCGTCTGGCGACGCCCAGGGGAAGGGCCTTCTCTGTGGGGGCTCCCACCCTCTGGAACGAACTACCCCCAGGACTTCGTCAGCTTCCGGACCTTCGGACCTTCCGCCGCGAGCTTAAAACATACTTATTTAATTGCGCAGGACTGAGCTAGATTTTAATTTACGGATTTTAAATTGGGTTTTATTTCCATATTCTTAATTTAGGCTTTTAGAATAAGTTTTTTTAACTGTTTTTAGATTGTATTTATCTGTTTTTTAAATGCCTGTAAACCGCCCTGAGTCCTTTGGGAGATAGAGCGGTATATAAATTTAAACAATAAATAAATAAATAAAATTAATAAATCTGTTACAGAAGTCATATTTTCTGCAATCAAGTTTGAAGCGGTTAACATTGAGTTTAAATCTATTGTTTGCTGTTGCATTGTTGTGATTGAAGCTGAAGTAGTCTTCAACAGGAAGGACATTGCAATAGATGATTCTCTGAGTTAAACACAGGTCCTGTCGAAGGCGGTGGAGTTCTAAGTTTTCTAAATCCAAGATTTCAAGTCTGGTGGCATAAGGTATTTTGTTGTATTCAGAGGAGCGGAGAACTCTTCTTGTAAAATATTTCTGGACACGTTCAATTGTATTAATTTCTGAAATGTGGTATGGGTTCCAGACAGGCGAGCTGTATTAAAGAATTGGTCTAGCAAATGTTTTATATGTTCTGGTTAGTAGTGTAGTGTCTTGTTTACTAAAGCAGAAAATATGCCCTAGCTTTAGACTCTGGTTCGTGTAATTCTTTTTTACATTAATATACTCAGCTATTACACACAGAAGCCTTGATGGTTATCTTCCAGTGAATCTTGTACTGAGCAGGGGGTAGAATTTCTAAGATAACATTCTGTTATACAAAAATAGTAGGGTTTTGATCACAATGCTGTGATTGCTATATTGCCTGCTTTGACCCATCCTGAGGTTTCTGCTGTGTCCACCTATGATTATGAACCAATCTAGAATGCTTAAGTTGGGAGAAGGAACTGAAATACAATACAGCTTAGTGGCAGGGAGTGGTTAATATCACTCTAACAATTTATAGCAAAGGGAATGGGGGTGGGAGCAACTGAATTACTCTTCATCAGGTAGGAATATTGTAGACTGACATTTTTGGTGAATCTATGTTGTTGTCATTTTTATTCAATATTTAGTTGCCAACAGTGCTGGCAACATTCTAGTAAATAGATTGCAGTTTTATTCTCCTTGTTAACAACATTAATGACAAAAAAATGTCTGCAGGGCAAAACAGGATTGATTACTACCTTGTAAATGAGCTTTTATTCCTGTATTATTTTTATTACACTCCACTAGCAGACATCCAAGATATTTACATTGACTGAATTTGATTAACGTTCTCTCATTTTTCTTTTTTCCTTACTAACTCTTAGTCTTGCTGCTTGTAATAATTTCTGCTTCTGTCCCTTGATTCATGTCTAATACTATTGGCAACACAGAAGGGTAGAACTGGCATGTATATCTTCATGCCTTCTTCTCACATGTAGATGTTATAGCATCTGAAAAGGGAAGTAAAATAGGACTTTGGAAATATTAAAATTGAGGAAGTGATGATATGTGAAATAGTTGTGCCTCCTTGTTGATATGTTTCCACCCGTTACTTATTTTGCACTAGCTGCTATTAAATTTTAAGAAGTTTCCAGAAGGAAAGCTTCTAGCACTGTCAAACAAAGTCAATAACAGTTTCACCTTTTCTTCTTTAACAAATTTTCTTTAGGAACAAAAAAATTGATGGAAGAAGTGGTGGGATTTTTTTTTAAATTTACGAATGGAGGGTACTATAATTTAAAGTACATCATTCTGTGAATAAGGGCATGTAATCATAATGAAAACATATTCAGAAATTTATGAGACTTGTTTCTGTACAAATATCTGTTAGCCTTCATTAGCTCTATTCGTAGTTTTTTAAAATACTTGGGGACAATCTATCTATAACATCACAATCATCCTGACTTGCATCTTTTTATGTTTTGTTTGAACTTTAGGCAGATATTAGTCAATTTACATTTTGATTAATCCCAAATTGACTGGCCCTCAGAACTCCATTGACCTTTCTATCTCTCGGCTATCTGAGCAAGGTGAGAATGAGTGAGCAAGCAGAATGAGTAAGAAAATCCTTTGAAAAGGAATTATAAGTGAACACAAACCAACAGCTCTCCATCCTGTAAGTTAACAAATAGATTACATTTGGTACATTCTTTTCAACTATCATAACTTTCTTCCTCAAGTTTTGTTTCCTTTGCAAATATTTACAATAAGAAATTTATCCAAGAATTGCTGAACTGAAGCAGTTCTTTCTTCCTGTCAACCTAATCATTTTCTCCATCAGGTTCAATGGGATATTTCTCACTGTTCGGGACTTTCAGTTGGGTGAAAGTTATAAGGTAATAATTATTGAACTGAGACAGCTCAAATTTTTGATTTTAATTGCCTTGATCTGTAGTCATCTTCTTTTACCACAATGCTGATCATGAAGTAAGTTCACAGTGTTGTCAGCCCTTTGCATAACAGATCATGTCTATATGATATGCACCTACACACACACACACACACACAGAATGAGAGAGAGAGAGAGAGAGAGAGAGAGAGACAGACAGACAGACAGACAGACAGACAGACAGACAGACAGACAGACAGACAGACAGACAGATACATATATACACACACAAATATCAAGTAAAAACAAAAAGTAATTTTTCACATTTCATATTCAGTAAACCTCCAGTGAGCTGGCAGGTATTGTAGATAGCAATCTTATCATTGATTTCCCCCCACAAGGTTGGAGTGAACTGTTCTGGTCTATATATTTAACAAACTGCCTAGATTAAAATTCAGGAGATGTTCCATACTCTGAAGGATTGTAACTTTCTTGCTTTCTTGCTTGTTTTTCTCCCCCACTGAATGTTCTTATTTTTGAAATAAAGTTAAAAGTAAAAGCAATACACATGTGTAAAAGAATGCAGCAATATCACTAAAGAAATAAAGCATAGAATCTTTTATTACTGTTTTCTACTTTGGTCCTTATCTCTGATTAATGAATATAAATTTGTTTGGATATAGGAGTTGTGTATGTATTTACTTGGTCTTAACCTTTTTTTTTTTTTAAAAAAAAGTATACTTGGCTTATATTTTAAGCTTCTGCTGTTCTACTTTGCCCATTTACATAAGTACTTATATATACTTTAGATATGTATTCTTTTGTCAACAGCCTCAGCTGATTTCATGAAATGAAAAGTTATTCATTTTTATTGTTTCTATATAAAATCTGGTCTCACCGACCTATTTTAGAATAACTGATTCTTGCTTTTCTCCTCAGTTTTATATGTCTCCACCCCGTTACTTATTTTGCACTAGCTGCTATTAAATTTTAAGAAGTTTCCAGAAGGAAAGCTTCTAGCACTGTCAAACAAAGTCAATAACAGTTTCACCTTTTCTTCTTTAACAAATTTTCTTTAGGAACAAAAAAATTGATGGAAGAAGTGGTGGGATTTTTTTTTAAACTTACGAATGGAGGGTACTATAATTTAAAGTACATCATTCTGTGAATAAGGGCATGTAATCATAATTAAAACATATTCAGAAATTTATGAGACTTGTTTCTGTACAAATATCTGTTAGCCTTCATTAGCTCTATTCGTAGTTTTTTAAAATACTTGGGGACAATCTATCTATAACATCACAATCATCCTGACTTGCATCTTTTTATGTTTTGTTTGAACTTTAGGCAGATATTAGTCAATTTACATTTTGATTAATCCCAAATTGACTGGCCCTCAGAACTCCATTGACCTTTCTATCTCTCGGCTATCTGAGCAAGGTGAGAATGAGTGAGCAAGCAGAATGAGTAAGAAAATCCTTTGAAAAGGAATTATAAGTGAACACAAACCAACAGCTCTCCATCCTGTAAGTTAACAAATAGATTACATTTGGTACATTCTTTTCAACTATCATAACTTTCTTCCTCAAGTTTTGTTTCCTTTGCAAATATTTACAATAAGAAATTTATCCAAGAATTGCTGAACTGAAGCAGTTCTTTCTTCCTGTCAACCTAATCATTTTGTACAATATAACTCTATTCGGAAAAAATAGTTTTTCGAAATAAAAGTCTCTCACTAAGATGGAAAATACTGATGGAAATGAATTCAGCCAACAAACATGGGCCGATAAAAACAAAGAGACTTTATTAAAATTTATTTTGCAAAATAGGGTGGTATCCCAGCAGATCTCAACAAGGAGTTTGAGCCAGGAAGTCACACCTGAAATTTCAAATTTCAAAAGCATCACATTTTATAGTTCCCTATCACGACGCCTCCCCCATGCCCATCCTACATTGGATCGGTGACCGATCACAGCTAATCTGGGGCGCCTTCAGAGACAACCTCATCTCTTTCTCTAATTTCATGTTCTTCAACACCTCCCTATTACTACCAATACCTCCCTTTTTCTACCCATAAAATATTTTGCAAGCATGGCTCTTCCTTATGTCTACTGCCTTGGCATTAACAAATGTCTCCATAGCTGAGCCTCTTTCTAACTGGCGTCAAGCAAAGAAAATTCATTCTAACACAACATTGTTACATTTTCAGCATGTCTCTTCTCCACTATCTTAAAGCAGAATAATGTCTAACAAATTTAACAGAATAGCAGAGCTGGAAGGGACTTTGCCGGTCATCCAGTCCAACCCCCCTACTTAAGCAAAATTGAATCTCCACTTATATCATTTTTAACCTATATACCTACATACTATTTTATTTTTGAATTTTCTCATATCCTACAATACCATTCACATGTTTAAAAGATATCCATTGAGGATCTTACATAAGTTGCTTTTCAGAACGTTAAGAGTCGTACTGTATCTTGCTGAGAAGGGAAGGACTTCCACATCATTTATTTTAGATTTGAATGTGAAATAAAATATATGTAAAATATTGCTATATTAATGCTTGCCTACTGACCAACAAAACAGAAATCTTGGCAAAGGAACAGTTAGTACCATGGCAAGGGATATTATGCAAAAGGTGAGCAGGACACTTTTTCTATCACACAGATGTAAGTTAAAAAAGTTACACAATTTATGGTATTTTAAGCTCAATTCAATCATGGAATACTTACCTATGATGTGCAGCTAGGAAAATTTTCTGGCATTTGTGTTGATTATACTAAAGCTCTGTCTCTTTTTTCTTCCATTCAATCATGTCCAATTCTTGGAGACTGCCTGCAGAAGTCCCTGAAGTTTTCTTGGCAAGATTTTTCAGAGATGGGTTGCCGTTCTCTCCTTCCTAGGACTGCAAGAGAGTGAATAGCCCAAAGTCACTAAATGGCTTTTTGAGTAAGGCTGGATTAGAATTTACAGACTATGTCTCTTCTGATCCTTAATGACTATATCAAACTGGCTCTCGTAAAGCTCTTATAGAAAGCTAAAAATTATGTTAGTAGAGTTTATGGTGGTATTCTTAGCATTAATAACTGAATGAAATTTATTGAGAAAGAGAACACTCTTATATCAAGATAAATCATGAATTGGTGTAGAACTGGGTTAAAATGAACTATTTCCATACCAAACAGGCTGGCAAGTAGATGAGTCTATTTTTGTACTCATGATTATCTACATCAGGACATCTTTCCCCCTTAACTTCTTATAAAGTCTTCTGTTTCTTTTTATAATATTCAACTCACTCCCTTCACATTTGTAAGAGTGAAAGCCAACCAATATTTCAAAGGGAATTTCTTCCAACGCAGGAAATCAGCTTGCCACTAAACATTTACTATGCTGTCTTCAGTCTTTCGCTCCCCCATGAGTTATCCATTCTTTCTGGGTTTTACCATTCATCTTATGATAACCTCCTTTATTTGCAATATATTTCTTAGTCATTTTAACATCTTTATAAAGCTACCCAAGGCATAGGAGGAAGGCAGGAGGAGGAAGGCATAGAATTAGCCTATTTATCTATATATCATGATGCCAGTATAAACCTAAAGAAATTATTGATTAATCTGAAAAGAAATAAAAGTAAATGGATTTCACTTTGTAAGCATTTTTCTTACTGCTTTACCTTCTCCAATAAAAATGAAGTCATAGATCAGTCCATTAAGTGCTGCCATTTTCTCCCTTCTTGCTATTCTTTATTTGGATTTTCCCATCCATAAGGCAACCAATAATGAACATGTTTTATTGCAGGTTTGAAAGGAAACTATAGCCACCTATCCCCACAAGCTCCACATCAGACACACCAACAACAGCCAAGCCTCCTACAACTAACCCCATCCCATTGGGTTCACAACCCCTAGTGATCACAGAAAAGGAAGTGCAAGACCTATTTCACAGACAAAAGCCAGGAAAAGCTGCGGGCCCAGACAAGATAACTCCTTCTTGCTTAAAAGTCTGTGCTGACCAATTGGCCCCCAACTTTACCCATATCTTCAATAAATCACTAGAGATGTGCTATGTTCCTTCTTGCTTCAAACACTCTACTATCATCCCAGTGCCAAAGAAGCCCACAATCAAGGAACTGAATGACTACAGACCAGCTGCTCTAATATCTGTAGTCATGAAAACCTTTGAAAGGCTAGTGCTGTCCCACTTGAAAACCATCACGGATCCGCTGTTAGACCCCTTGCAATTTGCATACCAAGCAAATAGATCAACAGATGATGCTGTTAATATGGCTTTGCACTACATCCTACAACATCTTGAATCTCCAAAGACCTATGCAAGGATCCTTTTTGTAGACTTTAGTTCAGCATTCAATACCATCATTCCAGACACTCTTCTAACTAAGCTAAACCAGCTACAGGTACCTGAACACACTTGTAAAGGATCATAAGCTTCCTAACAAACAGGAGGCAGCAGGTGAAGCTAAGCAGAATCACATCAGATACCTGTACAATTAGCACAGCCCCCACCCCCAGGCTGTGTGCTCTCCCCACTTCTTTTCTCTCTGTATACCAATGACTGCATCTCTAATGATCCATCTATTAAACTACTGAAGTTCGCAGATGACACAACAGTGATCAGTCTCATTTGAGACAATAATGAATCAACATACAGAAGGGAGGTTGAACTAGCTTTGTGGTGCGACCAGAACAATCTGGAACTGAACACACTCAAAACCATAAAAATGGTGGTAGACTTTAAGAGAAGCCCTTCCATACTTCCACCCATTACAATACTAGAGAAAACAGTATCAACAGTAGAGACCTTCAAATTTCTAGGTTCTACCATATTGCAAGATCTAAAATGGACAGCTAACATCAAAAACGTCATCAAAAAAGGACAACAAAGAATGTTCTTTCTGCGCCAACTCAGAAAGCTCAAACTGCCCAAGGAGCTGCTGATCCAATTCTACAGAGGAATTATTGAGTCTGTCATTTGCACCTCTATAACTGTCTAGTTCGGTTCTGACAGACACAGACTTCAGAAGATAATTAGAACTGCAGAAAAAACAATGGCTACCAACCTGCCTTCCATTGAGGACCTATATACTGCACGAATCAAAAAGAGGGCTGTGAAAATATTTACAGACCCCTCACACCCTGGACATAAATTGTTTCAACTCCTACCCTCAAAAATGCACACCAGAACAACTAGACACAAAAACAGTTTCTTACCGAACGCCATTACTCTGCTAAACAAATAATTCCCTCAACAGTGTCAAATTATTACTAAATCTCTACTATATTAATCTTCTTATCGTTCCCATCACCCATCTCCTTCCACTTATGATTGTATGACTGTAACTTTGTTGCTTGTATCCTTATGTTTTGTATTGATATTGATAGTTTCCTGATTGCTTATTTGTACCCTATGACTATTATTATTATTATTATTATTATTATTATTATTATTATTATTATTATTATTATTATTATTATTATCATCATCATCATCATCATCATCATCATCATCATCATCATTATCATTATTATTATACCTTAGAATTCTTGATGAACGTATCTTTTCTTTTATGTACACTGAGAGCATATGCACCAAGACAAATTGCTTGTGTGTCCAATCGCACTTGGCCAATAAAAAATTCTATTCTATTCTATTCTATTCTATTCTATTCTATTCTATTCTATTCTATTCTATTCTATTCTATTCTATTCTATTCTATTCTATTTTATCCGGTTTTCCTTTGAGTTTGCACTGAGAGATTAAATTAACAGCACTCAGGAATTTTAATGCAAGAATTCTAAAATGGTCCACCAATGAATTTAGTTAATGGAGGGAGAGGGGATCCTTAGTGCTCTCACCAAGGACTCTTTAAATCTACCCTGAGCTATTCAGGGGTTCTCTTCTATTGGTCACTTAATTGGATAAATACATGGACTAGGGCAGTGGTGGGTTTCAATTTTTTTTACTACCGGTTCTGTGGGTGTGGCTTGGTGGGCGTGGCAGGGGAAGGACACTGTAAAATCTCCATTCTCTCCCAATTCCAGGGGAAGGTTACTGCAAAATCCTCATTTCCTCCCAATCAGCTGGGACTCAGGAGGCAGAGAATAGATGGGGGAGGGGCCAGTCAGAAGTGACATTTACTGGTTCTCTGAACTACTCAAAATTTCTGCTACCAGTTCTCCAGAACCTGTCAGAAGCTGCTGGATTTCACCCCTGATCCAGTCACTACTTATTCCCATCCGATCCCTCAGACCAACCACAATAGTTGCTTCCATACCAGATATTTAGTAGTCTGAGGGATAAAACAATGCCATGAGGTTTCTAACTACCACTGACTCCCACTCATTATTCATTTGTTCCCAACCACCACCACCTCATCCCCCTCCATTTCCTGAGCCACCACAGGAACATTCCAGAAGATTGTAAATCACAACAAGGTTGGTTCAGCTCAGATACTTCCAATATGTAGCAGCAAGATGATGGAAACTAGTTGGAAGGTGGACATTGGGGCTCATGTCAACAACTATCCCTTGATCTTTTTTTTTAAATTTTTTTTTTGTCACAACAGTATACACAAACATTGTCATAAATAAAACGACATATCTTGAAGAAAATATATATATATATATATATATATATATATATATATATATATATATATATATATGTATGTATGTAAAAAATATGCATTAACTATATTAATTTGATATAATGAAGGGAACAATAGGACAGGAACGGTAGGCACTTTTGTGCTCTTATGCACGCCCCTTATAGTCCTCTTAGGAATGGGGTGAGGTCAATAGTAGACAGTTTTTGGTTGAAGATTTTGGGATTTTGAGTAGAGACTATGGAGTAAGGTAATGAGTTCCAAGCATTTACAACTCTGTTACAGAAGTCATATTTTCTGCAATCAAGTTTGAAGCGGTTGACATTTAGCTTGAATCTATTTTTTGCTCTTGTAATATTGCGATTGAAGCTGAAGTAGTCTTTTATAGGAAGGATATTGCAATAGATGATTTTGTGTGTTAAACATAGGTCATGTCGAAGTCGATGGAGTTGTAAGTTTTCTAATCCCAGGATTTCAAGCCTGTTGGTATAAGGTATTTTGTTGTTTTCGGAGGAGCGAAGAACTCTTCTAGTAAAATATTTCTGGACTCGTTCTATTGTATTTTTGTCAGAGATGTGGTATGGGTTCCAGACGGATGAGCTGTATTCAAGAATAGGTCTGACAAATGTTTTGTATGCTCTAGTTAGTAGTGTAGAGTTTTTGGAAAAGAAGCTGCGTAAAATTAGGTTTACAACTCTTAGGGCCTTTTTTGCTATGGGCTTTGGCATTAAGGTCATTTGATATGAGAACTCCAAGATCTTTGACAGGGTGGGGGTCGTCAGTAAGGTAATGACCATCAAGTTTGTACTTGTTGATAGGATTCTTTTTTCCAATATGTAAGACTGAGCAAGCATCTCTTGCTCTTGCCACCTCACGGATCTAATATTTAAAACTTTGGAATATGTGCATTAAAAGGTGTCCCTCTCTCTCTCTGTTCCAGTAAACCTCTCTCCTTTAGCACAAATAAGATGGCATTTTCTTCATTTATCACCACCTCCACTTAGAATGTGGAATAAGGCCAAAGCTAGTTCAGGAGAAACTGATTCTTTAGGTATGCAAGCCATAAACTGCAAATAGATTTAAAGTGTCCCAAAATTGGATGCAATTGGCTGTCATAGACTATTAGATGGGTTCTTGAAGCAAAACTTTTTTGTTCTAATTTATCATGTGCAGAGATGGATTCTTAGAACATTGTTGAACTTGGAGCTGACAAATTGAACTTTTTAATGCCTTCAGACTCACCAGGTTTTTGTCTGTTTATGATAATAAGAAGTAAATTTCAAGAGATTCTATGTATTATCTTCATACAAAAGGCTTGTCTTCTATCAGACTTTTGTTAAGTTCACAAAAGGAACAGAATAAGATACAATCAAAAAGTTCTGAAATATATTGAAGCATAATGTTGAAATGCTCATTATTGCTGAAGCTAAAAAGAAATGCTTCGAGACATATCCCAGCTAGATTCTTTTTCCTGCTGGTAAAGGTATAGCAGCATCCAGTCCAAATCACAAGAAATGGGAAAGCAGAATAACTTGTGAACAAAATTGCCAGCTGTATATTTTATAGAAAACTAATACCATATTTCAGGAGAAAGTCTTCAGCGAAGGAAATAACTCATTGATAAGAAAATTCCAGTGCATATTCATGGTGTAAATCAACCATACCAGAGCTAAAGCCATTCAAGTGAGAGAGGATATTAATCAAGTTGATTTTCATTGATTTTGCTACATGGATAAACATTTCTCGGTGAAGGCAGCAAAAGGAGTTGAATTTTCTTTCATCAAATGAAGGCATTTGTTGGAAAATGGTTAAAGAATCTAATAAATTAATGGAAGTAGATTCACAAATTTACACCAATATGGAAACAATTCTGTCTGTCAAGTCCATACCAATTCAGAAATGCATGAATAATGCCTTTCTTATTGGAGTTCTTAGTACCATAAATCAAGTTATTTTTCAGACATATTAGTGTCATTCAGAGATTGGTCTTTTTTGCTGTCTTCAATGTATTTGAATGCTTTGATTATAAATTATCCATGTTGATAGGAAAAGTATATCAGGTAAATGTTTGGTAATAGAGGGTTAAGTACACATGGGACTAAATATTCTGGAGTGTATAACAAGCAAGGTTCCCACAACTATATAATTTAGGTAAAACTTTTTCTTTCTTTCTCTCTCTCTATATTTCTGTATGCATTTCCCAAGAATTAAATCCTGAGCCTCTTTCCCCCATTATTTTTCCAGTGGATGATTTGCCATTCTTTTCTTATGTTGACCTCTTGGCTCCTTGTTCCCCATGTTTCCAGTTTGAAGTGTTTCTGACGTAAGTCTTTGGAACTTCATCAATGTTCCTTTGAGTCCTCAAAAGAGAATGTGGTTTGAGTACTACAGTACCTAATAATGCACAGTCCTTCTGTAGTGCAGCTCAGTGGTGTGTTGCCCCGGTTCGGACTGGTTCTCAACAACTGGTAGTAAAACCTGTGGGAGGCTCCGCCCACCAACGTCAACTTCATCAGGAAGCTTCTGCACATGTGTGTGCCATGCTGTGAACCGGTAATAAGTAGAGCCCACCCCGGTGCAGCTGCTAAAATCCTAAGGGTGGAAATCCCATAGGACTCTATTCTACCTTTTGATTCTGGTTAGAAGATTGGTGGTTCTTTCTGACCATTTATCTTTTATAGGGTACTTCATCTGGTCCCCTAATGATTAAGTGTGGCTATGCTACCTTTCTGATTATTAAAGGGTCGACATAATAAGCTGAAATAATTTCTATGCTTTCATCTTCTTTCTAGTTACCTTATGTAGAGGTATGAGGACAAATTCTTATTCCACACCATGGAGAAAAAATATTTTAATGAAGAGAAACAAAATTGAAATTTACTCTACAAAACGTAACCCTCCCCCCAAAAAAGGCAATTATTACAATTCCATGTTCATTAAGATAATTGCAGATTGAAATATTTTGATCACAAAGATATTACAAAGCCTGGGATTCCTAAATATATCTGGTGATAGTCCATCCAGTCAAATGCCTTCATTGGTTCAACTGGCATTCTAAGCCACTGTTTTTCAACCTTAGCTACTTTGAGGCATGTGAATTTTAATTCCCAGAATTTTCACCCTGGGAGATGACATCCACATATTGTAAAGTTACTAAGTTTGAGAAACACTGTACTAAACTAAAACCTCATATTCTTCTATTGACAATTAATGTTACCACAGTCCTCTGATGTATGAATGAGTATATATGCTAACATTAGCAATTTATTAGAGTCGCTATACTATTATAGTATTGGAATACTGTTGAATTGCTAATCTTCAAACAGAACTTTGCTATTTCGAGCTGTCCACAATATATACTGTCCAACTACAAATAAAGCATGGCATACTTATCTAACAGAACATTAGATTTTGGTTCCATGTAGATGATTAAAGTTATCTTAGGATCAGAATGTCAATTAACTACAGTGGGCCTTAATTCTATTATGAATGACTGTACCATAACATGGCAATCAATGGAAGTCTCGATTTAAACTGCATATTGAAACTGAAGCAATTTAATTTTAGAATGGTTCTTTTTTTTCATTAGTAACATAAGTGGTTTCATGTTTAAAAAGAAAGCTTTTGTGTACTATTAAAGTACGTGCTTTCAGAAATGTAACATAGCTGAGTTCATATTCTGACATACATGGACTATAGGAAACTTTTAGCTTTGGCTTTGAACAGAGTTCCTTCTGGTAGAATTATCCAGCAAATTATACCTATATTTTTGTGATATAGATTTCAGCTAAGACAAAATGCAATAGTTTGGTTGGATATATTGGCTGTCAGAGTGTTACTGGAGGCAAGGCTAAATAGAATAAGAAGTGACTGGATGAAAAAAAAGGACAAGAAAGATTATAATTGTGTTTATTTTATTGACTGTCATCCTTCCAAAGTTGCTATATAGATCTATATAACAAATAAATTGATAAATTCAAAACCGATGCATGCCATATACAATCCGGAAATCAGTTTTATCTTTATTGTAAGATTACATTAACAGAATCTGAAAGTCTGAAAATAGCCATCTGTCCCTTACTTTTACTCTCCCAAAAACTAGAAAGGGTCCCTTTTGAGATTCTTTTACCACCCTTCCCCCTTTGGATTTAAATGTTGTTTATGAGACTGCTGTCTACTGCCTCCCAAGATCATTCCCACATAACATTATATATTCACACAAAGAGAAGTTTCTGAACATGGAAAGAGACTTCTAATTATCCACCAACCAAAATTGGAACAAAATTGATGTCACTCCAATATCCCTACATGTTCAGTTAACATATGAGGAGACTGTGAGTTTGCTTAGATTTCCTAAGATCAACCAAGGTTAGCTAGATGCTTCCATTTATTATCCAGGGTCCCACAATACGTAGAGAAATTTTATTTATATTTGTGTTATTTAAAGAATAGCTGATAGGACAATATTGCTCAATATTGCTCAACTCCATGATCCATTCACATGACATTTATACGAGGAATGCTTGAATTATTTTTCATTTTATCATGCTTGGTAGAAGGGTAAAAAAGCTAAAACATTTTGGATACAGATACGTATGTTAATTCAGAAGATTTTAAAGGTTAAAATACAATTGAAATCTTTTTGAGAGGGGACTAATGGCAAAAAACATAAAAAATAATAAATTTTGTTTTTATATCTGTGACAACTGCAGCAAGACTACTATGTGGTCAAAAATGGAAATGTTAAATGGAAGAATGGTTGAATTATGGAACATGCAGAAATGGCTAAACCAATTCCTTTGACTAGAGAATAAACCAGGATGTACATTTGTGGTTGACTGGAAAGCCTTTATAGACTTTTTGCATAAAATGGAAAAAAATAAATGCACTTATGATTTGTGCAGGGAATAATTCTGAATAATAGAAAAGGGTGAATTTTCTTTTGTAATTATAGAGTAAGAAATAACCTTGTATTTGTACTTGGATTTGCTGCAAAGGAAATTGGAACCTTCTTTCTATTTCTTTTTATTCATTCTTTCTACACTTTTTGCTTTTCTTTCATTTATTTGCCTTTACTTGTTAATGGTTTGTGTCAATTTTACTCCCTGTCAAACTTTCAATAAACATCCATATAAAGAAAAAAAAATGGTTGATGATTTGATAATCTCTCTAGAAGGTATTTTTATGTCAAGGGCCTATGTTTTATTTTCTGTACACTTAGACTGGAAGTTGATTATAATGTATAAATATATATATCAAATCAAATGCTTGTGATTTTTAATTAATTTAAAAAGCTTTCCTGTTACTGAGAATTCAGACATGTTGGCACTTTATTTATGTAGTTTTACCTTGCATTGTCCAAACAGTTTGGCTGAAGGATTAGACATAGAATAGAATAGAATAGAATAGAATAGAATAGAATAGAATAGAATAGAATAGAATAGAATAGAAAACAGAGTTGGAAGGGACCTTGGAGGTCTTCTAGTTCAACCCCCTGCTTAGGCAGGAAACCCTACATCACTTCAAACAAATGGTTATCCAACACTTTCTTAAAAATTTCCAGTATTTGAGCATTTACAACTTCTGGAGGCAAATTGTTCTACTGATTGTTCTGTCAAGAAATTTCTCCTAAGTTGCTTCTCTCCTTGATTAGTTTCCACCCATTGCTTCTACCCTCAGGTACTTTGGAGAATAGTTTGATTCCCTCTTCTTTGTGGCAGTCCCTGAGATATTGGAACACTGCTATCATGGATAGCACTTCCAGATTAGATTTTGGGGGAACTCCAAATCCTCAGATATATTTTTATTGTTTGGAGCAATTGTTTGGAGATGTGAAGATATAATAAAAATGGTCTGGAGGAGTGTAGAAACAGCCTAATTGTTTATTCACATCCTTTATTGATTAGTTTAAGAGAGTTATCTCTTTTTTGTACAGGTTAAATTAAATGATGTTACTCAGAGAAAACTGCTGATACATGCAAATCCTGAAGATCAAATTGCCACCTAAATAGTTTTTAACTGTAATGCAAAACCCAATCTTGAAATGTTCCCACCTATTAACTGAACAGCATATCTGCTGTTCACCTTGTGATTAGAGAAATGTGGAGTCCCCAAAAATCTAATCTGTAAATCCAATTTTCTAATTTGGCAATCCTTTCCCTAAGGATTCACTATATCAGTTAGAGATGACTAGAGGCAGCAATGAAGTTGTTTGTTTTTTTTTAAAAAAGATATTTGCAGTGGTCAAGGGATCTCTGTTCTTTGTTTTGATGAATATTTAAAAAGTTGGCTGTGTTCTTATCATTACAAAACCCTTTACACAGGGGCTTTTATGGCTCTATTGCCAAAAAAGAAAAAAACTTATCTAAAAAGAGCTTTAAAAGTTTCTTGATGACGTTGACACATTTTAAGATGGAAACCCTTAGAAGTAACCCCTTTCCCACAATGGAATTTCCTTAAGAGAATGATAAACCACCATACACACACATACTCACTCACATATACATACACGTACATACATATATTGGACCAGGGCAGGGGTGAGGTCTAATTTTTTTTACTACCCGTTCTGTGGGCGTGGCTTATTTTGTGGGCGTGGCTTGATGGTCATGTGGCAGTGGGTGTGGCTTGATGGTCATGTGACTGGGTAGGCATGGCCAACTCAATGTCTCTCATGTCAAGGGTACCTCGCCTGGCCCCTCCCCTCCCAGCCATTCCTTGTCACACCCAGTCTCAACGTATCTATAGTTCTGCAAAAATGTTGTTCACCTTTTTTCAACTTTATTATCTACATACTATAGATCAGGGGTCTCCAAACCTGGCCACTTTAAGACTTATGGACTTCAAGTCCCAGAATTCCTCAGCCAGCTTTGCTCTCTTAAACTCTTAAAGTGATCAAGGTTAGAGACTTCTAGATGCACTTTCATGGACCACTGAAAGGAGGAAATGGCTCACATGCTTTGCCCAAGAGTGTGATAGGCAACAGTCTTTTAAGGGACTGCTAGAAAGAAGGGGGGGGAAAGTAATTTTCCAAAGCACCAGTAAGCAAAACAATAAGGAATGGATGGAAACTCAACAAAGAGAGAAGCAACCTAAAACTAAGGACAAACTTCCTGACAGTGTGAACCTATATAGGTTTCAGTCATAATTTCACATATAAAATAGCCATTCATGTAATACAACCTGCATATTGTTCAAAACAATCATTAGTATTATGGCTGATGTTTGACAGCAAGCCTAAAATCCCTATTCCCTCCCCATTCCAGGGGAAGGTACTTCAAAATCCCCATTTCCTCCCCATTCCAGGGGAAGGTACTTCAAAATCCCCATTTCCTCCCCACCCCATTAATCTGTTCTGGGAAGGAATCAAACTCCCCCCTCTTCATTTCCCAAATAAAATATCCCAGATATTTAAGGAATAATCAAGCTGCTAGCAAGGAACTTGCCTGGAATTCACATTCCTGCCAGCTGCATAAAGGAAACTTTGTAAGCAGAAAACAGCTACTGGTGCTTACAGATAATATAAAGTGGAAGCCGGAAGTTCGGCTTCATTTAAAAGCAGGCAGAAAACTCATTCAGGACAGGATACTTCACAATGGAAATCGCCCAAACCTTTTTAGAAACACAAAGACCATTTTGCACAAACCCCAAAACTTCAAAAACATTGAACCATAAAAGAATTCCTCCTCTTATCCAATTTGTTGTTCAGCTGACCCTTCTTCTTTGCCAAGTGATCTGGCTGAGAAGCGAGCTGATCAGTTGGGAGGCTTCTTGGCTTCTCAATTTAAAGGAATGGTGTCTTGTTTTTTTTTTCTCTTCTTCGACAAGTTAGTCTTGATTTTTTCATTCTAGCCCGATCATCTGGGAGTCGGAGGCTGCAAGAGACTGGGTGTGGGGCCAGGCAGAATTTTTACTACCATTTCATTTCATTTCATTTCATTTATTAAATTTCTATACCGCCCTTCTCCTGAAGGACTCAGGGCGGTTTACAGCCAATAAAACATAATTTATAAACAGACATAAAATACAGTATAAAAATCTAATTCCATTTGGCTAATATCAATTAAAAATTATGCCAAAAACAATAATAAAACCCCATTTAAAACAATAGTAACTTAGACCAACCCTGAGCTCACGATGGAAGGTCTGGAGGTCGGGGAGTAATCGTAACCCTGGAGGAAGCTCATTCTAGAGGGTGGATGCCCACACAGACAAGGCTTTCCCCCTGGGGGTTGCCAGCCGGCATTGTTTGGTTGATGGCACCCTGAGGAGACCGTCTCTGTGGGAGCGCACAGGTCTGTGGGAGGCTATCGGTGGCAGTAGGCGGTCCCGTAAATAACCCAGTCTCGTGCCATGGAGCGCTCTAAAGGTGGTTACCAACACCTTGAATTGCACCCGGAAGACCACCGGTAACCAGTGCAGACTGCGCAGGAGAGGTTAATATGGGAGCAATGAGGAGCTCCCTCTATCACCCGTGCAGCCTATTCTGGACCAGTTGGAGCTTCCGGGTGCCCTTCAAGGGGAGCCCCATGTAGAGAGCGTTACAGTAGTCCAGGCGGGAAGTGACGAGGGCACGAGTGACCGTGCACAAGGAATCCCAGTCTATGAAGGGGCACAACTGGCGTATCAAGCGTACCTGATAAAAAGCTCCCTGGCGACGGCCGTCATATGGTCTTCTAATGACAGCCGAGCATCCAGGGGAATGCCCAAGTTGCGGACCCACTCTATAGGGGCCAATGACTCGGCTCCAACAGTCAGCGATGGGACCAGCTGACTGTACCGGGACGCCAGCATCCACAGCCACTCGGTCTTGGAGGGATTGAGTCAGAGCCTGTTTCTCCCCATCCAAACTCACACGGCCTCCAAACATCAGGACATCACGTCAACAGCCTCGTTGGGGTGGTCCGGGGTAGAAATGTACAGCTGAGTATCATCAGCGTACTGATGACATTGCACCCCAAAACCACGGATGATCTCACCCAGCGGCTTCATATAGATGTTGAACAGGAGAGACGAGAGAATCGACCCCTGAGGCGCCCCACACGTGAGGCGCCTTGCGGTTGACCTCTGCCCCCCTGACAACACTGTCTGCGATCGGTCAGAGAGATAGGAGGAGAACCATCGGAAAATGGTGCCCCCCACTCCCAATCCCTCCAGCCATCGCAGCAGGATACCATGGTCGATGGTATCAAAAGTTTCTGAGAGGTCTAATAGGACCAGAACAGAGGAACAACCCCTATCCCGAGCCCTCCAGAGATCATCTACCAAGCTGTTTCCGTGCTGTACCCAGGTCGGAAACCGGACTGGAATGGGTTTAGATAGACAGTTTCATCCAGGTACCGGGGAAGCTGTCATGCCACCACACTCTCAACAACCTTCACCACAAAGTGAAAGTTGGAGACCGGACGATAATTCAATAAAATAGCTGGATCCAGGGAAGGCTTCTTAAGAAGAGGCCTCACCACCGCCTCTTTCAAGGTGGACAGGAAGACACCCTCCCTCAAAGAAGCGTTAACAATTCCCTGTAGCCAGCCTCGTGTAACCTCCTGTGTGATCAGTACCAGCCAGGAGGAACACGGGTCCAATAAACATGTGGTGGGATTCAGCCTACCCAACAACCTGTCCATGTCCTTGGGAGCTACAGATTCAAACTCATCCCAGATAACATCATCAAGACCAGCCTATATCATCCCACCTGAATCTACCCCATCAGAGTTCAGCCCATCCCGAATCTGAGCGATTTTATCGTGCAGATATTGACCAAAGTCCTCAGCACGTCCCTGCAAGGTGTCCTCCTACGGTCCGATGTAGTAGGGAGCAGGTCACTCTAAACAGAGCGGCTGGGCGGTTATCTGCCGATGCAATAAGAGTGGAAAAATACTCATGTTTTGCCACTCTTATCGCCACTAGATAGGTCTGAATATGAAACCTAACTAGTGTCCGATCAGATTCAGAATGACTGGCCCTCCAATCACTCTCTAGGCATCTTTTCCAGCACTTCATCTCTCTCAGCTCCTCAGAGTACCAAGGAGCTGGTCGAGATTGGTGCCGGGTCAGAGGCCGCAAAGGCATGACTCGGTCCAAAGCCTCCGCCGCCGACCTTTCCCAGGCGGAGACAAGTTCTTCCACCGAGCTGTGAGCTAGGTCCTCAGGAAGAGGCCCAAGCTCCATCAGAAACCTCTCCGAGTCAATCAGGCGCCTGGGACGGAACCAACGATTCGGTTCCGTCTCCCTGCAGTGTGGGTTGGTGGTTCTGAAGTCGAGTCGAAGGAGGAAATGATCTGACCATGACAAGGGATTAATAACTAGGTCCCCTAATTCTAGATCATTCTGCCACTGTCCCGAGACAAAAATCAGATCCAGGATGTTTCCCCCGTTGTGAGTGGGACCATTAACTAACTGGGTCAGGTCCAAGGCCGTCATGGAAGCCATGAACTCCCGAGCCGCCGCCGATGACTCACCAACCGATGGCAAATTGAAATCCCCCATAACCATAAGTCTGGGGGTATCAACTGCCGTCCCGGCTATCACCTCCAGCAGCTCGGGCAGGGCTGCTGCCATGCAGCAGGGAGCCAGGTACGTGACCAGCAAGCCCACCTGCATCACCTGACCCCACTTCACAAGGAGAGACTCACATCCGGCTATCTGCAGGACAGTGACCTCCCTCTGTTCCAAAACTTCTTTGATAATAACCGCCACTCCCCCACCCCTGCCTTGGGCCCTCGGCTGATGAAATGCATGAAAACCCGGTGGGCATATTTCAACAAGGGGAAACCCCCCCTGTGCCCAACCAGGTCTCTGAAATGCCCATAAGGTCCGCACCCTCCTCCTGTATAAGATCACAAATAAGGGGGGCTTTATTCAACATGGACCTGGCATTGCACAACATCATCCGAAGGTCCAGGCTCTGAGGACTCTCGCTACCTGGGTTACGGGTAAAGTCCGAGGACCCGGAGTGCGCAACCGCTTGCAAACAGCGGGTACGCACTCCTCGAACATGATGTGGGCCCCCACTTCCACCGTATCTGCCCCTCCCAATTACTGTGCCGATGGAACAACCCTCATGTAGTCGGTTCCCAGCTTCCTCCTTAACCCCCAAACCCATAACCTCCGAACCGTGAGCTCTCGTAGGGCCCAGCCCCAACCCAGATGGATTTCCCCCACAACCCATCTCAGCCCTCCCTCCCCTTAAAAACCCCTTAAAAGCAGCTATTAAAAAGTTCTTAAGTTTCTTTTTCGCCACATGCTACCTCTCGGGATTCCAAAATCTGTCATCAACGTAGGCCCTCGATAACGTGGAGGGCCAGTTCTGCGAGAGGGGGGAGTCTCGCAGATCAAGAAGCTCGGCTGGAGAATATATCATAGTTTGGTAGAAAAGCGGGATTAATTCCATCCCGGCCAGGCAAATGTTGTTATTGCAGGTCTCTAGTTGGAAAAAGAGAGGCCTAGGTAATAAAAATCCAGCTGAAAGGTCTCCGGATTGCCAAAGGACTAGCTGATACAAGTCCAGCTGAAAGATGGTCTCCGGATTGCCAAAGGACTAGATGATACAAGTCCAGCTGAAAGATGGAGGGCAGGATGGCCAAACCCTCGGGCTCCAGGAAAGGAGATGTCTACGTCGCAAGAGCCACGCCACCGACGACCCCCAAACACTGCCGTCCAGCCTCAGCGAGGGCCTCACAGGAGATGTCCCCGACGATGTCCCCCAGGGGCACTATCATCTTCACTCCCATTTCCAGTCCCAACCAGACCCTCCGAACAACCAGTTCTACGAACTACTCAAAATGTTTACTACCGGTTCTTGCGAACTGGGGAGAACCGGTAGCAACCCACTACTGAACTAGGGGTGAAATCCAGGAGGTTCTGACAGGTTCTGGAGAACCGGTAGCGGAAATTTTGGGTAGTTCAGAAAACCGGCAAATACCACCTCTGCCTGGCCCCAGAATGGGGTGGGAATGGAGATTTTGCAGTATCCTTCCCCTGCCACGCCCACCAAGACAGACCCACAGAACCGGTAGTAAAAAAAATTGGATTTCACCACTGTATTGGACCATATATATATATATTGGACCATTAAGTCCAAAGGTTCTGGAGCATGAAACAAATCTATGACACCTACTATGAATATCAATTTGAGGATATAAAAGTCTCCATATTCAACAGTCTTAGAGTTATTTCTCTCTTGATGCAAATAGTAATTTCATGTCAGTTAATCCAGTGATTGACTCCTCTGACAGTGAAAGAATAAATTACCTTGAACCCCATTTGTCTTTCTTCTCATTGCTAATAAATTTGGCTAGACAAGCAGCAGAGGAAATATGCAATTGGGTAATCTTTTTGTAAGTTTCTAAATCAGAGTGGTACATTTGAAAGCCATCTATTTTCAGCTCAGTACTTAAAGAAAATGAGCCATGTGACATTAAGTTGCTTTACTTTCAATCCACAGGTTAAAACAGAGGAAAAGAATTTTCTTTGATTGTTAGCATTATGGTAAAGTCATTTATAATGGAATTAAGGACCACTTGTAGTTAATAGAGATTCTGATCTTCAGATGTCTTTGGGGTATAAATAGATCTAATGTCTAACATTCGGGTAGATAAATATCACATGCTCTTCTTGTACCTGGCAGGATATTGTGTGAATAGCTTAATTTTTTAAAAATGTCACGTTTCCACACAATGATTCATCACAGTTCTTGTCCCAAAGGAAACACCTTGAAGGGGACTAAACTAAACAAAGAAATCAATAGTCCTTTTTTAAAAAAAGAGACCGACCGGCAAGTAAATATTTCATCTCTTAGCAAGTGAAACAAACGGTAATATAAATAGGAAAATGCAAAATAAACCATTAGAAAATTTTGGGGGAGGGGGGTATCAAAACTATTTCCCATTTCAATTATTTTTAGCAGTGCCTGAAAACATGATTAATTCACAGGGTGTTTTTTTGGGGAGGGGGGGAAGACTGATCTTCCTATACATTTACACTAGGCATTATGTATGTATGTATGTATGTATGTATGTATCAGAGGTGGGTTTCATCAGGTTCTGACCAGTTCTGGAGAACCGGTAGTGGAAATTTTGAGTAGTTCGGAGAACCGGTAGTAAAAATTCTGACTGGCCCCACCCCCATCTATTTTCTGCCTCCCAAGTCCCAGCTGATCGGGAGGAAATGGGGATTTTACAGTAACCTTCCCCTGGATTGGGGAGGGAATGGAGATTTAGTATACAGTACTGGATACAGTATCCTTTCCCTGCCACACCCATCAAGCCACACCCACAGAACTGGTAGTAAAATTTTTTGAAACCCACCACTGATATGTATGTATGTATGTATTAGGGGTGAAATCCAGCAGGCTCTGACAGGTTCTGGAGAACCGGTAGCAGAAATTTTGAGCAGTTCGGAGAACCGGTAGTGGAAATTCTGAGTAGTTTGGAGAACTGGCAAATACCACCTCTGGCTAGCCCCAGTGTGGGGTGGGAAAGGAGATTTTGCAATATTCTTTCCCCAGGAATGGGAAGGGAATGGAGATTTTGCAGTATCTGTCCCCTGCCACGCCCACCAAGCCACACCACCACCACCAAGCCATACCCACACAATCCGTAGTGACAAATTTTACATTTCACCCCTGGTATGTATGTATGTATATATGTATGTATGTTTGTATGTATGTATCTTGATTGTAAGTTTTGACTTCCTTTTACTGATGTGATGTCAGATAGCTATAAAAATTTGCACAAGATTATCAGATTGATAATGAAAAAAAAAAATTAAACCAGATTGTTGTTGTTAGTTGCAAAGTCATGTCCGACCCATCCTCCAGGCCTTCCTGTCCTCTACCATCCTCTGGACTCCCTTTAAACTCATTCCTACTGCTTCAGTGACTCCATCCAGCCACCTCATTCTCTGTCGTCCCATTCTTCTTTTGTCCTCAATCTTTCCCAGCATTAGGCTCTTCTCCAGTGAGTCCTTCTTTCTCATTAGGTGGCCAAAGTATAAACCAGATTGGATTGGGTTAATTCTTGAATGGAAAGGATTAGAAAAGGATTAGAAAGATGTTTTATTTTGCAAAACAAAGATATAAAAGTCATACATGAAACTCACAAATCTATATGTGTGTTCTTCCTATTACTTCTATATCCTGTATTTTGTTCTATTATTATTGTTTCTATACTACTCAATTGACAGTGACTGTTATGACAATTACTATTCTCTACACTACTACTCAGGAATCAGATTGGTGTAGTGATTAAGAATCAAGCTAGAAATCAGGAGATTATGAATTTCAGTCTTGTCTTAGTATCAAAGCCAGCAGTCAGTCATTTTCTTTTAGTCCTGGGAAGGAAGCAATGGCAAATCACTTCTAGAAACTCTTTTATCTAGACAGTTTCTGAGCATCAGACATAATTGAATAGAAGAAAAACAGTATTACTATTTAATTACTACTACAGATAGTTATCACTTACTGATTTCTCATTCAGAGACCTTTCACAATTACTGACAATCCTGAAAAAGGAGATTTATGACCGGTCATCATAGCATCCTCACCGTCATGTGATTCTGATTTGGGTATTTGGGAACCAGTGTTAATTTATGATTATTGTAGTATCCTGTGGTAAGGTGATCACCATTTGGCAACCTTCATAGTCAGTTTCTGACAAAGACAAAGGGAAAACTGGAAGGAAGTCACAAGTCACAGTCATGTGACATTGTACTTTAAGACTGTAGGTGATTTGCTTCATGATCATAGCAGAACTGACACTAAGTTGGACACAGTCATGTGATGTTTTATTTAACCACATTGTTTTGTGATGAAGTTGCTACTCCCAATTATGGTAGGTAGTTGAGCATTGCATGTACTGTTATTATTACAATGTTTCCTCTATACTATGACTATTACTATACTTTTTGCTCTATGCTACAGCATGCTGACTGGCAAATTGTGGAAGTTGAAATCTGCATTGATAAGATTGAAAAATATTGCCCTTTCCTCCTTCATCTCCTCTTCTTCTTCTTCTTCTTCTTCTTCTTCTTCTTCTTCTTCTTCTTCTTCTTCTTCTTCTTCTTCTTCTTCTTCTTCTTCTTCTTCTTCTTCGTTCTCTTCTGACCAATTTGTTCTGTCTTAATTCGTCTCTATGGATTTTCTTCTCTTTTATTTTTCTTCTCTGTCAAGAGCCAGCATGTAAAACTCTTGCATATATCCATATTGTGCTTTTTCTTACTAGGCCACTATATTTCTTTTTTCTCTTCTTTGGACCGTCCACTTCCTGTGAAGGAAACAACACCAAGACACCACCTCCTTCCTTTCGGCTGCTGCATATCTCTATTTGTTTCTGGCTGCAGAGCTCCAAAACAGGTATTTTCTCCAACTTCCTCCTGCATCTGTCTCAGGGTTGCTTTTTCATTGGCACCTCTGCCATTTTGATGTTGGGATAAAGGTTCCAATGAGAAGGAAAGAAGGTGCCTGCAATTATTTCAAGCAGTCTGTTCTTCTGTAGAGACCACTGGGAATTTCCAGGTCCGATGGCTAGATTGAGAAATTGAACAAAGGAGAGACACTGGTCCAAAGTTCTCCAGCTGGCTTAGTGCCAAAGGCAGGACTAGGACTCATAATCTCTCCTTTTCTAGCCTAGTGCCTTAACAACTACACCAAATTGACTCTCTAAGGCAAGGGTCTCCAACCTTGGCAATTTTAAGACTTTAAGCTTTGCTGGCTGAGGAACTCTGGGAATTGAAGTCCGCAAGTCTTAAAGTTGCCAAGGTCAGTGATCCCTGCTCTAAGGAGTCTCACTCTTATCATATAATTGTTCATAATTCCTAAGCTTTATTCTTATATGTTAGATTTCTCCAGAAATTGCTTTGCCGTGAAAAAAAAACACAAGAATTATTTTCAGTCAAAGTTTTCTTTTTGAAAATGCTGTTAAGTATTTCTTTCTGATTTTACCCATCAATATATAGATAAAAAAAAATGCCTTGTACTATGACATAGGGGGGAAAAAAGGCTGAACAATATGTGGATTTTGCAGCAACAGAATGAAGCAACAATTTACAGGACACCTAGGAGTAACGGCATTAAATTGATATTATAGCATCAGGGGAAATTTCTTAAAAATGAGATCTGAGCATCATGCAGAAAGAAATGGGAGCTGTTGAAACCCATCATACAAGTAATTTATTTTGTGTGACAAAGAATTCTCTAGATTTAAGGGAGAAGTCACACCCTGGAAGATGAGTTACATTCAAAAAGCTGGAATTTCTGATTCCTTCATTGGAAACCACAGACCATTTTAAAACTAATTTAATTTCTGCTAGTCTTCTGTCACAAATTATCTACTGTAGCACACATAAATACAAATAGTAATTATAAAGGAGAATTTTATGTCATCTGAAAACACCTAATAGGGATATTTCAAGCAAAAACTATACTGTAAGGATTTGCAGTAGCCGTCAATCCTGGCTGGGAGTAGAAAGTTGCTTATATTATATTCCCAAATTGTCAGCTGTAATTTGAATATGATGCTTTATTACAGGAAGTATTACTTTTTGAGAGGGTGAGGTTTCTGATATTTAACAGCATATGGCAAGCAGAAAAAAATATGTCCCTCTTCCTCTTCTTATGCTAAACATTTCATTGCTTATTTTCCTCCCTGCCCTGTTTCATATAAATGAGTTTGTATCGGAGTAGTAAAATAAGTAGCTTGAAGATTTCTTTTTTCCTTCTGTTGATTGTATCTGATTCTTGGCGATTGCATGGATGAGCCCCTACAATTAACTCCTTAAGAAGTGGTTTTTGCCATCGCTTCCTTTCTAGAGCTCTAGAGAAAGTGACTGACCCAGCCAACCAGCTGGCTTGGTGCCCAAGGCAAGACTAGAATTCACAATCTCCCAGTTTCTAGTCTGATGCCTGAATCACTACACTAAACTGGATCTCAATTCTGATTCTAACTTGTAAATTAATGATCAGCACCTTGAGTTTCAGCTGGAAACTTACTGGTACTCAACACAGCCTAGTAGAAATGTCACATAGGCAAATTAAGCAGTACCCGTTACTACCTGGACTTTGCCTCTAATATACAGCCCAGCTCTGATAGCTCTATTATAAGACAGAAATCCTTGTGCTTGCTTGAATAGAAGTATAATTAAGTTCATCTAGGTATGAAGCACCAAGGTCCATTGAGAAAATAATCCCCATGGGGAATCTGGCATACCACCTCAAAGTAGCTAAAAATTGCTCTCTTGAAATGTAACTTCTCAAAGTATTGTTTTCAGCAAGTTCTCTTTTTCTGATTTTTCTCTTGTGCTATCAGTTCATGATTACTTTTCTGTTCCTTGCCAGAAGTCTTATATATAATTTTTTTTTGTAATATTATATTATCAAAATATACTGGTTTGTAGCAGGAAATCAGCATTATTATCCTTTGCTCAATACTGCAAAAAATAAAATTAAGTCATGGAGCCTTTGGATAAGGAAAAAAAATAAGCCTGCTTTTGTAGATTTACTTCATCTAAGCCTGAAATTGCTGTGAGACAGAAAATAGATGGAATAATATTAGAATTTCTGACTACATGAAGAAAGTGATAAATTCTAACACTCTGCAACAAGGAAGCAGTTGTGATTAGAAACTGTAGGCAATTAAAAATAATTCACAGTAAATGCAGCTGTAATGAAACTTTTAATTCCAAAAATCTTTTCCTGATTCATGAAGAGAGCATGAGGCAAGGTGCCCTACTTAAGGCTTTTCTATATAACTTTATTTCCTTTAACAGCCACCCAAAGGATGTTATGCCAAGAAGAAATGCAGAATCTCCAAATGCAATATATTTAAGTGCATCAATAAACTCTAATCAGAAATAAGGACCAGCTATATGTAATATGTTGTGGATTGCAGAAAGTACAAAAAAGTATTTATTTTGGTCCTTTTCCCCCCTCCTGCTTTAAAAAGAAAGATCTAGTTAAATAAAACATTACAGATAGTCCTTGACTAATGACTGGTCACAAAGTGACTGCATAAAGTTATGCTATACAGCCCCATGGTTACTTACGATCTAGATTCAAACTTACGATCTATGACCCAACATGGTCATATGATTAAATGTTGGGTTCTTGACAACTGGCCGTCATTTACGGTCATTGGCAGTGATTGTGATTTATGATTTTGGTTTTTTGCTGGAAACCAGTGTTTACTTCCAGTTTTTGGTTAAAAATACACATTGAGGACAATGGATTTGCTTAATGACTGCTATGTTTACTTAACTACTGTAGTGTGTACTTAATGAATGTGGTCATACACCTAGCAACTGCCACAAAGAAGTCATAAAAATAGTCATGGTCACATAGTGATCCAGTTAACTCTAGCACAATTTACAGTCATAATTCCAGGCTCAAATACAGTCGTAAGTCAAGGCCTACCCGTAAGAACCATGAATGAAGCAGTCTGTGCTATTGCTAGAAAATTCTTCCCCAAATGCAGATCAAGAAATTAATCCAAATAATGAATGAAACCCAACAGGAGCCAAGAACTTTGAATTGACTAATCTGTCCATACTCATAAGCTTCTTTTTTCTCTGCAAGATTCCATATGTAGCAGATTTTGCTCTGTGAATTAGATCAGTGACTGATGACTCTTCCATAAAAAAATACTTATTGAACAGTTTGATTCTTCCACCATCACATAGAGATGACTTTTCCTTGCGCTTTCTGTATAAGTTCTGACATGTCCTTCTGCTGACTACCCTGAGGAGCTTCTAAAACCTTATTTGTGTTTTTTTTCCTCAGATCATACTGAAAATACCTTCAGAGAAAAATCTTACTCTGTGAATGAATAACACATTTTTCAAAAATGAGAAAATGCTAGTAACTGTGGTTGCCCAGTAGATGAATCTTAAGAGTTTGATAGCTGATGTCAAAACTGATCAGGCCTTATTTCCTCAAGGCACATGGCAAGCAGATCTGTGAAAGTTTAATACCGCATGAATTTTGTACTACTTTTGTTTGTTCTAGGGTAAAAGCTCAAGAAATTCATCCAAAAGACTATCTATCCATGAAGAGCTGAAACTTTCTTTCTGCCCAAAATCAAATGAAGTTTTAATACTAGGTCATTGAATAGGAATTTCTGCTTAATAAATAACAAAGCATTCCAATTAAATCTCCTTGTTTGTGCTAGAGTCTTGGCAATTTCATATGATCCATTATCATCCAACTTCTTAGTCTGCTGTGATGAAGCAAAGTCTATAAACCTATAATGCTCTGCTTTCTCCATTGCAGTGCCTGCCCTCAGGAACACCATATTGTCAATGACAGGATTCCAAGTAACACCCCAATGAAAGAAAACTCCGAAGCTTGAATTTCCTCAAAGTTCCATTTTATTAGAAATGTCATATTGGCACATCTGGGAAAACCCAAATCTGAAAGCTTCCAGGCTTTCCCCACTCAAAGGAAGGTCCAAGTCCCTGCCCAACACCCACATGTCCATCACATGGTCCAATCCAAGCACCGTCCCAAGTGGAGATGCCTCCCATTTCCAGCCGTCCAGGTGCAGGGTAAGATGTCCTTGACTTTCTGAGAAAGGATTGTTATTATGACTATTTATCACCCCGGCGCCATACAATCTCTGCTCCCAGTTTCCCACAGTAGTAAATGTGGCAGGCCTGAAGATCCAACAAAAAAGACGGCTTCCAGGCCTGACACATATCCCTTGAGCTGTTGGAGACCTGGAGGTTTGCTCTGGCATAGAGTATGGAAGTCAGAAGAGTCCATTATTGTGATGATATGCTATTTATGATTTGAATTGAGCTTGTCTCAGTCACCATTATTCTGTTTGCTAATTGTTTTTGTTTGATTTTAATCCTATGGCCACCACCCATGGTCACATGATATATACAGTATATAATTGTGAGCCACTGGAAATCATCATCATCTTCTTTTAATGACCCCATAATCCCTTGGGGGGTGGAGTCTGGGCAACTGAATGGAGCTAGTAGTATTTACTGGCCAGATGCCCTTCCTGTCACCAATGAAGAGTTTTGTTCAGCAGATATATTCTCATTGTGCCCAGAGAAATATCTGCCTCTACCTAGGATCAAACTCACAGGCTCCTAATTATGAGGCGAGAGCTCCACCTGTACGCCACTAGGAAATGATAAAGAAAACAGTTTCTATTTCATAGTTTGCTGCTAGATGCCCTAAGTGCCATAGATTCTCTGCTAGATGTTCTAAACATTATGAATTTTGCTGCAAGAAGTTTTCAACCCAAGCATTTGTCTCCTTTTACTTTGTTTCCACTGTAGAAGGTGCCAATTTCCTTTGTGCTTGACTCTAATTACAAAGGCATTGTCTGAGACAAAAGCCACACGATACTCTAATTAAAGTTCTGGATTAGAATACTATTTTTCAAGTATAGAAAAATATGTACACCCTTTTTAAAAAAATGTAGCATAGTAGTATTTAATTTTTAATCTTTTACTGCTTTTTTTTAAAAAAAAACCTGTTAGCTCTTCTGAGTACTTTTCTTGCCTTTGCATGGCATACAAACCAGCTTTTGCATGGTTTGTTGAGGGCATATCCAGAAAACGACACCTAATCAAACTTTGACAATCTTCAAAAGGGACTATCCCTGGGAGTAACTTCCTCTCTGTACTCAACAAATAATTTTTAAATCACTAGAAATTTGTGATAATGGCTTTTGGATTACATCAACACTCTATTTTTCAGTGCAGTGAATAAGGTGACTCTCTTTTGTATGTCTGTGTACATATTTTCTAGCTATTTCACTGCTTGGAACATTCTGCCTACCAGTTTAATGAAACTGTCATTCACAGCAAATGACAAATTGTGTTGCAATTTTTTTTCCCCTAAAAAGTCCCTGGGGAAAAAAATCATTCACTGCTGTGTCATTGGGTTGTCTTGATTGGATCAAAGGTATATCAATGTTAGAGTAGATCTTAAGCTTTTTCAACTTTCCACATTTGTCCTGTTGCTTGACAGTACCTTAATGCTCTTTTACATCGTGAAGCTCAAGATGAAATATTGAGAAATCACATATCAATGTGTGTTTCCTTTCCTGGATGGTTGCGGGAATAACACCCCTGCAGTATACAAGAATGTGAATTCAGGATTGTTTTGTTTGGATTTTCAACATAATGGAATAGTAAGATTTTGAAATTTAAACACTAGACTGAGTAAGCTAAGATTAAAGGAGTTCATTAAAATAAATGCTGTTTTTATAGGTGGCATTTACCACCAGCAAGAATGGCAAAGATGTCCACCAAATGTTGGAAATGTAATCAGATACCGGGTTCATACTATCATATGTGGTAGACATGTCCAAAGACAAAAAATATTGGATAAAACATGCTTAGAAAAAATGGTAAAGTAACATATAGATTTAAAACCAGAAATATTCTTGTTGGGTATTTTAACAGAAAAGTATAATAAAGGGAATACATATTTAATTTTACATGTGATAACAGCAGCAAGAATTGTTTTTGCACAACAGTGGAAAAATGAAGAGATTCTTACAGATGAAAGTGTAATAAAAATATTTTATTTTTAAAATAAAAAATGTGCAGAGATGGATAGATTAACACTCAAAATAAAGGAGAAGGAAGAAACAGAATATTTTTAAACATGGGATTCATTTTAGCAATGGTTAGTTAACAGAAACAGAAGTTAGAAACTCAAAAGTTTAAGAGGATGATTAACTATAAAACGAAGGTTTAGTATAGATAAGCTATTATTATTATTGCTATGAATATTATTATTATTACTATTATTATTTTTCAAAATTAACTGTACCCAGACAACACAGTGTTCATGTAGATCGGGGTAGTCAACCTTTTTATACCTACTGCCCACTTTTGTATCTCTGTTAGTAGTAAAATTTTCTAACCGCCCACTGGTTCTACATTAATGGTGATTTATAAAGTTTATCGTTGTCTGTGCATGCCTCTCGCGCATCATGGATTGGGTTTGTGTGGGAGGGTGCCGGCTACCAGGTCTGCCTGTCTGTTACAGCTGGGTGGTGTGGGGGGAGATGCGCGAGCTATTCTGGGATGAAGCTCTTTTTTGTGGTCGCACTATAGCACCATTTAGTTTCACTTACATAACGTGAACTAAACTTATGCATTGGTGATACAAATAGTCATGGGGAATTTTATGAAAACCTAATGAAAATGTTTTTAAATAATGCTATGAAATTTTTTTAAAAAGTCAGTTACATTTTTAAAAAAGGAAAGTGCTTCAGTATCGGACAAAATCCCTACTGCCCACCATGAAAGCTGGAACGCCCACTAGTGGGCGGTAGGGATCAGGTTGACTACCACTGATGTAGATATTGAGTTTTTATGTTTACTAAAGTAAAATGTACAAATAAAATACATACTTATTATAAATACTTACTTTTCTGTTATAATTAGTTTAGGCCAATGTTTTTCAACCTTGTCTGCTGAAAGATAGGTGGACTTAGATAGGTGGCTCTTAGAATTCTCCAGTCAGCATTGCTGGTTGGAGAATTTTGGAAGTTGAAGCCCACCCATCTTCCAATGGTTAATGTTGAGAAACATTGGTTTAGGCAGAGTGGTTTTAAAATCTTTTTTAATGGTTCTCTCTTATCTAATCTACTACACATCTCCAAACCTATTCCCTGTTCATCTTTAACCTTGTAAACTGTTAATCTATTTTTCTGACCTGCAATACAGTCTCTACTAGCATCTGTGTCTAGTCTGTCTAGTTCTTCAACTCTTTCATAAACACACTCCATTACCTCTTACTAATTCCACTCCATTTTATACACCATGCTTATTTCTTTCTTTCTGCTATTTGTCTGCTATTGTTCTGAATGACTGACCTTTCAGAATGACTGAGTGATCTATGCACACCCTTTGTCTCACAGAATAGCATACAAGCCACACAGATACTTCATGTTTTAACAAAAATCTGCACAAGCTGCACAATTTATTTATGGAAACAGACAAAACTTAACTCAGAAAGTCTGTATGAAGAGTCTAGGGATGTTGAAGTAGAAGCTGGCTTTCTAATTTCAGAGCTGTTCAGCTACTACCCATTCCTTCTGCATGTAATCTATGGCACTGTGCTATAGGTGCATGTGCAATCTGTCCTGGAAGTGCTTGTGGTAGAAAAATATAGAGACAGAGACATCAAAGTTTCCCCGTGTTTTAACAGCAGTAAGTGTCGCTAGTCCCGTAGAACAGGGGTCTCCAACCTTGGCAACTTTAAGACTTGTGGATTTCAACTCCCAGAGCTGAAGCTGGCTGAGGAATTCTGGGAGTTGAAGTCCACAAGTCTTAAAGTTGCCAAGGTTGGAGACCCCTGCCATAGAACCAGAAAGAGATGACACTTTTCTTACCTGAAGGAGAATATTGGAAAGATAAAAAGATCAATATATATTTTTAGATATTATGGAGACAGATGTGCAATTCTTTACTCATGTCTGTAATCTCTGGCCGAAAAATACCACACCCCGTGGTCACAATTACAAAATGGACAGCCATATACATTAAAATAATGACGATAATAAGAGAAAGAACTGGAGAAAAATAAAATACAAAGACTTGCACATAGAAGTAGAATGTCTGCGTCAAAAGAACACTAATAGGCACTTTGGGTGCAATCACTTGAACACTACTGGCATTGACAAAATCACTATCCATCAATTGGAAAAGGCAGCTTTACTTAAAACAGCTTACATCCAGTGATGATATACCTTTAACCCAATCAGACAACAGCGTTTGCCTATTCCAGGTCCTTGAGAAGGAATCAATGGGAGAATAAAAATGCCAAATCCAGTTTAATCATCTGGCTGACTGTGTGAACAACAACAACAACAACAACAACAACAACAACAACAATAATAGAGATTCATAAGATTTTATCTGAGGTATACCAAAGTTGTAAACTTTTTATTGTAGTATTGAAGCCCAGAACTTTTGTTTCATTCACTATATGCTTCTGACAGGCTCAACACATTGGAGAAATAAAGATAGCTTATTAAATCTATTTGCCCATCTCTCTTTATACTGCTGCCTTTTGAGAAATATTTTGTATGACATTTGGGGATTTTTCCCCTACTATAAATCTGAGTTTATTACTAGTGAATGGTGTGATAAAAATATAGCAATGGAACTGAAATCCACTTATTTACTTCTCACAGCATAAGTACCAACAGTTCACATTCACCTATGATGAGCTCCTAATGGGCTCCAGTCATAACTCTTGAGATATCAACTCTAAGCATATACTGTACATTGCTATAGTGTTTCCTTTGATTCTTCTTAGGAACAAAAATATATCAAAATAATGTTGAGATATTGCTTGTGAGATGGATTTCTTGTTCATTATTGGAAACTGCTCACACAGGAAACTTATTTGGTATATCCAGTTCCCTCATTCAAAGTATGGTGATACAATATTCAATAACAAACATAGTAGAAATGGATTTGATTTGTGTCCACACCTTATATTGAATATTATTCAGGCCCCTAAACATTCTTGCAGGTTGACATCCTTGGCTAGTTTTCAATCTGATATCAAGATTCATATTTTTGCTTGTCTGTTTGGAGGATTTATATATGGATCAAATTATAAAACTACCCAACTTCCTCACAGAAGGACTGTAGGTCGGGGTGTCAAACTCAAGGCCCGGGGTGGATCTGGCCAGCGGGATGCTTAGATCTGGCCCATGGAGCCACCCTACAAACAGTAAAGGCCTGACTCACTGTGCCTCTGCCAGTGAAAATGCGGCCCTCCCAGGCTCCATTTTTGGCTGTGATGGCCTCCTGTCACCTTCTGCCAGTGAAAACTGAGCTCGGGGAGGGGGGCTGTGTGCAGAGGGCTGGCAGAGGGCAGCAGGAGGGCAGCAGGAGGCCATTGCGGCTGAAAATAGAGCTCTGGAGCCCATTTTTGCTGGCAGAGAGCTTGGGCCACCACAGACACCCTCCAACATGAGTGATGTCAAGCTGGCTACCCCTACCCTGGCCACACCCACCCCAGACTCTGAGGTCAAACACAACCCTCATGTGGCCCTCTGAATGAAATTAAGTTTGGCACCCCTGCTCTAGTGTTGTGACCCAGGCCCAGGTAGGTAGTAGCAAAAGCAATCAGTTCAAAAACAGACTTTATTAGAACAGCTGAGAATTAACTCATTCTCAGCGTCATCTAAACTAAATCAAAGCAAATTCTTCATAACACAATTCTTCAGTCTTATCACCAACCTTGGTCTAATTAGGCAAACTGCCAAAGGCTTTTCTGAAGATGCCGACAAGAAATAAATGCAGCAAGACAAGGAGCAAGGCTATCAACGTTGTTTTCCGACAAAGAACCCAAATGCCGTTGCTGGTCTTTTAAGCCTTATGGGAGGGGCCAATCATCTCTTGGCCCTACTCCCAAGTCTTCCTCTTTGCTTTAGCTGCTCTTGCCTTCTGGCAGTTGTTGTCATGCGTGCATTAGGAACAGGCTTCTCCTGTTCCTCTGCCTCACTACTGTCAGCCTCTGGAGGCTCCGGAGTCCGGACCTCACTCCCTGATGGCCCTGGCCCCATCTCTGCCTCTGACGCAGAGCCCTCATCCGGGCCTTCCCCAGCCTCCAGAACTGGCCCATGTTTTTCCTCAGCCTCATCGCTGTCCGACTCTGTTGCCAGCTATGAAAGCTGCTGGTGGACCACAACATCTAGGTTGTCTACAAGCAAATATTAAAACATAAAAACAATGACTAATATTTTAAAAGACAAGGGTAAATTAAAAATCAATGTTAATAGTTAGGGGAGGGGGAGTTTCTGGATTTTATATCATGCCTTTTCTTCAGGTAGTAAATAAATTATTCCCTCATCCTATTTTTCCTCCCAACCACAACTCTATCTAGCCAGCAGTCCATAGGTTCCAATTCATATAAAATTTTCTAATCTGACTGATTAGCTCAGTACTGGCTAATCTTAAAGGCTGCCCTGCTGAAAGAGGGTCAGGTTTAGAGAAGGTGGCAGATAGCAGAGCAGGACAACAAAAGAGAAGCTTGGCAAGGAAGTGCTGCGAATTCCTTTATCAAGGCCTGTATAAACAGACTCCACCACCTGTCTATGGTACCTGGGTGGCTCCTTTGTCTGGCACTAAATAGCGCTAGTTCCTCCTCTTCCATTTCTTATGTGAGGAAAAAGCCAGAGACTTCACAGGTAGGAAATGGTCTGTGGCCTGAAACTCAGGTGCCCATTGATACCATGCTTTTGCTTGTCTCATTTTTTTCCTTTGTTATGATATTTTGTATTTGACGATTTTTCTTTTGTATGGCTGACATTCCAAAGAGACTTTTGTTTTGAGCCCTGAATGCTTAAGGATGTAGGAAGAATAAAGTGCGGAACAGTTTTTCTGTGTTTGGGGCCCAGGGTTTGTTTGCTGTTATTCATTAGATAATTCCCCACCTTTCTGACTACAAGGGGGTTTGCCATGACTCAGCCATTCAGCTCTATTCCTTGTTGTTTCTAACTATTTAGTCATATCCCACTTTGGTGACTTTATAGGCAAGTGCTCTCCATGCTACCCTATTACTGTAAATACAGCTACTTTCAATTGTTGTATGTTCAACTTTGCATCAGATTTGATGCTTTCAAACCAGCGTGATCTTTGCTTGCCCCTTATTCTTTTCTATTCACCTGCAAGTAAAACGGAATACCTGAAAATTGGACAGAATATATAGATTCTCTAGGTCATTTCATTGAAAGCTGTGGGAAACATTATATAAGAGGAACACTGGAAAGAATTAGTTAGTTTTGACTTTACATTCTGTGTAAGAGTATATTCCAAATTTCAAACAATGCATGCTTTCCATATTAAACTGATCTCCTTTCTTTTCTAAAACTATTTGCTATACTACCTTTGCCTAGGCTTTTTTTTTTAAGTTTCATTTTGTCCAGCTTGTATTTGTGAAATAGCAGATTATAATTTCTGCCTTGGGTATCAAAACTTTTGTGAGCCACTTTTCTTCTGCTTAGAAATGGTGTCTCTTATTACTGTTTCTACTTACTCCTTTGGCTAGTAATACAAAGTAATCAACCAGCTCTTATTTTCTGTCTTTCTTTCTTTCAAAATATGGTGGGAGTGCATAGTTTCAGCAGATAGAAATAGGAAGAAGTTCAACTAAAACAGCTTTTACCCTAAGAAAGAAACATAATGGTGAAGAGGATATCATGTGTGAAGTGGGCAGACATATAAATTTGATAAAATAAATAAAATGTGTCCTCTATGCGAAAAGGTACATTATTCTGTCCGTTCCTAAGTACAACCAAATTATAACAAATTGCCTTGTAAAAACAAGATATAATTTTGTTAAACTCTTATCCCTTCATAAATTTCCATATAATTTACCATCTGACAGGAGTTTACATTAGGAAGAATTTTTCACAGTTAAAGTTCTTTCTGCTCAAGACAAATGAGGCTTGATAAGTGATCTATGACTTTCTCCTTTCAGGTGTTTTATGCTTCCACTGTCCCATTCATGGAGCACCGGGCTGACAGCTCCCTTCATTCTACAAGGTTAGGCTTTAAATCTGAAATCCATAGTGTTATTTCTATAATTTAAAATACATCAGTATATACAGTAAAATATATAAATCAGATGTTGTGGCATCTCAATTACTCTTTTTGTAATATAAGAAAATGATATTCCTTAAATAAAATAATTCATTAATGAGCATGGATGGGAGAAATCAAAAAAGTCAAGATGATAGTTGTTGCCAAGTGATTGAAGCTCTATCCATTTTGCTCATGTGTCAACATCAAGGGCAGGGTTTTGATGGCAGAAGCATCCACTACCTGTTGTTATCTCTTAAATGCTATAGGAGCCATTGGATCCTTTAAACAATATAAAGATTTTCAAATAATCAGATCTACAATAGAATGCTATTACTCTCAGAAAAGGACTCAAAATAACTTTCAAGTCATCCAGTAATGAGCTACCATTTGTACAATACTCCATACTATTGTACTAGAAGTGGTACAGTGGTTAGAATGCAGTATTGCAGGCTAATTCTGCTGACTGCCAACAGTTTGATCCTGACCAGCTCAAGGTTGACTCAGCCTTCCATCTTTCTGAGGTCGGTAAAATGAGGGCCCAGATTGTTGGGGGCAATATGCTGACTTTATAAACCGCTTAGAGAGGCCTGTAAAGCACTATGAAGTGGTATATAAGATTAAGTGCTATTGCTATTACTTAGGACTGGAACTTCTTATAGTACTTTATTTGGATTTATTTTGGTATCTATGTTCTTAATTATTTTTAGAGTTTAATATATTTATTGTTTTTCCTCATATATATATATATATATGAGGTGGGTTTCAGCATGTTCTGACCAGTTTGGAGAACCTGTAGCGGAAATTTTGAGTAGTTCAGAAAACCGGTAGTAAAAATTCTGACTGCCCCTGCCCCCATCTATTCTCTGTCTCCTGAGTCCCAGATGATTGGGAGGAAATGGAGGTTTTACAGTATCCTTCCCCTGGATTGGGGAGGGAATGAGAGATCTCAGCCCTCTTTCTATGCAGTGTACAGGTACTCAGTGTAAGGCAGGCTGGTTGCAATTGTTTTTTCTGCAGTCCTAACTATCTGTTGAAGTCTATGTTTGTCCTGTTTGGTTGTTGTGCCAAAGCAGACAGTTATTTCCTGGAAGAAGTGGAAAATACCTTCTTTTGCCCTAGCATTCAACATTTGCACCAGAAGAAATGAAACAAAATTCATATATTGCAGTTAAACAGGGATAAATGTAAAGAATTGAAATAGAAGATGAAGTTGAAAATTCACATTTTTTTTCCTCCACAAATGAATGATGAATAGTTTAAATAAACTTAGGATCAATTTCATCCTAGTTAAAAGTAATGCACATACATACATTTGCAAATAAAATTAGCAAGAAAGACCATTATTCAGTAATGTATTATAGAATCATAAGTAGGACTTTTAATGAAGGAATAACAATCCTCTAAGTGAGCTATCATGGTTGTAAAAAAAGTGTTAAGTCAATATTTGTTAGTCCTAAAGATTTTTAAAGAAGTCTGCCATAGATTTTTATGTCCACCAATATGGAGCCCACAGCAACATAGATGAGCAGCAGTAAACTGAATTCTCTAGTGTTCATTTCTTCTACTCAAATATTTATATATAAAAGGGATATAATTGGGAAGAGCATATCTAAACAGCTTGTATTCAGTCATGAATATTGAGCTTTGAAAAAGCACATATTGGGTAAAGTTATATGCTAAACCTGTTGTAAATTGGCTTCAAGAATAATTTTACAATTGCTATCAGTTAAAAAAAATTAACAAAACAGTATGATATATTAACTTGTAGGCTTCACAGGGGCCAATTTAGATAGAAAAATCAAAAGAGGAAGCAGCTACAACATCTGTAACAAATCCTGATGAAGTCAGAATAACATGATTATGTCATCATGGAAGTGCTACGGTTATACAAAAAGGAAAAAAAAAACAGATCCAGGAAACTACAGACCTATCAGTCTAACCTCAATACCAGGGAAGACTCTGGAAAAGATAATGAAGCAACGAATCACCGAACACCCAGAAACAAACAAAGTAATAACCAAAAGCCAACATGGGTTTGTCAAAAACAGACCATGCCAGACTAATCTTTGACAAAGTGACAAAATTAGTGGACCAGAGGAATGCTGTCAATATAATTTACTTGGACTTCAGTAAAACATTTGATAAAGTAGACCATAACCTACTACTAGATAAAGTAGAAAAATGTGGGTTAGACAACACCACCACCAGATGGATTCGTAACTGGCTGACCAACCGCACTCAATGTGTACTCCTCAATGGAACTACATCCACATGGAGAGAAGCATGCAGTGGAGTACTCCAAGGCTCTGTTTTAGGCCCAGTACTCTTCAACATCTTCATCAATGACTTGGACGAGGGGATAGATGGGGAACTCATCAAATTTGCAGATGACACCAAGCTGGCAGGAATAGCCAACACTCCAGAAGATAGGCTCAAGATACAGAAAGATCTTGACAGACTAGAACATTGGGCTAATAAAATGAAATTCAACAGTGAAAAAAGTAAGGTTCTACATTTAGGCAAAAAAACAAAATGCACAGGTACCGTATATGTGGTACCTTGCTCAATAGTAGTACCTGTGAGAGGGATCTTGGAGTCCTAGTGGATAACCATTTAGATATGAGCCAGCAGTGTGCAGCAGCTGCCAAAAAAGCCAACACAGTTCTGGGCTGCATAAACAGAGGGATAGAAACAAGATCACGTGAAGTATTAATACCACTTTATAATGCCTTGGTAAGGCCACACTTGGAATATTGCATTCAGTTTTGGTCGCCACGATGTAAAAAAGATGTTGAGACTCTAGAAAGAGTGCAGAGAAGAGCAACAAAGATGATTAGGGGACTGGAGGCTAAAACATATGAAGAACAGTTGCAAGAACTCAAATGCCTAGTTTAATGAAAAGAAGGACTAGGGGAGACATAATAGCAGTATTCCAATATCTCAGGGGTTGCCACAAAAGAGGGAGTCAAACTATTCTCTAAAGCACCTGAGGGTAGAATAAGAAGCAATGGGTGGAAACTAATCAAGGAGAGATGCAACTTAGAACTAAGGAGAAATTTCCTGACAGTTAGAACAATTAATAAGTGGAACAACTTGCCTGCAGAAGTTGTAAATGCTCCAACACTGGAAATTTTTAAGAAAATGTTGGATAACCATTTGTGTGAAATGGTGTAGGGTTTCCTGCCTGGGCAGAGGGTTGGACTAGAAGACCTCCAAGGTCTCTTCCAGCTCTGTTATTATTATAATATATCTGCATTATATCATTTGCATTATATTATTTGTACCCTGCCTTGCAGACACTCATAGACAGGAAGCTATTAAGAGAGAAAGCAATGAAGCAGTTGTCTTAAATTCATATTTTTGTTATGAACATATACTTTATTCTCTTTGTTTTGTACTTATAATTCTAGAAAATCATGTTTTAGAGGAGCTGACAAAACTGTTCAGTAAAAGCTAGTTCCTTAAAAACCATGCACTGAACAAATTCATCCAGACAGTGGACTGTGAAAGGTAATTGATTTTTTTGGTTTTACCTTCACAGAAGGAAACACTGTGCACATATTGTAACAAATAGTAGCAGCTAATAAGAGAAGATCAGAAAACAGGACTACTAGGTAGCCAAAGGAAGGGCAAGATTGAAAGAAAATGATCCCAACCACAGGTAATCCTTAATCTATGATCATAATGGAGCCTGCTTATTATGGTTGTAAGTCATAACAGTTGTAAAGCAGTCATCACATGACCAACCCAATTTTACAAACTGTTTTGCAGCAGTTGTAAGTGAATCACCATGATTGTTAAGTGAATCCAGGGTAATCAGTTAACTCAGTGTTCACTATGCAGCATTTTTTCCTGAAAACTGGAAGTAAATGCTGGTTTTTAGTAAAAATGTAAATAGTGGTCATGTAGCTTTGGGCTGCTGCAAACAGCCATAAACTGGCTGCAGTCCAGTTGCTGAATACCCAAAATGTAGTCATGTGACTGCATGGGGGAGGCGGGCATCAGAACTTGGTTGTAAGTACTGTTTTTTGAGGAGGGTCTGCTGTAACTTTGAACAGTTGCATGCCAAGGACTTCCTGTAATTATTTTATATTCTGGCCTCAAGTGAGAAAGGGACATGCGAGATCTTCAGCTTTAGCAATATCTAAAAATGACAGCTTTAAGAAAAATAATGTATGAATCTATGTCTTTGGGCTGCTATAGAATGGGAGCAAGTAAGTCAATTACCTCTAGGAATTAAAAAATGTATATAAGCATATGCAGGACATAAGTATATTATAAAGTTTTAAAAGGTTCTTTTGTGTTCTTCTTTTTAATTTAATAGCCCTGCAGTTTTTAAAATGTTAAAATCTTGATTTGAGTATGAATGCTCCTTGGCAAGAGATAATTCTGAGACATGATTTGAGAATGATTGATTTAGCTGATCACTGCCAGGATCTTTGCTAATGCTGCTTTATAAATGCTCTCATTAATTATTTTCCATGCTTCCTAGCTTATTGATATTTATTTTCTCATCTGCTGTTGCAGATATAGTTATCTTTCTGGAAAGTTTTGGGGTACAGCTTGATTTCATACATTTTCTAGTGCTATGGTAATTTTGTTTAAAGTGATACCATCTATCACAGATGGTGTTATTTGAGGTTTAACTATTCCTCCATGCTTTCATAGAAACAGATAGACTGCCTATATCTTTGACAAGTCTTCTTTTTCCATCTTAGCTCCTTGCTACTCTCTCCACCTAAAGACCAGCTAAGATCAAATGCTCCCTGTGGATAAAGATGGGGAACTTTTCTTAGTTCATTATCTTACTGACTCTCATTATCTTACTGACGACCCCACCCTGTCAAAGATCTTGGAGTTCTCATATCAAATGACCTTAATGCCAAAGCCCACTGCAACTACATAGCAAAAAAGGCTCTAAAAGTTGTAAACCTAATTTTACGCAGCTTCTTTTCCAAAAAACTCTACACTACTAACTAGAGCATACAAAACATTTGCCAGACCTATTCTTGAATACAGCTCATCCGTCTGGAACCCACATCACATCTCTGACATAAATACAATAGAATGCGTCCAGAAATATTTTACTAGAAGAGTTCTTCGCTCCTCCGAAAACAACAAAATACCTTATACAACCAGGCTTGAAATCCTGGGATTAGAAAACTTACTACTCCGTCGACTTCAACATGACCTGTGTTTAACACACAAAATCATCTATTGCAATATTCTTCCTGTAAAAGACTACTTCAGCTTCAATCGTAATATTACAAGAGCAAAAAATAGATTCAAGCTTAATGTCAACCGCTTCAAACTTGATTGCAGAAAATATGACTTCTGTAACAGAGTTGTTAATGCTTGGAACTCATTACCTGACTCCATAGTCTCTACTCAAAATCCCAAAATCTTCAACCAAAAACTGTCTACTATTGACCTCACCCCATTCCTAAGAGGACTATAAGGGGCATGTATAAGAGCACAAAAGTGCCTACTGTTCCTGTCCTATTGTTCCCTTCATTATATCAAATTAATATAGCTGATGCATATTCTTTACTTATATATATATCACGAGGAATGACACCAGACCCACACTCACAAGGTCCACACAGGATGTCACCACCGCACATCCACCCAGAAAGCAGACCCAAACCCACACTGATCATGAAGCACGACCAAGGACCAGAAGCCAGACCGCAGCTGCAACATTAGCCATTTCAAACCCCTCCAATCCATTCATGCAGCAGACTGACACCCACTATGAAGATGTAGCACGACCACAAAGCCAAACAACAGCTATGCAGCTCACCAGCTCAAATCCCCCTGCAGCACAGACTAGACTGAGCACAACCAAGCCCCCACCAACACAGGACACACCCCCAGCCAATCAGAGCACAGAAAAAACCCCATCCAATCAGAGCACAGCCAAGCTCCCACCCAATCAGTTCAAACCCCCACTAGCAGTTAAAAGGAAGAAACAGCTGCGATCACACATTGCTCCCAGAAGCACGAAGCTGAAGCCTGAAGATGACGCATGAGACTTCGTCGAAACGTCGCCAAGACACTTCCAATCTTACACGGGAGAAAACCCGAACAACCAAAGACCTATATACAAACACCCGTGAAAACCTCAGAAAACATATATATATATATATATATATCTTCATGATATGTTTTTTTTATTTATGACAATGTTTGTGTATACTGTTGTGACAAAATGAAATTAAAAAAAATAAAATAAAAAACTTCATACAGATTTCAGCTGAAGTGATCAAAGTGGCATGTCAGGAATCTGTTGTTCCCATTATGTAAACTTCAAGGCCTTCAAAGACTTACAGCTTGGAAGACAGTGACCAATCTGGTTGCTTCAAAAGGATGGAGACGTGGATGAAAAAAGAAAGCAATATATATGCTTTGATTTCTATCTGCTAAAGAGCTCCTGTGGGTATATTGATTCTTTTTTGTCTCCAATAATGCTAGCCTTTTAGCCTTGTCAGGTCTGTGAGTTTTGCCATAAGCAAGTTCCTTAATACAGAGTTAAGTATCTGAAGAATCCAGATTTATTGTCATGCCTGACACAAGGCCTGATACTAAAAAGCACCTAATTTAATAAGTTGGAAGAGGGGCTACTAGATTTTCCAGGTGTCTTGTCTATATTATATCTCAATAGGTGAAAAGTTTCAAATATTCTCCTAATATTTGGCTGTAACCTCACATCAAACCTATGAGCTACTCTAGGGAACAAGTATTCTTTTGTCTCTTCTCTTCAGAAATTACTGAACTAAAGCAAGCAGGAAGCCTCATTATTGGCTTTGTTTAATGAAGTCATTAGGACTGCAGCACCAGCAGTATCTGGAAGGCTCCACACTTCTCTATCTCTGGGTTAGTCTAAGATGGGTAATGGTTCCAAGACTTCCATTTAACTCAACGGCTGAATGACCACTCGAATTCGGGTCTCCTCAGTTTGCAACTCTAAATATTATATTGCATTTAAAAATGGTGAAAATGATAATCTGTTCAACAGGATAAAAGAGGAGCATGTGCATGTGTGGGTTTCATTTTTTAATTTGTTAAGCAGGAATCAAGATGCAAGATGAGTGTAATGCAAGCAATAATATTTTAAGAAGAATCATGGTAAATAATTCTGCAATTTATCAGTGCCAATTGTTTTGAGAAGATCTCTTTCCTTCGATCTTCTCTTTTTGTTTATATTTTCTATTGTCAGTTTCCAGAACAGTTATGGATATGTCGTATGCAGATATTTTTCCTTGTCAGTTTAAATTACTCTTAGAATTTGAGAGTGGAAACATCTGATATTCTCTGCAGGAGTAAAACTGCAGCAGGATTTTGAAGCTTACAAGATGACTCACCAGGTACCCTATCACGGTTTGAAATCTATCCCTTCCCTCCCAATCATTTGTTCCCACCATAAAGGATTAAACAATTATTCTGAGGGTAGTTTATAGGAAGAGGTATATTAAAAGCCTAGAAAATGGTTTCATAAATGTAAAAGCCATTCGCAATTGATAATGGGGAAGGTGCTGTTGCTTATTGGAAAACAGATGCAGCAATTACATTGGATGTACATGCATGGCTGATCAAAATGTGAAAGATAAAGAAATGGGTGTGAGGTTATAAAAGTCCATTGAGCCACATCTATTATTCTCATTGCAGAGTCTGGCTTCCTTCCATAAAAAAGAACAATTGTGTCCTTTGAAATTGCTGTAAGGTGGCAGTTGTTTCTGAAGTTCCAGTTGAAAAGCACCATAACATCTAAGGGCAAATTTCTCAATACTTAGCTATTTATCCAGCTCAGTTCTATTTGACATGCCCCAGCCTCTAATGTCATCTTGCTTGAGGTAGTCATAGAACTAATAAATAGTAATTGTCACAAGAATAAAACCAGGATAAATCAAGTGAGGTATTAATACTACTCTATAAAGCCTTAGTAAGACCACACCTAGAATATTTCATCCAGTTTTGGTCACCACACTTTAAAAAAAAAGATGTTGAAGCTCTAAAAAAAGCACAGAGAAGAGCAACCAAGATGATTAGGGGACTGGAAGCTAAAACATACCATGAACAGTTGCAGGAACTGAGCATGGCTAGTCTAATGAAGAGAAGGACCAGGGAAGACATGATCTCAGTATTCCAATATTTGAGGGACTGCCAAGAGAGAAGAGGTCAAGCTATTTTCCGAAACACCTAAAGGCCAGACAAGGAATAGTGGATGGAAATGATCAAGGAGAGATTTAAACTAGAAATAAGGAGAAATTTTCTGACAGTGAGAGCAATCAACTGGTGGAACAGCTTGCCTTCGGAAGCTGTGGGAGCTTCATCACCGAAAGCTTTCAAGAAGAGGCTGGACTGCCATCAGTCAGAATTGGTGTAGAGTCTCCTGCTTGAACAGGGGATTGGACTAGATGACCTACAAGGTCGCTTCCAACTCTGTTAATCTGTTAAAACAAAAAACTTCATCAATTTACCTAAAATCCTGAGCAAAATTACTGCAACAAAGCAACCAAAAGGGGGGAACTTTTAAGATATAGCTGAATCAGTAAGTAACTTCTGGCAGGACTTAAAGACAACTTAAACCATGTTGCTCTGAGCTAAAATCATAATCAAATTGCTCTGACTTCCGAAGATAAGTACCCTGATAGAAAATTATTTTTATATCTCTGTAAATTTTCTTACAGATGGATGTTTGAAAAGATATTTGTAATGGATAAATGTTTTGGGCTATTTCCAGTGCCTTTGACTCAATAGACAAATGCACATTTGTTTGGCTAGTATTATATAAAATTCATGATGTTCATTCATTATGAAATATCTCTTTATAGTTTGCTTACAGATATTCAGAACAACTTTTTATTTATCAGTGTATTCAAAAGTGATTTCAGATTGGCACATATATAGTGGAACTGAGGCCTGATGGAAAGAAAAACTTGTTGATTCAACAGCTGCTTTGTGGTAGTTGTTAGCTTCTGTCTTCATCCCATGTAGTTTGCTTGAACTACAACTACAATGAATGAACAACGAAGCTGTCGAAGTGCTGTCCCGATGCTTGGAACCCGTACGGGTCTGGATGGGGAGAAAGACTCAAGCTCAATCCCTCCAAGATGGAGTGGCTGTGGATGCCGGCATCCCGGTACAGTCAGCTGCAACCGCAGCTGACTGTTGGGGGCGAGTCATTGGCCCCAATGGAAAGGGTGCGCAACTTGGGTGTTCTCCTGGATAGACAGCTGTCGTTTGAAGATCATTTGCCGGCCGTGTCCAGGAGGGCCTTTTACCAAGTACGCTTGGTCCGCCAGTTGCGCCCCTTCCTTGACCGGGATGCCTTATGCACAGTCACTCACGCTCTTGTCACTTCTCGTTTGGATTATTGCAATGCTCTCTACATGGGGCTGCCCTTGAAGTGCACCTGGAGGCTTCAGCTAGTTCAGAATGCAGCTGCGCGGGTAATAGAGGGAGCCACACGTTGCTCCCATGTAACACCACTCCTGCGCAGTCTGCACTGGCTTCCTGTGGTCTTTCGGGTGCGCTTTAAGATCTTGGTTACCACCTTTAAAGCGCTCCATGGCTTAGGGCCCGGGTACTTACGGGACCGCCTGCTGTTACCTTATGCCTCCCACCGACCCGTACGCTCACACAGAGAGGGTCTTCTCAGGGTGCCATCCGCCAAGCAATGTCGGCTGGCGGCCCCCAGGGGTAGGGCCTTCTCTGTTGGAGCTCCTACTCTTTGGAATGAACTTCCCCCTGGTTTACGCCAATTACCTGACCTTCGGACCTTTCGCCATGAGCTGAAAACGCATTTATTTATTCAAGCGGGACTGGCTTAAAAGTTTACTAAATTTTAATTGGGGCTATTTATGAATTTTAGGGTTTTAAATTGATTGTTTTAAATTTCGGCCATCTATGTAATATGCTTAGTTTTAAGTTTCTGTTTTAATTTGTATATTGTGTGGTTTTATTATTTGGCTGTACACCGCCCTGAATCCTTCGGGAGAAGGGCGGTATAAAAATCTAATAAAATAAATAAATAAATAAATAAATAAATAAATAAATAAATAAATAAATAAATAAATAAATAAATAAATAAAGCATAGCTACTATAGGAGGAAAGCTAAAGAATTAAAGTACATTTCAAGACTTTTTCAAAAATCATGAAACTGAATTAACTGAGAGGGGAATTCCTAAGTCCAACTATCAAGATCTTACTCTACTTGATTTATGGTGATTTGTTCATCTAGTGCAAAAAATAATAATAATTATATATCACATACAGACATTTATGGGGGACATGGTGGAACCGCAGCTTGATGTCACTGGAACTGCCAGCCAGAAATGGTCTGTACTCCCATGGTTTGAGCCAGACTCTTCAAAATTGGAGGAATGCACGTTGCTCAACCCCTGGCTTCTGCCACCTAGCAGTTCGGAAACATGCAATATTGCAAGAAGATAAATGGGTATCACTTTGGTACAATTTGCTGTGTTCATGTGTGTATAAAGCGGAAACTGGCGCTGGCTGTGGCCAGATGCAAGATGAGGCAAAAGTGCCAGAGAAATTCTTAAGAGCCAGCAACCCAAGAGCTGCTAGTCAGTTGGTGCAAGCTAGTTCACCCCTTCCAGTGCACCAAGGATAGGCATGCAAGTGCTGAACAGAATGAACTAGCAATTAATGCTGTCAGAACTGCATTGTGTCTAGCATTTGTAGACTTTCCTCACATTGTAAGCTATTTCCTCCCATTGTATCCTTATATTGTATTTATTAATAAAAGCTTGTATATAGCAGTGGTCACCAACTGGTGGTCTATAGGCCACGGGTAGTCCATGAGAAAATTTTTGTGGCCCGCAGAAAAATTATTTGCATTTTTTATATTGCACTAAATTAGGGGGTGCTCAAACTACGGACCCTGGGACAGATACGTGCAATGAATGTTTGTGTTGCTTCAGAGAGCCTCCTCCTTCAGGGTCTTTTTGTGTGGGTTGGAGGGACACAGAAATTCTGACTTGGTGTTTGCTTTGGCCTCCTGGTGCAGGGTTTTGGGCAAGAGCTGGAGGGAAGTGCCACTGGTGGCGAAGAGCCAGAGGATCTTGTTCCAGTGGGACTGCATCATGGCCTGGAACTAGCTGACTATCTCAGCCCGCTGAGCCTCCAGGCACCTGTACCTGGTCATGCACTCCCGCAGTCTTCCCTCTGCTTGGAAAGCCTATAGTCATAGTCCTCAGTGAGGTGCTTCTACTGAGCCTTCTTTTTGGGCAGATCCTATTTGGACTGAGCTGTTTTGCCAACTCTTTCTCATGGTGGCTGCTTAGGTCCAACAATTGCTTCCTGTTAGGGACCTAAGGAGCCTGGGCGGGGAGGCGAGGAGTGGCTGGGTGGGGAGGGGTGAATAGAGGCTGACGAGGCAACCCTCGATGTGAGTGACATCGAGTTTGCCACACCCACCCAGTCACATGACCACCTAGCCACTCCCATCGATCTGGTCATTAGGCAGATCATATTAATGATCCATAGGATTTAAAATTATGAATTTAGTGGTCCCTGAGGTCCAAAAGGTTGGTGATCCCTAGTATATAGTATTCCATCCACCATCTTGTTCCCCCCACCTTTAACCTCTGTATGCTGTCAGACTTTGCTAGGATTGAACTGTACAGAGATGTATATATAAGAACAGGCACTTTGAATGGAGCTTGGAGTACAATTTGAAGCCAGTGTGCTTTTGCAAAAACAGGTGTTATATGCTCCTACTGGGATACATTCAACAGAAGTTTGATAGTAGTAATAATAATGATCAGGGCTGTGTGTGAGAAACAGAACGCTGGGGCAAATCCCATTGGCAGGCAGGTGGCTTCCCTTAGTTTTGACTTCCTGTTCTATATTCCCATGCTATCTGATTACTGCATATTATCTAATGAAAATTTTACACATGAATGCTGCATCTCGTGTAACTTGGAAGGAGTATTTACTATCATTTTCTGGAGATGTGTGCATTTTTATAAGCAGTTCAATTTATTCAGTCAGCGTAAAACTAACTAACCTCTATGAGGTCAGTTCAGACTCAGTGGTCATTAAACTGAAAGTTTCTCATGCAGAATTTGATGTTTAAAATTGGCAAATAAGTCAGGCTGGAGAATTACTTGCAGAGCAACATGATGCAGTCTGCATGGTATCTGCCTCATTGTTATTCCAGATTTTAGCTTTATAGGAGTTCCTCATAAAAATTTATCAAATTCAATGATATCTGTAAGGGAAAAGTGAATTAAACTGAAGAAGGTTCCCTCTGTAATTGAATTGACCATAAGATGTAACCGTCTACTGCATTTTATTGTCTTATATAAAACATTTCAGGAAATAGCAGATGGACTGCGTGCTAGATAAATATACAGTTTTTCATTTTATTAATAAGAATAACAACAGTGTGCATGCTGCAGTGGAGCTATTTGGTAATGACCTTTTAAAAGATGATCAGAAGCTGACTGGAGCAAGTGAGAGCATATTATCATTCTAATTTGCAATTGTAAAGCCATATTCTGCAGAAACTCTAGATTTTGGACCTTAAAACACAAAGCATGAACCATTCAAATAGAAATATTCAAATAGCACCTTTAGCTGGGAAGAATAGCAGAAAGAAGAAAAGGAGAGCTGTTATGGCTCCTGCCCTCTAGTTAATCTCATGGTAACTGCAGCAGCCTAAAATGGCAAAATGAACTAGGCTGCTCTTAGCTTTTGATTGCATCATCAACCACATCATTGTTAAATATGCTCTGTTGACCCCATAGCAAGAAATGTGAGAATAAAGAATGCGCTGCTTTAAAACTAAAACATTTAAAGACAATTTTAAATCATTTCAATTGTTGTCTAGAGAAGGTACAAAAGCTACCTCAGAGGTTTATATGCTGACTATATACTATATACACTGGATTGAAAGATGAGTGTTGCTTTAAAATTAGAAAAAGAAACATTTATAACATATGGTATGTTGATGCTACTAGTTTTGGACTCCAGGCTCTAGTAATGAAAGTCAAGGAACACAGTGAAACAATGGGATTAAATATAAAGAAGGCCAGACTAATGATAACAATACTGGAAGCTTAAATCTGACTCTTAAATTTGACGAATAAGATACTGAAATACTGGATAGCTTCTGCCCTTTTGGATTAACCATCAACTGACTTTTATTCTACATACTAGTACTTGGTAGGTTAGCAATGATTTGGAAAGAATATGCATATTATTTCAGTGGTGAAATCTGAACCGGTTTACTAAGGAATAAGTGCGAGGTGCGCATGCACAGTGCACGCCAAAAGGAGGCATGGGGTAAGTAGAACAGCGTGCGGGTAGTGGTGGTGTGGGTGATCAGCTGTGGTGTGCGATCTTTTTTTTTTTTAACTTTTAAAAGCATTATTTTACAACCTATTCAGCCGAAGAGGTTGTAAAAAAATGCTTTTAAAGTAAAAAAAAAGGCTCTGATGATCGCATGGCTTAGCTGGATATGGGCAGGGGGTCAAGGATTTTTGCTACCGGTTCTCTGAACCACTTGCCACCATCGCTACCAGATCAGCCAATCCAGTCTGAACCGGGAGCATTTCACCCCTGTATTATTTGTTTATACCCATAACAATCAGAATTATATAGGCAATTGTTTTCCATGAAATAGTCTTTGGAAGCAAAAGCTGGACTTGAAGACATGGATAAAAAAATTCTGAAGCTTTTGAGGTTTGGTGAAGATACCTGTAGAAGACATAGAGAAACGGCTTGCAGGACAATGGTAAGATTATCATTGAAACAGTGATCAGACAAGTATGGTTCAAACCATTGTAAAAAACTTAATTGAGGAAATGCTTCAGATGGAGTCCTCTCTTATTCACAAGAAGATAAAATGAGGGAGGAGGAAGCACATTCAGAAAATCCATCCTAATTCCAGTAAATTTATTAAATTTAAGTCACTCCCTCCAGCTTGTCCTCATAAAATAAAATCTTTTTCTTCTTCACAATGTCAATTAAATAAGTGTAAACTTTTCTTTTTCTTTTGAAGAGATCCTCCAATATGATTTTTAAAACAAATATGTCAACATTGTCAATTTCCATTTCAACTTTGAAGTGGCAATCCCAAACTTCGTCTCTTGAGTATTGTAAATTTACTTTTCAATTGCACTGTGAGATTTATAATTAAATCATGTTCGTAGTAGGCAAGTTTGGTATTAGATGTATAGTCTAAATTTATTTAAATTTATGCATTGTCAAATACTTGTGCATTAGTCTCAGTGTTTTGACAACTTTCTGCACATAATTGCATCTCTGGGTTACTCAGTAAATTGTTCATCTTTCTCCTCTTTTGTGAATTCTTTGGAGCATAGTTTATCTATAAAATGAACTGTTTTGTTTAAATACTTTTCCAAAACACTCCTTCTATTTTACTTCATCTTTTTCTGTTCTTACTTTCTCTCTTGTGGTCAAAGAATAAATCTTTTTCTTTTTCTTTTTTTTAAAAAAAGGGTTTTGTAAATCAGCTGGTATCTCCTAGCCAATCAGAAGCCATTAAAATAAGAAGATTTCAACTTCCTATAACAAACAATCAAAAAATACAAATTATAACTCTCAATGACTAATAAAGGAGGCAAATTCATTTTAAAAACTTATATTTCTCCCTCAGAATAAGAAAAAAAACAGTACTCCTTATTGTAGTTCATTTCTGGTAATCTTCCTCCTCATCATAATAAGAATGTCCCAAAAATAGTGCGAATCTTCAAAAATGAATAACAAGTTGTGACTGAAAAAAGCTTCTTTTAGTTTGATAAAGATAATAAAGAGTGTTCAAAGAATTTATTGTCTATCTGAAAAATGAATTAAAAAATGGCTGCTTTTTCAGTATCAGAGTGATTGCAGCCTTTTTCCTCCCAGCTAAATGGCTCACATGGCTAATTTGGAGGACTACTTCAGAGTCTTCTTGTAGACTGTCGCTGCATGGAGGATTTTGTGGAGTGATTTTGAGACTCTCCGTAACCCAGGAGAGTCATATAAACTTGGGAAACTTAGTTCCTTTCTTTGTAGTTTTGGTCCAGAAGAAACATTCCAGACTGTTCAATCAGCCATTTTCACTGGAAGTCTGGTACACAGTTTCTGAACTGAGAAAGCTTCTAAAACAAAATGGCAGTGCAATCTGTGAACTATATTCCTATAGTATTCATGTCTGTGGCTTTCATTTATGTGGCTTACATTGTATTGCTAGGAAAGAAATCTGTGACTGATTTGTTTTATATTCCTGTTCTGACTAGCTTGATTGTAGTAGACAAGTAGCCATAGTCTTGAATCAATCTTGGAGATGTGACCAAGAGGCATACTGATCCTTGATTTTGGAGTTCACTGTGGGATTTTGGGGCAGTCATTTTCTTTCAGCCCAATTTACCTGCCACAATTAGGCAGTAAACTGGAGAAGAAATTGCTAAATGCCAAGTTTTTTGCTCCCAGAAAAAAGACAGGATATAAAACAAATATATAAATAATAAGCAACGTGCATAATTTTGGGTTTTCAGAGAAAATTCAAAATATATCTATAACATTATATAAATATAAATATATACAAAAGATTTTTTTTCAAAACTATTTTCATCTATTATTCCAGGGGTCTCCAACCCTGGCAACTTTAAACTAGGAGGACTTCAACTCCCAGAATGCCCTAACCAGCTTTGGGAGTTGAAGTCTGCCAGGCTTAAAGTTGCCAAGGTTGGAAACCCTGGTATTATACAACATTTTTATAGGAATGATGTGATTCCATCGGTTTTCAGTTCAAACATTAATTTACTTTGTCCTGGTTACAATAATCATATTGTTTATCTATCTTTTTAGTTGATAGCTGACATAACAATATAGAAAAAAACAAGAAAAGACAACAAGGCAGATCATATCAAGCAGTGAGAACAGTCTATAATCTACCGGTTGAGAAAACAGAAACATAAAATACATTTAAAATGAAATTTTGCTACAGCTCGTCCCCAAATAAATAAATGTCTCCAGTGTATATGTATACACTGTTGGTATATTAATTCAGTGAAAGGTGCTTGATACTATTGTGGCAGGAAATCACAAGGAACGTATTATCCTGTCAATACTGTGTTTATAAAAATGTAGAAACAAAGTTTCTGTCAAAGTGAAATTTGACAGAAACATGAAAGTGGGATTTCCAACAATATCATGTTCTGCTTCGCTGGGGAATATTTGTAAGCCCTAAGATTGATCATTATAAAATATTAGAAAAACTCTGTAAAACTATCAAAATTCAGTCATAGATGCTTGCTTTTCATTTTCACAAACTGACCCTTTTTCCCAAGGTAACTGCCCAATGAAAGAATAAAGGAAAAATAGTCTGCCAACATAATTAGGATATTATTAGTCATGGCTAAGTGTTTTTCTTCCTTCTTCTTTTCATTTGTTGAGAGGCCTTATCTGTTAAGGAAAGCTATACTGACAATCAAACTGTCCCTTAGGGACATTTCCAATTTATTATCTTTATTATCCTTATCTTTATTGTATAATAGTTACATCTGAAAAAGCAATTGAATTGATAAATAAGCTTAATTGCAGGAAATGTCAAACAGAAATCAATTCCTGATGGGATTGTATTTTGTGCTGTAGTGAGGGCACTAACGAAATTTCGTTTATCAAGTCCATTGCAGTGTAATTCAGGAATAAAAACCCATTATGCAAGACACACGCTAAGAATTAATGACTCCTTTAGTGATACAATAAACTATTTATTTAGCAAGCATAAGACATAAGCTTAAAAATAGAAATCAGAATGTATGAAATAACTGAAAGAGTTGAAGAAGCTTTTTGGATGAGAAGCAAAATGTCTTCAAAGAAAAACCAGAAAGTCCAGTTGCTCCTTGAAAAAGCCCCTTTGAAAATAAACTGAAAGTGTTTCTGATAAGAAGAAACGTCTATGCTTCAATATTGACATCTCTTCATTCTGCAAAACTGACATCAATATCAATTTTATTTATTTATTAAATTTATATGCCACCCATCTCATTTTCATATAGTACCCAGAGTCGCTTTGCATCTCCAAAATAGCTCTGGATGCCATATCAAGCAAGTACTTTTACAGCATCTCAAGTATATGGACCACAAACAAAAAGTACAGGAAGTTCTCCGTTAATGATGGCAATTAGCTGTGGTTGTAAAGCACGAGGTCACATGACCATATCACTCAGCAATGGAAATTGTGCCACTCTTCATTGCTATTATTACATGAGGATTGCAGGTTGTTGAGTTCTAAGCAGTTTGTAAGTAAGCCTGTAGGAAGATGAGGTGTGGCCAGGCCTGAATTGACTGCTGACCTGCAACCTGTCCTGTCAAGTTCCCTATTGAGTTTGCCTGTGGGAAGCCAGCAGGGAAGATCACAAAATACTGTAACCATCATGAAAGCCAAGTGCCCAGATTACAACCACATGACCACAGAAGTCCTGTGATGGCCTGAACCTCAAGGAACTCATACAGCCCCATAACTCTGAATGATGACTGACCAAATGGTCCTTAAATGAGGACAACCTGTAAAATAAAACCCCTAGGGTTTTTGCTATTTTACAATGCTGAGTATCCAGTTAATTATTCTTATTTATTTATTTATTTATTTATTTATTTATTTATTTATTTATTAAATTTTTATACCGCCCTTCTGCCGAAGGACTCAGGGCGGTGTACAGCCGGAAATAAAATACAAAATATGTACAGTTAAAAACCAATTAAAACATAGTAAAATTACAAAAACGGCTGATAATTAAAATTTAAATTTAAAATATTTAAAATATTAATAAAACCCCAGTTTAAAATCAAACTATTATGCCAGTCCTGCTTGAATAAATAAGTATGTTTTTAGCTCACGACGGAAAGTCCGAAGATCAGGCACTTCACGTAAGCCAGGGGGGAGTTCATTCCAGAGCGTCGATGCTCCCACAGAGAAGGCCCTACTCCTGGGGGCCACCAGCCGACACTGTTTGGCGGACGGCACCCTGAGGAGACCCTCTCTATGAGAGCGTACGGGTCGGTGGGAGGCATAGGGTAACAGCAGGCGGTCTCGTAAGTACCCGGGTCCTAAGCCATGGAGCGCTTTAAAGGTGGTCACCAAAATCTTGAAATGCACCCGAAAGACCACAGGAAGCCAGTGCAGACTACGGAGCAGTGGTGTTACGTGGGAGCCACGAGCGGCTCCCATTACTACTCGTGCAGCCGCATTCTGGACTAACTGCAGCCTCCGGTGCACCTCAAGGGCAGCCCCATGTAGAGAGCATTGCAGTAATCCAACCGAGACGTAACCAGAGCGTGAGTGACTGTGCATAAGGCATCCCGGTCAAGGAAGGGACGCAACTGGTGGACCAAGCGAACTTGGTAAAAGGCCCTCCTGGAGACGGCCGCCAGATGTTCGTCAAAGGACAGCCGTCCATCCAGGAGGATGCCCAAGTTGCGAACCCCTTCCTTTGGGGCCACTAACTCGCCCCCAACAGTCAGCTGCGGATGCAGCTGACTGTACCGGGGTGCCGGCATCCACAGCCACTCCGTCTTGGAGGGATTGAGCTTGAGTCTGTTTCTCCCCATCCAGACCCGTACAGCTTCCAGGCACCGGGACAGCACTTCGACCGCTTCATTGGGGTGGTCCGGGGTGAAAAAGTACAGCTGAGTATCATCAGCGTACAGATGATAACTCACCCCGAAACCACTGATGACCTCACCCAGTGGCTTCATATAGATGTTGAACAGGGTAGGCAAGAGAATCGACCCCTGAGGTACCCCACAAGTGAGGCGCCTCGCGGACGACCTCTGCCCCCCTGTCAACACCGTCTGCGACCGGTCGGAGAGATAGGAGGAGAACCACCGATAAACGGTGCCTCCCACTCCCAATCCCTCCAACCGGCGCAGCAAGATTCTTGTTCATTCTATCATCTCTCAACTCAAATGGGAGAAATGTAGATTCGAAATCATGCCAAAACAGATATATCTTACAGAATTATTAGCATTTTCCTCGTTAATACCCCTTTTTTTACTTGGGGATTAAATGATGTCAAATCCCACTACCAAATTAAATGATATTTGTTACCATTAGGAAAACACTTAATGGGAGCTTGGAATTAAGTGGAAGACTTATAGAAACTCATTGTATTTTGGTCTTTCTATTTCATATTTATTTGTGAGAGAGTAGCCCACAACTGTCTTTTTCTGGCAGGTTTTTTTTTGGGGGGGCAGTGGGGCAGGGGTGCTATTTACCAGGTTCTGAAGAATCGGTAGAGGAAATTTTGAGTAGTTTGGAGAATGGCAAATGCCACCTCTGGCTGGCCCCAGAGATGGAAATTCTGCAATATCCTTCCCCACGCCCACCAAGCCACACCACAGAACCAGTAGTAAAAAAGTTTGAATTCCACCACTGGAGGGTGGGGGAACAGTTTTGGAGCTCTTTGGAATAAACAGAAAAAACAAACACACTTCAGATCAGGAGTGAAATGCTACCGGATCGGACCGGATTGGGCGAGTAGGTAGTGGAGATTGGGTCTGGTTCGCCGATCCGGTAGCAATCGCTGGCTGGCCACGCCCCCGAACCAGTCCACGGCCCGCAGTCCAGCCTTCGCAAGCTGGACACCGGGACACCGGGAAGGCAGCTTGCCATCCGCTTGCCCTTCGGTCAGGGGTTGGGGCCCATGCCCTGAGGCCCTGGAGCCACCGCCTGCCCCAACCAGGTCAGGGAATGCCCCATTCCCCGACTCCGGCCTTTCCCCAGAGCTGCTGCTCACTCACTGCCTGCTTGCTGCCCGTTCGCCCTTTGCTTTTGGTCAGGGTCCAGGGCCCAGGGATGCCTCATTCACCTGAGACCCCGGAGCCACCACCTGCTTGCCGCCTGCCTCAACTGGGTCAGGGAATGCACCATTCCCCGACACCAGTCTTGCCCCAGAGCCGCCGCCCGCTCTTCCTTCACCACGCGGCGTATACTTACTTTCTTCCAGCAGCTGGCTGCCAGGAAAGGCAAGCGTCCAAAAGTTACTGGAGTCCCTCTCCTTGAATATGCCACCGCCATTGCTTCTTGTTCCATGCACCGGCTGCGCAAGCGCACACCGTTTATTTCATTTATTTATCAGCGGCAGGTTGGGTATGCGCTTGCACAGCCGGCGCATAGAACAAGGCAGCATATTCAAGGAGAGCAACTCCGGTAACTTTTGGACGCTTGCCTTTCCTGGCAGCCAGCCACTGGAGGAAAGTAAGTATATGCCGCGTGGCGAAGGAAGAGCGGGCAGCAATTCCGGGACAAGGCTGGTGTCGGGGAATGGTGCATTTCCCGACCCGGTTGAGTCAGGCAGCGAGCAGGTGGTGACTCCAGGGCCTCAGAAAATGGGGCATCCCTGGGCCCTGGGCCCTGAACAAAGGCGAAGGGCGAGCAGGCAGTGAGCATGTGGTGAGTGGGCGGCAGCTCCGGAGAAAGGCCGTAGTAGGGGAATGGTGCATTCCCTGACCCCGTTGAGGCAGGTGGCAGCTCCGGGGCCTCGGGGAGTGCATCCCTGGGCCCCGGGCCCCCGACCCAAGGTGAAGGGAGAACAGGTGGTGAGTGGGTGGCAAGCAGTCAGAGAGGCTGCAGCTGCAGGCATCTCGCAAAAAGGGAAAAGGCAGAATAGAAATTTAAAAAAATTTCCTACTGTGTTCTGTGGGCGTGGCTTGGTGGGGGGGTTGTGACTGAGTGGGCATGGCTGTGAGGGACATTGAGTTGGCCATGCCCACTCAGTCACAGGACACACCCACCCACCAAGCCACATCCACAGAACATGTAGCAAAATTTTTTAGATTTCACCCCTGCTTCAGATCCAGTTATTATTTAGAAATTAGAGATTTTCATTAAAATTCCATTGATGATTGAAAAGAAGAAAAGGAACTTTGCTATATCTCACAACCATGCCTTTAATGTTAAGACCAAACCTTCCATCATATCTCCTTAATATGTTTAGAAGTCTAATTCAATACAAGCTTTTAAAGTCCAAATATCTTTGAAGGCCATATTTATACATGTCATAATGTCCCAGGAGTTTTTTTTAAATTATTTGCATTTGTATCCCGCCCTTCTCCGAAGACTCAGGGCGGCTTACACTATGTTAGCAATAGTCTTCATTCTATTTGTATATTTATATACAAAGTCAACTTATTGCCCCCAACAATCTGGGTCCTCATTTTACCTATCTTATAAAGGATGGAAGGCTGAGTCAACCTTGGGTCTGGTGGGACTAGAACCTGCAGTAATTGCAGGCAGCTGCTGTTAATAACAGACTGCATTAGCAGTCTGAGCCATAGATCCCCCCGCAGATCTTTTTTCATATTTAAATTTAACATTTGGGAGAAAAGTATCTTCTTAAATAAAAATACTTAACCTGCATATTTAACCAGGACAGTCTAATTCTTACTGAGAATAGGTGTGGCTCCAAAACAGAACACCATTCCCATAAAGTCCATGCACAATTTTGCCTTCTGGTTGACAATTCAGTTATACAACTTTGATTTGATTTGATTTGATGTCAGAAAGAAACTCTTCTTAAATGAAGTTCCTATTGTAACATTTACTTTGAAATATTGCAACCTAGATTACAGCTACTGTATGGTTTTCATTCTCCAGAGAGCTTTATGACATTTCTACTTTAGTTAAATGTCTATAGAGATTTCCCAATCATCCTGGTCATGGTTGTCCCTTTCTTGAGAAAGCCCAGTTGCCTTTTGAGAAGCACATTTGGGATTTCTACTTTAGCATTTAATGCAACTATATTTGCTATCAATACAACAAATTTCTCAAGTTTTGTCTTGTAGAAAATAAATCTGTGGCATTGGGCCTCCTGTTTTCCCTTCTTTCATCTTTCCTTCCATGTTATAGCATTAGGATGGGCAGCTGAGGCCATGATAAGGCAGGCTTTCCTTGTTGCCAGGCAAAGAATATTTTCACAAGTGGTAGCAATGAAACTAAAGCGTTTTCACCATTTACCTGCTGATATGGAATACATAATTGTTTTGGACAAGATGTTTATATCATTTGTGAGTTCACTGGTTTTTTATAGTTTGTTTCCTTTGAGTCGTGAATATGTTACTGGCATTAGAGTTGTCTTCAGGGATGGTCGCTAGCTTCAGAAAGATGGATGCAACCGGCTTTGCTGGCCTGGTAATGTCTCCCATTTTGATGCTATGTCTCCACAAAAATGCCCTAGTGGGCATAAACTGGTACTTAGGAAAATATGTGCCTGAAATATAATATGATCCCAAGCTTTCTCTATTTTCATTCACAATTCATATCCTTTAATTAAACACAAATTTACAGACCCTGGAAGTGATAAAGAAAGAATGATAAAAGGAAGAAAAGTTTAATCTGCAGATGAATATTTGTTTATGAAAAATGTTAACAAGCTCCCAATTTGGCAAAATTCACCAGGAGTTTTAACTGTATTACTTATGCATCCTAATTAGAAATTATCAAGAATGATTACTTGAAATATTTCTTTCCCAAATAACTATACAGATTAGTTCAAGACTGTAATAAAATATGTCTAAATTCTCAGAACACACATAACTAAATTAATCAATTTTCTTTGTTAGCATAATACACTGTACACAAAGCAAAAGGCTGAATTGGTACAAAATGTTAAAATGCCAAAATAAAATAACAGTAATAATATAAAAATAAAACTTGTCACTGATTTGGAAGGGCAAGTTAAGCAAACCTGGTCTGTTTTTCTTTATTGCAATTGCCATTACGTTTAGACTTATATGCTGCTTCATAGTGCTTTACTCTAAGCAGTTTACGGAGTCAGCATATTGCCCCCAACATTCTGGGTCCTTATTTTACTGACCTCGGAAGGATGGAAGTCTGAGTTGACCCTGGTCAGGATCAAACTGCTGGCAGTGGAATTGTTCTGTCCCCTCCAACTTACCTAAGAAAACACACGTGTCGAAGAATGTCTGCCAGCAATTTATTTACAAGTTGACCTGGTTCCCTTTGGCAGAGGAAATTTTTGGCAGCGATTCCCCAAGTGCCTGCCAAGTTCTTATCAAGAGTCAACACGTTATAGTCCATCGCCAGAACAACCAGGAGTCTACAGAATAGTCAAGAGTTACTCATGAAAATCCAAGCCTTAAATCCAAAAACTGTCTGAAGCTCACACGATGCAGTTCACCCTTAGTAGCTTTTGTCCATCACAAGGGCCAGATGGCAACCCCGCCCATTTTTATCCCTTGTGGGGTGTGGCTCAGTGACTCAGCACTCTCTGGGCCTGCCACACCTCTTCCTCTGCTGCACACGCCTCTCTTGCCGATGGTGCCTAGAGTCTATCCAGGATTGATCCTCCTCGTCCTCTATCTGTGAAGGCTCAGACATGCCTTCTTCCTGGCCTTCTGCCGGCACTTGAGGCGTTGCCAGGAAGGAGGGACCTGGAGAGGGAGACCTTGTCGGCTCCTCTCCCTCAGTCCCCGAGTCCTCCTCCTCCATGACGACAGGCTCAAGGGCTGAAGTCACAACAGGAATGCAGAGTTAGCCTGCAATACCGCATTCTAACCACAAAAACTAATGGCTTAGTTTTTAACATTATTTTTATGAGCTGCAAGTTAAGAAAGCTGCCACAGTAAGCTGTCCTGTATTATAATATATCTGTCCCTCATTCAGATCTCACATTCACACACATAGAGTTGCTTAGTGATGAAAGCAATTTACTCAGGGTTGGGCAGATAACAGCAGACAAGTCAGGGGTGAAATCTAAAATTTTTTGCTACCTACTCTGTGGGTGTGGCTTGGTGGGTGGGTGTGTCCTGTGACTGAGTGGGCGTGGCCAACTCAATGTCACTCACAGCCATGCCCACTCAGTCACAACCCCCACCCACCAAGCCACGCCCACAGAACCCAGTAGGGGAAAAAAAATTCTATTCTGCCTTTTCCCTTTCCCTCGCCACCTGTTCTCCCTTCACCTAGGCCCCGGAGCCTCCACCTGCCTCAACGGGGTCAGGGAATGTATCATTCCCCAACTCCGGCCTTTCTCTGGAGCTCTAGCCCACTCACCGCCCACTCGCTGCCTGCTCGCCCTTCACCTTTGGTCAGGGGCTGGGGCCCAGGGACGCCCCATTCCCTGAGGCCCCAGAGTCACCCCCTGCTCGCTGCTTCCTCAACCGGGTCGGGGAATGCACCATTCCCTGACACCAGCCTTGTCCCGGAGCCGCCGCCCGCTCTTCCTTCGCCACGCGGCATATACTTACTTTCTTCCAGCGTCTGGCTGCCGGGAAAGGCAAGCTCCAAAAGTTACCAGAGTTGCTCTCCTTGAATATGCCGCCTTGTTCTATGCGCTGGCTGTGCAAGCGCACACCCAACCTGCCACTGATAAATAAATGAAATAAATAGGTGTGCACTTGCGCAGTCGGTGCATGGAACAAGCAGCAATGGCGGCAGCATATTCAAGGAGAAGGACTCTAACTTTTGGACGCTTGCCTTTCCTGGCAGCCAGCCGCTGGAAGAAAGTAAGTATACGCGGGTGGCAGCTCCGGGACAAGGCTGGTGTCAGGGAATGGTGCATTCCCCAACCCGGTTGAGGCAGGCGGAAAGCAGGGGGTGGTTCCGGGTCTCAGGGAAATGAGGTATCCCTGGGCCCTGACCAAAGGCGAAGGGGGAACAGGCGGTGAGCGGGCAGCAAGTGGGCGAAGGAAGAGCGGGCGGCAGCTCCGGGGAAAGGCCAGAGTCAGGGAATGCATCATTCCCTGACCTGGTTGGGGAAGGTGGCGGTTCCGGGGCCTTGGGGAATGGGCCCCGGCCCCTGACCCGAGGGCGAGCAGGTGGCGAGCTGCCTTCCCGGTGTTCAGCTTGCGAAGTCCAGCTTGCGAAGGCTGGACTGCAGGCTGTGGACTGGTTCGGGGGCATGGCCAGCCAGCGATTGCTACCAGATCAGAAAACCAGAACCAAACTCTGCTAACTACTCGCTCGATCTGGTCCGATCCGGTAGCATTTCACCCCTGAGACAAGGGAAGAAATGTAAATCAACAAAGAAAACTTGTCTGCATGGTTTCCTTTTAAATGGAGCATGCAGAAAAGTAGTCAAAATCCAGTCCAAAGTTTAGATAGCCAAGTCCGGTTTGTTAACCAGTCTAAGAATTAAAGTTTCACCAACCAAATTCACAGGAACAACACCCGAAAGCAGCCCGAAAGCAGGCTACAGCTACAGAGTACTCCATTGCTCGGCAATGGAGATGCTCCATTGCTGAGCATCTCTCTCTGCTTTCCACTCTAATCTCTGACTTAGAGGGGCTTGGAAGTTGTATGTCATTATCTGACTTGTCCAGGTGTTCTGATGATGCCTGTATTTGATCAGCCTCAAGTAACTCCTGGCTTGAAGTCTCCTGGGGCTGACATTTCATTGGTTCAGTGGAACAGATTCTTCAGGGTCTCAGTTCTGACAATATCTTAAACTAGTGAAGCTGAGATATTACCTACCATAACAGGGAAAGCTGTATTGTGTTAAACAATGTTCTGGCTTGATAGAAGACATTATTGTATGTGTGTCAGTGACTTAATGTGTTCCTATTGGCAATTCATACCAACAAAAAAAAAATCAGGTTACGTGACATTTGTTGACATTGTAAAACGCAGATCTCTTAAGAGTAATTATGGCACTATTAGAAAGCCATTTTTATTCATAATTCTTTGGACATTCATTTTGGAAACCTTCTAAAATGTTTTATTACCTAGCTAAAGAATAATGTGTATTATTTAGGCTTTGGAGGTTTGCACCATTTTGACTGCAATCACTTATACTACAACATTATATCACACAATCATTTATTATACTACAACAAGGCTTGGTAAATTATACCTTTTAATGAATTTCCTACTTTCAAGGCCATGTGCAGGTCCAACATCATTTATTTTGAGGCTCATTTTTCAAACTGCTTTCTTTTTGTTATAGCTCCACTGGATTATTTTTGGATTAAAATATTGCATGCATAGTACCTTTCCATTGTAGATATGGTCACTTCAAATGATTTACAATCTATCTCTACTGCTCTTTTGCAGCCTGGATTACAATAAGGAGTTTGGTTATATATACCATATTTTTTGGTATATAAGATGCACTCCCCCCCCCACAAAGTGGGTAGAAATGTCTGTGCATCTTATAAAGCGAATGTTGCCCACTTGCTGGCCCCCACCCTTTGGCTTCTGCCTCCCAGCAATTTGCCTCCTTGCAGCAAACAGCCTGATCAGCTTCAGCACAGCCTGATTTAGCACGAGCAGCTGATTGGCGATTGGATCTGACTCCTGAAATACTGCCTATCAGCTGTTCCAGTCTGCAGGGATCATCACTGCCCATTGCTGCCATCGCTGCCCATCGCCGCTACATCTATCACCACCTCCATGTGCTCCATTTTCAGCCTCTGTGCACCCCATTTTTGGTAGGAACAGTCCAAAAATGGGGTGCAATGGGGCGTGTGGAGGTGGCGATAGGTGGCGATAGTAGCGATGGGCAGTGACGATCCCCGCAGCCTAGAACAGCTAATAGGTGGTATTCCAGAAAGCAGATCCAACTGCCAATCAGCTGCTCGTGCTAAATCAGGCTGACCAGGCTGTTTGCTGCTTGCTGCAAGGACAAAAATTGCTGGAGGCAGAGGCAGATTATTTTTTCTTGTTTTCCTCCCCAAAAGCATTCTATAGTCCGGGGCATCTTATAGTCTGAAAAATATGGTACTTATAGAAGGCTGGTATTTATTTACCGCAAAGATTGATTTTTCTGTAGGTTTGTCCTGATTAGAGAAATAACACATGATAAAGACAATGAGAAATATGGACCAATTTTAGCTACTTGGAATGTAGTGCATCCACTTGATAGGAAAACAGTTTGTTCTGATTCTCAGTGCGGTCCTGGCTTATTAATGCATTGTTTTCTCTTTATTAGTGGTGGGGACAGGGGAGAATTTTGAGATTATTTGATGTATAGTATAATATGTATTTCTGTTTGCCCTCCCCAAAATTCTGGCATCTCTCTGAGGAGTGACTAACCTATACATCAGCTGCATTTGCCATTTCTGATGGGGTAAAACAGGGTTCTGTCCTAACCTTAGTCCTTCAATCTATTCTTCATGTGCATGTTGTCACATTCTGTTCAGTGTCTGAAGGAGGGACTATACATTAGGTACTGATTGGAAGGTTCTTTCGTTGGCTTTTGCCAATTGAGCACACAGAAAAAATGCCTCTGATCATTCAAGAGACCCTCTTTGCTGATGACTGGGTGATCATGGCACACAAAGATAATGATCTGCAATTGATGCTGAATGACGTCTCAGGTGCTGCTGACCACTTTGGCCTGAATGTCAGCCTGAACAAGATTGAAGTACTTTGCCAGCCCATTATGAATACCAAGCCCATAAAACCAAAAATCATGTTGATAACACCCTTCTGACAAAATAAACCACTTCAAATACTAGGGAAGCATCATTTTGAGTGATGGATCTTTGGACAAAAAAATTGACCCCAGAATCAGGCACTGAAGCAGCTGTGTACTAGAGTGCTGAAACATTACAACATCCATATCTCCAGAAAGCTGAAAATCTACAGAGCTGTGAGTATCACTTCTCTCCTGTGGTGTGTCTTGGGCCCTGTGCCAATGGCACATCGAAGAATTTTAGAAATTTCACATGTATATTCACATGTACTTACATGTCCATGTATGCTCCATCATAGTCATTCGTTAGCAAGATTGTGTCTCCAACCTGGAGGTTCTGGATTGCATAGAATCCACCAGGATTATTTTGATTATTAGAACCCGGAGGAGTTGGATGGTACCTGTCATCAGAATGGATGACCATTATATACCTCACCACTTGCTCTATAATTTTTATTTATTTATTTATTTTGTCATAACAGTATATATAAGCATAAGCATGAAGTAGCTATATAATATATAAGCATATATATGAGTATAAGTATGTAATAACTATAAAAATTGGATATAGTGAAAGGAAACAGTAGGACAGGAATGGTAGGCCCGTTTGTGCTCTTATGCACGCCCCTTAAAGACCTCTTAGGAATGGGGTGAGGTCAACAGTAGACAGTTTTTTGTTAATGTACTGGAGTCTTGAGTTCGACCACACAAGTGCTGCAAAGATACTGTGAAAGAAACCCTTCACCACTGTGACATCTAGTCAAAGAAACTAGAAGCTGGGGCTGCTGACAGAACCCACTGATGAGCCTTGTGCTATGAAGTCTCCACTGGCTATGAAGACACATGACATCAAAGATAGATCAAAAACTGTGAGGGTGTCACAGATTAACACCCATAGTTTCTACAACAACGGAATTCTAGTGCCCCATTATACTAGACTCTAAGCTTTCGACTGGGACTACAGACTGTTCACAGATCAATTGCATAGCAACATATCTTCTTCAACTCAAAGCATATATAATCTAGGCAGAGATGGTTACATGAACAATCTCCTCCATGGTCATCTGTAGAGAGCAGAGAGGGAGGGGAAAGAAATGATAAAATGTTATGAAACTTTTGCATTGCAACACTACTTGTAAGTAAAAGTTAAGAGTTGGAACTGGCATCATAATGTCACAGGGCAGGTTTTATTGTTTTACAGAATCTCAGCTTCTCACAGGTAAGTCTTCAATTCTCAAAAAAGGGAGAGGAGATAAATTTACACAACTCTATATAAAATTAAGCATGGAAAATACATTATTTTCTGGAACTTGTAACATAAGTTTAAAGTAAGGCTGGAAGCAGGAGAAGACATTATGTTTTCAAGGGGAAATACTAGAATTTCCAAGGCATTTTATTTATTTATTTTATTTTATTTTATTTATTATTATTTGCCAAGCATATATGAGAAAATAAGTTTAAGTATAAACAGAACATATAAACAAAGTAGTATAAACAGGTACGAGTATAAACATAAGAAATGAGTACTAATAAATGGGGACAATAGGACAGGGACAGTAGGCCTGTTGGTGCATTTATGTACGCCCCTTAAAGACCTCTGAGGAATGGAGTGAGGTCAATAGTAGACAGTCTAAGGTTAAAATTTTGGGGGTTTGGGGATGAAACCACAGAGTCAGGTAGTGCATTCCAGGCATTGACCACTCTGTTGCTGAAGTTGTATTTTCTGCAATCGAGTTTGGTGCAGTTTACCTTAAGTTTGTATCTATGTGTGCTCGTGTATTGTTGTGGTTGAATGGTTTTTTTTATGCTGATATAACGTCAGTTGCTGGCAATCCTTATGATTTATATTGATATATTGACCATCAATTGTGTTGTAAATGTTGTACCTTGATGAACGTATCTTTTCTTTTATGTACACTGAGAGCATATGCACCAAGACAAATTCCTTGTGTGTCCAATCACACTTGGCCAATAAAAATACTATTCTATTCTATTCTATTCTAAAACGACTAAAATCTTGTAAGCGAGAAAAATGGAAATAAAAATCAAACTGAGTTCCATCATCTATGGTTATTCATTCTTATGCAGGTTTATTTGAGAGTAAATTGTACTGGACTGGATCCAAATTAAACTAATTAAGATATACTCATAATAGAATCAGCTGAGCTTAATTTGGTTATGAAGTATTTTTCATATTGATTTCAAGGAGTCCTCTTTGATGTAAATTAACTTTGGAACTAACTACAGTTGTTCATCTTATTACTGATAAGTCCATAGTTGGACTATTAATTTATTTGTTTCAGTCATAATGTACATTTGCACCTGAAGAGGTGGAATCTTTATCATAATATAGCATTTGTTACAAATGAAAAACATGAGAAAGTTATATACTGCAAATAGCATTGTTTCTTTTCCTTTTGCAAAAATAAAAATAAAAATAGGGTAAACTTTCAGGATAGATTTGCAAGCTGAGGAACTATAACATAGTGATTTTATATCTGTTCAGTTTCTATGACATTAACAACGTTAATGCAACAAACAGTATCATTCCCTATATATATTGCAATGCATACAAACAACCCTTTAATGATTTCTTTGTAAGGTCTTACACTGCAGTTTAACTAGAATATAAAAGGAAATCATGCATAGACAACATAGTGGATTAATCATTAGTGCCTGGGTAAATCATCCCTTGATGAAACCAGTTATGCTGTTTGTATATGCTGCAATAGAAAAGATGAGTGCATGGGAGGAACTATGTGCTGGGCAATGCAAACAGAACTTGAGGATTTCTGTGGAAAATTGGCTTTTCATCCTTTTCACAAAATGAAGTGTATCTAACAAACCAGCCAATCAAAGCAAAAAAACCAACCAAAACAGAATATCATCCCCTTTAAATAATATTAAATTTAGCTTAATCCAGAAATCCTTACTAAGAAGATGCAAATGAATGCCTCCTGAGAGCAGGAAATATCCCAGGTTGGCTCTCTGCAAAATTTATCTAGAAACTGAACTCAACACAGCTAAGAATCTTCATTCCATAATAGAAAAAAGTTGGTTTAAGTAGTTAATTTGCCCTCTCTCAGAATGACAGTACATATCCTTTTTATGTTTAAATCTTTTTAAAAAATATTTCAAAATGCTCAGTTGGCCAGCTACTCTGGCAAAGCCATTACACATCTCTCAAATAGTAAGGGCATATAACCAGTTTTATTTTATTTTTTTATTTATTTCTTTTTGTCACAACAGTATACACAAACAATTGTCATAGATAAAACAACATATCTTGAAGAATATATATATATAAGTAAAAATATGCATCAACTATATTAATTTCCTACGCCTCCACCCTCATTGCGTCGGCAGATAACCGCCCGGCCACCCTGTTTCGGGTGACCCGCTCTCTCCTACATCAGGAGGTGTGGGATGACCCTTTGCAGGGACGAGCCGAGGAGTTTAGCGGTTATCTATATGATAAAATCGCTCAGCTGAGGGACGATCTGGACCGAAATTGGGATGATCCAAGCGAGGGAGAGGAGGCACGTCTTGTTGAGCCCATTTAGGATGAGTTTGACCCTGTGGCTCCCGAGGACGTGGACAGGTTGTTGGGGAGGCTTCACGGCACGACATGTTTACTGGACCCGTGCCCTTCCTGGCTGGTACTGGCCACTCAGGCGGTGACACGAGGCTGGCTCCAGAGGATTATCAACGCTTCTTTGTTGGAAGGGGTTTTCCCTGCCGCCTTGAAAGAGGCGGTGGTGAGACCCCTCCTTAAGAAGCCCTCCCTGGACCCAGCTATTTTGGGTAATTATCGTCCAGTCTCCAACCTTCGCTTTGTTGCGAAGGTTGTAGAGAGTGCCGTGGCGCGACAGCTACCCCAATACCTGGATGAAGATGTCTATCTAGACCTGCTCCAGTCCGCTTCCGACCCGGATACAGCACGGAGACAGCTTTGGTCGCATTGGTGGATGATCTCTGGAGGGCCAGGGACAGGGTTATTCCTCTGCCCTGGTCCTATTAGACCTCTCAGCGGCTTTGATACCATCGACCATGGTATCTTGCTGCACCGGTTGGGGGATTGGGAGTGGGAGGCACCGATATCGGTGGTTCTCCTCCTATCTCTCCGACCGGTCGCAGACGGTGTTGACAGGGGGCAGAGGTCAACCGCGAGGGGCCTCACTTGTGGGGTCCTCAGGGTCGATTCTCTCGCCCCTGCTGTTCAACATCTACATGAAGCCGCTGGGTGAGATCATCAGTGGTTTCGGGTGAGATACCAGCAGTACGCTGATGACACCCAGCTGTATTTTCCACCCCGGACCACCCCAATGAAGTTGTTGAAGTGCTGTCCCGGTGTTTGGAAGCCGACGGGTCTGGATGGGGAGAAACAGGCTCAAGCTTAATCCTCCAAGACGGAGTGGCTGTGGATGCGGCACCCGATTCAGTCAGCTGCAGCCGCGGCTGGCTGTTGGAGGCGAGTTATTGGCCCCAAAGGATAGGGTGCGCAACTTAGGTGTCCTCCTGGATGATCGGCTGTCGTTTGAAGATCATTTGACGGCCGTCTCCAGGAGGGCCTTCCACCAGGTTTGCCTGGTTCGGCAGTTGCGCCCCTTCCTTGATCGGGATGCCTTATGCACAGTCACTCATGCGCTCGTTACCTCTCGCTTGGATTACTGTAATGCTCTCTACATGGGGCTCCCCTTGAAGTGCACTCGGAGGCTTCAGTTAGTCCAGAATGCAGCTGCGCGGGTGATAGAGGGAGCTACACGTAGCTCCCATGTAACACCGCTCCTGCGCAGGCTGCACTGGCTGCCTGTGGCCTTCCGAGTGCACTTTAAGGTGTTGGTTATGACCTTTAAAGCGCTCCATGGCTTAGGACCTGGGTACTTACGGGACCGCCTTCTGCTACCACACGCCTCCCACCGACCCATACGCTCCCATAGAGAGGGACTTCTCAGGGTGCCGTCCGCCAAACAATGCCGGCTGGCGGCCCCCAGGGGAAGGGCCTTCTCTGTGGGGGCGCCCACACTCTGGAACGAGCTTCCCCCGGGTTTACGTCAAATACCTGACCTTCGGACATTCCGTCGCGAACTGAAGACACATCTCTTTATTCGCGCGGGGCTTGCTTGAATTAGATTTAATGTGAAATTTTATCAATTTTTTAAACGGGGTTTTTTAGTATGGAAATTCTTAATTTCAGGCTAATTTAAATAAGTTTTTTAAACGGTATTTTAATCTGTATATTGTATTGTTTTATCTTGCCTGTACACCGCCCTGAGTCCTTCGGGAGAAGGGCGGTATAAAAATCAAATAAATAAATAAATTAATAAATAAATAATTTGATATAATGAAGGTTATATAAAGTTATAAAGTTTATAAAGTTATAAATTTATAAGTTTATAAAGTTATAAAGTTGTTGTGGTGTGGTTCTCCATACGCCTAGGAGAAGGAGGAAAGAGAAGAAAATCACTTGAAGATTGCACATATGTATACTACTCCTATGGGACACAGTGGCTAAGTGGCTAAGAGGCTGAGTTTGTCAATTGAAAGGTGGGCAGTTCAGTGGTTCGTATCCCTAGTGCTGCGTAACAGGGTGAGCTCCTGTTACTTGTCCCAGCTTCTGCCAACCTAGCAGTTCGAAAGAAAAGTTCCAAGCTTAGAAAACTTGGAACTCCGTCGCCTTCGACAAGACCTAAGTTTAACTCATAGAATCATCTATTGTAATGTCCTTCCTGTTAAAAACTACTTCAGCTTTAATTGCAATAATACAAGAGCAACCAATAGATTTAAACTTAATGTCAACCGCTTTAATCTAGATTGCAGAAAATATGACTTCTGTAACAGAATCATCAGTGCTTGGAATACTTTACCTGACTCTGTGATCTCTTCCCATAATCCTAAAAGCTTTAACCAAAAACTTTCTATTCCTAAGAGGACCATAAGGGGCATGCATAAGTGCACAAACATGCCTACCATTCCTGTCCTATTGTTTTTCTTTTCTTCTTCCTATATATATATATGCTTATACCTCCTAATATTTACTCATATATATGTTTATATACTATATAATCTTTTTGTATGAAAGCACATAAAAAATTCAAGTAGAAAAATAGGGACCTCCTTTGGTGGGAAGGTAACGGTGTTCCATGCACCTTTGGCATTTAGTCATGCTGGCCACATGACCACAGAGACGTCTTTGGACAGCGCTGGCTCTTAGGCTTTGAAGCGGAGATGAGCACCGCCCCCTAAAGTTGGGAACAACTAGCACATATGTGCGAGGGGAACCTTTACCTTTTTATACTACTCCTATTGAGCATGAGTTTGATCAGTAAATGAACAAGTCTATCTTCTGTCTACAAGAGTCACATAGGGCCAAACTTTTGGAAAAGTGAGGTTTTTCATACAGAATAGAAGTCGGAGGAGGATTTTAAATAAGAAATACCCCTATGTGATGAGATGTGTTCTGCATCCTAAGAATCTGACATCTTCGAAGGGACGTGACAAAGATCAGCTCAAAACTTGTGAAGCTTGGTTAGATGCCAATGATAAGGATGTGAAATACCATGCAACTCTAGCCTAGAAGACAAGAAGAAAGAGAGAAGTATCTTCACTAGGGGCACAATGTCAATATCAATTTAAAAGCAGCAGTTTGAACTGGCAAGCTGACCTAGAGAGATGCTTATTCTGGAATGCTCCAACATTGCTGCCAAGAAGCTAGCTGCCAAAAGTATTCTTTCTGTTAGCTTTAAAGTACAAGTTATTCTTTTGTGACGAGGCTGCAGAATCATACAATGTGTAGAAGACCCTGAGCTTCATCTGGGCCATCATCTTTAGCCTACCAGTGAAAACTATTTCAGCATATTATGTTGTAGTCCAGGCCTTTCTACAGGTCCTGCCCCCTTAACATCAGAGGACAAATTTCAAGATATGGGGAAGTGAGTAAACTTTCTCTTCTAAGCTTTCACCTTCTTACGTAATATTAGTGGGCTTCAGGCAAGCAGCAGAAATGTTCAGGCAATCTTCTTTGGTGTAGAATGCCAAAGTCATGTAAGGAATATCCTTTTTACGGTTAAGATACATCATGGCACTAGCTGCATATCTCACGTGACTGGATGTCCTGAAAGGAAAAGGGATTTCTCCTGGACAAATGCAAGGCCCTCCCCTCTGAGCAGCTGGAAGGAACAGTAGCTCCAAGAAGATGCTATCAGTGTTATGAATATGACTCTGCTAGATAGAATAGTGAGAATTGTTTGTCTTCTGTTGTCAATTTTACAGGGACAAAAACCTGCAATGCCTACTCTCTTGCTTCACTTCTCAATAACACACCATCCAACAATTTGCCCAGTTCTGGCTATCTGACACCAATCCTAAAATTTATTTATTTATTTTATTTATTTATTTATTTTGTCACAACAGTATATGTAAGCATAAGCATGAAAGTAACTATATAATAATATATAAGCATATATATAAGTATGTAATAACTATATTAATTGGATATAATGAAAGGAAACAATAGGACAGGAACGGTAGGCACGTTTGTGCTCTTATGCATGCCCCTTACAGACCTCTTAGGAATGGGGTGAGGTCAATGTAGAGAGTTTTTGGTTAAAGCTTTGGGGATTTTGAGAAGAGACCACAGAGTCAGGTAGTGTGTTCCAAGCATTAACAACTCTGTTACAGAAGTCATATTTTCTGCAATCAAGATTGAAGCGGTTAACATTAAGTTTAAATCTATTGTTTGCTCTTGTATTGTTGTGATTGAAGCTGAAGTAGTCTTCAACAGGAAGGACATTGCAATAGATGATTCTATGAGTTAAACACAGGTCCTGTCGAAGGTGGCGGAGTTCTAAGTTTTCTAAACCCAAGATTTCAAGTCTGGTGGCATAAGGTATTTTGTTGTATTCAGAGGATACAACAACTCTTCTTGTAAAATATTTCTGGACACGTTCAATTGTATTGATGTCTGAAATGTGGTATGGGTTCCAGACAGGCGAGCTGTATTTAAGAATTGGTCTAGCAAATGTTTTATAAGCTCTGGTTAGTAGTGTAGTGTTTCTGGAGAAGAAGCTACATAAGATTAGGTTTACAACACTTTTTTGCGATATAGTTGCAGTGGGCTTTGGCACTTAGATCATTGGATATGAAAACTCCAAGGTCTTTGACAGGGTGGGGGTCATCTGTAAGGTAATGTCCATCGATGATGCATAGTTGCATGAAAAAAGAAATGCGATAACTAAAAGCAGCTGAACCTGTGTTATTACAGTCAGCTAGATATAGCTTACTCCTAGACTGCGGTTAAGACTAACTTCTTCATTAGCCAAAACCATTTGTATTTTTTCCCCCTTCTAGTTACCATTTCTGGTACATACTTATCCCTTGCCATTTTTTAAAAACGTTTTAGTTTTATCCATTGTAAGCCCTACTGTTAATGAAACATTTTCTGTTTAAAATTATTCTAGTTGAAATTACCATTTTACCCTCTTTTTTAATCTTTTTAGCCTCATTATTTTGGTCCCCTGGTGTATTTCCTTTGTGCTGGTTAAAGATGGTAGTAAAAATTGATTAGGGTTGTGGCTACAGGTTATTGTAAAAAAAATCAAGATAATGACTAGGATAGTGCAGTTGCAGCTCCACTCAATTTTGTATGTGTTGCTGTGACCCACATGGAAATGGCTGCAGCTTTGATCACATTTATATGGCCTCCATCTTGGTTTCTTTGACCATAGCATGTGGAGACCCCAAGTCTTGCTCATCCTGGTAGGGCAAACAAGGTTGGGATCAGACGTAGTAGTCAGCCAATTCGTAACAGTTCAGGTGAACTGTTAGTGGAGATCGTCCCCGCCCCACCCTGCCTCTATGCCATCCTGTTTAGGCACATTTTCGAGACAGGGTACAAGCATGGAAAGTGCACGAGTGAGCAAAGCGCTTGAACGGAAGGCTGGGCAGATATGCGGAAGGCGCGTGCGCACCAGGGGTAAGAATATTGGAAACCCACTGCTGGTTGGGATCTGAGTAATCTTATGAAAAGAGCTTTCTATTCTGGAACTAAGGCCATTTCAGGAATCATATATACCTAGGAAAAGCTTCTCTTTGTAGCAAATTGCTAGGGACGCGGTGGCTCAGGGGCTAGGACGTTGAGCTTGTCAATCGAAAGGTCGGCAGCTCAGCGGTTCGAATCCCTAGTGCTGCCGTGTAATGGGGTGAGCTCCCGTTACTTGCCCCAGCTTCTGCCAACCTAGCAGTTTCGAAAGCATGTAAAAATGCAAGTAGAAAAAATAGGAACCACCTTTGGTGGGAAAGTAACAGCGTTCCGTGCGCCTTTGGCATTGAGTCATGCCGGCCACATGACCACGGAGACGTCTTCGGACAGCGCTGGCTCTTCGGCTTTGAAACGGAGATGAGCACCGCCCCCTAGAGTCGGCAACGACTAGCACGTATGTGCGAGGGGAACCTTTACCTTTTTAGCAAATTGCTTCCATTAGAGAATATGTGAAAAGAGAAGTGCTAAGGGAGCAACTGTGAAGAATCCCAAAAGCTACAGATCACAAAGGAATTAGAGGAACTTCCATTCTCCAAAACCCTGCAAGAGAGATATGTGCAAAACATATTTCTTATTTGCTCTCCCCTAGATGCCTCACTTCCCATTAGAAATAACAAAATTGAAACTCTGAAATAGTTAATTAAAAAGTGAGATTTGTGAAATCAGAGGAGAAAATATTCCTCCCTCCCACATACATACATATGATTTATTGTGTATATAATTAAGGTGGTAGTATGGTTGACAGATTTTTGTAAGGATTAAAAAAAAAAGAAATGGAACATTTTGGAGCATATGTACACATAATCTGTGTAACTATTAACATAAATTGCCCAAGAATCTTTTTTTTTTAAAAGTGCAATTTATTTTCCTTTGCCTTTTATTTTGACTTGTAATTTTCCCACTGTAAATTATTTTTTTACCAATGTAAGGTCCTTTAAACCCTAGTTTCTCTGATTTTCATACAATTTTGAATATTGCTTTCTTTTTAGACATAGTTTTTAAACAGTTTTTGACAGGGACTTTTTTTCTGTGCTTCTGTTCATGAGTTGTTGGGCAGAGGGATATGGGCAGTGGGAAATCAAACAAGGCAAGATGCCATCATGATAATGCTTTTATCGTTGTGCCTGATTTAACACATCTATCATAGATGCTGCTGTCTCAATTCTGCTGAAAGTATGTTCCTTTACCGATTTTTGTTCTTGTTACTTTTAAAATATCAACTGCATCATCTGTGAGTGTTTGAAAAAAACACCAACCACTGCAACATTTTAAAGCCTAAAAAATAGTAATAATAAAAGCAAATAGTGTTCCAATATTTGAGGGGCTGCCATAAAGAAGAGGAGGTCAACCTATTTTTCCAAAACACCAGAAGGCAAGACAAGAAACAATGGCTGGTAACTAATCAAGGAGAGAAGCAACCTAGGACTAAGAAGAAAATTCCTGACAGTAAAAACAATCAACCAGTGGAACAACTAACTTGCCTTCAGAAGTTGTCAGCCTCCACTCCAATCTTCATATGCTTTGGAATGATTATACCAGTAGATAGAATGTAAAATGTTTATTTCTGTATTATAAAACTCTTTAGGAAATGAGATGTATAATACCACCGTACAGGGTAAGGGAAAGGAGCCTATTAAGAGTGTCGGCTGACATAACAGGGGGGAGGGATGATTAACGACTGAGTGTTATCAGCGCGCGTTTTTCTAACAGACACTGCATTCCTAAGATGACTGACATCTAGAGACCTGTGGAAGAAGATTACCACGAGGGGCTGAGAAGAAGCTGGCATTGGACCAGACCAGCCTGACCTCCTGGAGGAGGAGGGACAATTGGGGGATATGATATGTTAGCCATATTTTGTCTCAGTTCCAACTTTGCTTGGCTGCTATCAAGACTGTAAAAGTAAAAGTACTTGTCTTTGTTCCAAATGAAGTCAAGGTGAATTCTTTCCTAATTATAGTCGGAGGTAGCCTGACATTAAGTTGGAACTCACATCATGTCTACCAACCAGGATTGCAATCGCAATACCGGGGAAGAAACCCAAATGTGATGGAAGGCCTGCTGCCGGCTGAGCTGGGGAGGCGTCCGGAGGAATTTTGCTGACACTTTTAACCCTGAGCTGGAAGATTGCAGAGCTCGGTGGATTGAGCAATTAAAGCTGGAAGAGGAAGGTGGAACCAAGTGCCGAAGAGTTTCAGCCTGGAGTAACAAAAAGAAAAGAAAGGGACGGTGAGACTTTCGGATTGGCAGGAAGAGAGAGAGATAAGAGACAAGCTCCAGTTGGAGGAAGCATTTCGTCTTTTCCGTGAGGTGAAAGTAAGGCAAGCTGTTCGCCAAAGGTATGAATCCCTATTCAGTCCTCCAGGTGGGAGGAGAAGAGGAAGAAGAAATTACAAAGGGCCAGCTAGAGGTGATTTCCAGGGCGGTGAGATTTCTGAAGAGCCAGGAACTCTCTCCCAGAGGAAGCTGAATTGGATGGGGCTGGCGCCACCTGCTGACCAAGCAAGGCTGCGCAGGGAAGGAAAAAGCCAAAATTCCCCATATCAGAGAAATTTGATGGAAATGCGAAGGAGTTGGGACTGTTCCTGGCGAAAGTGAATGACCACATGATAGACTGGGGGGAAGATTATTGGTCACAGGCAGCACAAGTGAGAGCTGTGACCCACAATTTGACCGGAAGAGCAGCTGCGTGGTATGTGTCGTTATATACCAACCACTCCCCCTTACTGCAAAACTACGAGCATTTTATGACTGCACTGAGGAGGAGGTTTGAGGACCCCCTGGCAGAGCAAAAGGCCAAAGGTCGATGAAACCATCAGGCAAGGGAGGAGACCGGTGGCTGATTATAACCAGGAGTTCAGTGATTTAGTTCCCTTGATGAGAGGGTGGTCGGAGGTGACCCTTGTGGACATTTTCAAAGATGGTCTGAATGGAGATCTCTATGAACTGTGTCGAGCATGAGCCTCTCCAACTACGCTGTATGGCTGGTACACCCTGGCAGCAGAGATGGAAATCGAACTAGTGAAGGACCGTGGCAGAAGACAGCGCACTGGAGGCCATCCCTTGGCCGTTCTCCAGGAGGTACCTATAGGGACGCCCCTAGATTGGAGGGAGGAAGACCACGTTCGTCTGCGTGCTACAGATGTGGAAAAGAAGGCCACCGAGCAGCCGACTGTAGGGTTAAGTTGATACCAAGCGCGACCTCTGGTGGTGAGAAGGAACCAGTGAAACCAGCGGCTAAGGCGCGTAAACCGGCAAAAGTGGGGAGGGCGTTGCCAAGAAGGGCACGCCCATCAAAGAGGATGGCGAAGCGTCGACCGATACTGATGACAGCAAAACCACATCAGAGTCCGATGAAGACCTTCTGGTGAGTTGGGCACGGGGCCCCTTGGACATTCCAGTCAATATACATGTACCCTCTTCGGGTAATAAGGGGGAACTGCTAGCACTACTCGATTCTGGATGCACTAGGTGTATGGTCAGTCCCGAACTAGTAGAAAAAATGGAACTAAGATTGAGAACCCTAAGTAGGCCCATAGCGTTTGCCCACTTGGATGGCTCTGTGGCAGGGGAGGCCGCCCATTTCGTAACAGAACCCATAGAAATGATAATAGGAGACCACCGAAATTCTGAACTTCATAGTAGCCCCAGGAATGGACCAACCCCTGTTGCTAGGCCTGTCATGGTTGCGGAAATGGAACCCCCATATTAACTGGAGAACGGGAGTCCTACGTTTCCGTTCCAAAACATTAAAAGGGGAAAAGGGGGAACCCAAGAAGGGATCTACTGTGGCCATGCACCAGGATACGTTGGGGGCAATAATCGAACGGATAGACGGGGAGGAGAGAATACCCAAGGAATACTGGGACTTGCGAGAAGTCTTTAGTGAGAAAGCATCAGACGTACTTCCTCCCCATAGGCCTATTGACTGTGCTATAGACATCCTTCCGGGGGTAAAGCTTCCAAAACCAAAAGCTTATCCCATGACCCAAAAAGAATTGGGTGAGTTACGTAAATTCATAGACAAAAACCTAGAGCGGGGCTTTATCCAACCGGCTAGACCTCGCGTGGCTGCGCCAGTGATGTTCCGGGAAAAGAAAGATGGCTCGTTTCGTCTTATAGTTGACTATAGGAACCTAAACGCAGTGTCTTGAAAACATATACCCATGCCACTCATGAAAGATATGTTAGCACATTTAGCGAAGGAAAATTCTTCACCAAACTGGACCTGCGAGAAGCCTACTACAGAGTTCGTATAAAGAGGGGATGAATGGAAAACCGCTTTCAACTGTCCACTAGGATGTTTCCAGTTTGAGTACTGCCCTTTGGACTGCAGGGGCGCCCGCAGTTTTATGCAACTAATAAATGAAATACTCCATCAGCATTTGTTCAAAGGAGTTCTTGTCTACCTTGACGACATACTTATCTATACAGAAACAATGGAAGAACATATTAAACTAGTAAGAGCTGTTCTCAAAAAGTTATTATCTGCAGAACTATATTGCAAGCTATCCAAATGTGATTTCCATCAAACCAAAATAGACTACTTAGGATATCGCATTTCAGCTGATGGGTTAGAAATGGATCCAGAAAAAGTGAAAGCTGTCTTGGAATGGGCCCCCCCACGCACACGCAAGCAACTCCAAAGTTTTTTAGGATTCGCAAATTTCTATCGTCAATTCATCCCCTCCTTTGCTCAAATTGCTTTACCAATCACCAACCTCTTGAAAACTAAAGGAGACACGAAACCCAAACCATCATTACCTCTCGAATGGACAATGGAATGTCAGGCAGCATTTGAAAAATTGAAACGACTCTTTGCCGCCGAACCTATTTTAAAGCACCCTGACATGGATGTTCCTTTTGTAATACAAGCTGATGCAAGTGATGTAGCAGTCGGAGCCGTTTTGCTCCAAAACAATGCTGATGGTAAACTACAACCCTGTGCTTTCACTTCTCGAAAATTGACTGAAACTGAAAGACGATGGGCTATTTGGGAAAAGGAAGCATTTGCAGTTCATTGGGCTCTACGGACATGGAGACAATTCTTAGAGGGTTCAAATCATCCTTTTGAAGTTTGGACTGATCACAAAAATCTAGAAGCCCTAAAGACTCCTAGAAAACTTTCACCTAAACAAGCCCGCTGGGCTCAATATTTTAACCGCTTTAATTTCACTTTACATTACATTCCTGGGGGTAAAAACTTCTTAGCGGATGCTCTCTCACGTTTGCCCCAATACAATTGCACTCGCTCCGAGGTGGTTCGACCAATACTTCCCGTGCAACAGTTGGCAGCCCCAGCAATAACTAGAAGCCTCTCCAAATCTGACCCCCCACTCCCAGATGAACTGACCAAGTCGTTTAAAGAAGCTTTAAACACCGATGACTGGTACTTAGCGCATTCCCATGAATGCACACTTCGTGATGGACTAGCTTGGATTGGAACAAAACTATATGTTCCTCTTTCACTCAGAGAAACCATCCTACAACGATGCCATGATGCCAAAATGGCAGGACATTTTGGATTTGTGAAAACTTTGCATCTTCTTAAAAGACAATTTTGGTGGCCAAGTCTTAAAAAAGACATTCAAGCATATGTAGCAAGTTGCCCTATTTGCGCATCATCCAAAAGGCCTCCGGGAAAACCTCCTGGACTACTTCAAACGGTAGCCAGACCAGGAACCCCATGGAAAGAAATATCCATGGATTTCATAGTGGAATTACCTGAAAGTTCAGGCAATACTGTTATATGGGTTGTGACTGACCTTTTCTCCAAACAAGTCCATTTTATTCCTTGTTCAAAAATACCCTCCTCAAAGACTCTAGCAAAGTTGTTTGTACAACACATTTATAGACTCCACGGAGTTCCTGATCGCATCATTTCAGATCGAGGAGTTCAATTCACTTCTCAATTTTGGAAAGAATTTTTACGACTCATTGGCTCCAAGGATTAAGCTCCTCCCATCATCCCCAAACTAATGGAAGCTGTGAACGTCAACTCTGTACTAGAACAATATCTGCGATGTTATGTTAACTACCAGCAAGACAATTGGGCAGATCTCTTACCTTTTGCTGAAGTTGCCTACAACAACTCAATTCATAGTAGCACGGATTTACTCCTTTAAAATAGCTTCAGGTCAAGATTTTGTTCCTATCTCGAACTCCCAAAGGAAGAAACTACTGTTTCCTCTTTGTCAGAATGGATAGATCAAATACAAAGCACATGGAAAATGACTGCAAAGCGATCGATGACGCTCACCGTGCGCATAAAAACAAGCAGATAAAAAGGTCCCTGAGAACAAATATCAAGTGGGCGATAAGGTTTATCTTTCCACCAAATATCTTCAAACCACTCAGAAATCTAAGAAACTTGGACCCAAATATGTGGGACCTTTCCCCATAGTAAAATCATCAACCCGTGACGGTACAACTAGATTTACCAAAAACACTTAGGAGAATCCACCCGTTTTCCATGTGAGTTTGCTGAAACCTGAACACACGTCTACTTTCCGTCCTAACCATACACCCCTCCTATACCAATTCTCATAGAGGAGAACAACACTTTGAAATAAAAGAAATTTTAGATTCAAGAAAACATAGAAATAAAATTCAATATCTTATTTCCTGGAAACACTTCCCGTTATCCGAAGCTGAATGGGTGAACAAAGAAGATGTTCGTGCATCGGAAAAGATAGCACAATTCTATAAAAAATATCCTGACAAACCCTAACTTCTCTTTTTTCTTTCTAGGACTGACGTCCTTGTTGCAGGAGGGCCGAATGTCAGCCTCCACTCCAATCTTCATATACGTTTGAATGATTATATCAGTAGATAGAATGTAAAATGTTTATTTCTGTATTATAAAACTCTTTAGGAAATGAGATGTATCATACCACCGTACAGGGTAAGGGAAAGGAGCCTATTAAGAGTGTCGGCTGACATAACAGGGGGGAGGGATGATTAACGACTGAGTGTTATCAGCGCGCGTTTTTCTAACAGACACTGCATTCCTAAGATGACTGACATCTAGAGACCTGTGGAAGAAGATTACCACGAGGGGCTGAGAAGAAGCTGGCATTGGACCAAACCAGCCTGACCTCCTGGAGGAGGAGGGACAAATGGGGGGATATGATATGTTAGCCATATTTTGTCTCAGTTCCAACTTTGCTTGGCTGCTATCATGACTGTAAAAAGTAAAAGTACTTGTCTTTGTTCCAAATGAAGTCAAGGTGTATTCTTTCCTAATTATAGTCGGAGGTAGCCTGACAGGGGGCTCCAACATTGGAGGCTTTTAAGAAGGGATTGGACAACCATTTGTCAAAAATGGTGTAGGATCTCCTGTTTGAGCAGTGGGTTGAACTCCAAGGTCCCTTCCAACATTGTTATTCTATTAAACCCATTGATATAAAACCCAAAGTTTGAAAGCCGGAGGCTTGTCCCCAATTTTGGAAGAAAGAATAAAATGAATGAGGCATACTAAGACATATCGATTTGTGAGTGCTCTGCAACTACAAGTGCCCATTGGCTTTTAATTCAAGCTCTTGGACGCTTGGTCCTATTGGTATCTGATCACAAATCACCAGTGTTTAAGTTTAGATGTACACTTCAGCCATTGAAGTTGAAAAGAAACTCTTGCTATGTATTGTGTTCCCTGATGGGAGAAATTCTCTAGATACAAAATGATACAAATGAGATTTCTTTTCATCTTGAAATGCAGGGGATAGTGGAAGATCAACAGATGCAGCAGAAAGAAGAGATAGCCCTGTGGCTACTTCAAGGCTTCTCTGCTATAATCCCATGCATGTCTGCTTGGAGCTAATTCTACAGAAACCAATGGGATTATTTGTAACTCAGATAAGCATGTATTTCAAATTCTCATATACATGAACTAAAATGGCATGTTCTGGTGAAAAGATGGCCAACTGACTACAAGCTCAGGGAAGGTTCCCTGAGGGGATTTTCTTTGGAATGCAGCTTCTTCAACTATCAACAGAAGGAACAAGCATTCCTTTAGTTTATATGACTTTCCTGGGCTAGAGAAAGTCTCAGAATTATCCCTCAAGATCCTCTGATAAGAGCAAAAGGTCTGCAAGTAGCTTCAGGAGCTGCGTTTCAAAGCTGCTTGTGTGCCAAAAGCTGGGGCATGGGGCCAGTGGAGAGATTCATCCAGTTTGCGCCAGTTCAGGTGAACTGGTTAATTTTTTGCATAGTTTGGTGAACATGTTGATCCCACCAATGGTTGGCCCCAGCCTGCCACACCACGCCTGCCGGGGCTGTCATTCAGGGTGGGAAGGCTGCAGGGGCATGACTGGGAGTTGCACTGATCAGCTGGGAGGCGGCCAATTGGACCAGTGTGCCGATCAGCTAGGACGATGTCCCCCCCCCCACAGCCCATTTTTAGCCTGGATGGCCTCCTGGAAAATCTTGCAGCAACCTGCCATTCTCTCACTAACCTGCTTTCCAGCTCCATTCTCCTGTGTGCAGGGCAGCAAAATAAGACCATGTGACTATCAGTTTTTTTAAAAAGTTCAGTCAGACCTTCCAACTTCACGAGATTTTCCTGACTTTTGTAAACTGGTAGTCACATGGTCATCTTTTGTTGCCCTGCACACAGAAGAATGGAGCTGGAAAGCAGGTTAGTGAGGGAACGGTGGTTGCTCCGGGATGGGGTGGAAGTGAGGCTTTTGCATTATGATTACTTATAACTAAGTAAGAACCAGTAAAAAAGGAATGGAAAAATCCCTATCTGTAGATCAGTGTTTTTCGGTCTAGACAAGTTTAAGATAGGTGAACTTCATGCTGCCTTAGGAATTCTGGGAATTGAAGTCGATGCACCTTAAAGTTGCCAAAGTTGAGAAACATGGGACTACCCTAGAGTTTAGGATTTTCCATTCCTGTTTTATTTAGAGTTTGGTGCAATTAAATAAATCAGTTGCGGTTTCCTTAACAAATAGTGACTAAAGCGATATGAACCATTACTGGACTTTTTGTGAGAAACTGAAATTAAAAATTGATCTGGGCTTTGATGATTAGATATTGGATTATGGAAATAATGTAGACAAATGTTTATCTTAGAGTAAGAGCTGATATATTTTTTACACATGCGGCCATCCTGAGTTCTGTTTTTACTGGCAGAGGGTTGCAGGAGGCTGCCACAGCCAAAAACAGAGCTTGGGAGCCTGTTTTTGCTGGCAGAGCACTCAGGCCACCACAGGCACTCCCAACATGTGTGACATCAAGCTGGTCATGCCCACCTTGGCCACACCTACCCTGGCCCCCTGAGGTCAAAGACAACCCTGATACGGCCCACAATGAAATTGAGTTTGACACCCCTGTCATAGAGTCTGAAATAAGATGACAAATATGTAAGTGCATAGAAATGTTATAGTAGTCAAAAAACAATGTGTCTGTGATTCTCTGGGACAAGGTTGTGGCAGTTTGGATACCAGGGAGCACCTGTGTTCTTCTTAAATGGTATAGATGTGACAGGGGTGGGATTCAAGTAATTTAACAACTAGTTCTCTGCCCTAATAATTTCTCTCAACAACCAGTTTGCCAAACTGCTCAGAAAGTTAACAACAGGTTCTCCCGAAGTGGTGCGAACTGGCTGAATTCAACCACTGGATGTGACCCTGCATGCATAACCTTGAAGTCCAGAGTTAGAATAATCAGAGAAGACATCGAGATAGAAAAATGCCCACACCACATGAATAAACGAGATGATACCTCCCGCCTACCAGCCATTTGGAAACCCGTCCTTATTGACAAATGTGTCCCTAACACGAGGAATGACACCAGACCCACACTCACGAGGGCCACACAGGATGTCACCACCACACATCCACCCAGAAAGCAGACTCAAACCCACACCAATGATGAAGCACAACCAAGGACCAGAAGCCAGACCGCAGCTGCAACATTAGCCATTTCAAACCCCTCCAATCCATACATGCAGCAGACTGACACCCACCATGAAGAATAGAATAGAATAGAATAGAATTTTATTGGCCAAGTGTGATTGGACACACAAGGAATTTGTCTTGGTGCATATGCTCTCAGTGTACATAAAAGAAAAGATACGTTCATCAAGGTACAACATTTACAACACAATTGATGATCAATATATCAATATAAATCATAAGGATTGCCAGCAACAAGTTATAGTCATACAGTCATAAGTGGAAAGAGATTGGTGATAGGAACTATGAAACGATTAATAGTAGTGCAGATTCAGTAAATAGTCTGACAGTGTTGAGGGAATTATTTGTTTAGCAGAGTGATGGCCTTGGAAAAAACTGTTCTTGTGTCTAGTTGTTCTGGTGTGCAGTGCTCTATAGCGTCGTTTGAGGGTAGGAGTTGAAACAGTTTATGTCCAGGATGCGAGGATCTGCAAATATTTTCACGGCCCTCTTCTTGATTCGTGCAGTATACAGGTCCTCAATGGAAGGCAAGTTGGTAGCAATTATTTTTCTGCAGTTCTAATTATCCTCTGAAGTCTGTGTTTTCTTGTTGGGTTGCAGAACCGAACCAGACAGTTATAGAGGTGCAAATGACAGACTCAATAATTCCTCTGTAGAATTGGATCAGCAGCTCCTTGGGCAGTTTGAGCTTACTGAGTTGGCGCAGAAAGAACATTCTTTGTTGTCCTTTTTTAATGATGTTTTTGATGTTAGCTGTCCATTTGAGATCTTGCGATATGATAGAACCCAGAAATTTGAAGGTTTCTACTGTTGATACTGTGTTGTCAAGTATTGTGAGAGGTGGAAGTATGGAAGGGTTTTCCTAAAGTCTACCACCATTTCTACGGTTTTGAGTGTGTTCAGTTCCAGATTGTTTTGGTTGCACCACAAGGCTAGTCGTTCGACCTCTCGTCTATATGCGGATTCGTCATTGTCTCGAATGAGACAATGTAGCACGATGTAGCACGACCACGACCACGAAGCCAAACAACAGCAATACAGCTCACCAGCTCAAATCCCTGTGACTCAGACTAATCTGAGCACAACCAAGCCCCCACCCAAACAGGACACACCCCAGCCAATCAGAGCACAAAAACCTCATCCAATCAGAGCACAGCCAAGCTCCCACCCAATCAGTTCAAACCCCACTAGCAGTTAAAAGGAAGAAACAGCTGCAACATTAGCCATTTCAAACCCTCCAATCCATACATGCAGCAGACTGACACCCACCATGAAGAATAGAATAGAATAGAATAGAATTTTATTGGCCAAGTGTGATTGGACACACAAGGAATTTGTCTTGGTGCATATGCTCTCAGTGTACATAAAAGAAAAGATCGTTCATCAAGGTACAACATTTACAACACAATTGATGATCAATATATCAATATAAATCATAAGGATTGCCAGCAACAAGTTATAGTCATACAGTCATAAGTGGAAAGAGATTGGTGATAGGAACTATGAAACGATTAATAGTAGTGCAGATTCAGTAAATAGTCTGACAGTGTTGAGGGAATTATTTGTTTAGCAGAGTGATGGCCTTGGAAAAAACTGTTCTTGTGTCTAGTTGTTCTGGTGTGCAGTGCTCTATAGCGTCGTTTTGAGGGTAGGAGTTGAAACAGTTTATGTCCAGGATGCGAGGATCTGCAAATATTTTCACGGCCCTCTTCTTGATTCGTGCAGTATACAGGTCCTCAATGGAAGGCAAGTTGGTAGCAATTATTTTTCTGCAGTTCTAATTATCCTCTGAAGTCTGTGTTTTCTTGTTGGGTTGGAGAACCGAACCAGACAGTTATAGAGGTCCAAAAGACAGACTCAATAATTCCTCTGTAGAATTGGATCAGCAGCTCCTTGGGCAGTTTGAGCTTACTGAGTTGGCGCAGAAAGAACATTCTTTGTTGTCCTTTTTTAATGATGTTTTTGATGTTAGCTGTCCATTTGAGATCTTGCGATATGATAGAACCCAGAAATTTGAAGGTTTCTACTGTTGATACTGTGTTGTCAAGTATTGTGAGAGGTGGAAGTATGGAAGGGTTTTTCCTAAAGTCTACCACCATTTCTACGGTTTTGAGTGTGTTCAGTTCCAGATTGTTTTGGTTGCACCACAAGGCTAGTCGTTCGACCTCTCGTCTATATGCGGATTCGTCATTGTCTCGAATGAGACAATGTAGCACGATGTAGCACGACCACGACCACGAAGCCAAACAACAGCAATACAGCTCACCAGCTCAAATCCCCCTGTGACTCAGACTAATCTGAGCACAACCAAGCCCCCACCCAAACAGGACACACCCCCAGCCAATCAGAGCACAAAAAAACCCTCATCCAATCAGAGCACAGCCAAGCTCCCACCCAATCAGTTCAAACCCCCACTAGCAGTTAAAAGGAAGAAACAGCTGCAATCACATTGCTCCCAGAAGCACGAAGCTGAAGCCTGAAGATGACGAATGAGACTTCGTCGAAACGTCACCAAGACACTTCTTTACGTGGGAGAAAATTCGAATAACCAAAGACTGTATATATATATATACAGACATAAGCTTTTCAATGTCACAAATCCTGAATCTATTTGCTGCTTGCTTCCTGCCTGAATTTGGCAGATATGAAAACTTTTCCATCTTGCTACTATTTTCCATCTTGTTGATGGGATTAAAACGCACCTTCTACTGAGCTGTTTACCAATAAAAGCATCAACGCAAGAATAAAAGATTGCTAATAATCTTTGCTAATAATCATAACCAAAATCAACCCAGCTAGCATAATAAGACTAATAATAAGACTAATCTTATTGCATTCTTTGACAAAATGACAAAATTAGTAGACCAGAGGAATGCTGTCGATATAATTTACTTGGACTTCAGTAAAGCAATTGATAAAGTAGACCATAACCTACTACTAGATAAAGTAGAAAAATGTGGGTTAGACAACACCACCACCAGATGGATTCGTAACTGGCTGACCAACCGCACTCAATGTGCAGTCCACAACGGAATTACATCCACATGGAGGGAAGTATGCAGTGGAGTACCCCAAGGCTCTGTTTTAGGCCCAGTACTCTTCAACATCTTCATCAATGACTTGGATGAGGGGATAGATGGGGAACTCATCAAATTTGCAGATGACACCAAGCTGGCAGGAATAGCCAACACTCCAGAAGATAGGCTCAAGTTACAGAAAGATCTTGACAGACTTGAACATTGGGCGCTATCTAACAAAATGAAATTCAACAGTGAAAAAAGTAAGGTTCTACATTTAGGCAAAAAAACCCAAAATGCACAGGTACCGTATATGTGGTACCCTGCTCAATAGTAGTACCTGTGAGAGGGATCTTGGAGTCCTAGTGGATAACCATTTAGATATGAGCCAGCAGTGTGCAGCAGCTGCTAAAAAAGCTAACATGGTTCTGGGCTGCATAAACAGAGGGATAGAATCAAGATCACGTGAAGTATTAGTGCTACTTTATAATGCCTTGGTAAGGCCACACTTGGAATATTGCATCCAGTTTTGGTCGCCACGATGTAAAAAAGATGTTGAGACTCTAGAAAGAGTGCAGAGAAGAGCAACAAAGATGATTAGGGGACTGGAGGCTAAAACATATGAAGAACGGTTGCAGGAACTGGGTATATCTAGTTTAATAAAAAGAAGGACTAGGGAAGACATGATAGCTGTGTTCCAATATCTCAGGGGTTTCCACAAAGAAGAGGGAGTCGGGCTGTTCTCCAAAGCACCTCAGGGTAGAACAAGAAGCAATGGGTGGAAAGTGATCAAGGAAAGAAGCAACTTAGAACTAAGGAGAAATTTCCTGACAGTTAGAACAATTAATAAGTGGAACGACTTGCCTGCAGAAGTTGTGAATGCTCCAACACTGGAAATTTTTAAGAAAATGTTGGATAACCATCTGACTGAGATGGTGTAGGGTTTCCTGCCTGGGCAGGGGGTTGGACTAGAAGGCCTCCAAGGTCCCTTCCAACTCTGTTGTTATATTATATTATATTATATTATATTGGACACACAGGGAATTATATTATATTATATTATATTATATTATTATATTATATTATATTATATTATATTATATTATATTATATTATATTATATTATATTATATTATATTATATTATATTATATTATATTATATTATATTATATTATATTATATTATATTATATTATATTATATTATATTATATTACATTACATTACACTACATTACATTACATTACATTACATTACATTACATTATATTAAGCAATTATGCATGTGGCATTAACTTTCATGTGATTTGTTTCACGTGACTTTTAGCAAGGCTAAAACCCATAGCCAGACTTTAAACTAGGCACCACCATCTCTTGTTTGAGACAAATGGATAATTACTTTGATCCACAACTGATGAGATGGAATTAGCAATGAAGTGCTTAATAACTTCTCCTCTGCATTTTAATCATCTGCCATTCTGGAACACATTGAAGTTCTTAATACAAGTAGCCACAATGTTACAGCAAGACTCAGATACATTTGGTACATCTGCTTAAACATAAAAAACAGACAGAAGAAACTTGGTCAAAACTATAAAGGTGGTAAATAGCAACATTATCTCTTTTTTGTTGTTATATGATTTGGAAAGCAATCAAAGTTTAATGTTCTCAGGTGCTGAAAAGCCTGAAAGCAAAATGTGATAGTTTTAGCCTCGTTCCTAAAAATAATAACCTTCACCTTATTCATTTTGAATTGGATGTACTTTGTTTAAACAAAATGCTAATACTTTTTAAAAACATGACATCGTTGCATTCTGATTATTGGAATTGTCCCCAAACTGTTACTTATTAGGCATAGCACTGTGTACCTTTGTAAAATGTGTCCGTGCATGCATAAACTTCAAGCCCGGAGGTTCTGGATACAAGTTTCCATTCAATAAACAAATGCCTTTCAATAGCAATTAAACATGAGAGGGAAAAACGAGGCAGATTTCCACTGTTATACTGGAGAAGCTTAACACTGATATAAGGAGCTTGGTTGCCAAGATGTGGAAACTGGCAAATACCTTCTTCAGCACACAAAGACCCCCTGTAGTGCTACATAATTCTTCCAAGCTATTTGTACCCAACATTTAAAGCATCATGTTGATGTTACACTGTTTATTTACTGAGGGAACTAAAAGAGCTCTATTACGATTCCAAATGCTAAACCCTTTGCAGCCAGATGAGCCACAAATTGGCCCAGTGTCAGCCATACAGATATCCTTGAGTCCTCACTTTGTTAGCATTAGGAATTTATGCTTGTTGCTAATTCAGCTTGGAAAGCTTCTCTTACTTACTCTTGAATTTCCCCATCAATGTATATGGAACGTCAAGTATGTCCAAACACCCTGTCCCCGTTAGCAAATAAAACGAGGGCCTTGTGTCATATGAATGTATGCCTTAGGCGCTAGCAACAGAGCATACTGTATATAAAAGGCAGAGGATCTGTGTAAGTGAATGATTGGTGGAAATTAAATTAGTCATTGCAACGAGTGCAATAATAGCTTTGTGGAATTTGTTCCTCTTGGGTCTTGCTTTCCCCTTGAGACATTTTCACAGTGTAGGATACTCAAGTATGTGCCCAAATGGGCTAGGATAAAACATCAACATATTCCATTTAATCGCTGGCCTTGTAGTTTCTTCTTATGACACAAGCTCTTTGTTTTCATGATTTTTTAAAGCTTTAGAAAATGTCGGCTGGAGGATATTTCAAAATTCAAACATTAATTTTTTATAGCATGAGATAATGGTTCTTGCGGTTTCCAAAAGTCCTGGTGTGTAAGCAAGAGCATGGGTATAAATCTTTCGGTAGGAATTGATGTACACCTGATCAATTGCAATGCTGTTCATTTGCCAGATACAGTAATTACTGTTAGGAGCAGCTGCCATTTCTTTACAATGTGAGTTCAGAGCACATACTTCTAAAATTGCAGGAGAAGTAGGAAGGGTAGAAAGTTACATTTTTAGCAACCAATGCCACTTGTATGTTTATGCATATAGGTTCATTGTATTGTTCTTTGTTCCTACTGATACAATGTAGATTTTAAAAGGATTCCTGCAGGGGTAGATTCCACCATTTTTTACTACCGGTTCTATGGACGTGGCTTGTTTGGTGGGTGTGGCTTGGTGGTCATGTGACTGAGTGGGAGTGCCAACTCGAAGTCACTCATGGCAAGGTGGGGTGGCACCTTGCTGTGAGTGACATCAAGTTGGCCACACCCACTCAGTCACATGACCGATGCTGCAGAGACAGGGTGATTTCCTACGTACCTCCCCCCCCCCGCTTAGGCTGACAAAATAAAAGCCTGCCTGCTGAGCAGCCCAGACTGGAAAATGGGGGTGATAGGAGTGTGTGTGTATATGTGTGCGTATGTCCCTTCACAAGGACTTGGAGGCGGACACCGCACCTCTGAGGAAAAGAGGCAGCGGAGAAGCCCTGTCACCTGGGAGAAGACTGTGGAGGGACACGCCACATGTCTGTTACCGTTGCCATCGCTACTTTTGCTCTTGGCTTCTCAGTGCTCTTAAAGTCAATTTTGAAGAGCTGGAAGATGTTTCCTTAGATCATCGCCAAATTCAATGTTAGGAATGTCAGGCTAGCCCCTGAATATATGAGAAGTCTTGGGCAAAATTCTTCCACAGAATGTGCGTGTTCACTCTGTGATACGAGGCCGAGAAGAAGACTTTGCCGAACTTTGGAAGAACTTTGCCCAAGACTTCTCGTATATTCAGGGGCTAACCTGACACTCCCAACAATGAGTTTGGTGGCAATCTAAGGAAACGTCTTCCAGCTCTTCAAGATCAACTTTAAGAATGCTGAGAAGCCGACAGCAAAAGTAGTGGCAACAGAGGCATGTGTGTGTATGTCCCTCTGCAAGAATTTGGAGGCAGACACTGCCCCTCTGAGGAAAAGAGGCAGTGGTGAAGCCCTGGCTGTCACCTGAGAGAGGAGGACCATGGAGGGACACACACACACACACACACACACACACACCAGTCGCTGCTCCTTTTGCTGTCAGCTTCTCGGAGCTCTTGAAGTTGATCTTGAAGAGCTGGAAGACATTTCTTTAGATCGCCACCAAACTCATTGTTCCAGCCTTCCAGCTCTTCAAGATCAACTTTAAGAGTGCAGAGAAGCTGACAGCAAAAGGAGCAGCAGCAGGGGTGACAGGGGCATGTGTGTGTGTGTGTGTGTGTTGTGTGTGTGTGTGTGTCCCTCCGCAGTCCTCTCCCGGATGTCAGCCAGGCCTTCACCACCATCTCTTTTCCTCAGAGGCGCGTTGTCTGCCTCCCTTCACATGCAGTGCACATGTGCAGCAGTCCTGGGATATCCGGCCACCCTCCTGCAGCATCACCGCTGTTGCTGCCCCTCTCAGCTCCAGCACAGCAGCTCTGTCTCCCTGAAGGGCTTCCTGCCCACCCACTGGCTGGGCTGGGATGGAAGTGGTGCATCTTCTGTCACGGGCTGGATGGGTGTCCCGACTTCAGAAGGCAAGGGCATGGGGCACTGCCTGGAAGGCAGGCAAGCATGGCAGGGCCACAGGGAAGGGAGTAGGCTGCTAGTACTCTTCCCCACGGCCGGGCAGCCCCGACATGCTTGCCTGCCTCCCCAGTGGTCCCTGTGGCCAGGCCCGCTTGCCTGCCTTCCTCTCCCACTACCACCTCTTTGTTCGGCTATTTACCTTCCATGGAAGCTGATCTAGAGTTGGGAAGGCAAGCTGACCAGAGTTTTCAGCAGCCCCCAGCCAGCTGCTGCTTCTGGAAAGTGGCTAGCAAAGCAGTCTCTGAAAAGGCTTCTTTGCCAGCTGCTTTCTCCTCAGGCTGCTGAAAAGTACGAACAGAAAAAGCTGCTGCCATCGTAGCCATGTTCTTCGTGCATGCTCATCCCATTGTACTTGCAAGACAATGGGATGTGCGTGCACGAAGAACATGGCGGTGACAAACGTGGCAACTGGGGCAAGTGAGCAGTGACTGGAGGACCAGTTCAGAGGCATGGCCAGCTGGCTATTGCTAACGGTTCGGCGACCTTGGCCAAATTTCCGCCATCGGTTCGTGCAAACCGGTGCTAACTGGTAGCAACCCACCACTGGATTCCTGACCACCAATCATGGAGACAAGTAGGGATCAAGGTCCTTTTCTCTCTTTACCTCCCGTCGGTGGATAGAGCCAAATTCATAATGCAAACTAACCAAACAAATCAATTTTATCCCTTATGGATCAGATTCACATGGTGTTGAAAAAGTTTTCCACCTGTTTCTTTCTATTAATATAAATTATATGTCCCTTCCTCTAAGAGACTCCCACAAGTAAAATTGATAATTTGAAATCCATAGTATTTGCAAGACAATTTTCTGAAAAACATATCCTCGCAGCACTTTTTAAAGAGAAAATAGTGCTGGAAAGGGAAATGGATCAGTGATCGAGACTGTCAATATTCTTTTAGCATATAAAGAATATAAAAATATGCTCTTGGATGCGGAACTCAAACCAGTATAAAGAACTTCTTGATATTTAATGCAATGTATTACTGATAAATGTGCATCTTAACAGTAATAGAATAGAATCAGAGATGGTATTCAGCTAGTTCGGACTGTTCGGGTGAACTGGTAGCAGCAACTGTGGGTGGGCCTGCCCACCTGCCCAGACGTAATGCCGTCCTATTTAGCCAGATTTTTGAGATCGGGCACAGGTGCAGAAGGTGTGCATGCAAGCAAAGCGAATGCGTGGAAGGCTGGGCTCATGCATGGAAGGCGTGCGTGCACAAGTGAAGCAAGCTTGTGAACGCACGGCAAACCTGTGATAAGAATTTGTGAAACCCACTGCTGAATAGAATTAGATAGTGCCTAATTTATAATTGAAAGTTTCTATGAAGCTTCAGTTCCAAGTTTCTTGGGCATTCTGGCTGTACAGAAGGAGGAAGAGGAGAAGGTTAATAAATCTATCTTTGAATCAGAATGATTCTGCGAGTCAAATCACAAAATTTCTCCAATCACACACTCTTAAGTGGATCGCATAATGACAGGGACTAAAACTTGTATGCATTGGGACACACAAGGCTGGTAAGAGAGACTGCGTGTAGAATAGGCCAGAGTTGGGCTCTGTTAAATTGTGAGCTTAATTTTATTTTTTTATTTTTATTTCATTTGTCACAACAGTATACACAAACATCATCATAGATAAAAAAACAATACATCATAAAAGGAAAATATAAATATATAAGTAAAAGTATGCAACAGCTATGTTAATTTAATATAATGAAAGGAACAATAGGACAGGAATGGTAGGCACTTTTGTGCTCTTATGCACGCCCCTTTATAGTCCTCTTAGGAATGGGGTGAGGTCAATAGTAGACAGTTTTTGGTTGAAGATTTTGGGATTTTGAGTAGAGACTATGGAGTCAGGTAATGAGTTCCAAGTATTAACAACTCTGTTACAGAAGTCATATTTTCTGCAATCAAGTTTGAAGCGGTTGACATTAAGTTTGAATCTATTGTTTGCTCTTGTATTATTGTGATTGAAGCTGAAGTAGTCTTTTACAGGAAGAATATTGCAATAGATGATTTTGTGTGTTAAACACAGGTCATGTCTGTCGTGTCCCACTCCTCCGTTGACGGCCGGGTCAGGGAAATCTGAATCAGGCGTGCCTCTGCAGCTCTGCCAAAGTCCTAGCAAAGTTCTCAAGATAGGCAGGAGACCAGAAAGTGATTTCAGCAAGATAAGGCAGACTTTGCCTGACTCAAAGAAAGCCAGAAAGCAGATCCTTTATATAGGCTATGGGGTGTGGCTCCATGACTCAGCACTTATCCCGGCCTGCCCCTCCCTTCCTTCTGTTGACGCCGCTTATCAATTCTCCTGAAGCGAGGGTCACTCCAGTCTGCAGCTGTTGGTAATTGACCTTCCTCAGGCTCACATGCTGTGGGGGAGGGGGAGGGGTCTAGTTGCTCCGTTTGCCTGGGCATGGAGCCAGAGCTGGGGGCTGGAGATACTTCCTCCTCTTCAGCCTGTCTGGGCATGGAGCCTGGGCTGGGGCCGGGAGGCATGCTAGGACATTCCTCAGCGTTCGGAAGCAGATAAGAAGGCCCCGGCTGCGGGGAAAGCGGACGAGGCACAACAATGTCGAAGTCGGTGGAGTTCTAAGTTTTCTAATCCCAGGATTTCAAGCCTGGTGGTATAAGGTATTTTGTTGTTTTCGGAGGAACAAAGAACTCTTCTAGTAAAATATTTCTGGATGCGTTTGATTGTATTAATGTCAGAGATGTTAACAGAATAATTTTGAATGTTGAGAATATTCTCTGATGAAACAATTGCTGAGATCTAGAGAAAGAAATGAGGTTACTCCAGATCACAAATAACAAAAAGCAAACTCAGAACCTTCTTAATCTGACGCTGAGCTTATATTTCTAACATTATGATTAGTTAGATGCTGCCAACAGTTAGCTATTTTTCTCCATTTCACTGCTATCCTTTCACTTTGCTTTTTTCAAACTTATTGAACAGAATCATCAATGTCTTTATTATCAACTCTCGCTTACATTTCCATGCTTTCCACCTTTTTCTGCTCTCCATCATTGAGGAAGCAATGGAAGCAAGACAATGTAAGAATTCTAGAAATTCTGTAATGATTCATTGAGAAAGGGATAAAATAGTGGAAGAAAAATGGGCAAGGGAAAGAGAAGCTGCTAGAAAGAGGTGGATCAGAAAGGAAGAGTGGAAAGAGAGAGAGTCTCTAAGAATAGAAAAGAAGCAAGAGAATATTAAGGAGCTCCAAGGAAAATTCACCGACAAATAATAGATTAATTTCTGCATCAAGGAACTCATGTATTTAAAGTATCAGATTGATATCACAGAGACATGCCTAGTGATATAAAAGTCCCATGGACGTGTACTCTCATGACATTTCAACAACAGAAAAACAGCAAAATTATGGTCAAAAATTTGTTTTGCATTTGAAGATGATTTATCTCTTTGATTAATAAACTGCACATCTACAATTCCAAAACTGAATTATTACACTGCTATTCTATGTTGCCTCTACCATTATATTAATTTTTCAAATATATTAGGATTTAGTGTGCTAGGTCACATTATCTCTCTTACTCTTTCTTAGAGCTACAGACATACTTTTAATTAACTTATCACTAGTAAACCTGCTGAAATTAATAGTTTTAAGGATCTGATTTAGGTGGTATCTATGAAGATAGAAACATTTCCCATACTTCTCTGTGTGCGTCAAAGAGAAAAGGCGTTCATTAATTTAGTCATCTGGGAAATGAAGAGCAGAGCTGAGATACTAGAGATAGACAAAGATGGAAAATGCTAGAATTTACTAAAACAAAGATGAGCAATTGCAGACATCATATACTTTCCTAAAATACCCTGTATTTCAACTATGTGCAATCTGGGTTTTAAGATAATTAGCTTTATATTTGACGAAGAGGTCAAATCTATCAAGTGAAAGATACAAGCTAGCAATATTGTGATGATACTCATAAATAGATTGCTTTACACAAATGAGAATTTGCCTTTAAATATTATCAATAATACATGAATGAATGAAGAAAGAACAAAGAATGTTCTTTCTGCGCCAACTCAGTAAGCTCAAACTGCCCAAGGAGCTGCTGATTCAGTTTTACAGAGGAATTATTGAGTCTGTCATTTGCACCTCTATAACTGTCTGGTTCGGTTCTGCAACCCAACAAGAAAGACACAGACTTCAGAGGATAATTAGAACTGCAGAAAAAATAATTGCTACCAACCTGCCTTCCATTGAGGACCTGTATATTGCACGAATCAAGAAGAGGGCCGTGAAAATATTTACAGATTCCTCACATCCAGGACATAAACTGTTTCAACTCCTACCTTCAAAACAACGCTATAGAGCACTGCACACCAGAACAACTAGACACAAGAACAGTTTTTTCCCGAAGGCCATCACTCTGCTAAACAAATAATTCCCTCAACACTGTCAAACTATTTACTAAATCTGCACTACTATTAATCTTCTCATCGTTCCCATCACCAATCTCTTTCCACTTATGACTGTATGACTGTAACTTTGTTGCTGGCAATCCTTATGATTTATATTGATATATTGACCATCAATTGTGTTGTAAATGTTGTACCTTGATGAATGTATCTTTTCTTTTATGTACACTGAGAGCATATGCACCTTGTGTGTCCAATCACACTTGGCCAATAAAAATTCTATTCTATTCTATTCTATTCTATGAATGAATGAATGAATGAATGAATGAATGAACGAACAAATAAAGAAACTCTAAGAATGGCCACAATTCAGATTGGAAAACTGTGATTGAATTGAAAACTATTAATATTATTTGACAATCAAATGTTCATAGGGAGAAGGTATGGGGACCCCATGTAATTTTTAGCTGCTCTGTTTTTAGAGCACTTTGAGGCTATTATTGTACTATAATTGGGAAAATAAAGAACAGATTTTTAATTAAAGAATTCATATACAAGCGTGGTGTAGTGGTTAAGGTGCTGACCTAGAAACTAGGAGACTGTGAATTCTAGTTCCACCTAAGCATGAAAGCCAGATGGGTGACTTTGGGCCTGTCACTCACTCCAGCCCAACCCACCTCACAGGCTACTTCTGTGTCCTATTGTACAAGGGAAAATAGGAGGAAGAAGGACTATTAGGTTCTACCTTGAGCTACTTATAAAATAATAAAGTCAGAATAAAAATCTAACCAATCCATCAACCTACAACCTGAATATAAGACTGGGTATAGAAAATATCAGATGTGAAATTGGGGATATTGGGCTTCCTTTTATGCAAAGAATGTAATCGATGAAGAGTTGTACAAAACTTTCAAACAATCTTCCCATGATGCTTCTAAAAACAAAGCTACCAGGTTGCCCCATTGTTTCACTTTGCATTGCTTAGAGCCTCTTGTCAATCAGCTGCAGTTACTAGGAAGTCTTTCTGTACATGTGCAGAAAACTCTTCTGACTCTTGAAGTCAACGATGAAGAGGGAAGAAAAACATTTTGTTTAAATTCAGTATCTACAAAGAAGAACCTTCTGGCTAGTAGTACTGCTGAAAGAAAGACGTAGGGAGCCATAGTGCCTTGTCAACAAGAATTATATCAAGTCTTTTGTTAATGGGAGAATCATGTTCCCTCCTTAGTACAAAGAACTCTCTTGAAACAAATCGCAGTTGGCTTGCCCAAGCCTACTTGGTTCTATTTTATGGCTTGTAGGAATTTGAGGAGACTGACAATTTAAATATGTATATTTATTAGAGATACTTATCAGATTTGTACTGAAGTGGAAAAAATGGGCAGTTAGGGTTATTACAGAGGATAACTTACACACAAATGTACTGGGAAAACAACATATCTGGTTCTGAAAATAAATAATACCAGTATCTGGTAAGACAATAATTTTGTGACAGTAAAAGAGCAGGCTTTACAAGCCTCTAGTCCTATAAAGGCATACAGCAGTCTCAGTGGGAGCATGTTGTCAGCATCTTCAAGGAACAGCAGAAGCTTTAGTACTTTAGAGCAGTGTTTCTCAAACTTGGCAACTTTAAGATGTGTGGACCTCAGTTCCCAGAAGTCAAACAAGTTTGTTTATGATAAATTCAACATTTCCAAATATTAAGGGAGTCATTTAAATATTGCTCCAAGAACTCCAATCAAGATTAGTATAATAGCAGATTTTTTTTTCTTTTCATAAGCATTCAAACTTCTATCTACAAATCGTGGTCTTTTGCAATTTTTTGGGATTGCTTTCCGTCAACCCTAGCATCACACAGTATAACAACGTCGATGAACTAGGCATTATTATGTACACAACAATGTGAAATTACAGCTGACAGTTATTTAGCTGGGGTTAGCCCTATGCATCGAGTTCTTTCCAAGAACCTAGAGTGTTGTAATCTATTAGCATAGTATATGTGTTTTGTAACTGACAGATTGAATTTTTCTCAATGCACAGATTTTCTAAGTGCTGCCCAAGATGAATAACCATTGGGACCATCAATGTCATAATTAAGTTGTATTTGTTAAATTATTTTCATATAATAAATCTCCGAATGTTGATGAAGAATCGGAAACTTCACGAAGGGATCGATGTGAGCTTTGATACCCCCTGCTATAAATAGTAATTTTCTGAATCTGCCCTATTAAATTTCACCTCTGTCCCCCGCCCCAAGCATGTTTTGAGTTATGTTTATTAATTATCAGGAAAAAAAAGGATTGAGCCTGGGAGTCATTCAAGTGCAATTAAGCTACAATGAAGGCTGTGGCTAAGTTCTTTAAGAGCTCTATGCCAGTTTTGCTCAAGGCAAGTAGTGAACGTTTCAATTTTTTCAACAAAAACATAACTTTAAGATTCACAGATTACTTGTAGACAATTTTGTCAAACATAAATAATATCTGCCATGTTATACTTCTTCCTGATCCAGAAGAAAAAGGCCTTTATCTTTGCCACGGTTTCCTTGTACTCCCAAACTAGGCAACCTGTGTCTTGTATATTTGTTAATCTTGTTTATTTAATAGAGATGATTGCTATTGCCAGGGGAAATTCTATGTCTATAAGATTACATTAATTCTCAATATGCTTAGGTCTTGATCTTCCTTCCTTCTCCCTCTATTTAGGTAATTACCAGTCATGTATTGTTTGAATTTCCAGCTTGAAGTCAGAATTATTACTTTTATTAGCTCCATATGAGCACCAGAACCTTTTGACAGCAAGTGTCTTGTAATAAAGGATATCAGTAGCAGTAAATATGTGAAGCTTGTCTCTTCGTGTTTTCCTCTTCCCTTGCTTATTATTTCTCAGACTTACATTGTAATTGCTATTTCCCTGATATGCACTGATTCTTTATTATTTGGATGGAGTGCTAGATTGTTATCTAGGAAGAAAACTAGCATTATCCACACTTTGTGGAAAATGTCTATTACTGATTACTTACCATCATACAAAATGCGGTTGAATAGCTTTAGGGTTGATTTGATATATCTGTAGAGGCTGCTGTTGCAAAATCTGAACAGGAAAATATCCAACAAGCATTATTATGAATACTAATTTGCAAAAAGATTGCAGCTGCCAATGGTTTTCAGTGCCCAAAGGAGTTAAGACACCCAAGAAAGAGTAGGCATATTCATTCTATTGAAATCCACAAATTCAGCTGAACAAACTATTCAAAGCTGTCTGCAGCCTTTCATAATTTTAGCTTTGATGAAATGGCCAGGATTATCAGTTAATACTCACTTTCAGGCTTCAAATAATAGAAGATCTTTAATAAACCAAATAACACTCCTCTAGTGCTAAAAGAACAATGCAGAATTGCACTTGGTGAAAGATAGCAGCTTTGTCATTTCTTTCCTGTTCCTTTGTCTCCAGGTTCATTGTCAAATCTCAGTCCTAGTATTCATATTCTGGATCAATTTGCCCTTGAGTTTCTTCCTTGAGAAATTCTTCCCCCATCATAATCTACACCGACAACTGATATGGTCCACTGAGCTTCCATATGCATCCCCAGGCCCCTTTTTTTGCAGCTGCTATCTTCCCATCATAGCTGCTAAAGATTGGTGACATCTTTAGCTGCCATTTTGGCTCTCTGCCCCCCATTCCCAGTCTTAAAAAATTTAAGCCTTAAAAATTAGTTAAAATGAAAAAAATTCAATCCATGAAAAATCCAGAAAATCCTACTCAGATCCCCAATCCACTTTGCATGATTGATCTGCCCCTTGAGGTTTCTCCTGAACCTCAAACATTTAATTCTGGCCATCAGAAGGTTGTACCCCAATATCAGTTTATTTAGTTTATAAAGACTTGGTAAACTCTCATAAGTAGAGATCAGTATCAACTTTTATTCTTCCCTTTCCTACAACTATTTTTTTCACTTTATTGGGAAAGACTGTGATGAAAGAATCATTGATTAGTGTAGGGTAGCCAATTTACGGTCTAGTTTCAAACTTCATTTTTCCACAAGAACAGTGCTATGCAGATGATCTAAAGATTATGGCTACCAAAAAGCTATGGGGTGGATCAACTGTTGTGTCTTGCCCGCTCTCACCGCAGCCAGGGCCTTCTTATCTGCTTCCGAACGCTGAGGAATGTCCTAGTATGCCTCCCGGCCCCAGCCCTGGCTCCATGCCCAGACAGGAGGAAACACCTCCCGGCCCCAGCCCTGGCTCCATGCCCAGGCAAACGGAGCAACTAGACCCCTCCCCCTCCCCCACAGCATGTGAGCCTGAGGGAGGTCAATTACCAACAGCTGCCGACTGGAGTGACCCTCACTTCAGAAGAATTGATAGACGGCGGCATCAGAAGGAAGGGAGGGGCAGGCCTGGATAAGTGCTGAGTCATGGAGCCACACCCCATGGCCTATATAAAGGACCTGCTTTCTGGCATTCTCTGAGTCAGGCAAAGTCTAAACATATCTTGCTGAAGTCACTTTCTGGTCTCCTGCCTGCCCTGAGGACTTTGCTAGGACTTTGGCAGAGCTGCAGAGGCACGCCTGATTCTGATTTCCCTGACATGGCCGTCAGCGGAGGAGTGGGACACGACATCAACAGCTATGGCAAAATGATGTATAAGTTAGTGCTGCCTGTGCCCTATTTGGTGTAAAGGGTAAAAGGATAGTGTTGAGGAACAGAAGACAGACCCACAATCATGACAATAGTAAAATAAAAGAAATTTGAATCAGGGTCAGAAATATAATTTGAGAAAGCATCTCTTTAGTTTCTTAGTCTGGTCCACTTTGAAGGGCTAATATCTACCCATATACTGTCGAGTTCCAAGTCAACAGAAACCTTCTTTTTTAATCAGTAAAGCCTTTTGCAACTTAATGGCTTGCCACATTGGACCATTTGTCATGGTCAGATCATTTTCTCCTTCGTCTAGACTTTCTGACCGCTACCCACCACCGCAGGGAGACGGAACCAATGCGCTGGTTCCGTCCCAGGCGCCTGATGGACCCGGAGAGGTTCCTGATGGAGCTTGGGCCGTTCTCCGAGCACCTGGCCCACGACTCGACTGAAGAGCTAGTTGCGGCCTGGGAACGGGCCGCAGCTGGAGCTTTGGACCGTGTCATGCCTTTGCGGCCTCTGACCCGGCGTCGGTCTCAACCAGCTCCTTGGTTCTCCGAGGAGCTGAGGGAGATGAAGCGCCGGAGAAGACGCCTAGAGAGTGCCTGGAGATCCAGCCGCTCTGAGGCTGACCGGACACTAGTTAGGTCCTATAGTAGGACCTACCTAGTGGCAATGAGGGTTGCGGCGTTCCTCGTTCCTCCCTCATTGCGTCGGCAGATAACCGCCCGGCCGCCCTGTTTGGGTGACCCGCTCTCTCCTTCAACAGGAGGCGGGAGGACCCCTACAAGGCGTGCCGAGGAGTTTAACGTTATCTATACGACAAAATCGTTCAGCCGGGACGGATTGGATCAAAATTGGGTAGATCCAGGCGAGGGTTCTGAGGCCCGTCTTGTTGAGGTGGTTTGGGATGACTTTGATCCTGTGACTCCGAGGACATGGACAGGTTGCTGGGTAGGCTGAACGCCACCACATGTTTACTGGATCCGTGCCCTCCTGGTTAGTACTGGCTACTCAGGAGGTGACGCGAGGCTGGCTCCAGGGGATTACAAATGCTTCTTTGCGGGAGGGGGTCTTTCCCGCGGCCTTGAAAGAGGCAGTGGTGAGACCCCTCCTCAAGAAGCCTTCCCTGGACCCAGCTGTTTTAGGGAACTACCGGCCAGTCTCCAATCTTTGCTTCACGGCGAAGGTTGTTGAGAGTGTGGTGGCATGTCAGCTACCCCAGTACCTGGATGAAGCTGTCTATCTAGACCCGTTCCAGTCCGGCTTCCGGCCCGGATACAGTACGGAGACAGCTTTGGTCGCACTGGTGGATGATCTCTGGAGGGCCAGGGATAGGGGTTATTCCTCTGCCCTGGTCCTATTAGACCTCTCAGCGGCTTTTGATACCATCGACCATGGTATCCTGCTGCGGTTGGAGGGTTGGGAGTGGGAGGCACCGTTTATCGGTGGTTCTCCTCCTACCTCTCTGATCGGACGCAGACGGTGTTGACAGGGGCAGAGATCGACTCCAAGGTGCCTCATGTGTGGGGTGCCGCGGGTCGATTCTCTCACCCTCCTGTTCAACATCTATATGAAGCCGCTGGGTGAGATCATCAGTGGCTTTGGGGTGAGATACCAACTGTCGCTGATGATACCCAGCTGTACTTTTCCACCCGGGCCACCCCAGTGAAGCTGTCGAAGTGCTGTCCCGGTGTCTGGAGGCCGTCTGGTCTGGATGGGGAGGAACAGGCTCAAACTTAATCCCTCCAAGGCGGAGTGGCTGTGGATGCCGGCACCTCGGTACAGTCAGCTGCAGATGCGGCTGTCTGTCGGGGTGAATCATTGGCCCGATGGAGAAGGTACGCAACTTGGGCGTGCTCCTGGATGGTCGGTTGTCCTTTGAAGACCATTTGGCGACCGTCTCCAGGAGAGCATTTTACCAGGTTCGCCTGATCCGCCAGTTCGTCCCTTCCTGGACCGGGATGCCTTATGCACAGTCACTCATGCTCGTTACCTCTCGCCTGGACTACTGCAATGCTCTCTACATGGGGCTCCCTTGAAGAGCACCGGAGACTTCAGCTAGTTCAGAATGCGGCTGCTGGGTTATTGAGGGCGTCTCGGGCTCCCATATAACACCTATCCTGCGCAGACTGCACTGGCTACCTGTTGTTTTCCGGGTGCGCTTCAAGGTATTGGTTACCACCTTTAAAGCGCTCCATGGCTTAGGACCGGGCTATCTACGGGACCGTCTACTGCCGGCTTCTATCTCCCATCGTCCGCACGCTCCCACAGAGGGACTCCTCAGGGTGCCGTCAGCCAAACAGTGTCGACTGGCGGCCCCAGGAGGGCCTTCTCTGTGGGGCTCGACCCTGTGGAACGAACTTCCCTCGGACTTGACAATTACCTGACCTTAGGACCTTTCGCTGAACTTAAAACTTATTTATTCCGTATGGCTGGACTAGCCTGATTCTTATTTTTATTGGATGGGTTTTTAAAATTCTGTGATTTTACGGGGAAGTACGTTTTTTAATATTTTGGGCATTTAAATTAGTTTTTTAAGGGATGTTTTTTAATTATTGTGTGTATGTATATTTTATTTGCCTGTTCACCGCCCTGAGTCCTTCGGGAGAAGGGCGGTATACAAATTAAAATATTATTATTATTATTATTATTATCTCATATTAGTATGGTTGGTAACACACCATTGGGAGAGACCTAGACAACAACATCCCATGCAATCTATTAGCATAGCCTGTAGGGCATGCCAGCAGGTCAACAGATCATCTCAACAGGTCACACAGTGTGGTGCTATCTGAAGCATGAAGAATACTGTTTCAGCCAATGTATCCCCCAGTGATATGCCAGCATAGCAGGCCAACAGATTGTGAGTTTATTAATCCTACATTAAGTGGCGCTACTACAATTTGGCATTGTTGGTAGCACGGCTGATATTTCACATGAAGGAGATTCCCCATGTGGAGAGTCAACAGATATCAACATATATGTGGAGATTTCTTCTGTTTCAAAGAAAGTCAATCTTTGTCCCTCCCTCCATTGGCATGAAAGGCATCTGGCTAAGACTAACTGGATCAGGCAGTGGAAGTGATTAAGGGGCTGGCTAGCAGCTTTCCCAAGAGACAGGAGGTGAGATCCTGAGTCAGAAGCCAAAGACTCCATCAATCTGAGTGGGAAGTGGAAGATACATAGATGTTTTTGGATAAGGCAGGAGGTGAAAGCACCACCCACTTCACCAGACCCACTCTAGCCATTTGTGAGAACTGGAAACCTATGCCCTATTGAATCATTGTCTCAGAGATTTTTCCTTACCTAAACAGCAAAACAGAATGACCATGGGTGGGCAAAAAACTTTCAGCATGAGAAATGAGAAGAATGCAGAATGCAGAATGCATTCTGCATTCTATTGCAGAATGAGAGCATGAGAAATCCCTTCCTTCCTTCCTTCCTTCCTTCCTTCCTTCCTTCCTTCCTTCCTTCCTTCCTTCCTTCCTTCCTTCCTTCCTTCCTTTCCTCCTCTCCCCTCCCTTCCCCTCCCCTTCCCATAAGCATCATGTGACTGCAGCACCAAGTAGGTAACACTGACACAGCCACAACCAATTTTATTCCTTCAGGATGCAATTATTCCTAATTTTGAACACATTATCTAAATTGTCCAGTTGAAATAGTCCAGTTCAATTTTTCCCCCCTATAATGCACCTTTTCGGCCAGATAATGTTATAGAAACGAGAGTTTTAATAGAATAGAAATGATTGATGAGTTACTCACAGGAAAGTTTACCATTGTTACATTTTAATTTGTTTTGCAGTAATTGTTCAGCATCTCTTACCAACGTTATTAATAAAAAAGCATAACAATTGGCTATGGGGACAGAGCAAATTTCTATAAATAAACCTTGTACTGCCTCACAGACAGGGGATCCAAATGTTAAATCAAATATCTGGAAGATCTCTTTCTCTCCGCTCATCTATGACCATTGTGATGAAATCTAATCTGGATTCCCAACAGAAAGGAGTGCATTCCAGAAGAACCAAAGGCAAATCAGGTAAGATAGTTGGTATAAGAGTATGATCATTGTACTATCCCTATGGTCACATGATTAACTTTCTGATACTTGAAAACTGGTTCATAGTTATGATGGTTGCAGGGTTGCAAGGTCAGTGGTGGTATTCAGCCATTCGGACCAGTAGTGGTGACTGCATGTGGGGGGTGGGCCGGCCCACCTGGCCACCCGCCCTGGTGCTATGCTGTCCTATTTAGCCACATTTTCTAAGCCACACACATGTGTGCAAGCCTTGCACATGAGCAAAGCACATTTTTGGTGCACAGCAAACTGGTAGTAAAATTATGTAAAACCCACCTCTGCCCGAGGTCATGTCATGACCTTTTGTGACCTTCTGACATGCAAAGTCAACAGGACAGCCAGATTCCCTTAACAATGCTGTTACTAATTTAACAACTGCAACGATTCACTTAACAAACGTGGCAAAAAAAGTTGTAAAGTGGGGCAAAACGTACTTAACAAATTTCTCACTTAGCAACATAAATTTTGGGCTCAATTGTAAGTTGTAAGTCAAGGACTACCTGGATATGTTTTATGGTGAGGCTAGCATGTTTTAGTTTGGCAAGATTCTGTGTATAGGTGGGGAACAATAGAGAAATCTGTTTGGAAGAATCACAACAACTCTTTCTTGGTTTTTAGAGCTTGACACTATAATGCTTTTACATCTAACCCAGAGCTTTTATCTCTCCTTTAAAAAAAAAAGTTGGGTTCTTTAATAATACCTAAGTAAGGACTTGTCCGTGCAGTTGCCAGGAGTTAACACTGTCTTGAAAGACCCAAAATAAATAATGAACACATGATTTAGCTGTGCAAGTCCTAAATTCTATTAGTCATCAACATTTTATGAGGAAAATGTATTTAATTATTTATTTGGAAGATCAACAAACTGGTAATAAAACTTACTAGCTGGGTGTCTAGAAAGCTCAACAAAACCACAAACTGCAGAAATTGATAATTAATGTTATATTATATATACTTCCATTAAACGGTCTGGAAAATGTGGTCTTCTTTAACATCCTGTCCCAACATTTTAAATATTGTTTATGCTTCCTCCTAGAGATATAAAGATTCAACCTTCTGAGTACTTCTCATTTCAAGGTGCAGCTCTAAAATTGAGAGTTGTCATGCCATGCATGCAGAAGAAAGTGAATTTCTGAACGCCCTTCTTTTTGTGGCAATATTGCCTACAGCTAGGTGTAGCTGACATGATGGTTTTGTCTCCATTCAGTCAGGAAAAAACTGCTCATATTGCTCAGCAACAATTCTGAGTTTAATTAAAGAAAGATTTCATTCCCACTGAAGTGAGACTCGGAGCAAGAGTTATGATTGTCATTCTTAAGGATTAAGGGGAGGGAAAGAAGAAACAATCAATGGATTACTAAGGAGGGTGCAATATTTCAGTCTCCTAGGATGAAATAGTGATTTAGTCAAGAGAGTTAATGCTGGGCTGTTAACCCAGAGATTTCCATCACTTTGGATAGAAAAGAGCTGAAGGGAACTTCTACACTGTCATGATTTCCATTACCCAAAAGCATTTTGAAGCGAACCAGTAACGTTCATTATGTCCACTACTCTGAGAAATGCTGTGCACATAGAATAGAATAGAATAGAATTTTTTATTGGCCAAGTGTGATTGGACACACAAGGAATTTGTCTTGGTGCATATGCTCTCAGTGTACATAAAAGAAAAGATACCTTCATCAAGGTACATTTACAACACAAATGATGGTCAATATATCAATATAAATCATAAGGATTGGCAGAAACAAAGTTACAGTCATACAGTCATAAGTGGAAAGAGATTGGTGATGGGAACGATGAGAAGATTAATAGTAGTGCAGATTTAGTAAATAGTCTGACAGTGTTAGGGGAATTATTTGTTTAGCAGAGTGATGGCCTTCGGGAAGAAACTGTTCTTGTGTCTAGTTGTTCTGGTGTGCAGTGTTCTATAGCGTCGTTTTGAGGGTAGGAGTTGAAACAGTTTATGTCCTGGATGTGAGGGATCTGTAAATATTTTCACGGCCCTCTTCTTGATTCGTGCAATATACAGGTCCTCAATGGAAGGCAGGTTGGTAGCAATTATTTTTTCTGCAGTTCTAATTATCCTCTGAAGTCTGTGTCTTTCTTGTTGGGTTGCAGAACTGAACCAGACAGTTATAGAGGTGCAAATGACAGACTCAATAATTCCTCTTTAGAACTGAATTGGCAGCTCCTTGGGCAGTTTGAGCTTACTGAGTTGGCACAGAAAGAACATTCTTTGTTGTCCTTTTTTGATGTTAGCTGTCCATTTTAGATCTTGCGATATGATAGAACCTAGAAATTTAAAGGTTTCTACTGTTGATACTGTGTTGTCTAGTATTGTGAGAGGTGGAAGTATGGAAGGGTTTCTCCTAAAGTCTACCACTATTTCTACGGTTTTGAGTGTGTTCAGGTCCAGATTGTTTTGGTTGCACCACAAGGCTAGTCATTTGACCTCTCGTCTATATGCGGATTCGTCAGTGTCTTGAATGAGACCAATCACTGTTGTGTCATCTGCGAACTTCAGTAGCTTAACAGATGGATCGTTGGAGATGCAGTCATTGGTATACAGAGAGAAGAGAAGTGGGGAGAGCACACCGCCTTGGAGGGGCCCTGTGCTAATTGTACAGCTATTTGATGTGATCTTGCTTAGCTTCACCTGCTGCTTCCTGTTTGTTAGGAAGTTGTGATCCACTTACAAGTCTGTTCCGGTACCTGTAGCTGGTTTAGCTTAGTTAGAAGAGTGTCTGGAATGATGGTATTGAATGCTGAACTAAAGTCTACAAAGAGGACCCTTGCATAGGTCTTTGGAGACTCAAGATGTTGTAGGATGTAGTGCAGAGCCATATTAACAGCATCATCTGTTGATCTATTTGCTCAGTATGCAAATTGCAAGGCATCTAACAGCAGATCCGTGATGGTTTTCAAGTAGGAAAGCACTAGCCTTTCAAAGGTTTTCATGACTACAGATGTTAAAGCAACTGGTCTGTAGTCATTCAGTTCCTTGATGGTGGGCTTCTTCGGCACTGGGATGATGGTAGAGTGAAGCAAGAAGAAACATAGCACATCTCTAGTGATTTATTGAAAATATGGGTGAAGATGGGGCCAAACAGACTTTTAAGCAAGAAGGAGTTATCTTGTCTGGGCCTCGAGCTTTCCCAGTGCACCTATGTGCCTTGTACGGTGACATGATAGGAACATTCCAATATCTCAGGGGCTGCCACAAAGAAGGGGGAATCAAACTATTCTCCAAAGCACCTGAGGGCAGGACAAGAAGCATGGGTGGAAACTAATCAAGGAGAGAAGCAACCTAGAACTAAGGAGAAATTTCCTGACAGTTAGAACAATTAACCAGTGGAACAACTTGCCTCCAGAAGTTGTGAATGCTCTAACACTGGAAGTTTTTAAGAAGATATTGGATAAGCATTTGAAGTGGTATAAGGTTTCCTGCGTAAGCAGGGGTTAGACTAGAAGACCTCCAAGGTCCCTTCCAACTCTATTATTCTGTTTTTTTGTTCTGTTTTCTTTCTAATCTATCTATCTATCTATCTATCTATCTATCTATCTATCTATCTATCTATCTATCTATCTATCTATCTATCTAATTAGCTAGCTAGCTAGCTATCATTATCTCGCTTCAAAAGACAAAACTTAAACACGAAGTTGTAGCTGAATAGCCCTACATAATTTAGCTTTTTCCAAGCTGGTGATTTCCAAAGGCTTTGAAATCGACTTTCCTCATCCTCTGCCAGGATAAGCTGATGTGCTCAGAAGGCTGGGAATGGTGGCATTTCCTACATTTCTTGTGGGCAGAAGGTGGACCCCTATGTTTCCTTGAAAACACCTCCCAATATTTATTAGAGTGACTTCTCTCCCCAGAAGAAAGGTCGGCTGTTTAACAATCCCGTCAGCTAAATCCTATCGAGTCAAAGGGGCCAGTCAATGGGGCTAGGATGAATTCTGGGTCATCAGGGACCCTTTTTTTGTGCCCGTTCCCCAACCAGGGCGGGCCAAGCAGCCGCTCTTTTAGCGGCTCTGGAATGGATGTTGAGGTAACCCGAAGAGGCAGCCTCTTTTCAACTCCCCGCCTTTTTAAACGTCCTGCGGGCGGCGACAGGGACGCGGACACCAAAAGCGGCGCCTGCTCTTCTCCGCTCTTTTATTTTATTTTAGTATTCAATCGGCAGCAGAGGCTCGAGCCTTCTGGGGCGCCGGGAAAAGGAGCCGAGGAGCTGCAGCAACGTTGCAAGAGAGCAGAAAAGAGTGGGTGGGGGGAGAGAAGCAAAAAAGAAGAAGCAGCAGCAAGCTTTCCAGCCGACTTCGGTGTGGCGCGAGAATCCGATCCACCGCCTCCTTCCCCCGGCCGACAGGGCTGAACTGCCGCGCTGCACCACCACTTCCCAAAACAGATTTCCAGACTTGGAAGCAGCCCGCCACGAAAGGAGGAGGAGGAGGAGGAGGAAGCGGCGCGGCTGCTCCTGCTGCTGTTTCGCTCTCCGCCCCTTCCAGCGCCTTGGCGCAGGCGAGAGAGTAGAGAATGGAACCGCGCCGACCGGCTGTGTGTGTGTTTGTGGTGGGGTCTCGTCCCAGCCACCCACCCACTCGCTCCCTTCCCTCTTCGAGGCGTGGGCTGGTCTTAGAAGCGCGCTGTCAGCGGGGCCGTCGCCTCCTCCTCTTCCTCCACGCTCGCTCCTCTTGCACGCCTCAACCCCCATCCCCACCCTCTCCAGCGTGAAGGTCACCTCCTCCCTCTTCCAGGCGGCGGCGGCGGCTCAGCGGGCGCCACAGCGGCAGCTCGCTTCCTCCACCTTCCTCCTTGCTAAAGGGCCAAAGTCGGCTCCCCGCCCGCCCGCGGGACCGAGCCAAGCGGTCCCAGTCAGCGAGCGGTGGCGACATGCCGGCCGCTCCGCTTTCACCGTTCGGCTGACTGGGACGCTTGTTCGAGTCCGCAGTAACTCCGCCAGGCTGTGCCGCCAAGAAACCATTTAAAGCCCAACTTCTGAAGCACGGAGGAGAAGAAAAGCCCTGGCGGGGCTTTTAAATGGTTTCTTCACAGCCTGGCGGAGTTACTGACCCGAGCAAGCGGTCCCAGTCAGCGAGCGGTGAAAGCGGAGCGGCGCTCGGCATGTCGCCTTCAGCGTTCGGCTGGACTGGGACCGGCTTGGCTCAGGTCCGCGCGGCGAACTGCTCAGCCTTGGACAAATCCCGCCGGACGATCTCGCCGCCTCTGGCGTCTCCTGTGCGAGGTTCCCGAAGTACATCGAGACGTAGACTCGAGTATAAGCCGAGGGGGCGCTTTTCAGCACAAAAAACGTGCTGAAAAACTCGGCTTATACTCGAGTATATACGGTAATTATTTATTTGGAAGATCAACAAACTGGTAATAAAACTTACTAGCTGGGTGTCTAGAAAGCTCAACAAAACCACAAACTGCAGAAATTGATAATTAATGTTATATTATATATACTTCTATTAAACGGTCTGGAAAATGTGGTCTTCTTTAACATCCTGTCCCAACATTTTAAATATTGTTTATGCTTCCTCCTAGAGATATAAAGATTCAACCTTCTGAGTACTTCTCATTTCAAGGTGCAGCTCTAAAATCGAGAGTTGTCATGCCATGCATGCAGAAGAAAGTGAATTTCTGAACGCCCTTCTTTTTGTGGCAATATTGCCTACAGCTAGGTGTAGCTGACATGATGGTTTTGTCTCTATTCAGTCAGGAAAAAACTGCTCATATTGCTCAGCAACAATTCTGAGTTTAATTAAAGAAAGATTTCATTCCCACTGAAGTGAGACTCGGAGCAAGAGTTATGATTGTCATTCTTAAGGATTAAGGGGAGGGAAAGAAGAAACAATCAATGGATTACTAAGGAGAGTGCAATATTTCAGTCTCCTAGGATGAAATAGTGATTTAGTCAAGAGAGTTAATGCTGGGCTGTTAACCCAGAGATTTCCATCACTTTGGATAGAAAAGAGCTGAAGGGAACTTCTACACTGTCATGATTTCCATTACCCAAAAGCATTTTGAAGCGAACCAGTAACGTTCATTATGTCCACTACTCTGAGAAATGCTGTGCACATAGAATAGAATAGAATAGAATTTTTTATTGGCCAAGTGTGATTGGACACACAAGGAATTTGTCTTGGTGCATATGCTCTCAGTGTACATAAAAGAAAAGATACCTTCATCAAGGTACATTTACAACACAAATGATGGTCAATATATCAATATAAATCATAAGGATTGGCAGAAACAAAGTTACAGTCATACAGTCATAAGTGGAAAGAGATTGGTGATGGGAACGATGAGAAGATTAATAGTAGTGCAGATTTAGTAAATAGTCTGACAGTGTTGGGGGAATTATTTGTTTAGCAGAGTGATGGCCTTCGGGAAAAAACTGTTCTTGTGTCTAGTTGTTCTGGTGTGCAGTGTTCTATAGCGTCGTTTTGAGGGTAGGAGTTGAAACAGTTTATGTCCTGGATGTGAGGGATCTGTAAATATTTTCACGGCCCTCTTCTTGATTCGTGCAATATACAGGTCCTCAATGGAAGGCAGGTTGGTAGCAATTATTTTTTCTGCAGTTCTAATTATCCTCTGAAGTCTGTGTCTTTCTTGTTGGGTTGCAGAACTGAACCAGACAGTTATAGAGGTGCAAATGACAGACTCAATAATTCCTCTGTAGAACTGAATCAGCAGCTCCTTGGGCAGTTTGAGCTTACTGAGTTGGCGCAGAAAGAACATTCTTTGTTGTCCTTTTTAATGATGTTTTTGATGTTAGCTGTCCATTTTAGATCTTGCGATATGATAGAACCTAGAAATTTAAAGGTTTCTACTGTTGATACTGTGTTGTCTAGTATTGTGAGAGGTGGAAGTATGGAAGGGTTTCTCCTAAAGTCTACCACTATTTCTACGGTTTTGAGTGTGTTCAGGTCCAGATTGTTTTGGTTGCACCACAAGGCTAGTCATTTGACCTCTCGTCTATATGCGGATTCGTCATTGTCTTGAATGAGACCAATCACTGTTGTGTCAT